>NC_063161.1:71304321-71918210 GCF_023159225.1 Perognathus longimembris pacificus | reverse complement strand
GGCCGCCAAGCCCACGGCAGCCGTGCTCGGAGACCGTGGCCCGCGCGGCTCGCCTTACCAAAGGGGAAACCGAGGCACGCGAAGCTCAGTAACTTTCTCCAGGGTCTCCAAAGCCCTTTCCCTCTGGGCTTCCCGCCTCCTTCCATCCATGCGCTGCTCACAGCGATGGCTGTGCGAGCACTTACCTGTAATCCCTAATCCCAGCACTTGAGAGGCCGAAGCAGGAGAACCGAGAGTTCGAGGCCACCCCGAGCTACCTAGACATCTTTACAAGAGGAGCCGGGCTCCGGTGGCGCACGTCTGTAATCTTAGCTGCTCAGGAGTCAGAGATCGGAGGATCACAGTTCAAAACCAGCCCCAGAAGGAAAGCCCATGACTCTAAACTTCAGCTAACCAGGAAAAAGCCAGCAGTGGAGCTGACAGGACCCGGGACGCCGGGTGGTAGTGCTTGCTCCGCCTGCTCAAAGACGTTCTGAAGGAGCTGCATGAGGTCACCGGGTACAGCGCAGGGTCTGCGCCAAGGCCCCTGCAATGCCAGCTCTTCTGTTAGCGCTGTGGTCCAACCCAGCCTGCCACTTAGCCTCTCTTTAGGGTGTTAGATCACGTTGCACGTTGATACCCAGTTTTCCCAGCACCATTTCCCGAAGAGGCGGTCTTTTCTTCAGTGGGGTTTTTTTTTTTTTTTTGCCCCTCTGTTGAAAATTAGCTGGCTTTAGCTGTGTGGCTTTATTCCTGGGTCTTCTGCACTGTCCCGTTGCTCCTCATGGGCACTGTGTGTAATGTGGTCTGTTGCCATACCTCCAGCTTGTGTGTCCGCTCCAGTCAGGGCCCCAGGCACTGTTCCTGAGAGTTTTAGCTCAAGGCTAACTTGATACCCCTAGTAACACATGTCCATTTCTTGCTTTTTGGTGACTAACTGGAGATAAATGTCTCATGGGCTTTCTTGCCCTTTTTGTGTTTTTTTTTTTTTTTTTTTGCCAGTCCTGGGGCTTGGACTCCGGGCCTGAGCACTGTCCCTGGCTTCCTTTTGCTTAAGGCTAGCACTCTACCACTTGAGCCACAGTGCCACTTCTGGCTTTTTCTAAGTATGTGGTGCTAGGGAATCAAACCCAGGGCTTCATGTATGTGAGGCAAGCACTCTACCACTAGGTCATATTCCCAGCCCTGAACCACAATTCTTAGATCTCAGCCTCCTGATAGAGCTAGAATTCCAGATGTGAACCATCAGCACCTGGCTTTAGCTCCCTTTTGATGGGACCCACTTGGTGATGTCTGGTATTTCTTTGAAGAGCTGTTTTATGGGCAGATTAGGTCTCAACAGGATGGGTTTTCCTGCCAATCAGGAACCCTGTGCCTGCCCGCCCAATGCCTTGCAAACTCGAGGCACCCCTCCATGGTTGGAGCTGCCAGCCCTTTAGTTTGTATCGTTTTTGAGGCAGGGTCTATCTAGCTTTGGGAAGGCTCAGTTTGGACTAGAGGTTCCTGTCTTCATTACCCTCTGCTTCTTTCAAGGATCACCATCAACAAAGACACCAAGGTGCCCAACGCCTGTCTCTTCACCATCAACAAGGAAGACCACACGCTGGGGAACATCATTAAGTCGTAAGCTGCAGGCCCAGGCTCTGGGCTTGGTGGGGTGGGTGGTCTGGCTGTCCATTAGACACCAGAAGTCATTCTCAGTGCTGGTTCTGGTGTTTCACACTTGTATGTCTGTTTGTGAGCTCTGAGAGAGGTTGATGTCAGCGCAGGGTCTGTACCTCAGCTGTGAGTGGCACCACTGGAGGGATGAACACAAGAGGCAGGCCATGGCTCTCCAGGCCCTGGGTGGGCACCAGGGCTGCTGTCACCAGTGAAGGAAGGCCTGGCTCTGCAGGGGCTAGACACAGCATGCATTGCCCTGGGGACTTGCTTTTGCTGCAGTCTGGGGGCAGCAGGCCATGGTGTTGTGTGCAGGATGTGTGGGGTCCGTCTCCTGGCTGAATCCTGTGTGAGCCCAACTTCTCCAATGCTTGTTGCTCACACTTGCCCAGGACTAGCTGCTCTGAGACTCGTGTTCAGTGCCCAGGACAGAGCAGGGTAGCTTCTACCTTCTTTATGTCTCCCTGGATCAGGGGTGCCAGCCTGACACCCCATCCCCACATCACTGATGCCTGAGCCCACCCTCCTCCCTCTGCTGCCTGCTGAGCCCAGGGCCTTGTGCTCTGGCCTATGGAGCTTGGCTGTGGCAAGGGCTCTGCCAGGGTCCTCAGTCCTCCTGGATGCAGGGTGGTGTGGGTGTCTGCTGGGTCCCCACATAGCACCTGTCCCTCAGACAGCTGCTCAAGGACCCGCAGGTGCTGTTTGCGGGCTACAAGGTCCCCCACCCCCTGGAGCACAAGATCATCATCCGAGTGCAGACTACCCCTGACTACAGCCCCCAGGAGGCCTTCACCAACGCCATCACCGACCTCATCAGCGAACTCTCCCTGCTGGAGGAGCGCTTCCGGGTGAGGGCACTGTGTGGGGAGGGTGGTGGCCACAGGCCCACCCGGGACACCCGTGGTTTCTTGGGAGCACTGGGAAGGGGTATCAATGACAGGAAGAGTGGCTAAGGGCAACTGAGGCAGCCAAGTCGGGCTCTTTCTCTGCTAGGTGGCCATCAAAGACAAGCAGGAAGGGATCGAGTAGCGACAGGGCAGCTCTGCTCCTTGGCACACGGCGTTGCCCAGGGAGTGCCCACCAGAGGACCTCTGACACTGACAGTGGCCAGCCCACCCACCCCCGTGTCCTGTGTGAGCTATTATCCTCCTGAGTGGGGCAGCAAAAACTGGGGTTGGTGGAGGCAGGGGACATGTGACCCTTAGGGGGCATACTGCAAGACTGGGGTGACCCCAGACCCTGACTTCGGGCTTGACTTGATCACAACAGGCCTACCATGGGGCCCTTGTATCTACGTAGAGTTCTCTGTGGGCTTCCTATCCACAGCAGAAATTTTAATAAAGTTTAACAAAAATACTTGTTGACAAAAAGACTACTGCTAATGAACCCTGAGGTGCAGAGCCCACTCCCCGCTGGGGCCGGGCGGCTAAGGCCTCTTCCAGATCGCCACGATGTTGGAGTCTGTCAGTGCCGTGAGGTAAGTGAAGGCAGCGTTGGCCACCACGGTGTTCACCATGGTCTTTGTCACCAGCTGACCAAGGGCCCTGGGCTGGGGCCACTTGAGGATCTGGTGGGGAGAGAGGGGCTGGGTTCTCGTCATGTGTGTGCCAGGCGCAGGTGCTCAGCCTGGGAGAGGCAGCGGGCACCCGCGTGGGGACCAGGGGGAAGGCGTTGGTACCTGTGTGGGGGCCTGAGGGAGGGCGGCAGGTGGCAGCGGCTGCTTCAGAACATGCTGGACATCGTAGATCCACACACTGCCCTCCTCATCACCACAGAGCACAAGCCCCTGTTCTGCCAGGACAGAGGTGGGCACTTAGCTAAGGTGGGCAGTGCCCCAGGAGGTGGAGAGTAGGGTGGGCTCTGAGACGGAGGAGGGGGCAGAGCTCACCAGGGCAGGTGCTGAGCGAGAAGTAGGCCAACTCGGTGGATGACCACTGCAGATGAGCCAGGATGACCACAGATACCACGGACTGGCTGCCCCGGGCGCCCCACGTCTGCCTCCAGCTCCACAGGCTGATGGTGCCTGGGCTACTCCCCTTGGAGGCTGTGGGGGTAAGGGAGGGGGGCTGTGCCTCTGCTGGGTATTGCCACCCTGCACCCCATGGAGATGCCCAGCCTATAGGGAAGGGACCCCTCCACCCCCCGGCATGACCCCCAGGATGGGCGGTTCCAAGCAGGACTCACCCACAACATCCTCATTCACAAATGCCAGCCCGTCCACTCTGTGTCTGGTTGTCTTGGAGCCCTCGGAGGAGAAGGCGAACTCTGCCTCGCATGCCCTGTGGACGTAGAGGGCGCTGGAGGCTGCTCCCTAACCCTGGTGAAGGTTAAAGGAGGGCAGGGCACCAGAGCTACTGCTTTTTTCTGTGTGTTGGTCTTGAACTCAAAGCCTGCATGCTCTCTGAGCTTCTTTACTCAAGGCTAGTGCTCTACCACTTGAGTCACAGATCAACTAATGGCTTTTCTGGTGGTTAACTGGGGATAAGAATCTCATGGACTTTCCTGCCTGGCTAGCTGGGATTGCAGGTGTGAGCACTCATGCCCAGCTCAGTAGCTTTTTGGCAGCTGGAGGTCGGGCTATGCTGACAAGCCACTGGCCCCAGGGGCTGTGCTAGTGGGCACCCAGAGGCACAGGAGGGGGTTTCTTCAAGGCTGGGGGGGGGTAGTCAATGGCCTAGCCGATGAGGTGGAGGCCGCGTGGTGGCCAGCATGATGGGTGCTTGTAGCCTCCTGCCAGGACTAGAACTGGCATGGAGCGGGGTCTGTCCTGGGGGTCCAGCCTGGGGCTACAGTCTGCCTGGCACCTTGCCAGGGGACAGGCTCAGGCCAGGCAGCTGCACAGGGGCGAGGAACAGCAGAGAAGCCTGGGGAAGGGGCTGTACCGCCAGCTGGGGACAGGGAGGGCCACTGGGTGAGGACGGTGGACAGTGGCTGCCATCAGTGGCCATTGCATGCCATCTGTGGACTGCCACCTCACCCCTGCTGTCACCTGAAATACCTGCTGGGTGCTCCTGCCCCAACCAGCCACCCTTTCTGGCTGAGCACCCTCATTTCCATTTCCACTCACTTCACCTAGCTGGTACCCCAGGCCTAGCATGGAGCTCCCAGAGGCAGCCTGGGGCCGCTCGCCTTGGCGGGGCTCTATGCAGGGGCCTGCATTAGGCTGTCTTGGCAGCTCATGTCATCTTTGGTACAGTGTCTGAGCTGGCTACTTGTTGAAAGGCAGGCGTCCCGGGGCACTGTCTGACACTAGGTGGTACCCATGTGCCACAAAGCCTCAGAGCAGCATTTCCAGAGCCACTGCCTTGCTCAGCTGTCTCCCTGTCCCCCACTTGCTTCAGGATGAAGGGCACTGTTCCCCCTTGGTTGCATTGGGCTCTGAACTCAGAGCCTTGCACCTGCTAGGCATAGGCAGGCTGTCCATTTCAGTCACTTCTCCACCTGTCTGCTTTAGTTTTCAGTCTTGTGTTTTTACTGGGACAGACCTTGAACGAAGGTAGGAGCCTCTGCCTCCTGTGTAGCTGGGGTTATGAGTAGCACCATCATGCCTGGCCCTCATTGAACCCTTTCTTGGAGGAGCCTGTAGGCCGACACACCAGCACGTGGGAAGCCCCACTGCTGTGCGGCTGCTGGTAAGGCCGTGCAGGGAGGGGCTCTGTGGGAACCCCAGGGGACCGAGCACCCTGCTCTGGCCTCACCTCTTCTTCTGGGGGTGGTCCAGCCGCACGTCCCAGCAGCAGCAGCCGCCTTCGCAGCCAGCCAGCAGGTAGGCATCGGGGCAGGAGGCCACAGGGCAGAGGCGTAGTGGGATGGAGGCCGACTCGAGAGTGAGCAGCTGGCTGCCAGTGAGCGAGCGAGGGGAGAGCAGGCGTCACCATTGGCCCTGACGTCTAGTCCGCGCCGCTGACCCCTCCCAGTTGCCCCAGCCTCACCTGGCTTGGAATTCGTAGTCCTGGTTGGGCACCCCGATGTCCCACAGAATGATCCGCTTGTCATAGGAGGCCGCTGGAGGGGAGGGGGAGTGGCCCTGAGGAGGCTCTGCGCCCTTTGGCAGGCAGGGCCCGCTACACAGGGCAGGGTGGGTGGGCTAGGCGGGACACTGGGGGCCTGCTGGGTGACCCAGGCCATGGCCAGAGGAGCAGGTCTGCCCTGGTGGCTGGGGAATCCCCAAATGCACCTAGCAGGCGGGAATCAACCTAGGACCCCAAGCTGCCACTTCTCTCAAGGCCATTGGGCACCCACTGGGGAGGCCAAGGGTGCAGGGTGAGGTGGTCTTACTGAAGAGATGTGTCTCGTGGGTGGGGCTGAAGCAGAGGGTGGCGATGGCCTTCTTGTGGGCCCGGATGACCCCACAGCAGAAGCCAGCACGCACGTGTAGCAGCCGGACCAGGCCCCGCAGGCCCGCGGCAGCCAGCACACTCCAGCGCTTCTTGTGGCCGGCCTGCGTGACCACTGTCAGTGTGGTCCAGGCCACAGAGAAGAACTCCTGGTGAGATGGGGAAAAGCCATCAGGAGCAGGGGCACACATGGGACGCTGCCCAGGGGAAAGGGCATGGCAGAGGTGCTGGCCCAGCACCTCAGGTGCTCACCTCGCCTGGCGACTTGTACTTGTGGAGGACGATGCCCGTCTGGCAGTCTATCACACACACCGCCTCCCCACCACACGTGGCCACTGTCTGGGAGGTGGTCCCTGCATGCCCTATTGGGTGAGGCCAGTGAGTGACAAGCTTTTCGGCAAGCATCCTCCGGGTGGCCCCTCCTCTTGGACTTCCAGTCCTGTGCCGGGCTCTCCCCCACCCCCCACTCCCCCACGCACCCTCCTCACAGGGGGGCTCGAAGGCACAGGCCCACAGCTGCGTCTCCAGGTCCCGGGGGCTGTTATTCCTGCTGTGGCACTGCAGGAAGTGCAGGGGCTCCAGCTGCAGGGCACACTGTGGGTGCACAGGGGTCATGGCTGTGCCGGGCCCAGTCCCCCATCTCTCCCTGCCACCTCGCTGGCTTACCTGGCCACCCTCCCCCTGGGCGGATGGCGTAGCACTCATGCGCTTGCTGGGAGAGACGCTGAGCAGGGCATCATGTGGCCGCTTCAAGGTTGCCAGCCTGGCCTGAGGAGGGGACTGCTGAGCCTGCGGCCCTGTCTGCGCCCTCCTGGGGGCTGGGCCAGGCCTGGGGCCCCACCTGCACCTTCACAGGCCAGGCAGCACCCTCCCATGGGGCTGGGCCAGGGCTATGGAGGGAACTTGCCGGGTAGGTGGTTTGGATCTTAAATGGCCTCTAAGGCCTACAGATTAAAAGGTGTGGTCACCAGTTTGTGGGGCCGGGTTAAAAGGCATATTGGGGGAGTGTGTGTGTGGATCTGAGCACACATCAGGACACTGGTCTCGTTGGGCATGGCAGCACAGTGATATAAAGCTGGCTTCGTCCACTGTGCTCTTGGGCTCATTCCTGTGCAGCTCAGCTCCCCCCCCCCCAGCTTCCCCCAGGCAGGGGCCAGGGTAGGCTGCAGGGCCATGTGCAACCACTCTCACCCTGGGCCCGCTGGCAGCTGCTGCTCCTGGAGGCTTCTTCAGGATGTTTGCCTCACGCGTAGGGTTCCCACCAGAGGATACCAGCTCCTCCGAGATCATTCGCACCTGGGTGGGCCGAGCCTTCAGGAGGCTGGCACACATGCCCAATCCTCTCACGGCGGGGAGCTGTCCAGACCAGAGGGCTGCCTCCCGGACCGCCCTCCTCCCCACACACCCCCAGCCCCACATGGCCACAGACCCTCGGGGAAGCTGAAAACCTTGGAAACCAGCCAAGAGCCAGGAAGCCCAGCAGCCTGGTGGGCCACTGGGTGAGGGAGGGCATACCCGCCACTGGGTGAACTCCCTGAGGGACTCAGGTCCATAGTGCACATCCCTGATGGCCGAGTTCACAAAGTCAGTCTGCACTTTCTCAGCCTCCTGCTCAGGGCCCCTAGCAGCCATGAACTTCTCCCAGTATGCTGTGACCTGAGGCAAGAGGAACCGAAGCCAGATCCAGGCCCCGCCCACCGCCACAGACCTCAGGCAGGCCAAAGTGCCACCTGCGGGGGCTACCCAGCCACAGTCTCTCACTTATCTGAAACCAGGGCCTCCCATTCTCACTGGGCTCTTTTTGACCACTCATGACTGGTTCTCTACCACTTGAGCCACAGCTCCACTCCAGCTTTTGTGCTAATTGGAGATACTATGTTATGAACATTTTTTACCGCTGCTGGCTTCAAACCATGATCCTGAGATGTCAGTCTCCTGAATAGTGAGGATTGCAAGTGTGAGCTGCCAAGCCTGGCTTGCTGCTTTTGCTGTTAACATATGTTAGTTGTACAAGGGAGAGGAGTTGACACTGCCACAGGTGTATACAATGTTGCATATAATGTGTCCAGATCAGCTTGACCCCATCACTGACCTTATCCCATACTACAAGGAATTTCAAAAGAGCCTATCATCTTCCTCAGGGTCCTCCAGAAGTCTGCTGCCAGCCAAGCGCTGGTGGCTCACTCTTGTAATCGAGCTATGCAGGAAGCTGAGATCTAGAGGACTGCAGATTGAAGCGGGCTGAGCTTCAGTAGGAGTAAGAGCTGAATACTGGTGGCTCACACCTGAAATCCTAGCTACTCAGGAGGCTGAGATCATAGTTCAAAGCCAGCCTTGGCTGAAAAATCTGCGAGGCTATCTCCATGTAACCAGCAAACAGCCAGAAGTGGAGTTGTGGCCCAAGTAGTAGGGACAGCACCCAGCCTCTGAGTTCAAGACCCAGTACTGGTACAAAACCGAAAAATATCCCTTGTCAGCCCCTCCTCAAGGCCCCCACTGCTACAAGCCCACGCTGGTGGCTCTCGTCTTACCCGGTTGCTCAGCTCTCGGTTCAGGTTCTCCACCTGAGAGCAGGTGGAAGCCGCATCCTTGCCGTTCACCTTCCGCAGGTTGGGCAGGAGGAAGGAGATTTTCAGGTTGTCGCTGACCTGGGGGTGAAGGGATGGTGGAGCTTGAGCCCATCACAGCCTAGGGCACAGTCCCGGGGCTGAGGGACCCCATTTACCGTAAGGAAGGGGTTGCCCTCCAGACTGAGCTCCTCCAGCCGAGGGAACTGGCATAGGGTTGTGACGTCTCCAAGCTGGTTATTGGCACAGCGTAGGACACGGAGGTGGGGCAGACCCAGGTTGGCAGGGAGCACCTCCAGCTGGTTGTTGGAGAGGTCCAGTTCCTGCAGCTGCTTCAGGCGACCCAGGAGGTTGGGGTCCAGGTGCTCTGACAGCAGCTTCAACCCTGACAGGCTGGGGTAGGAACAGAGCAGGACAACTCAGGGAGTGTAGACAGGATTCCCACCCCCTTCTGTCCAGGGAGCTCCTGCATGAAGACACCCTTTTAAATTCATCTTTAAAAGAATTTTTAAAAAACTTTTTCCATACTGGAAACAACCCAGATGCCCCTCCACAGACGAATGGATCCCAAAAATATGGTACTTATACACAATGGAATACTACATAGCGATTAGGAATGGTGAAATGTTGTTATTCGCAGGGAAATGGTCAGAACTCGAACAAATAATGTTGAGCGAGACAAGCCTAGAACACAGAAAACAAAGGGGCATGATCTCCCTGATATATGACTGTTAAGAAAGGGAGACAGAGAGACAGTAGAGACCAAGTCTGTGAAACCAAAAACTGCTTGTCAAATAGTATTCCCCACAGACAGAGTTGGGGCAGTGACCCAACAGTATATAACTAAAACCAAACAATTACTCAACATATAAAGGTCAAAAATTGACCTCTCAGGGGAATACAATAGCTCAAAAGCTATGTATGTACGTTCCTATAAGTCTACTGTCGACATATGGTCTAATATCGACAATACATTTAAAGCCCTAGGTGAATTTTCTTGGGCGTGGCCACATGGCTACTGTATATGTTCTTGATACATTGTATATTGTATATATGTCTACCTGACCTAGAGAAGAGATAGAAAAACAGGACGTAAGATATCACAAGAAATGTACACACTGCCCTACTATGTAACTGTACCCTTTTTGCACAACACCTTGTCAAAAAATTTGTGTTCAATTAATAAATAAATTTTTAAAAAAAGACAAATGAAGTCCAGGTGACAATGTTCAATAAATGAGATATAGTCACTACCTGACTTGAAATGGTAACCCCTTTGAACATCTTAATAATAAAAATTAAATTATATTTTTAAAATATTAAAAAAAAAACGTTTTCCATACTGGAAGACGCTAGAACTTATAGGCACAGGAAGGAACTTCCTGAATATAGTCCCAGGGGCACAACAAATAGGGGAGAGACTCGACAAATGGGACTAGTACAAATTAAAAAGTTTCTGCACAGCTAAGGACATAGCCACCAAAACAGAAAGACAGCCAACCATATGGGAAAGGATCTTTACCAGCACAGCAACAAACAAAGACCTAATATCTGTCATCTACAGAGAACTCAAAAAACTAAGCCCCTCCAAGCCCAATAAACCAATTAGGAAATGGGCAAAGGAGCTAAAGAGAGACTTCACAAGAGAAGAAATAAAAATGGCAAAGAAACATATGAGGAGAAATGTTCAACAGCCCTGGCAATAAAGGAAATGCAAATAAAAACCCTAAGATACCACCTCACCCCAGTTAGAATGGCCTATACTCTGAACTCAGGCAACAACAAATGCTGGAGGGGGTGCGGGGAAAGAGGAACCCTTCTCCATTGTTGGTGGGAGTGCAAATTAGTACAACCACTGTGGAGAACAGTATGGAGGTTTCTCAAAAAGCTCAATATAGACCTACCCTATGACCCAGCCATACCACTCCTAGGCATCTATCCTAAACAGCCAGTCCCAAAATATCAAAGACATTTGTACTTCCATGTTTATCACTGCACAATTCACAATAGCCAAAATATGGAAACAACCCAGATGCCCCTCCACAGATGAATGGATCCCAAAAATATGGTACCTATACACAATGGAATACTACATAGCGATTAGGAATGGTGAAATATTGTTATTCGCAGGGAAATGGTCAGAACTCGAACAAATAATGTTGAGCGAGACAAGCCTAGAACACAGAAAACAAAGGGGCATGATCTCCCTGATATATGACTGTTAAGAAAGGGAGACAGAGAGACAGTAGAGACCAAGTCTGTGAATCCAAAAACTGCTTGTCAAATGGTATTTCCCACAGGATTGGGGCAGCGACCCAACAGTATGTAACTAAAACCAAACAACTACTCAACATATAAAGGTCAAAAATCGACCTCTCAGTGGAATACAATAGCTCAAAAGCTATGTATGTACGTTCATATAAGTCTACTGTCGACATATGGTCTAATATTGACATTACATTTAAAGCCCTAGGCGAATTTTCTTGGGCTTGGCCACATGGCTACTGTATATGTTCTTGATAAATTGTATATTGTATATATGTCTACCTGACTTAGAGAAGGGAAAGAAAAACAGGACGTAAGATATCACAAGAAATATACACACTGCCCTACTATGTAACTGTACCCTTTTTGCACAACACCTTGTCAAAAAAATTTGTGCTCAATTAATAAATTAAATTTAAAAAAATTGACCTCTCAGTGGAATACAATAGCTCAAAAGCTATGTATGTACGTTCATATAAGACTACTGTCGACATATTGTCTAATATTGACATTACATTTAAAGCCCTAGGTGAATTTTCTTGGGCGTGGCCACGTGGCTACTGTATATGTTCTTGATACATTGTATATTGTATATATGTCTACCTGACCTAGAGAAGGGAAAGAAAAACAGGGCGTAAGATATCACAAGAAATGTACACACTGCCCTACTATGTAACTGTACCCTTTTTGCACAACACCTTGTCAAAAAAATTTGTGTTCAATTAGTAAATAAATTAAATTAATTAAAAAAAACCTTTTTCCATACTGGGGTTTTGAACTCAAGGCCTCAGGCTTGTTCAGCTTCTCTGCACACAGCTGGTGCTTTATCAGTGGCACAATGTCTCCAACCTTGCTTTTTTTTTTGCCAGTCCTGGGCCTTGAACTCAGGGCCTGAGCACTGTCCCTGGCTTCTTTTTGCTCAAGGATAGCACTCTGCCACTTGAGCCACAGCGCCACTTCTAGCCGTTTTCTGTATATGTGGTGCTGGGGAATTGAACCAGGGCCTCATGTATAGGAGGTAAGCTCTCTTGCCACTAGGCCATATCCCCAGCCCCACAACCTTGCTTTTTGCTGGTCATTTTGGAGATGGAATCTAGCAAACTTAATAGTCTGGGTTGGCTTCCCATTTTGATCCTCCAGATTTCAGCCTCCTGAATAGCTAGGATTACAAGTGGAAGCCATATATATATTATATACACATACATATACATACGTATTGAAAATGGGTCTTATAGCAGACAATAATAGAAAGGGGTTTTATTATGCTAATTCCATTGTGGATATTGAATAAGTTCATCTCTCCATCATCCCTTATTTCAAATTGTGTTTTATATTTGGTGGGTTTCCATTTCTTGCCTTTTCCGTGTGCAACACAGACAGAAGCACGCCACATAAGCGTGTGTATCACACAGGCAGCACACTTCTACCAACCCCAGAAAAAAGATTCTGCCAGCAACTTTGGAACGCAGGGCGGGAGGCGCTTTTCCTGATCCCCGCGGGGCTCCCCCGGGCCTCCCAGTCCACCACATGCCCCGGTGGGTGGCGGAAGGCAACTTCCGCCCCGCACAAGTGAGGCAGGTCGGGGACCCCGGTACCGCGGTGGGCGACACCAGTCCCGCGCATCTCAAGACATTTGGCGCGAAAAGATCGGAGATCGCGGGGGCGATAACCGGGAGCGGCGGGGCGGTATGGGGGGGGCTCCCCCTTTGTTTCGCTAGGAGCCCCAGCCGGGCTCGGGGGTCTGTGGAGCCCCGCGCCCCGGACTCGGCCCGCCCTGCCCGGTGCTTACTCCAGGCTCCGTATCTTCCCCAGCCTGTTGGTCTTGGGTCGGCCACGCTGTAAAAGCAGCTGCGACGTGAGGGGACTCATGGCCTCCCTGGCTTGCCCCGCCGGCCAACTGGCGTCTAACGGAGCCACGATCCGCAGCTGCAGCGCGCGGCAGCCGGGCAGCCGGGCAGCCAGGAGCAGGAGGCGGATCCGTGCAAGTGAGTGTCCGCGGCAACCGGAAGGAAACAGAGCGGCAGTCACGTGTCCGGCAGGCACTACAACTCCCAGCTGTCCCTGCGCCGCGCGCGCTCGCGCGCCCTGGCCGTCCGGGAGGGTTAGTGGTGGTCGCGTACTCAGACACACACCACAGCTTCTAGCGGCTCTCGCGTCAGGAGCGCGCCCTGACTGCCCGGGAGGCTCCAGGGCGTCCTCGTACTCGACAAGCACTACAACTCCCAGCAACCCTCGCGCCGCGCACGCGCTCCGGCCGTACCGGCGGCGGAACGATGGCTGCTGTGGCTGCCGCCGAGCCCCCTGAGGAGGTCCTGCAGGAATGCGGCTGCAAGGGCATCCGGACCTGTCTCATCTGCGAGGGGCCTCGCCACGGTGACCCGCCTTGGCAGCTCGCCCCGCAGGTAGGGGCCAGGAGACGGTCTGCGTCCGCAAACTCCGTTCCTCATACGGGGAAACCGAGGCCAGTCTGGTCCTGAGACTCACTGGGATGGAAGCCGGCCGGGGACCCTCGCGGCTGGGGCCCCGCGGGGTGCAGGGGCGAGTCTGGTTGCGTAGGCTTCCTGGGCTCGTGGGGAGACCACACGGAAAGGGCGGGTCGAGGGGACTGAGCACCAGGCCCCGGCCGCCGCGCTCCGAGGCCCCGCCGGCAGCGAGTGTAGAGACCACCGCGTCCCACACCGTCGCCCCGGCGCCGGCCTGGCCGGATTTTTTACGCTGTGGCTAGGCCGGAGTTGCTGCCGGGACACGGCTTGCCAGAGAGCTGGGCGGGGTCCTGTGCGCCGAGGAGGTTGGTGAGGTCTGAACCAAAGCGCTGGGACGCCCCCCATCCCCCCACCCCGCCCCGCGTCCGCTGAGCCTGCCGCGGGCCTCAAGTCAAGGAGTCCCTAGAAGGAAGGGTGTGTGCTTGCGTGAGTGCACGTGCCTGTGGTGGGACTTGAACTCAAGGCCTAGGCACTCTCCCTTAGCTTCGCGCCCGAGGCTGGTGCTCTACCACTTGAGCCACAGCTCCACTTCCGGCTTTTTGGTGGTGAATAAGAAACCCAGACTGGCTTCAAAACCCAATCCTCAGATCTCTGCCTCCTGAGTAGCTGAGATTCCAGGTGCGAGCCACCAACACCTGGTTCTAGATGTCTTTACTGAAGTGGAACTTTATTAACTTTTTGTCCAGGATGGCCTCAAACCTTGATCTTCCCTCTCTGCTTCACACTAGGATCACAGGCGTTAGCCACACGTGCTTGTCTTGGCTGCTCTCCTAACTTTGCTGAGCCTCCTGTGTGAAGTGGAGAATACAGGAAAGATTAAGGAGGAAAGAGAAAAGGGTTGAGAACTTGCATTCTCCTTACAGGGCTGTGGGTGCAGGTTCTGCCTGCAGCCCACAGACTCCAGCTGCCTCCCTCGGGTGGGTTTAGAGGAGAAAGGACCCTTGCCCCCTACCCCAGGCCAGGCATCAGGTGGAGGCCTTCAGGAGCTCCAGGACTCTCTTCTCTTTACAGAAAACCCATCACTTCCTTTACTGCTTGGACACCGGCTGGGCCGTGGGGGCCAAGGACTCTGACTTTGAGGGTTGGGCCTTCCCCTTTCCAGGGGTGACTCTGATAGAGGACTTTGTGACCCCAGAGGAAGAGGCCGAGATGGTGTGTCTGATGGACCGAGACCCTTGGAAGCTCTCTCAGTCTGGGCGGAGGAAGCAGGTATGAGCTCAGAGGTAGACTGAGCTGTGCTACTCATACTCACTCGCATCTTGGGCCGGGCAGCAGGCAGCCAGAGTCCCTGAGGATGGTGCACCCAGCAGGTTGTTTAGCATTCCCCGAAGGCCTAGTTGGCACTACATTTCCTTCTCCACAGCTAGCTTGGTGGTGGGACCATAATGGAAAATTCTGGCCAGGAATCTGCCCTTCATGGCTGCTAGGGGTTGCCAGGCATCAGTGCTCTCCATTCGCTCTTTTTCACATCCCTTACCTCTTGTGTGTTTCCTCCTCCTCCTCCTCCTCCTCCTCCTCCTCCTCCTCCTCCTCCTCCTCCTCCTCCTCCAGCTCCTCTCCATCTGTAGCCCCCACCAGTCACCTTCTCCTTCCCTTCACACAGCCTCAAGTGTGGTCACAGCCTATCTTTGCCAAACAGTGCTCCCTCCCCCTGTGCTCCCTCCCCCTGTGTCCTCCCTGGTGACAGTCAGCCAGCTGGCGCTGCCCCGACTTGGGCATTGAGCCTCCAGCTCTGCCTGCTGGGGCTCTGAAGTTGTCCTCCACCCCCAAACACCCACCCCAAGTCCTTCTCCTCTACCTGCTCTCCAGCATCGCCTCCTGGGCTGTCATTCCTCCTGTCCCCCACATTTGTGCCTTCTGCCAAGTGTCTATCTCAAGGCTCGCGCAGGCTTGTGGTGATGGCTGTGACATTCTGTGGACTGACACTCCACCCCTTCCCACCCCACCCCAGGACTACGGCCCCAAAGTCAATTTCCGGAAGCAGAAGCTGAGGATGGCTGGCTTCCAGGGCCTACCCAGCTTCAGCCAGGAACTGGTACAGAGGATGGGCCTCTACCCTGGGCTGGAGGACTTCCAGCCCGTAGAGCAGTGTAACCTGGACTACAATCCTTCACGGGGCTCTGCCATCGACCCCCACCTGGATGACTCCTGGCTATGGGGGGAGCGGCTGGTGAGCCTCAACCTCCTGTCCCCCACTGTGATGTCCATGGGCGGGGAGGCACCTGGCAGCCTTCTGCTCAGCCCAGCCTGTCCCGCCATCCCCGGGGTCCCTGTGGACAGTGTGACCACCCCCAGCAGGTCTGTCCTGTGCCACGAGGTGGAGGTGGCCATCCCGGTCCCCCGCCGTTCTCTGCTGGTGCTCGCCGGGGCCGCGCGGCACCAGTGGACCCACGCCATCCACCGCAGGCACATCAAGGCTCGCCGAGTGTGTGCCACGTTCCGCGAGCTGTCAGCTGAGTTCTGCCCTGGCGGGAAGCAGCAAGACATAGGCCAAGAGCTCCTGCGCGTCGCGCTGACATTCCAAGGAAGACCCGTCCTGTGAGGCCCCTTTCAGGGACAGGAGCTGCTCTTTGGATTTTGTTCTTTTACGTGGAATTGGGGCTAGAACTGGGACTGCCATGCGGGCTGGGCTCTACTGAGAAGCCACTGCCCTGTGCCTGACTCCTGTAGACTGTTGTGGGCAGCAGGTAGCAGCCTGGAGCTGGCCCTGCTATGTGTCACACTTTAGAGGGGTAGGAGTTGAACTTTAAAAGCACTAAGATCATGTGATAGGGTTTTCCCTGTGTGGGGTCTGTGGCCCGCCTGCTGTGGCCCCTTTGTCCACTCTGCGGGCGGGCGCAGAGGACTAGAGCAGGGCCCAGCAGATCTCAAGTTCTGATTTGTGAGTCTAGCTTAGCCTGAGTCACCTTTGACCTCTTGGGCTGGGATAGGCAGGGAATCTGGGAGCCTCATTACCTCCCCACAGTCCTGCTAAGAAGTAGGGAAGAGGGGCTAGGAATATGACTTAGTGGCAAGAGTGCTTGCCTCATATACATGACGCCCTGGGTTCAATTCCTCAGCACCACATATATAGAAAAAGCCAGAAGTGGTGCTGTGGCTCAAGTGGTAGAGTGCTAGCCTTGAGCAAAAGGAAGCCAAGGACAGTGCTCAGGTCCTGAGTTCAAGCCCCAGGACTGGCAAAAAAAAAAAAAAAAAAGAAAGAAAGAAAAAAAGTAGGGAAGAGCTGGATGCTGTGGCTCATGTTGTAATCCTGGCTCTTCAGGAGGTTGAGATCTAAGGGTTTCAATTCAAAGCCAGCCTGGGTAGGAAGGTGTACAAGACTCTTAATGCCAACCAACCACCAAAAAGCTACATGTGGGGCTGTGGCTCAAGTGGTAGAGTGCTATCCTTGAGCACTAAAGCACTAAAGGCTCAGGGACGGTTTAAGACAGCACGCACCAAGTCAGGAAGCACCACTCATTACCAGGCCCTCTATGCAGCATTGGATTCCCCTGGAGCCCCCCAGGCCTGGAGCAGGCCATGGAGGCCAAGGGGTTCCAGCCTGGGAAGGGAAGGGGAGGCACGCCATGCTGAGCTGTGGGTGGATTTCTTGACCCTGTGGGATGTTAACTGTGGTTTAGGCTGGCCTCACATGATCCTCCCACCTCTGCCTCTGCGTTCTGGGAGTCCAGGCATACGCCAGCTCCCACCAGTGTTAACCAGAGCCACATGGCATGTCCACTATGGAGAAGCCCACACTGGCAGTGGGGCTGCCGGCTTGAGCCCTGGCCAGTGGCTAGCAACGGGGTGGCAGGGGGGTCCCATGCCTGTGGAGTGGGGGTCTGCACAGCAGGCAGCAGGAAGAACAAACTCCTCTAGAACACACAGCTTTACTGGTTTATTCATTCCGTGTTCAGTGCAGGGAAACTTAAAAACCCACATGCAGGGCCTGGGACCCACCTGCACATCCATGGCACAGATGGGGGCCGGCTGCAGATGAGGCTCAGCCCCCCCCCCCCCATTCCCAGACCTTCCTAAGCTATGCTCACCTCCTGTTTTGCAGCTTCCCAAGCCACACTTGAACTGTGCAATGCAGCCTGGCAGCCACAGCACCCCCACACTACACAGGGCCTTGGAGGGTGCTCCATACCCCTCATGAAACACTGCAAAATGAGGCTGCACCCCCAGAGATGGGATTTCTGGCCGTAGTTGGTGTCTCCACACCAGCCGGCCCTGTACACAGCTGGACCACTGTGTGAGTGATCCCCCATCCCTGTGCCAGGCCTCCTCTGTCTCTGTGGATCTGGGGGTGCTGTGGCTGGTATCAGGTGGCATCTCCTGCCCCCTGCATCTTGCCTGGTTCTCTGACATCTGGCACTGAAGCTCCTGCCTATAGACCAGGTGGCACACTTGGTGGTCTGAGGAACTGGGGTGTCAGATGGCCTGGGACGGGCATGGGGCTCCCAGCCACAAGCCGCTCATTCAAAGGCCAGGCTGCAGGACAGCCTTGCCAGGAAGCCATTGTTCCTTAGTGGGGTGCGTGGAGTGAGGCGCCCCAGCAGCAGGTGCGGGCAAAGGGGACCCACGCAGGGGGCTGCTGGGTTCCATGGCCCCTCTGGATCTAAGGTTCGGGGCCAGCCTCCTCAGGCAGGCTGCCTGGGACCCCACAGCACTGCTCCAGACCCCAGAGACAGGATAATGCTGACTGAAGGGCGAGGCAGTTTCTGGGTGGGCAGGATTGGGTATACTTTTTTGGTCAGTTGTGGGGCTTGGATTCAGGGTTTGGATGCTGTCTCTGAGCTTTGTGCTCAAGGCTAGAGCTCTTCCAGTTGAGCATCACTTATGTATTTGAGTGGTTAATTGGAGATGAGAATCTCATGGGGACTTTTCTGCTGGGGCTGGCCTTGAACTGTGATCCTCAGATCCCAGGCTCCTGTGTAGCTAGGATGACAGGCGTGAGTCACCAGCGCCTGGCCAAATGGTTTTAAAGCAGTTTGGGAACTGGCACCACAGATGGGGTTCATTCAGCCAGACCTACCTAGCCCACTGTGTAAACATGGAGAGACACTGGGGACTCCATCTCCCCATAGTTGCTAGGAATCATGACTGAGAGGGCAGGGCCCACGTGGGCCCAGAGGTGGAGGGACACACCATGGAGGCGCCATGAGTCTTGAGGGGACATTGACTAACCAGGGCCAGGCTCCCCGGGCTGGGAGGCACCCTGCTGCAGGGCTGGCCTGGACACCACCTCATTCACCCTCTGGGCCCTGTGGCTGCCAGGTGCTTTCCTTTCAGAGACAGGACCCCCCAGATCCCAGGAAGCCTCCCATCCTCCCCACCCCCAAGCACCCCGAGGTGGCCTCCGGGTTCCCTGGCAGCTGGGTGCTGAGGGCCAACCCAGGCTGGGCTCTGAGTAGGTGAACTTTGGTCTGGAGCTGACTGCCTAGCAACCAGCAGCCAGGACGCTGGCTGCTTAGCAACCAGCGGCAAGGAGACTGGCCGCCTAGCAACCGGCCACCGTTAGGCTTGTCTGGGCTCCAGTGCGCCGCCCTCCACTCACACCACCTGCAGGCTGCGCTCCTGCCCATCCAGCTGCACCTTGAGCTTGTGCAGCTCCTCGATCTCGCGGTTGTGGCGCTCGGTCTTGTGGCGCACCAGTGAGCGGTAGAAGTGGATGGTGAAGACCACGAAGATGAGCCCCACCGGCACCATGATGATGGTGGACACCAGGGCGGCCTGCCAGCCCGCGTGGCTGCTGGGGCCTGGCGTGCGCCGAGCGTCCACTGGCAGGAACTTGATCCAGCAGAGCAGCACGACCTCGGCCAGGAAGAGCAGGATGCCCAGCACGGTGGAGAAGCCCCAGGCCAGCTCGATGTAGGGGTGCATGCGCTCGTGCGGTGACTCGCTGATGGAGTTGAGGTTGTGGATGTTGCTCACAGCCTCCACATTGGGCAGGATGCAGGTGCTGATGAGGAGCGCGAACAGGTGCACGGCCACCAGCACCGTGGTACAGGCGCTAAAGGCCACGAGCAGCGGCTGTGGGTACTGGTACTGCGTCTCCAGCTGCACCTCCACCATGGCAACCTGCGGGCCGAGGGAGGGCAGGGCTGCATGGCCTCCCGGCTCCCCACTGGGACTCACCCACACCTAAAGCCTTAGGGCCCACAGGCTCCCATCCCGATCTGAAAGGGATTCCACACTTTGGGCAGGCAGTGGCACACATCAGGAGGTGGAGGTAGATCTGGAAACTCAAGATCAGCCTCAGGTACAAAGTAAAAATCCTGTCCATAAAAACCAAAAAAACCCATCTTGGTGGAACCTCCAAAAAAAAAAAAAAAAAACCCAGCAGGGCGCTGGTGGCTCAATCCTAGCTACTCAGGAAGCTGAGGTCTAAGGAGTTGTGGTTCAAAGCCAGCCTGCACAGGAAAGCTACAGAGCCTGTTATCCTTAATGAGCCACCAGGAAATCAGAAGTGGCACTGTGGCTCAAAGTGGTAGTGTGCTAGGCTCAAGTGAAAAAGCTCAGGAACAGCGCCCAGGCTCTGAGTTCAAGCCCCACACCAAAACAAAACAGAAAACCAATGTCTGGATGGTACAGAGCCAAGTGCAGGGGGCTGGGTGCAGGGAGAGGCAGTGGCCATCACGGATGCAGAGCCCTGGCACACGGGCCCAGCGCAGTGGGCAGAGGCCCCACTGCCCTGGCAACAGGACCCTAGCACAAGGCTCCAGGGTTGGTGGCATCAGAGTCGGGCTAAGCTGTGGTTTATTTGCTGACGGCTGGTGCTGTGCCAGCTGAGTCACCTTCAACCTGAAGGTGTTTCCTGGTTTTACAGGTGGTGTCTCCAGGACTTCCCTGCCTGGCTGGCTTTTTGAGCCTCTGGATCTCAGCCTCCGGAGTAGCTAGGATTATAATTGAGCCACTAGGGCCTCGCTTTACCTTCTGTTTTGAGACAGAGTCTTCTCTGTCATCTGGACTGGCTTCCAACATGTCCTCCTGCTGCCTCAGCCTCCTGGGTGCTGGGATTACAGGTGTGCTGCACGACACTAGCTAAACAAGGATTGGGAGTGTGAGGCCAAGCCTGCGCTGCTTCAGGTGATGTGAAAGGAAAGGCTTCGCCAGTCTCTGCAGCTGGAGCGAAACTGCAGCCTCATACAGACCGAAGGCCCTGGCTCAGCAAGACCAAAGGCTCAGGGTAGTCTAAGGCCCAGGTCCAAGATGGCAGGTATGCGCCACATCCTCCTCCCAGCTTCTCACTGCATCACTAGCCTTTGAGGAAACAGTCATTCCCATTTTGATGGATTTATCTTGGCAGCACCGGGGACTAGAACACAAGGCTACCACTAGCCCTGATTTATTTATTTTTAATGAAGGGCCTAAAGGAGCCACAGAAACCACAGGAAACAGGAAGTCCCAGCTCGCCTCTGCAGCCCTTCCTGGTCCTGCTTACCCCATTCACTAAGGTGACTTTGCAGCCCGTCCCCTCACTTCCCCATGGCAGACCACGCCCAACCCCAAGGGCTCCCCAGCCCTGTGGCGCGGTGGACCACCTTAGTGGTGGGCTTAGACCAGGTCCAGCAAGGACCCGGCTCTCACCGATGGCCTCTCCTGGGTGCCAAGGGTGCAGGGAGGGGGCAGCGAGGAGTCTGGGGGGTATGGGGGGGGGGGGCTCAGCCTCTGAGCCTCCTTTTCCCCGCACTCTACAAGACTGACCATTTCACAACTTCCTGTGGCATCCACTGCCTCCTGCGTGGGACCCTCCCTCCACCTGCAGGGGAGGTGGCATGTCCCCAGAGGACCAACCAGGCAACGGGCAGCACCGCAGCCGTCACAGAAGCCTTTGTGAACAGTATTTAAAAATACAACAGATTGGTATGGCCTAGTGGCAAGAGTGCCTGCCTCATATACATGAGGCCCTGGGTTCCATTCCCCAGCACCACATATGCAGAAAATGGCCAGAAGTGGCGCTGTGGCTCAAGTGGCAGAGTGCTAGCCTTGAGCAAAAAGAAGCCAGGGACAGTGCTCAGGCCCTGAGTCCAAGCCCCAGGACTGGCAAAAAAAAAAAAAAAAATACAACAGATCACACAAGGCAGGCAGAGGGGAGCACTTCCTTCATTGGCCCTGTGGTCCCACAAAGGATATGGCCCACAGAATGAATTCCTCAAACTACAGGGCTCCAAGAGAGGAAACAGATGATTGAAAGATAGGAGATAGGGCCTGTAGAAAGCAGTTTAGGGCTGGGCATTTTGGCAAATGCTTGTAGTCCCAGCTCTCAGGAGGTAGAGGTAGGAGAATCATGGACGAGCCTTGGCAAAAATTTCGAAGACCTGATCTATAAAACAACAGCTGGTGCTGGTGATTCACACGTGTAATCCTAACCACCCAGGAGGCTGAGATCTGAGGATTGAGGTTCAAAGCAGAAAAGTCTCCATGAGATTCATCTCGTTAACCTTTTAAAAAACAGAAGTGGAGCTCTTGAACAAAAGTTGTTCAGGAACAGTGTGCAGGCCCCGAGTTCCAACCTGACCAAAAAAAGAAGTAATGAAACAAAATCCTGCAATAAGGAAAAAAGAAAGACTAAACTAAAAGCAAGAGTTAGGGGTGTGGCTCAAGTGGAAAAGCTCCTGAGAAGCATGGGTTCAAGCCCCAGAGCTGCCCTAGGCGGGGGGGAGAAAAAAGGCAGTACTGTCTTGCCCCAGGAGAAGGGGACCGCGAGTGTGGAGATTTTTATGAGGTGGCTGTGACCCCTGCTCTCTGCGCAATTCCATGTTGGGGATGCACACACATGAAGAAACGACATCCCGTGGCGCCCAGGCTTGTTGGACAGAGTGACTGCACTTCCAACCAGGGGCTCCCCTTAGTGGATGGCCTGCTTCCCTGATGCCCCCAATCTTGGTCAGGACTTGACAATGCATCTAATCTCACAATGTTTGGGGATGAGCAGGGCGGATGAAACACACTGAAGCTCAAGTTTGGAACACCAGGTCAAAGGTCAGCAGCAGCTCAGGTGGGACAGGGAGAGGCTCTAAGACCTGCCTGGAATGGGAGCAGGGACCATTTATCTGGGCCAGACTTAGTGGTCCAAGGAAGAGGGCTGGGAGTATGGCTCAGCGGTAGAGTGCTTGCCTAGCATGCATGAGTCCCTGGGTTTTTGTTTTTCTTTTTTGCCAGTCCTGGGCCTTGGACTCAGGGCCTGAGCACTGTCCCTGGCTTCTTCCCGCTCAAGACTCTGCCACTTGAGCCACAGCGCCGCTTCTGGCCGTTTTCCGTATATGTGGTGCTGGGGAATCGAACCTAGGGCCTCGTGTATCCAAGGCAGGCACTCTTGCCGCTAGGCTATATCCCCAGCCCCGAGTCCCTGGGTTTGATTCTCAGTACCACATAAACAAAAAAACCAGTAATTATATATATTAAAAACAGAAAAGAGAGCAGGGGGGTCAGTGGCTCTCACCTGTGATCCTAGAGATATGACGATCGAAGTTCAAAGCCAGCCTGGTAGGAAAGTGGTAGAGTGCCAGCAGTGAACCAAGCTAGAGTGTAAGGCCCTGAGTTCAAGCCCCAGTACTGTGCACACACATACACATGTGTGCGCATGCACATACACAACCCACCCACAAAAATAAAAAGCGCGGGGGATGGTAGAGCATTTGTCTGGCACACACAAGCCCTGGCTCTCAACCCAGCACAACAAATAGCACAGACTGGAAAATCATAATGTGACTTCCGTGGTACAGAAAAAAGGCCCCCAAACCTCAAGGCCCTGAAATCAAAATTAAGCCTGAGAAAATGCTGTGCTCTTGCTGGGTACTGGTGGCTCACGCCTGTAATCCTAGCTACTCAGGAGGCTGGGATCTGAGGATCGTGGTTTGAAGCCAGCCAGGGCAGGCAAGTCTCTATGAGATTTATCTTCAAATAACCACTCAAAAACTAGAAGTAGAGCTGTGCCTCAAGTGGTAGAGCTCTAGCCTTGAACAAAAGATCTCAGGGACAATGCCCAGGCCCTGAGTTCAAGCCCCATGATCAACAAAAAAACAAAAAAATACTGTGCTCTCAATTTTTTTTCAGAGGGTTCTGCACATATGTAGCCCAGGCTGCCCTCAACCTCGTGATCCTCCTCCCTCAGCCTCCCTCCTGCTGGGACTCTAGGTGTGCACCACTGTGCCAGCGAAATATTATCTTCCTGCCCTGCTAGTTAGGGGCCTCTGCCCCACCCTGGCATCTCGTCCTTGTCCTCGGGGCTGTCCCGATGACGCAGCTGGCACCCGCTGTGTGACCCTGCTGCTCACTCAGCCCACTTTTTCTTTTCAGTTGCACTGCCAACTTAACATGGAGGCTGTGGCTGGAGAAACAGTTATTTTACAATAAGAAATAAGTCACTTGCAGCCTGCTGGGACCTGGAGCACACAGCTGCAGCTGAGCCTGGACACCCTCACAGGCTGGGCTGGGACCACGTCCTCAGGGATGTGGGACCTGGACTTTGGAGGCCTTGAGCAAGGAGCCTGCCTCTGCTCCCCAGATGACTCAGAGGGAAGTGGCAGCCAGGAGACAGGCCCCATCTGTTTGGGGTTCACCAAGGGCCGGGGTCTGCATGGTGGGCTGGCCCAACAATCACCCGGAGGCCCAGGCCAAGCTCCTCAGGCTGGCAGTCCCCCAGATGGGGCAGATATGGGTACCTATCCCAGGACAAACTTTTCTTCTTTATTTTTTATTTATTTATTTATTTTTTTAGTGCCAGTCCTGGGGCTTGGACTCAAGGCCTGGGCACTGTTCCTGAGCTTGTTTGCTCAAGGCTAGCACTCCACCACTTGAGCCACAGCGCCACTTCTGGCTTTTTGGACTTTCCTGCCAGGGCTGACTTTGAATTGTGATCCTTGGCTCAGCCTCCTGAGTAGCTGGGATTACAGGTGTGAGCCACAGTTACCCAGCAGGACCAGCTGTTTTAATGACATCATTGCCCCCCTTGCCAGACAAATGATTTATGTAAATACAAGCATGTGGGCTGAAGATTCCGGGCCTGGGCTCCTCTCACCCCCCATTCCAGTCTGGGGCTGTGGGGGGAATGGGATGTGGGCAGACACTCCTGCCAGCAGGCCCTCAAGGGCCAGCTTGGCTCCTGCCCATCATCGGGATGCGGGCTGCCTAGCATGGGCACTCACCATGGCGAAGCCGGAAAGCAGGGCGGAGGTGCGGCTGGAGGCCTTCAGCTTGGCTCTGCTCAGGTATAGCTTCCTCCAGGACAGCGCCTGCACCGAGTGGTGGTTGGAGGTGACCAGCTCCAGGTAGCTACGGCGCACCCAGTCCCGGTAGTCCATGCCCTTGTGGCCCGGCTCCGAGCACGCGGGGGTGGACGGGTCCACCGGCACGTTGAGCTCAGCACTCATCATGGGAATCGGGCTGGGGGGAGAGACAGACTCAGGCATCCTAGGCAGTGCCTGGGGAAAGCCGAAATCCAGCCTTTCCCTTCTTTTTTGGCCACTGTATCAAGACAGGGTCTCACTACGCAACACAAGTTGGCCTCAAACTCACGACCCTCCTGCTGCAGGCTCCCAAGTGTTGGGACTACAGCCGTGCCCTCCACTGCCCAGCTTCCAAGGCCAGCTCAATGTTCCCAGGACCTGCTAAGCAGATCCTGCACAGGGAGCCTAAAGACAGCATGGGGCTCTGGTCTTTTTCCATAACAACTCCCACACAAAATAAAACTACCCAACCTGACATGGTGGCTCACAGCTGCACTTTCAGTGGTTTGGAAGGGAGAGATCTGGATGATGGTGATTCAAAGCCAGCCTGGGCAAAAAAGTTTCCAAGACCATCTCAAGACTGGAGGCATGGCTCAAGAGGTAAAACACCAGTAAGTGAGCAAGAAAGCCAAGTAAGAGCTCAAGCCTTGGTACCAGCACACAAGCACATGCACATGTGCATGCACACACACACATATACACACCCCTAGGACCTAAATTAGGAAGCTAGGCTTTGACTCTGCTGTGAGATTCTGACTCTGACAACTTCCCTGATGATGTTGGGACTCCTCATCTCCAGAATGGGGTTCTCCATCTACAGGACTGGAACATGTAACTGAAGACACCCAACGTTGCCCCCTCCTCCCCACCTTTTTTTGGTGCTGGCATCAGGGCTTGTACCCAGGGCCTTGGACTCAGCCTTTTTGCTCACAGTTGGCAGTTTACCTACCATTTGGGCAATGGCTCCAGTCCAGTATTTTGCTGGTTAATTGGGAATAAGGAATTATACTGGTCAGGCGCTGGTGGCTCATGCTGTAATCCTAGCTACTCAGGAGGCTGATATCTGAGGATCATGGTTCAAAGCCAGGGCAGGAAAGTCTGTGAGACTCTTCCAGAAAACGAAGTGGTGCTGAGAGTCAAGTGGCAGAGCGCTAGCCTTGAGCTGAAGAGCTCAGGGACAGTGCCCAGGCCCAGAGTTCAAGCACCATGACCACCAACAACAACAACAAAAGAATTACACTGACTTTCCTGTGCAGGTTGGCTTTGCAGTGATCCTCTAGATCTCAACCTCCTAAGCAGCCAGTATTCTAGGCGTGAACACAGGCATGGCACGCAGTTGGATCTGGCTCTCAGTGGCCGAGTACTGACTGGATGGGCTTTTCCCAGCAGACACTGCTCTGTGAGTCCAACTCCGATGCATTTTAATCAGTACAGTTCATCCTAGAAACACATTCTTGGCTTACATAACTCGAGTAAAGCCATATCCAGACTGCAAAGGAAACCTTTCTGAAATGCAAAACTGCACCCTGTAACTGGCTAAGCACATAGTAAGAAGCAGAGGCTAGGGTTCTGGGCATCACCCGAGCACTGGGTCTGGCAGTCACATGGAAGGAACCTCACAGGGGCCGATCTGCTCAGGTGTGTGGATTTAACCCAAATCTCCGCTAATTCAAATAGGGGATTGGTGACTCCTGTGCCCCTGCTGGCCTGAACAAGGGCCCAGCTGGAATCCATCTTAGAGTCAGCTTCTAGCCAGGCCTCAGGGAAAGGCACCTGGAGACACTGGAAACAGGGCAGCCCTAGGCCCCTGGAGTATGACGGTGGAGGTGACCCTACCAAATCCACAGGGGCAAATCCGGGGAAGGGGGAGAAGTGGGGAGGGTCTCCTTCCTCCCCTACCACTCTTAGCAGTCAAGGAACTCTTCCCTTCCCCTCTCCCTGGGGATGTCTTGATGGGCCACTCACCAGTGTGGGTGTCTGGGTCACATCCCCACTTACATCCTCCTCCGGGAGGGGGCCATCGGGAAAATGTTTATTAACCAGTCTGTTAGGCAGCTCCAAATAATTGAACATGTCTTAATTAAGCAATTTTCTGTCCCAGTTTTTCCCATCAAGAACAGAGCTGGGCCTGGGTATAGTGGAGACAATATTCGGGAACTAAGAATGAGTGGAGGAGTAGCACTTGCTTCATGGTGCCCCACGGATGCTCAGTGTACCCGACACTCAGCATACCCCACACATGCTCACTGTATCCTACAGCTACTTAGTGTACCCCACAGATGTTCAGTGTACCCTATATATGCTCATGTGCCCCATGAGTGCTGAGTGTAGCACACATGCTCAGTGCAACCCATGGATGCTCATTACACCCTACAAAATGCTCAGTATCCCACGTGGGTGCTCAGTGCACCCCATGAACACTCAAGACCGCCCACAAATGCTCAGCATACCCTGCAGAGGCTCAGTGCACCCCAATGATGCTGTAACCATGAATGCTTGCTGCATTTGGTTTTTCAGCTTCAGAGGTACAAGCGGGTGGACTCCTTATTAGAGGAAGCCCCTTGTCAATGGAGGAGTATGACTGCCGTAGGACAGAGGGAGCAGGCGAGGCTGGGAGCTGGGTTTGGGGGTGCTGATGGGGGTGGGAAGGAAGCCGCCTTGGCAAGGACCGGCCTCCCTCACAGAGGTGCCATTCTCGTGGGGGCACCCTGAGCCCCTCTGGGACCACCCCTCCACCCAGTGAAGGGGCTGGCGAGAGGACTGGGGGCCGAACGGGAGTCTGGCAGTACCCAAGGAGGGGCAATGTGGGGCGAGAGAGGGAGGGAGGCCCAGGGGCTGATCTCGGCTCATCTCCAGTCTGAGCAGTTCTGGGGGTGGCTCCAGACTGCTGCTAAGGAATGGGCCGTGGATATCGCGGGGCGGGCAGGCAGTCGGAGGCGGCCAGAGCTGGGTCTTCCAGAGGGACCTGCAGGGACCCGGCTCAAGTCCATCCTTTCCACTCCCAGCCTGCCGTGAGCCCGCTCTGTGCCCCGGGGAAGGCGGAGGCTCGCTGGGGTTGGGTGAGATGGGCCCCGCGGCCTGCACGCCGGGGATGCGAACCGTCCGCGCAGACGGCGGGAACCTCGCTTCAGAAGCAGGTCGGAGGGGGAAGCGGGCCTGTGCCTGACCCGACTTCCCTAAACATCTGGGCGCGGGGAAGAGCGGAGGACAGGGACAGGGGCCTGGGGGACCCCGGGGCTCCCGCCGCTCCACCCGCCCCGGCCCCTCCGCACGCCCCGCAGCTGCCCGACCCAGATCCGGCCGGCGCCCCGACCCCGAGGTCCCCTGGTGCCGCACTCCGTCCCAGATCCCGCCAGATTGGGGCCACTTGGCCACGCTGGGCGCCCGGTGCGTCCGGTGCACCCGCTCCAGCTCCGTGCGTCCCCTCCGCCCGGAGAGCGGCCCCCTCCCGGGGTCCAATCGCGCCCTGTCCGGTGGGGCGGGGATCCCGCCGACCCCCAGCCCGCCGGGCCCGGGGAGGGATGCGCGCGCCCCACACCCAGCACTCACCAGAGCTGCCCGGCCCGCGCGCCCGGTGGCCCAGTGCCCCCTGGCCGGGCCGGGGCGCCCAGTGCCGCTGTCCGCGCCTTCCGCCGGCCCCGGGGTCCGCGGGTCCCGCCCGCCCCGCCCCCGCCGCAGCCGCTGCCTAGCGACAGCGCGGTCACGTGACTGCCCGCGGGGGAGGCGGGCGCCCGCCGGGGCCACGTGACCGCGGGAACCCCGCGCCGCCCCCCCACCCCGGGACGGGGAGCGCGGGACGCCGAGGCGGCGGCTGCCCCGCGCCGGGGAGAGGCGGCACCCCGCTCGGGGTCACCCCGTCACCCCCCCCCGGCCACCCCCAGGCCCGGGACCCGACCCCGCCGGGCGCCTCCCCCTCGGCGCCGGGCGGCACAGTAGCCCGGGCCGCGCGCTCGCGGGGTTTACGACCCAGACACTCGGGGCGCGATCTCCCGGAAGTGCATGGGTAACCGCAGGGCCGCTCCGGGGACGCCGGGGTGCCAGACCGGCGGGAGGGGCCCGACGTCCTGGGGTGGGGGGAGGGACGAAGTGGGAGGGCGGGATGGGTCGGAGGTCCTAGGTCGCTGGGTCGCGTCGGGGCACGCCCGGGGTTCCGGGGCGCAGGGGCGGGCGGGTTGCCAGGCGGGTCCCCGCGGCCCTGGGAAGGCCTTGCCCCTGGGCTCGGCGGCCGCCGCGCGTCCTACATAGGATTTTTCCATCTGTGGCAGCAGCCCGGGGCCGTGACACATTTACCCAAAGCAGTGAAAAATTCCCCTGGTGTCAAACGGTCCAGGCTGGGCCTGGCCGACGGGCCGAACCCGGTGACCCTGGAGCCGCCCCTGGGGCCCAGGGCTGGGAGCGGAGCCGGAGGGCGACACTCGGAGGCGGGCCGGGCCCTGGGAATCGGACCATCCGGGCGCGCTGAGGACGGGGCGCACGGTCCTCAGAGCTCCTGGTAAATGCACTTTGCTTTCTAAGCAGGAGCAAGGGCTCTTCATCACAGCCGCAGACGGCCTGGGCAAAGCTGGGCTTTGCCTCCAACAGCCTCCCAGTGCCCGTCAGCCAGGCCTCGGCCCTCAGCTAATTACCCGGCGTGTCTGGACAGAGGCAGGACGCCAGCTGCAGTCATCAGGGCCTTTCCTAACCAAACAGAAAACAGAGGCTGCATCTGTGTTGTTTGTTCCTCAGCGATGGAGGAAGCCGCGGGACACAGCATGCCTGGCCGTCCTGGGGGCTGCTGGCCTCGCAGGCAGCTTCCTCTCCTCTCCATTGAATAAAGCAGTTCTTGGAGGCCGCCACAGGGCCAGCCACGCACAGGTGCCCCTCAGCACACACCTGGTTCAGTGGATCAGGCTCCTGGCCTTCCTTAACCCTGTCGCTTAGCACTGAGCCTGGCCTCACAGCTGGTGTGGCCATGTGTCCAGTGCCCCCCACCGTGCACTCCTACAGCCTAGCCCCCATCACCTGTCCCCGCTTCTCCCCCAAACCTTGGAGTCAACCAGCCCCTACTGGTCAGCGTTCGTTCCATTGCTGTAACAACACACCCGAGGGTACTGCATGAAGACAAGAGGTTTACTTTTTTGCTCATAGTTCTGGAGGTGGAGACTGTCAAGAAGGCCCCTGGGTTGAATCACACCTTGGTACACGTATGTGACCCCCCTCACTCTGTCCCCTCCTTATGAAGCCACCAAAATTGAATGTAAAAAGGCCCCACCTCCAAACACATATTGCTTCCACTTTAACCAAGACATGCCCATGTCACCCAGTTTCCCACCTTCCTCACCCCACTGCTCACTCTCTTCCTCCTGGACCTCAATCTCCACAGCCCACCCACATGGGGGGAGGGGATCTTTCAAACCCCCAGTCACTGCGGACACCTTTATCTATCAGAAAAGTTCCAGTGACCACACATGGCTGTTCCCCTACCCCATGCCTTTCCAGAGACAGGTGTGCTTCCCAGTGGTCTGTGGGTCCTCTCCTCCCCAGCTGGCTGCTATGATGCCCAAGCCTGCAATCTTCCTGGCTATGGAGCTGCCATGCTTTCATGTCTCCCGTCCCTCCCCTCCTCACCTCTGGTTACATGACTGCCAGGCCTTCACAGGTCTCAGTCTATTCTCCACACCAAAACATGAACAATCCCCTCCCAGAGGGTGGCACCGTGCCCATTAGTGCTCCAACCTGGTCCTACTCTGGTCAGAGATGGTGCTCCTTGTAAGACAAGGCTCATGTCTTGTTCACCACCAAGTGGGCACCTTAAAGTCACCTGGGATCCCCTCGGCTTTGAACTTGGTCTGTGCCCAATAAACATTTACTATAAGTGATGGGACAAGAAAGCTGGTAACAGCCTCTTTGGACTTGCACAAGTCTAACAGTTCTCTTTATGGAAATTCATGCTAATGTATGGTAATTGCAGCTCACTTTTGTCAAGTATGCGAAAGAGTAAACATAAATTAACTTCCAAAGGGGAGGAGGAGGAAGATTCCTTATTTCAGGACTTGAATTAAGCAGTTTCCAAGCAGTCCTTCCTGCCCTAATCCCTGGGAACTTGATCCAGTTAGGTTCCTATCTACAAGTCAGTAAAACAACATTCCTCTATCTTGATTTAACAACTCAGTTTCTAAAAGATAATTGTTTCCCAGCACCAATTACTGGGCTTACACCTGTAATCCTACCTACTCAGGAGGCTGAGATCTGAGGATCGTAGTTGAAAGCCAATGCAGTCAGGAAAGTTCCTGAGACTCTTGTCCTCAATTAACCACCAAAAAGCCAGAAGTGGAACTGTGACTTAAAATAGTAGAAAGCTAGCTTTGAGCAAAAAAACTCAGGGACAGTGCCCAGACCCTGAGTTCAAGCCCAAGAACAGGCACCAAAGGAAAAAGAAAAGGTAACTGTTGAGGTCTGGGTATGGTACTGAATGCCTGTAATCCCAGCTACTCAAAGGTATTATATAGGAGGATGAGTAATTAAAGACTAGCAAACATAACATGCCCCATTTGCAAAGTGAACGGAAAAGCAAAAGGACCAGAGGTGGGGCTCAAGAGATAGAGCACCTGCCAAGCAAGCCCACTGCTCTGGGTTTAATCTTCAGTACTAAAAAAACAAAATTAAAAACAACAACAGATGTTTTGGCCAGTTGCTGGTGCCTCACACCTGTAATCCTAGCTACTCAGAAGACTGAGATCTGAGGCTCACAGTTCAAAGTGAGCCTGGGCAGTTAAGTCCGTGAGACTCTCTACTGTAATTAACCACCAGAAAACTGGAAGCAGTGTTGTAGCTCAAAGTGGTAGAGTGCTAGTCTTGAGGAAAAGAGCTCAGGGACAGCACCCCGGCCCTGAGTTCAAGGCCCCCAACCACACACACAAAAAAGGTTTTGCCCCAAGTTCAAGCCCCAGTATCAGCACAAATGCCTAGTTTAGGTTTGAGCTGTACTGAAAGGAATTTCTGGGGTACCATCTAGGAATCTGGGTTGTTTCTATTTTTTCTTCTTTGAGACATGATTTTACAACTATGCAGCCTAAGCTGGTTTCAAACTCATGACCTTCCTGAGTATTTGGGCCCATGGGCAGGTGCTATGGCCACCTGGCTAGACTTCCTGCCTGTGCACCTGGCCCAGGTGTCTCCTCTCTTCTTCCAGCCAAGCAGCAGTCCTGCAGGGGCAAAGAACTTCTGGGATTTGTTCTAACACTCCATGGGTTTTTACTAAGAATCGGCCATGTTCTGGGCTCACAGAGAACAGGACAAGGCTCTGGGGCTCCCGAGGTGGAGGCAGGGGTCCCAGGGGGGCTGAGGACTGAAGGTGACAGAGCGAGGGAGCGAGGCCCCTGTGGACAGTGGCATGGGAGGAAGGGGAGGGATGAAGAAGCGGAGGCCCTAGGATTGGAGCAGGGGCTCCTCCACAGGGCGTGGGAGGTCGCCGGCTTGGTGTGAAGGGTGGCCTGGGTGGAGGGGCGGGGCTCAGGGAAAAGATGCGCAGTGCCAGTGGTGCCCAGACACGGGGCATCGGTGCATCATGATTCTGGATTGCTCGCAACCAACATGTGTGCACCCCTGGGCGTGCACAAGTAGAGCTGACAGTACTTCTTGCATGCACACACACACAGAGCTAACAACCTAGTACTTGACATGCGTGTGCACAGAGCTGACAGCACTCATCCATGTGCACACACCGTTCCTCAGGAAATACAGGGCGTGTTCTGTGCACCCCACTGTCCCTCACTCCCCATCACCGCTTGTTAGCTTGGTGGTGCTCTTCCCAGGCACGAGGAACACTGCACAACCCCACCCCAGGGGGAGGTGGGAAACAGCAAACCACCACACAATCGTGAAGATGGACACGAGGACACAAAGCGGAACACTGCCTCCTAGGCCTCTGCTGGGGACGTGCACACCGTCTGGCCACCTTTCTTTTTTTTTTTTTGCCAGTCCTGGGCCTTGGACTCAGGGCCTGAGCACTGTCCCTGGCTTCTTTTTGCTCAAGGCTAGCACTCTGCCACTTGAGCCACAGCGCCACTTCTGGCCATTTTCTGTATATGTGGTGCTGGGGAATCGAACCCAGGGCTTCATGTATACGAGGCAAGTGCTCTTGCCATTAGGCCATATTCCCAGCCCCATCTGGCCACCTTTCTGTCTGCAAATGATGGTGAGAGCACGTGAGCATGCTGGGTGACAGGTCAGCTTTAATGAGCACACTCACACAGAGCCAAATGCCCTTCGAACTGCCTTAGACCCACGACATGTCACCACCCCACGCATGTGCTGGTGTCCTGGGAGGCCAGGACAGCATACCTGCAGATGAAATCTGATCATATAGCTGGTTTAGTAAACCTGACTAGAAGCCTGACCAGGGCTGCCACAGCAGTGCCAAGGGAGAGAAAGAATGAAGGCCATGCCGAGGGAGGAAGGGGAGGAACGAAGGCCTACCTTGGAGGTCAACCCTTCCTCCGTCAAGTGAGAGCTGGCCCTCTTGGGGTGGTACAGCTGTGGACTGAGGTTCTGAGCCCCAAAACTACACTATATACACCCTGGGGCTGGTTCCAGACTTCCCTGGGGCCACGTGCTCTGGGACGTTACCTCATGGTTCCCTTGTGGCCTGTGGTGCACCCTCCTCAGTGACAGCATGGAACAGCCCCACTTCCCAGACAAATAATGCCCTGAAGGCAGACGGGGAACCACACAGCGCACGGCATGGACGCCAGAGCTCTTTCTGACCAGCTCCCACTGCCCGGCCAGCTGCAACAGGGGAACTAGACACAAGACAGGAGAGAGGTATGCAGATGAGCCAGGTGGGGTGACTGGAGGGTATCCTATGCTCAGAGCAGGGCCAGGAAGCTACGAGGCAGAAGACAGAAACCCTTGGCTCTCCCTCCAACCAACACTATCAGAGTCCATAGAAGACACGGGGGGGCAACAGTGATGGTATGACCACAGTGTGCTATGACCACAATGACATGCCTTGCATTTAGTGTTGGGGCATAGAAAAAAAGGGCACACGCTGGGTAGTTGGAGGTCACCTGAACAAGAGCTCTAATTAGGTTTTCACCCCTCCCACACAGGCCAGTTCATCACAAGTGCTGGGAGGGAGGGGGCGGCCTCTTGGCTGCCAGTGGCATAACAGCTCCTCTCCTACATAGACCACCTCCTGAAAAGGCTGCCTGTGTGGTTCCCCTGTCTACCCCCCTGCGCAGGCCACCCAGTGCACTCCCGTCTCCATTCCCTTGAATCCAACATGAAAAGAGTATCTTTGGCCAATTCCCACCTACAGCATGGCTAGGCCCCCAGGAAGGTCTCTACCCGTGCAGTCCAGGCTGGGTCGTCTTCCTGGATTTTTCTGGCCACCTGTGGCCTTCCCAGGACCAGCTTCCTCGGCTGGGGAGAACAGAGGCAGGCACCTGCAGCGCACCACTGCGGTCTGGGAGCAGGACCAGTCCCAATGTTGAGGCTGCCTCCGTGATGACTGCGGTAATTAACGTTTCAAAACCTAGAGGCTTTTCATTCTTTACTAAGTAAACACCCCCATCACAGAAACCAGCCCCAGTAGGAGAGGATGGCTCCAGAGGGGAAGGCGAGGCACTTTCCCTTCCAGCAGGTGTGGCCCTCAGTGTGTGGGTGAGAGTCCCTCTGCCCCCTGCGGGCTCTGAGAGGAGTCCACGGGCAGGGCTGGCACTCCTGACCGCCTCAGCGTGGTCCAGGACCTGGTCACAGAACCACCAGTCTCTTGACGGCTGCTATGAGAGCATCTCATCGCCCCATGATGAAGCTGGGCTCTTCCTCCTCTTCCTCGTCGTCAGTTCCAGACGCCTCCTCAGAGCTGCTAGCCCGCGGCTCCTGGGATGGACCAGGTCCTGGAAGCACAGGACATTCTGAGCACCAGCACCAACCCCTCAGGGAGTGGGAGCTGTGGGAGCACCTCCATCTGGGCCGGCCAGCCGCTGAGCCCATGCTGTCTCACAGTGACACCACAAGGTGCATGCAGCCCTTCACAAGCCAGGCTTCCCACCCTGGGGTCCCATCTCCTGTGACACCCACCGTGGGAGGAGTGGTGGCCCCGCCAGCCTTAACACAGCCCACTGCGGCCACCCCTTCTGCCTATCTCCGGTTCTCACTGCAGAGTGCTCAGGCTGCCTGGCACACATGGCACCCCCCCCTTCCCAGGGTGCCTCCCACACCCCGTCCCCCCTTTGTGGAGCAGGGGTGGTCTGCAGAACTCTTCCAAGGGACTGAGGCTCCTCATGCAAGTGAGCAGGACTAGACCTTGCCCCGTGCTCCTGTCTCCACACCATGCCCCCTCTCCCTGCCCCTGCCCCTGCTCCCTGTGTGGGAGAACGCATCAAGGTCCTCAGGAGGGGGTACCATGAGGAAGATTCACATACTGGGCGCGGGTGGTTCACCCCTATAGTCCTAGCTACTCAGGAGGCTAAGATCTGAGGATCGCAGTTCAAAGCCAGCCCTCATAGACAAACCTGAGAGACTCTTCCATCAACCAACAAAAAGCTAGAAGTGGCAATGTGGCTCAGGTGGCAGAGTGTCTGCCAGCTGGAAGGAGGGGAGGGTGTAGAGTGACTAAACTCTCATCTGTCAACTGTAGGCGTACAAAACAGGTGGCCTGTGAAGACAGCTTGGCAGTTCCCCACACAGCGAAACAAGATCAATTGTATCTGAGAGTCTGGTGATCACATGCCGGGGTATCTACTGCAGGGACTTCAAACAGCACACACAGAAGCCAGCACAAGAACGCTTGCTTCAGTGTCTCCACAGCCAAGCTGGAGCTGCTTGTGCAGAGGTGACTGGGTACAGGATACAAAAGTCATCTGACAGTCATGGTGGAACCACAGCCATGCCCTGGACCTGAACAGGCAAGCACAGGCCTGCGGAGGGTGGATGTGGGCTGTGGAGGAGGGGGAGAGACAAAAACCCATGAGCTGGACAGTTGGAGTGGGACACACGATGAGCTCATGCTTGGCTAAATGTGGACGCAGCTAGCCATGCAGTCTGGGCTACATGCTATGCGCCAGCTAGCCCATGTGTGCACATACAACCATGTTCTGGTCCTGTGACGCTGTATCCCCCAGGGATGTCACAGCCATCCTAGTGTGTGTGAACACACGGTCGCCCAGCATGTACTTCTCAGACGGTGGAATGTCTGGCCATTTCCTTGCTCTATCCACTGAGAGAGATGCAGACAAGGCACAGTAGCAAAGAGCATCCCCTGCCAGAGGCTGCCCCTACTGCCTTCCATCCACACAAGGCCCTGGCTTCCTGGATGAAAGCCAGGTTCTGGGCGCAGAGCCGGAAATGCACAAGATGGCCTATCTTGTCTGGAGTACTCTGTAATGCCAGAAAGGAAGTCCAACAAAAAGGAGGGGGCACAATGGTGGGAGAAGAGGATGGAAAGAGTCCAGATGGCCAAGCGGGACCAACTCCAGCAACAGGACAGGCAGCTCTGTGCAGCCTGAGTCTGCCCTGGTGGCAGCAAAGGCTGCGATGGAATAACGATGGAGGAGCCAGGATCCTCTGAATCCTGGGCCGAGGTGGGCGCGGCTGGGCTGTGCATCGTGGCTTCTTTCCCAGGGAGAATTTACCAGGAGAGATCTGCCAGCTCAGCAGGCAGCGAGTTGGCACAGCAGTGGAGGTGTGTCCTGGCACACGTACCAGCAATGGCACTTCCTCCCAGCCTCCAGCCTTAGCCTGGAGAAAACAGGCAAATCCCAAGTGGAATTTTAGACGCCTGACCCAAGTAAAGCAAGCGGGTGCCTGCAGCCAACAGAGCCCAGGCCACAGGTGACACCACGTGTGCTGTCTGGGCGGAGGAAGCTAAGAAGCCTGCATGCACTATGGGCTCTACCATTGTACTGACTCAAGAAGTCAGATGACAGGCAGAACCAGGGATTTTAACCTTTGTGGGGCTGGAGATGATGTCATTCAGGGCTGCAGCACTTGCCTAGCAAGCAAGGATCTGGGTTCAGTCCCCAGAACCTCCAAGCCAAACAGGACAAAACAAAACCCATTCTAAAATGGAAAGATCACATAAAGGAATGCAGGAAGTAGGACTGCAGCTGGAGGTAAGTACAGTACCTCCTGTAATGGAGCAGGCTCTATCATCCGGCATGTGCACTGGGACAAGGTAGAGCAAGCTAGATCTACACAACGGGGTGGGGCCTATGTGAGGAAAGTGTTGAAAGAGGAAGATTAGGATGTACAGAGGCTCCCCAGGTGTGTAAAGACAGGGAGCGGCAAAGGAAAAATCCAAGCCAGGCACAGGTGGCTCACGCCCGTCATCCTAACTACTTAGGAGGCTGAGATTTGAGGATCACAGTTAGAAGCCAGACAAGGCAGAAAAGTCTGTGAGACTCTTATCTCCAATGAACCACCAGAAAAAAATGGAAGTGGAGCTGTGGCTCAAGTGGTAGATATTAGCCTTGAATGAAAAAAGCTCAGGGACAGGCCCCGAGTTCAAGCCCCAGGAGTGACATATATGTGACAGCCCCCCCCCCCCCCACAGGCTGAGGGAAAGGTGTAGGGGAACCGAGAGGCAGGGAGGGGCAGGAGGCAGGGGCAGACTGCGAACAAGGCTCCAAGCCACAGGCTAAGAGCAGGTCCTTGGGTCAAGTACCAGCCACCACCCTTAAGCGCCGAAACTTCCAGCCCAGGGCTTCTGTGTGTGTGTGGATGAGGCCGTTCAGATGAAGCATCCAGAGCTACAGCTCCATTCCAAGTGATCAGAGAAGGCGTTCTGAGGAATGGGGCCCACACAGAGAGGCTGAGAGCACAGGCGGCAGGAAGAGGGAGAGTGCCTAGTGACTCAGCGAGGCTCACATGCATTGTAAGGATTTTATTACATCTCCAGCAAGACCATCTGTGTGTGCTGACACTGGGGCTAGAATTCAGGGGCCCCCACTTGCTTGCTCAGCTGGTGTTCTACCACTGGAGATATGCCTCCAGTCCAGCTTTCTGCTGGTTAATCAGAGATGAGTCTAAGGACTTTTCTGCTGTGGCTAGCTTTGAACTGTGACCTTGAATGCTGTGATTACAGGCCTGCGCCACCACATCCAACCACAGGACAAAAGCCAGGGCTGGTAAGGATATGGAAGAAGGGCTCACTTTCCTGTGGAAAGTGGAAAAGTGGGTGGCAGGACCTCTTTTCCCACTTGGTGATCCATCCAGTGATTCCACTATTGGAGGCAGGGGAGGGGAAAGGCAGACAGGTGCCTCCCACAGAAGACAAACCTGGAACACTAGTAACAAGAGGAGGAGCTGCTGACTCACCATGGCTATGGAAGAGACCAGGAAGAGAGGGAGTGACCGTCAATCACGGAGAAATGGGTAGGTCCCCACACACTGCGGCCATGGCATTGTAGCCTCATGGGAAAATATATGGGGCAGCTATACGATAAAACCAGAACTACATACAGTTTATAATCAAGAAAATATTAAATGTTAAGTAAGGATTACAGACAACTTCTACTTGTGACTTTTTTCTTTCAGCACACTCCAATCATTTGGAAAACAGCATGCAGTTTCTTTATTACTGAGAGTGGCAAGGCTTCCGACTCAGTGTGGGCCACGCATTTCTGTCCAATCAGTGTGTACCCCACTCTTCAGTCAGAGAGGTCTGTGTCCCAGGGGGCTCAGGGAGGGGCTGTTAGCAGCACTGAGCGGTAGGGCTGCTAACGCCCTGCCGGGACCTTCCCACCAAAGAAGATCCAGCTCCAAACCTTAGCAGAGCTGAGGGAGGCTGTTCTACATGGGCCTCACAGTCAGTCTCTTGGGGGGTCACCCATTCCTGTGGTGGGCAGCCTGAGGTCCATAAGCAATACTGTCACTAGAACGTGTGATTCTGGGAATGCAGGACTCCAGAAAGATCCAAATTGGCTGAATGCCACCCAAGGCCTCCTTTAGACTGGAGTCTCATGTACCACAGGGTGCCAGGACAGAGTTTCAAGTGGGGACAACTCCCTGAAAAGCACAGAACTAGCCAGAGACACCGCAGCCTTGGAGTCTGAGCCAAAGGCCCAGTGGACAGCAACGCCATCTTGTGGTACAGCTGGGAATCACCACACCAAGTTCGCAATTGTGTCAACAGGAAACCAGGAAATGTCACTTCTCACAAAATGAAAACAAGGGAAGAACTGAGAAGGCCAGGTAGGGACACAAGAGCTGCCCTCTGCCCTGCTCACTGGGCACATTCAACCATGGAGCCAGTATTCACGGTGTTTGGATATGTGCAGGTGTGACCATCCCAACTAAGCATGCCATAATGCCACCCACCTGCAGCCAGAGCTGACATGGAAGTCAGAGGAAAATTCCAGAACCAATACTTACTCAGAAGATTTCCCAGTCTACTTTCTCCACGTATTATGACTGTTGCAATGCCCAAACTGAATTCATGGCTCCAACGTCTCAAAGGATAGAATGCCTACTCAGCAAGCACAAGGCTCCGAGTTCAAACCCCAGGATGCAGAGCCAAAGAAAGACAGGCACTGGGGCTCGAACTCAGGGCCCCGGTACTCTTCCTTAGCTTTTTCATCCAAGGCTGGCCCTCTACCACTTGAGCCACAGCTCCACTTCTGACTTTTTGGTGGTTAATTGGGGATAAGAGTCTCACAGACTTTCCTGAGGGGCTGGCTTTGAACCACAATCCTCAGATCTCAGCCCGAGTAGCTGGGATTCCAGGCATGTGCTGCCAGGGCTTGGTTATTCTTGTCTTAATACCCTGAGGAGATAGAGAAAAGTGAACCCTAAGTCCTGCATTTGAATGTGAACACTAAGCAGGTTCTGGATGAGGATGGGACGGAAAGCCCTTCTCCCTCTGAACACAGCTGTGGAACCTGGACAGCCACCTGGGCTCTGAGAACAAGCTGCACAGCCTTGAATCCCTGCCAGGATGGGGGAGGCCTAGAACCCCTGAGCAGCGGCTGGACACAGGCAGAGCTCCAGGGGAACTTCCCACCAGCTGAGGAGCGTGTTTGCTCCCATTCCCATCTTCTTGTCCCCCATGTTCTCATACCCCAGTTCCAGGCTGATCCACCGGGGTCTGGTGCAGTAGAGGCTGCAGAGGCAACGGGGCGTCACGGATGGAAGCCTTCTCTCTGGTCAGACCGCCTCTGTTGCTTTTTTCTCCTGTCTCTTCCCTCCTTGCCACCCTCCACCCCAGCTCCGGCCTCAATGCGGGACACTTCCAGGGAGCACCCAGATGAGGGGTAACTGAAGCCCTAGATTTCTGGCATGAGCATGAACAAGAGCCTGAGGAAACCCTGTCAAACCAAATACTGAGAACATAATTCAAAAAACTAAACCCAGACGGGCCATGGGGGGGGGGCACACGTGGGCCCCAAGGCAGAGGCCACTGCCCAGCCACAAGTCAGAACCCCAGCCAGACCTAGATAGAGCCTTGTAACATACTGTTCAAACATTCCCACACACAACAAAAAAAACCACGTGGCTCATGAAGAATCATGAAGTCAACACCTGTAGGGGAAAGAGAAATTTTATGACAGGCTAGATGCAAGAATTAAGAAATACCCTGGGGTCTGGGAGCCAGGTGCTGATGGCTCACGCCTGTAATCCTAGCTATTCAGGAGGTTGAGGTCTGAGGATTGCAGTTCAAAGCCAGCCCAGGCACCAAAGTCCATGAGACTTATCTCCAATGGCCTTCCCCTCCACAAAAAAAAAAAAACAAAAACAAAACAAAACTAGAAGTGGCACTGTGGTAGAGCGCTAGCCTTGAGCTGAAGAGCTCAGGAACAGCGTCCAGGCCCAGAGTTCAAGCCCCAGGACTGGCAATAAAAGAAAGAAAAATAGGCTGGGTATGGTGACTCATGTATATAATCCCAGCTACTAAGAAGCAGACATCAGAAGGATTATGTTTGAAGCTTCCCTGGGCAAATTTAGTAAGATTCCATCTCAATAAACTAGGCACTGTGGTGCATACTTCTATTCCCAGCTCCACGGGAGGCTGTAGGTTCGATTGCCTCTGAAGTTGGCCTGGGCAAAAATACAAGACCTATGTGAAAAACAACAAAAACAAAAAAAGACCCCAGTGTGACGCAAGTGACAGAGTGCCTGCACAAGGCCCCACAAATTCCAGTACCGCCAAAAGGAAAACCAGCTCACAAAACAATTAGAGCAATGTAGCATAGGTTACTTAAAACTTATCAATTACTTATTTGTGAGTTTCCCATTTGAAATGTGGGGCGCACTGAACAGTTTGAACGGAAACTTTAGAAAGCAAAAGTTGAGGTTTAGCAAAAGAACTGCAGTACAAACAGCCTTGAAGCAGGCAGAGCAAGGAGGTAGCCTACAGACACAGAGGAGCGGGAAGGCTATGGTGCTGAGCATGGGCAGTGCTGAGCTGAGCTCTCACTCAGTGATTGGCTGGGAACCTCACAGAGGAAGAGCTGCAAGGCGCAGGGAGTGACTGAGACAGACCTTCTTCCTAAGGGGGCTGGCCCCAGAGGAGCCGGGAACACCAGGGAGGAGGGACAGGCCACCACCTAACATGCTAGACTGAAGTCCAAAGGACAGCTGTGTCACAGGTGCTGGGGGGGTCTGCATGGTCCTCTCACAGCGCCAGGTGCCAGTTCCAGCGGACTGTCATGGCAGCATGTACACAGCCACACCAAGTGCTACAAGAAGACTGTGACATGACCGTGGGGATGTGGCTTGGAGGCACAGCGCCCGCCTAGCATGCTGCCCAAGGCCCTGGGTTTCTACCCAGGATCATGTAGACACACTTCAGCACAAAGGATGGCAGCACGTCCAGAATGGCTCCAGTAGAGACCCCAAAAATCTCCACATAAGCAACCAAGCTCTGTACATCACCTTTATAATAATTAAAAACAACAACAACAACAGGTACACAAGCGAAAATAATCTAAAAACAAAAAAGCAAGTAACACATTAGAAAAATTGGTAAAAATATCAACTTTCCCATGTCAGGTATGGTGGCTCCTGCCTGTAATGCCAGCTAACAAGGCAACAGTAATAAGGACAACTGCAGGGGCTGGGAATATGGCCTAGTGGCAGAGTGCTCGCCTCGTATACATGAAACCCTGGGTTCGATTCCTCAGCACCACATATATACAGAAAAAAAAAAAAAAGCCAGAAGTGGCGCTGTGGCTCAAATGGCAGAGTACTAGCTTTGAGCAAAAAGAAGCCAGGGACAGTGCTCAGGCCCTGAGTCCAAGGCCCAGGACTGGCAAAAAAAAAGTTTAAAAAAAGGACAACTGCAGTTCAAGGCCAGCTCAGACAAAGGTTAGCAATACCCCATATCAACAAAAAAGCCAGGCATAGTGGTGCGTACCTGAAGTCACTGTGGTCCCGGCCTCCCATGGGAGGCTGCAAAAATCTGAAATCGGATCTAAAAAAAACACTCTAAAAGCAAAAGGAATGTGGTTCAAGTGATAAAGAGTTCTGATGTAGCCAGTTCAAGTCCCCAAGTTCAAATTCCAGTATTGCACCCCCCCCCAAAAAAAAATCTATCCAGAACTCTGGAATGTCTTATTGGATTGGGTAAGAATGCTGGTGTACTGGTGCTCATGTCTGTAATCCCAGTTACTCAGGGGGCTGAGATCTAAGAATGGAGGTTCAAAGTGAGCAGGGTGTGGGGGGGGCATGGCTGGAATATGGCCTAGTGGTAGAGTGCTTGCCTCATTATACATGAAGCCCTAGCTTCAATTCCTCAGCACCATATATATAGAAAAAGCCAGAAATGGCACTGTGGCTCAAGTGATAGAATGCTAGCCTTGGGCAAAAAGAAGCCAGGGACAGTGCTCAGGCTCTGAGTTCAAGCCCTAGGACTGGCAAAATAAATAAATAAATAAATAAAACAAAACAAAACAAAGTGAGCCTGGGCAGGAAAGTCTGAGATTCTTACCATCAATTAATCACCAAAAAGCCAGAAGTAGAGCTGTGGCTCAAGTGGTAGAGTGCCATCCTTGAGTACAAAAGCCGACAGTGCCCAAGCCCCCCAGGGCCAGCACACACAGAAAAAGCTGGAATTTTGGTAAGCTCTTGGCATTTTTTTCTACTTGTACTTCTACCCTTGTCCTCTTTCCACCTACGAGGGGGCTTCAAACCAGGGGTCTCAGCACCACACTGATCACTGGGGACGCAGTGCAGGCTGCAAGCACCTCAAAAGTCCTCGCAGAGGGCTGTCCCCAAGTGACCTGACCACTGCTCCTGAGGAAATTGTGGCAGGCTGTTCTGCCTGACCTGACTCTGGGCTCCTGGCGTGTGAATAGCCTGTCACCAGGGGGTTGTCACAAACCATCAGTGGCAATTTTTGTTATGGCAGCTGCCGCAGGCAGCTAAGAAAACAGAGGGAAACCAGGCACTCAGGAAGGCCATGCACAAGCCGGTGTAGGGTAGGCAGAGTGCATGCCCGAGAAAGGTCCGCATGGCCCCCTCTTCTCTGAGCTGCCCTACAGGCTCTGTGCAGACAGGCAGGTAAGGCAGGCCAAGGCAAACTGCCACCTGACTGCCAGGGCTGACCGCACGCGTCAGCGCACACCCAAAGCCCCGGGCAAAGGCCGTGTAAGGTAAACCGGAAGTAAGCAAACCCAGCGACTCATGCAGCCACACAAAGTCAACACAGGCATGTCAGCACAAAGCACACAACAGCAAGAATGCTACCATGCACAAAAACAGTCTGGAGGGAGTCATGGCACCCTACTTCCTAATGAGGCGGGGGAGCCATATAACCTCAAGACATGGCAGGCACCTCCTTTACACACAGTCCTCAGCGGGGCAGGAACAAGACAGGACAGTTGATGACAATGTCCTGATAACAGGGGACAGCTTCTAGAAGGGGCCTGTAGGTGTACCTGAAAGGCCGGTGGCTCTGCACGAAAACCACAGCTGTCCACCCAGGAATGGAGACTGCCTACATGACAAGACACCGCTGTCCACCCAGGAGCAAAGCCTACCACATGACAAGACACTGCTGTCACTTGGTCCTCTCGGGCAGGGGCCCCTGTGACCCCCAGGCCTTGCCAGCCTGTGACGGGTGGAGGCGGGCAGGGGTGGCAGCGCCATGCCCCTCCCCCACTCACCCTTCAGTGTAGGGTGGCCATGTGTCCAGTGCCTGGACCCCAGCAGTTCCCACTACTCATGACAGTTATTTCCACTCATTACCCCAGTGACGGTGAGGATGGTAGTGACCAGGCACAGAGGTGACATCCGCCGGCACTGAGGAGGACTGTCCGCTCATCAGTTAAAAGCACAGACCAGGCAAACACTATCTCTCTGTTCTTTCCAGCTTTTGCATTTATTTTGAGACAGTCTTCCTCTGTACTCCCAGGCTGGCCTCAAACTTAAAATCTCCCTGCTCAGCCTTCTGAGTGCCAGGATTGCAGCAGGCATCAGTCCTTCAGAGATGTTGGTGGGCACTGAGCCCAAGAGCTCTCTCTTCAGACTTACCTGCCCGGCTGGCTTTGAACCACGATTCTCAGATCCCAGCCTCCTGAGTAGCTAGGATGACAGGCGTGAGCCACCGATGCCTAGCTCAGTTGGTTTCTTTTACGTGAGGAGGAATCTGGAGGTGGATGGAAGCCTGGCGGGCCTGGCAGTGGCCAGCAGCCATCACACACACCCATGCTCAAAGAGGAAGGACTGATACTGCTGTGATCCCAGCACTTGGGAGGCCCAGCAGGGAGACTGTAAGTTCAAGGCCAGCCTAGGCTACAGATTAAGACCTGTCCCAAAATAAATACAAAAACTGTAAAGGGAAAGGTAGCATCTGCCAGTCTGGCTTTCAATCTCTGACAATGAATGTGCCCCTCTCTCGCTTTGCTCCCCACCTCGGTGCTCCACCACAGCCCAGCCACCCCACCAACACTGACAAAAGTGCCACCCAAGATCGAGGGCACCACTCACCTTCCGATTGTTTCTTCTGGTCAAGTTTCATCTTCTTTGCCAGTAATTTCTTCTCTTTTAATTTCTGGCTACAAATGTAAAATACATGTTGAATCTTTAACTGCTGTATTGTGTATTTTAGGAAATAAACACCTACCTGTGGCATCTTAAGAAAAAAAGTGCTATAACACCAACATTTTATTAACAAAACAAATACTTTCTCATGATTCTGCTCAACATCAGCAAGCTGCTTATGAGTCAAGATCAAAACTGTGGGGCTGGAGTGGTGGTACACACCTATAAACCCAGCCACACCAGAGGACGAGGCAGGACTGAGTTCAAAGCCAACTTGGAAGTTTGGTACTGATAGCTCAGGCCTGTAATTCTAGCTACTCAGGAGGCTGAGATCTGAGGATCACAGTTCAAAGCCAGCCTGAGCAGGGAAGTCAGTGAGACTCTTGTCTCCAAGTAAGTACCAAAAAGCCAGAAGTGGAGCTGCCACTTAAGTGGTAGAGCATAAAAGCTCAGGGATAGCACCCAGACAGTGAGTTCAAGCCCCAGGATGGACGGATGGACGGACGCGCGCACATGTGCGCGCGCGCACACACACACACACACCCCACCCCCAAAACCCAGAAGGGCTCAAGCTGAAATGTTAAGTGCTCGCCTCACATGTGCAATGCCCTCAATTCAAATCCTGGAGTCCTGAGGTGATCTCAAAAATAATGGACATGTGTTTCATTACACGACTTGGAGAGACTTTTGTTTTGAAATTCCTGCTTGTAGCTCTCTAAAAGGGGCCACTGATTTAAAATAGGTGCAAGGCTGGGGATGGAGCACTGTGGTAAAACATTTGCCTAGCATATACAAGGCCTTAGGTTTGAGCCTTACAACCAAAAACAAAATCCCCTCAGGGTTTTAGCAACACATAGCAGGACCTGTACCCCAGCATTTGTGGGGCAGAAGGAGGAGGATCACAGATTTGAGGTGAGCCAGGATTACACAGCAAGACTCTGCCCTGAGAAAACAAAGAAAAAAGCCTCCCTAAACAAACGTGTGAACATACACCCATAGCCTGGTGTTCTGTAGTTGTGAAGGAGACACTGGGTCACCCAATCTTGATTGACAAGTCTCTCACACTCACAACCTAGGCAGGAACACAGGTAAAAAAATTTTTTTTTTCTGAGCTGGAGGTCTATGCTGCCCAGGCTGGTCTTGAACTCATGAGCTTGAACAATCCTCCCACCTCAGGCTCCTAAGTAGGTGGAACCACAGACATGAGGGACCACAGGCATGTGCCCCCACATGCGGATGCAGGGGGCTCTGAGTAAGGCCCAGGTCACTGGCATCATTGATGCCCCCGCCCCATTCCCTGCTGTAGGTCCCACAGCTCCAGGATGCCATGCTGTCTTACCGCTTTCGCCGGCGTTTTGCAGTCTGCTCTTCTGCAGCAATCTTATTCTTTTCCAGCCGCTTCTGGAACTCTGCATCTAATTTTTGCTGCAAAAATCCACAGCATTTAGACAGATGCATAAGGAAGCCTGTGGCCTGAAGGCCTTTGCCATGGGCAACACCCTGCTGGGAGTCTGCTGAGGGTGCAGTGGAGAAGGCAGACCTCAGACAAGCCCTCCCCTAGCCCCACCAACTCCTCTTATGGCAGGTTTCTAAAGGCTGGATTTGTGCACCGCTCAACCATGGGCATCTCAGCAAACAAATGCTCACTGACCTTCTCAGCCATGGCGTCCATGTAGTCCTGCCTCTGGTACTCTCTGCGGCGAAGATGCCTGTACACATGGAACTCTCCACTGCCCGCCCCGGCACTGGAACCTGGAGCCACAACAGCCCAAGAACAGGTGAAATCCAGTTACCAGAACAGGCCACACTTGACCAAAAGAGGCTAGCGACGAAAACTGAAAACGCCCGTGCCTGTCGGGTAATGCCAGGCATATTGTAGATATCATACAATCACAGGTTATATGAACCTTGATGGTGAAGTCATTAAAAGTTCATGCTAAGCCAGGTGCAGTGGTTCATGCCTGCATTTCCAGCATTCATGAGGATGTGGCAGGAGGGTCATGAGTTCTTGCCCAGCCTACATTTTCTAGTGAGTCCCTGTTTCAAAACAAAACAAAAACTAGGCCAGGTGCTGGAGCTCTAACCTTGAACAAAAAAAAAGCTCAGGATAGCACTGAAGGCAATTTCAAGCCCCGAGAGGGAGGAAAATCTCCATGACTTCACTTTTTTTTTGGCCAGTCCTGGGGCTTGGACTCAGGGCCTGAGCACTGTCCCTGGTTTCCTTTTTGCTCAAGGCTAGCACCCTGCCACTTGAGCCACAGCAACACTTCTGGCTGTTTTCTAGATATGTGGTGCTGGAGAATCGAACCCAGGGCTTCATGTATACGAGGCGAGCTCTCTTGCCACTAGGACATATTCCCAGCCCCTATGACTTCACATTTAATACACTAGAATCCTAACAAATAAAAAACATGTCCAGGATCTTTTTTTTTTGGTCTTTTTAAAAAAACTGGGTTTAATTTATTACATATATTTCACAGTATACACTTTAACTTTCACAATGATGAAAATTGTCATTCTACTCTACACAGCTTATGAAGTCTATGAACTTTAACAATAAAATCTTTTTCTCCATTTTGGATAATATATACATTACATTCCTTTTGTTTAGCAACATGCATTCCCTCCTTCGCTCGTTCCTTCCTTCCCATCCCCCCCCCCATGAGTTTCTTAGTTCCCTTTCATCAGTGTCCAATGTAGCGATGGTCCCCTCTGCTATATTACTATTATTATTACTATTCTCACACATGTTCCACTCATTCTGTGTCTTCTTCTTTTTACTGTATTTTGGTATCGTGAGACCTGTTTACTTTGTTTTATCTCTTTGCATTTTAATTCTAATGCCCACATATCAAGGAGACCATACACCATTTGTCTCTGTTCTTGGCTTATCTCACTCAGCATTTGTTCTACTTCCATCCATTTTCCAGCGAATGCCATTATTTTGTCTTTTCTAATGGCAGTGTAAAATTCCATTGTATATAGGTGCCACATTTTTTGAAACCATTCATCTGTAGTGAGGCATCTGGGTTGTTTCCATATCTTGGCTATTGTGAATAGTGCAGCAGTGAACATGGTGGTGCAGGTGTTCTTGTCATAATCTGGTTCCTGTTGTTCAGTGTTGTTTTTTATGTCCAGGATCTCTTAAATGAAGAGAGGGTTACAATAATACTACATGTTTTTGTAAAACATTGTTCTATTTATATGAGTAGTTTTAACTAAGAGATTTGTTTCAAGTGGAATGATGGTATTACATAATTTTGTTTGCCTCTATTTGTTTCTAGTTACAATTAACATAATTTACATCCATAATCCAACAAAATAATAAACACACATCCTTTTGGTGGTACTGGAGTCTAAACTCAGGGCTTCACTTGCTGGACAGGTGCTCTTACTGTTGAGTCACACCTCCACCCTTTCCTTGCACTAGCTATTTTTGAGATAGTATCTGGGCACACACCTGCACTGTGATGAGCCTATTGTAGGCTTCATGTGGTAGCACGAACTTTCAGCACCAGGCCACACTTCCATTTAGGAAATGTACAATGCATTACTAAGAATAATATGGGAGGAAGTTGTAAAATGCCAACCCCTAAGCAACCATACACCTTTGTTGCAAGAACAAAATAGTAGTTTACACCTATAATCCTAGCTACTCAGGAAGCTGTGATCTGGATTCTAAGCCAGCTGGAACAGGAAAATCCATGAGACTTTTATCTCCACCTAATCAGCAAAAAGTGGTTCAAGTGGTAAAGCACTAGCCTTGAGAGAAAAAAAAAAGCTAAAGAACAGCATCCAGAGCCTAAGTTCAAATCCCAGTACCACCAGTACACACCCACACACATAAACAATAGCCATTACCCATTACATCCCGAACAAATTCTGGGGGAGGTCTTGGTGCCCATTCACTCATTTTTTCTGGAATTGGAACTGCTTTGTCCTGCAACAGTCCAAATGGGAAAGCACTTGTAAGGATAAACCTGCTAACCAAAGACTACGGAGGGCTGCTTTGCTCCTCAAAGCTGGAACTGATTTCCCAACACTCTGTGTGTTGGCTTTGCTTCATCCTGAACATTTTCCAAATCTACGTTACCAATTAGGGTAGGAATTTCCAAACTTTTAATACTTCTAAAGCCAAGCTTTTCCAGTCAAAGATGTAGGACTCTTTCTCAGCCAACTGTTTTAACGATGTAGATAATCCAGGCCCAGTAGGAGGAGTCACCGGCCAGGGAGGGATTTGCGCTAAGTGTCTACTTAGAGGAGAGATTCCTTTTTGCTATCCTAAAGATTCTATTATCTTCAATCAAATGCTTTTGTTCACGGAAGTTAAACTAGGAACGGCCGTGTAGCCGGGCGTGTTGGTGCACACCTGTAATCCCACCTCCGGGGAGGCGGAGGCGGGGGCATCCACTTCAACTACCCCATCTCAGAAATCAACAGAATCCACAGGCTCTAGCAGGCTCCACAGAACCGTGAGGCAGGCTGGGCTCTAACACAAGGGGAGACCAGGAGCTCAAGACCTCCGGGATTGAGTCTGATGGCAGGAAAGTGGGGCCTCGAGCGCAAAGAAGCCCAGCGGTAGGCCTCGGACGGGCCGTGAAGCCCCTGCTTCGTCTCACCGGGTTTTTCATGAGCCGCTCCAACTTGAGCTTCTGCTCTTCCGCCGCATTCTTGGGGATGACGAGCGCCTGCGGCTCCTTCTTCGGTCTCGGCGGTCGCACGGAAGAGGCTGCGGGGCTCGCCATGACAGCAGCCCATCCGCTCCCGCGGAGGAGCGCGACCGCCAGAGCGGCGCGCGCTTCTGACGTCAGAGCAGAGGGAGCTCGGAGGACGCAAGCGCACTCCTTGCACGCAGAGGGGGCGGGGCCGGAGCCGAACGCCGGAAGCCGGGCGCTGAATATTCATGAGCCCGAGGCCACAGCGGTTTGTTTCGATTCGCGCTGCCCGGGTTCCATTTCCTGTTTCTGAGCCAATGAGCGCGGGCCTTGCGCCCGCGTCCCCGGAGGTCTTTCCCGCCGCTGAGGGACTGACCGCTGGTCCCCGCGGAAGTCCTCGTGGCCGCCGGATCTCGGCGGAACTCCAAGCTGCATTTCTGACAGTCTCCTGATGTGTGTGTATGTTCCTGCGACTTGAACTCAGGACCTCGTTCTTTCCCATAGCTTTTTGTTCAAGTCTGGTGCTCTACTACTTGAACCATACCTTTTGGCTTTTTTGCTGAATAGTGGAGATAAGAATCTCATGGAGGCTGGGGATATGGCCTAGTGGCAAGAGTGCTTGCCCCGTATACATGAGGCCCTGGGTTCAATTCCCCAGCACCACATATATAGAAAATGGCCAGAAGTGGCGCTGTGACTCAAGTGGTAGAGTGCTAGCCTTGAGCAAAAAGAAGCCAGGGACAGTGCTCAGGCCCTGAGTCCAAGGCCCAGGACTGGGAAAAAAAAAAAAAAAAGAATCTCACGGACTTTTCTGCTCCCTCAGTCTTGAGGTCTCAGCTTTCTGAGGAGCTAGGATTACAGGTGGGAGCCCCTGTTGTAGGAAACAGAGTTGACTCCATCTTGATTAGGGAAACACAGTAGCAAATGTTGGGAGGAATAGAGCTGACTCCATTTTGACTAGGGAAACATAGTAGCAAATGTTGGGGGAATAGAGCTGACTCCATCTTGATTAAGGAAACATGGTAACAATTGTTTAAATGAAGTTAAATATTAGGTCAACCTGACTGCAAAATTCTGCTTCTGTAAATAGCTTGTTTGGCTTGTTTGTTGCTTTCTCTACCCCCTGCGCCAACCCCCTAAATCTGTGCTATGCTTTTACCTGTATAAACCCAGCTTGAAGACTGTTAGGGGGTCACAGTTTCAGTTCCCGAGTCTGTGCTGTGTCTCTGGCCAGTTCGCTTTTTACTTCCCCCTAAAATCCATCTTTTTGCTTGAGACTATCTCTGAGTGGCGGGCTCTTGGAGGGATGTGGAATCTCCTCCCACGAACCCTGTAACAGCCACCAGCAGTGGAGCTACAGCATCACTTCTGGCTTCCTCTGTGATTAATTGGAGATAAGAGTCTCATGGACATTCCTGCCCAGGCTGGCTTCAAACCTGAGTCCTCAGATCCATCTCCTGAGTACCTAGGAGCCACCAGGTACCCAGCTTTGCTTTGACATTTTTATCATTACAATATATGCAGAAAGAACTGAAGCCCAGTGTGGAATACCATTAGCTCAAATTTTCCCTGACTCAAGCCTAGTGGTCTGCTCCTAGGTCTCTGAGGGCCTGAGCAATCACATGGCTGATGGGTGGGTGGGATAAGACCACGGAGTTGTGCACTTGGTGTCCTCCAAGGCCTGAGGCCACCTGGGATTTGAGGCTTTACCTACCCTGATCCTAAAAGCCATCTCCCTGCCAGCAGAGGGCAGTTAAATCCCACCCTGAGTTCCAGTCCTTTAAGACTGGGCATGTCACTCCACCTATCTGGAGATCAGAACTAGGCCCCTGCAAGACAATGCCCCTGTAAGGGCTTTGGGGTCTGACAGACCTATACTGGAGATAAGAGCCTCACAGACTTCCCTACGTGGGCTGGCTTTGAACTGCCATCTTCTCATCCTCCTAAGTAGCTAGGATTACAGGCATGAGCCACTAGCCCCTGGCCTACCTTGCTTTTGACCCAGGGTATCAGCTACCTTTCCTCTGGCTGGTCTTAAACTTGAGATCCTTGTTGGGTGCTGGTGGCTCACACCTGTAATCCTAGTTACTTGGGAGGCTGGGCTCTGAATATCACAGAAAACAGCCTGAGCAGGAAAGTCCATGAGACTTTTATCTCTAGTTAACCTCCAAAAAGTTGGAAGTATTACTGTGGCTCAAAATGGTAGAGTGCTAGCCTTTAGAATCACAAGCACAGTGACAGTACTTGGGCCCTGAGTTCAAACCCCAGGACTGGCACAAAAGACATGTGTATTTCTGAGCTTTGCTTTTTGTTAAACTTAAGCTTCAACACCTGCATAAATGGAGGTGTTTTTTCTTTCTTTTTTGCCAGTCCTGGGCCTTGGACTCCGGGACTGAGCACTGTCCCTGGCTTCTTTTTGCTCAAGGCTAGCACTCTGTCACTTGAGCCACAGCACCACCTCTGGCCATTTTCTATATATGTAGTGCTGAGGAATTGAACCCCAGGGCTCCATGTGTATGAGGCAAGCACTCTTGCCACTAAGCGCCCAGCCCACAAGGTGTGTTTTTAAATGTGCAAATATATGGGGATTTTTTAAAGCTATTTCCTTTTGTTCATTTCATTGCTCTTGATCTCTAGCTTATTTGAATTGTGGCAAGAGAATGTGATCTGATTATTTCAAACCTTTGAAATGTGTTAAGATGACTTTAGAGCCCAGTATATAATTCTTGTGAATTTTTCATGTCTACTCTGAAAAAAGCTGTAATTGGATATGGTTTTCCATACGCAGTGATATGCTTATAAATATTTAACAACTGACTTCCTGGGAAGGGAGAGGATATAAAACTCAGGTGTGTAGCATCTGCCCATTTTATAAATATGCCATCATGGTCAGTGACAAACCAATGTGTATCATGGAAATTTAGGAATGGGGCCCAATACTGCCTGTAGTCCTAGCTACTCAGGAGGCTAAGGTCTTAGGGTTGTGATTTAAAGCTAGTCCAGGCAGGGAAGTCCATAAGACTTATTTGCAATTAACCAGCAAAAGCTAGAAATAGAGCTGTGGATCAAGTGATGGAGCACTTGCCTTGAGACAAAAAACAAAATAAGAAACAAACCTTAGGGACAGTGCCCAGTCCCTGAGTTCAAGCCCTAGTTCTGTCACACACACACACACACACACACACACACACACACACACACAAATTAGAGCTGGGTTTGTAGTTCCGAGGTAGAGTGCTTGCCTGGCACGCACTAAGTCTCAGGTTTGACCCCTAGCACTGCAGTAAGACAAAGCAAAACAATATAATCATCACAACTTGAAAACTGGTTCTAATGAGAGGATACAACCCACCTCTAGCACTATGACTACTGATGTCCATAGGGTATTCAAATCTTTCCCACCATAATTATTTCTTGCTCATAGCTAATGTTCTATCACTTGAGCAATACTTTCTGTCCACTTTTTTGCTGATGAATTGGAGAAGTGTCTGACAGATGTTTCCACCGGGGCTGACTTTGAACTTTGATCCTACAGATCTCAGCCCCAAGTAGATTTGAAATGTTATTCTGATCAAGGCACTATAAACTCCAGCAGTCTGCTACAGGGACATAGGTATGAAGTAGACTAGGAACCTCTGGCCTTGAGTTGTGTGTGAGCATGTGTGGTGGTCCTGGGGCTTGACATCAAGGCCTGGGTACTGTCCCTGAGCCTTTTTGCTCAAAGCTAATGCTCTATCACTTGAGCCACACAGCTCCACTTGAGTTTCTGATTAATTGGAGATAATAGTCTCACAGACTTTCTTGTCCAGGCTGGCTTCAAACCATGATTTTCAGATTTCAGCCACCTGAGTAGTTAAGATTACAAGTGTGAGCAAATGGCCTGGCTTCCAGCTTTTAGGGTAATGATGACCACTGCAAACACCTTTCTACCTGCAGGACAGGTGTTTATTTCCTTCTTTTTTTTTTTTTGGTCAGTCGTGGGACTTGAACTCTGGGCCTGGGCACTGTCCCTAAACTCTTCAGCTCAAGGCTGGTACTCTACCACTTGAGCCACAGCACCACTTCTGGTTTTCTAGTGGTTAATTGGAGATAAGAGTCTCACAGACTTTTCTGCCCCGGCTGGCTTTGAACCATGATCCTCAGATCTCAGCCTCCTGAGTAGCTAGGATTTCAGGTGTGAGCCACCAGGGGCCAGCTATTTCCCTCTGCTTTTTAAAGGAGATGACTCAGTGGTTCATTACTCAAAATGTGCATTCATGTTGGGTTTCAACTCGGCCTTATACTTGCTAGCAGACACTCTACCACTTGAGCCACACCTCAGCCTTTTTTATTTGCCTTTAATTTTTCAGATGTGGTCCGAAACTATTGTTTGGGCTAGACTCAAGCTACAATCCTCCTATATCTACCTCCTAAATCGCTGGGATTACAGATGTGCACACCACTCTCCATGTCAATTACTAATGCCAAATTCCCTGGCTTGGTACCCAGGACCCTTTTTACTTGCTGTACCTTACACAACTGTAGCCCCTGCTTCCTCCTGCCCGTCCCCACCCCACTAGTGCCAGCACTGTCATCCAGGACACACGTGGTCCCAGGGCTTGGCCCAGCCCTCTGTCAACACTCAGCACACTGCAATGGGCCTCTCTGGCTGCCCGCCTGGCTACCCCACAAAACAGCCTGGCCTAGAGCCAACCATCCGAAATGCTCATTGAGAAGCAACTGAGGCCACTTGGAAGACGCTGTTGCCATCTGCCCAGCTGCTGCTGATTCCCCAGAGCCCCGAGTTGGGCTTTCTGGAACACCATTCACAGTGACACGCCTAGGGATCTTGCCTCCTTTCCGCTTGCAATCCTTGTGTATCCCCTGAATCCAGTTTCACCCAGGAACACTGCTGGAGCCGTGCCCGACTGCTGATCTTAGGGTGTGCATGGACCCCGTCTCACTTTCTCATGCTCTGCACCCCAGGTCAGTACCCTGGCCTCCTCCTTCCCATTCTGTTCTGAGCACTCAGCATGTCAGGAGGCCTTGTGCCCAAGGTGAGGGCAAGAGAGGCTGCAGGACACATCCAGTGCTGCACAAGGTGCAAGCCTTCACACCCTGAGGCTACCGGGGAGCCCTCTGAGGGAGTAAGGGGGGAGGCCTCAGGCTTGGGGCTCCTGCTCAGCTAACTAGAGACAAATCTGCATGACCAGGACAGAAGGCATCGGTCAGAGGGGCTGCAGCCACAGTGGATGGAGAAACCCTTAGGGGACACAGGTAGCACAGCTCTATTAAAGCCCCCTCTCCAACCCTTAACGTCTGCTCTTCACCTCATTGTCCCTCTTAAGTCAGAGCTGGGCAGGGGCCAGGCCACAGTGGGGTGTGAATGGCTCTGTGACAATCGGTGATGCAGAGCCATTTTCCTTCCTGTGGTGCTGAGGTCCGCACTTGAGAAAGGACAGCAGAGCCCGGATGTAGTCCCTAAAACAGGCTCTTTAATAAACATTTATCTTCACTGAAGAGCTTCCCTTTTACCACAACCAGAGGCTGGGGCTTATGGGCGTGGCCCGCCGTGAGTGGGCGGACCAAGATGCCGATCAGGCGCAGCCTACCGCAGACAGGCAGGCCATGCGGCCAATGGGCGTTGCCTGACGCAGATAGGCAGGCCATGCGGCCAATGGGGCACGGCCCGCCAGGGGTAGGCCGGCCGGCGCACAGGTCGGGCGTGGCCCACCACAGACAGGCGGGCAGTGCTGCCTATGGGCGCAGCCCGTCCGAGGCCGGCGGGCCGAGCCGCGCGGGCCCTAGTAGAAGGAGTACTGGTTCTCCACGGCGCGCGCACGGCCCGGCGCTCCCTCCGCGGGCTCCTCGCTAGCTCCAGCCGCGGCCTCCAGCAGGCGCTCGGCGCTGTTGCTGCGGCTGCGCGAGCTGAGTGGACCCTCGGCGGCGCGCGGGGGCGCGGGCACGGAGGCGGTGGAGGCCGACGAGGTGGACGAGGAGGAGGCTCCGGGGGTCTCCGAGGGCGAGGCGGGCGGGCAGGCGGCCGCGGCCAGGCTGGAGAAGTAGTGCTGGCCCGCAGGCTCGGCCCAGCAGGTGGGGGCCGCGGGCGCGACGCTGGGCGACGGCCCGGGGTCTACAACAGAGGCGAGCGGTCGGCGGGAGCCCCGTGCGCGCCCCGCAGCCCCGTGTACCGCCCGGGGTGCGGGAGGATTGTCCGCGCCGGGCAGCGCACCCTCCCACCCCCCAGTCCCTGGGTCCGTTCTTGTTTTGGTCCCGGTCCTGGGGCTTGAACTCGGGGCCTCGCACTGTCCCTGAGCTCCTGTGCTCAAGGCTGGCACTCTACCACTTGAGCCACAACTGCACGTCTGGCTTTTTGGTGGTTCACTGGAGATAAATTTACTCCTGCCTGGGCTGGCTTTGAACCCTGACCCAAAGATCTCAGCCTCTTGAGTAGCTGGGATTACAGGTGTGAGCAGTGAGTGTGGCATCCTGTATCTACTGATGGTCCCCCATAGCTCACACTTGGCTGCAGCCAGCCTGGGAGATGGGATGTGCCTGAGACCCTGGGCCAGGTGACCTGGTGTCAGCTGGCCATTGAGCTATCCCATAGGTCAGGTGTAGGGGCATCTTACCAGGTAATGGCCCCTGGGCCCGTACATAGCTGCGCAGAGTGATGTCAGCCGAGCCCCCAGACTCCAGTGGGATGGGGTGGGTATGGAAGTGGCGGAGCATGTCAAGCACGGACTGGAACCATAGGTGTTGCACATGGCACTGGCCGTGGCCATTCAGCGACAGACGCAGGTGCTGTGAACACAAGGTGGGAATGGTGGGGGTGAACCTGGCTGGCCACCTGCCTGGTGTCTTTGGGGTTGTTGGGAGCCTAGGCCTCCATGAGGCCAAAGGGACTGGATGAGGACCTGGGGCTTTCACATGAGCCTTTCCTGGGGGTGAGGGGGGGTCACTCCTAGGATGTGGGAGGAAGGGGGGAGGTGACAGCTAGGCTGGACATGGAGGGTACAGGTATTTGCCCCAAGCTGTGCCCAGGCTCCTGCCACTCAACCCATCAATGAACTATGTCCCCCTCTAAAGACTTCAGGAATAGGGACTGTGTGGGAGATGGGGAAACAGACACAGGGAGAGAACTTGTGTGTGTGTGACTGCTGGAAGCTAGGGGCTGGGAGAGGCGGGGTCCAGGAAGGAGAGCCTGTCTTGCTATCTACACAAACGTAGGTTGTGGGTGAGTTTTGCCACTTGGCAGGGCAGAAAGTTACTAGGAACAGTGTGCAGAACTGTGGGAACATGAATGGCAGCCAGGGCAGGCACACAGCCTGAGGAAAACTGTAGTATGTTTGGATCTATATAGACAGAGAGACAGGCCTCACTGGGCAGGGCCTCTGGAGGCAGCTAGACCCCAGGGGCAGGTGGAGGTAAGGCAGAGGGACACCTGTACATTCTGGAAAACCTTCCAGACATCTATTATCTGAGGGCCAAAACAGCTGTACCTCTGTGGAAAGGGGGTGGTAGGGAGAGTAAAAAAAAAAAAAAAAGAATCTTCTTTCTCAGCCAGGGCTGGAGGTCCCTGTCCTTCCTACCCCTAATTTATCAGAAAGGACAATCCCCACCATTTGGGAAGAATGGAAGCATGAGTTCAGTGTTGTCTCCTGCCCATCCTGCTTTCCCTTCTGTCCGGCCCTTGGTGGCCCTGGCACCATGTGAGCCCCTGGCCTGGGCATGTGTCAGATTCTCCTCAGCTCCCTTGGAAAGCCAAGAAGGAAACTGCCAGCTGCCAGGGACGGCGTTGATGCCTCTCCCAGCTGCCTTCCCAGGAGCTGAGCCTAGACAGTGCCAGCCAGCACTGCCCGGAGCCCAGGGCCCACTGGAGGCCAGCGGAAGTGAAACAGCCAGGCTGGTGGACAGACACTGACCACCAGCTGCCAGCTGTGGCAGGAGACCTGGGGTGCTTCTCTCTCCTGCAGGGGCTGCCAGAAACCCAGGTTCTGGAGGGTGCCAAGGCCAGATCTATTTCCTTATGGGAACTGTGTAGTGTGGGGAGGGCACAGGGATTGCGGCATACTAGAGCTGCACTTTCTGCTGTCTGCCCTGCGTGTAGGTGATCATGGCTCACAGGGGCCATGACTCCTTGGAGCACACTTCTGTTCATGCCTGGCCCTGTCTTCCCCAACGTCGCAGATCAGGGCCCCTCTGCTGCCCCCACTGGATCCCGTGCAGCTGCTGGTGCAATCCTCTAGGCCCGTTGGTGTCTCCTTCATGTCTCTGCTCTGAGTACAGAGCTGGAGCCCCAGTGGGGTTAAGGGCAACCGGAGAAGAGGAACGGGTATTTGGAGGTGGGACAGGCAACAGATGGGGTTCAGGGGGCCTTGATTGACCCCACACTATCTCCACTAGACTGGGTGAATGCTCTCAGAAACCCATGCCATGTGCTTCTTGGTGCCCCGCGACAGAAGGACTTGTCAGCTTCAGGTCTCACACTGGCCTGGCCGCTAGCTTTCCCATGGCCAGTATGGGCTGGCTCATGGGAAGTCCTGTCACACCTGGATACCTGAGCCTGCCTGGGCTGCGTGTTTGCCCTGCAGCCCACATGCATGCTTGCCTTGGCCTTGCCCTGGAAGTTGAAGGTCAGCACGTACTCCCCAGGCCGCGTCTCACTTTGGCGGATTACGAAGAGGCCGTGGCTCCGGGGCCCCCCAGCCAGTACCAGCTGAGCAGCCTTGACCCGTGACAGGGTCCCGTGGAACCAGGGGTAGTCGGAGAGCTCCAGGCCCGGCTCAGCCTCGGGGTCCGGCTCTGTGCCTTCCTCTCCTGGGGGGTGCAGGGAGACAGTGTGAGGGGTGAAGGGAGAGAGGGGGGAAATAAGTAAATGAGATGTTAGAACTAGGCAGAGCCAGTCCCTCACTAGTTAACCATATGAGGTAGACTGAGGCACAGAGTGGGGAAGGTCAACCTATGAGTCATTCTGCCAGTCAGACACACAAATCAAGTCAGAGTCTCAGGTTCTCAAACCTGGTTCCAACCCTTTGCATGACTTTGTTTTCTTGGAACACAGACTCCCATCCTGCCTCAGTCTCCCCAAGTGCTGGGATAAAGAAGTACGCCACCCTTCCTGGCTCCACCAGCATTTTCTTTTCGTTTGTTTGGTTTTTTGCCAATCCTGGGGCTTGGACTCAGGGCCTTGGACTCAGGGCCTGAGCACTGTCCCTGGCTTCTTTTTGCTCAAGGTTAGCACTCTACCACTTGAGCCACAGCGCCACTTCCGGCTTTTTCTATATATGTGGTGCTGAGGAATCAAACCCAGGGCCTCATGTATATGAGGCGAGGACTTTACCACTAGGCCATATTCCCAGCCCACCCACCAGCATTTTCTATGGTGCCCAGATACTGGATGAAGGAAGAAGCACTGTGGACCAAGCAGAATGAAGGTTGTGTTCCAGGCTGCCCAAGGGCTCTAGAGGGTGCCCATGCTTCCTGTGCCAGCGTGGGGCCCTGCAGGGGGTCAGGGAGGGCCCTGGGCACCTGCACTGCTGTCATGGCTGCCGCTGCCGCCTGGGGACTGCAGGGTCTGCAGGAAGGTCTGTAGTGGGACGTGGAGCAGGGACTCTCCCATCGTGTCTCGGGTCCGGCTGTGTGGGGCAGTCACCACAGCACCCATGGCTGCCGTCGTCTCTGGGGGCCGGGGCGTGTCTGCAGGCGAAAGGCATGTCCCTCCGTCTGTTCACCCACATGTCCGACCCCTCCACCTCTGTCCCCCACTCCTACCTTCTGTCAGGAGCTCGCAGCTGCAGGAGGCCACGCGGCTGGCCAGGCAGCCTCCCTGGGCACAGGCCACCTCGGTGTCTTCCTCACAGTCCCTGTGCAGGTGACAGGGAACAACATGTCCGGTTGTGGGGCCTGAGCTGCTCTGAGTGCCACGCCCCAGTCCCAGTGCGGGGCCAAGGCTGCTCTGCCTTCCTCACCTGTGAGGTCACTGCGTGAGCAGACAAATACCCTAAGGCAGAAAATTCTGAAGGCGGGTGTAGTGACTCATGCCTGCAATCCCAGCTACTTGGGAGGCTGAGAGCAGAGGATCGAGGTTGAAGCCAGATGGGCAGGGAAGTCTGTGAAACTGATCTCCAATCAACCAGCCAGAAGTAGAGCTATGACTCAAGTTAGTAGAGCATCATTCTTTTTTTTTTTTTTTTGCCAGTCCTGGTACTTGAACTCAGGGCCTGAGCACTGTCCCTGGCTTCTTTTTGCTCAAGGCTAGCACTCTGCCACTTGAGCCACAGCACCACTTCTGATTATTTACTATATATGTGGTACTGAGGAATCAAACTCAGGGTTTCACGTATAGGAGACAAGCATTCTTCCAGTAGGCCATATTCCCAGCCTGGAGCATCATTCTTAGTGGGAAAAGCTAAGCGACAATGTACAGGCAGGCGCTGAGTTCAAGCCCCAGTATTAGCAGAAAAATAAAATTTCTACCCACTAAACTCTGGGGGCCCAGCACCGGGGCCTAGCCAGCCCCTTCCCCTGGGACCTTGGTATCTGTGGGCCCTGCTGGCTCTGAAGTCTGCCTGCAAAGCAAGATGTGGGGTTCAGTTTGTGGCATGGATGGTTCACAGGATAGCATTGGATTTTCCAGAGTGTGCTGGGCCACAATCACTGGCTTTGGAATGTAACTGTGTTTCCTAGTGGACTTGTTCACTAGATGGCACCGCCCTCTGGGCAGGCTCACCCTGTCCCCCAGGAGCCCAGGTCTCCCGGGCCCTCCCACACCTGGCCTGAGGATCTCTCCTGACCACACAGCTGCCCCGGTGTCCCTGCCAAGTCCCAGGCTTGTGGACATGTGTTCACTGTCTGCTCGCTGTCTTTTTCTTGTGTACGTGGCAGTAATAGGATTTGAACTTACTCACTTTTTGCTAGTGAATCTGGAGATGGTTCTAATAAACTTTCCTACCTACAAAGGTCTAGGACTCAACTCCCTATCTCAGTCTCCTAAGTAGCTAGGATTATAGGTGTGCCATGCTCCGCTTTTTTTGGGTGGTGCTGAGGATTGAATGCAGGGCCTTATGCTGGCTAGACAAATGCTCCACTTGGCCACACCCACGGTCCTTTGGCTTTTAGTTTGTTTTTAGTGAGGTCTTACACTTTTGCTGGGAGCTGTAATCTGCCTACATCTGCCTCTGGGCAGCTGGGATTACAGCGGTGCTCCACTGCACCTGGCTGTGCTTGGCTGTGCGTGTGCGAGCCAGTATCAGTGCATGAACTCAGGACCTCATACTCTCACTGGGCTTTCTTGCTCATAGCTGGTGCTCTACCACTTAAGTCACACTTCCAGTACAACATTTTGCTGGGTAATTGGAAATGGAATCTCACAAACTTTTCTTCCACAGGCTGACTTTGAACCCTGTTCTTCCAGGTCTCAGCCTCCTGAGTAGCTGGGATTACAGGTGTGAGCCACTGGTGTCTGGTCATCAGCTTTTGCCCCTGGTGGGGCTCGCATTTAGGCTTTGGGTCAGGTGTGCTTCCTTACCTGTGGCCTTCTCTGAGCTGGGGGCTGCCTCATCAGTGCCCATCTTCTGGGAGTTCCAGGCTTCCATAAGTATGAGGACAAGAACCTTTCATGGTTCCCTGAGCATTCTGGGGTGAGCAGGGGTGGGACCAGGAGCGGCAACCCAATCCACCCCCACCTAGGAGCCACACAGGGACTCACCCAGGATCCACGCAGCCCTGGATGTCAGCCACCCATGAGTGCTTCTGCAGAGAGTCAATGGTCTCCAGGATGTACTCAGCTCCATTCTCCACCTGCAGAGGGGGCAATGCGCTAGACCTCTATCCCCCATGGGGGCGTCTCTGGGCTCAGAGATGACAGCCAACCCACCTGGAAATGAGGTCCAGCCAGGACCTCTTCTGCTGGCTCAGGAGCATGGCCCACTGTCCCCAGCCTATACTCTGGTCCTTCACAGATGGGGTTCAAGTCAAGTGGGGGGAAGCAGCTGGCTCTGTACACTGGGTTGGGGGGGGGGATCATACTTTGGTGCCTAAAACTTCACCCCTGTGCCTACCGCCTGGAGAAGCCAGGACACCTGCCAGCACCCTATGGGCAGGGTCCTCCCCACACTCCGGAGGGAGGGAGGCCCTAGAGGCTCAGAGCCACACGGCAGCTGCCTGCCTGTTAGGATGTGACCCTATCGTTGGGGTAGGATGCCCCTGTTCTCAGCTTCCTGTCCTGTGCCTATGTCAAGATGCAATATCGGTCTAGGGGGACTCCTCACAGAGCCCCTTCCACGCCTTTCTGGACAGATGGGGAAACTGAGGCCCAGAGTAGGACTGGCAGGCCTTCTGCCTTGGGGCTTTTGCCTATCAGCAGCCCAGGGGTCCCCCAGCAGATGGGCAGGGCTATGTCCTCAGTCCCAGCCTGGGGTGACTCAGGGCACGGAGATGGCCTACTGCCCATTGAATACAGGAGTTTATGACTTAGAGCCAGGCAAGAACATTAAGCTGGGCAGGGCCTGGGAAGAGGGTAGGGGTTCTGTGTAACTGAGTGGGGGAACTGGGCCCCAGGGGGGACTCAGCCTGGCCAAAAATGCTCCAAGAAAGTGGCCTCAGCAGGGCACACTGGTCACCTCCCTGTGCCCTGACACAAGGCATTTGCTACATGCCAGCCACAGCTCTTGCCATGGGGTGGGTGTGGCCTGGTGTGGTGGGGACCAGGGAGGGGAGGAAGTGAAAGTTTGATGAGTCCCTAGGAGGAAATGGGAGGGGGCCTGGGGCTGGAGACCCAAGCCCCTGCTATGAGCTGGGTGCCTGCTGTGGCACCCTGGGCCTCCTCCCCACTCCTGGCTGCTGGGGGGTCCATTTTCCCCAACATGGTCTGCAACAGCCAGATGATGTTTGGGACCGGGCGGGCTTACCTTGAGCACAAATGTGTTGTCCTTCTCAGGCATCTCCAGGGGCATGGTGGTCCGCACCTCCATGATGGCTGACAAGGGGATGCTCACCTTTGGCCTGGAGGCCTGCAAGGCCAGGAGGGGTTGGTGAGGGGCTCATGACACCCACCATGCCCTTCCCAGCTCCCAAGGTCAGTACTGCCCTCTGCTTAGACTGCTGAGGACAACCTGGCATGGAGGTATGACCCTGTTTCGCAGTTGGGGAAGTGGAGGGACTGTCTCCATGGTTACATGACAAGCCATCTGAGTCCTTGACCTCTGAGCCCTACTGGGCCACCCAGTGACCAGTGTGTCCACCCAACCTGGGCTTTTATTTCCTTTTTAAAAATTTCTTTGTGCTGGTACTGGGATTTGAACTCAGGGCCTGGGTGCTGTCCCTTATGTTTTTCACTCAAGGCTAGCCTGCTACCACGCAAGTTATAGCTCCACTTACAGCTTTTTGATAGTTAACTAAAAACATGCTAAGCCAGGGCCAGTGGCTCACCCCTGTAATCCTAGCTACTCAAGAGACAGAGACCTGAGGATTGTGGTCTGAAGCCAGTCTGGGCAGAAAAGCCCATGAAACTCTTATTTCCAAGTAACTTCCCAGAAAGCCCAGAGTTATGCTATGGCTGAAGTGGTAGAGTGTTAGCCTTGAGCAAAAAAGCTTAGGGACAGTGCCCCGGACCTAAGTTTAAGCCCCATGACTAGCAAAAGAAAAAGAAAAGAAAGTGGCCTCCTGGGGGGCTGGAAATATGGCCTAGTGGTAAAAGTGCTTGCATAGTATATATGAAGCCCTGGGTTCGATTCCCCAGCACCACATATATAGAAAATGGCCAGAAGTGGTGCTGTGGCTCAAGTGGTAGAGTGCTAACCTTGAGCAAAAAGAAGCCAAAGACAGTGCTCAGGCCCTGAGTCCAAGGCCCAGGACTAGCAAAAAACAAAACAAAACAAAAAAACACCAAAGAAAGCGGCCTCCTGCCTCCAGCTACACTCTCCAAAGTGAGGGCCGGGCACTCGTGTCCCAGCACACTGCAGGGTTCACCCAAGCTGGGGTGACAGGGTGCCATGGGGGGCACTTGGGGCCTTGCTCTGGGCTCCTGTCCTGGCCCAGAGGCCCCTGAAGCAGCCCAGGATGGGGCTTCCTGGCAGGGCTTGGACTCTGGCTCAGGGACTTTCTCAGGAGGAAAAGGAAGGGCGCACTCAGTGCTCAGGCAGCTGGGAATTCCTGGCAGGTCTGGCCACTCTTCAGCAGGCCCAGGGCTGGGCTTGGGGCAGTGAGGGAGGGCCTCAGCTGCAAGTGGGGTGCAGAGGCCGCTGTGTAGGCCTGGTCTGGGACCTTCGGGTGTGGTCCCTGGCCTGGTATCTGAAGCCGGCTCTCCAGGCACACCTGTCTCTAGCTTGTCCTCCCAGCTCCACACCAGGGCTCCAGGAGCTCACCCAGTTCAAATCTGCATCCAGTCCTGCAAATATGGTTACAAGTTTCCTGGTGGCTGCCAGGAAATGCCCAAATTGGCGGGTGTTTGTGCAGTGTCACAGACAGCTTCATTGCTTACTTTGACAGTACTGAAGATTCAACTTAAGACTTTATGCTTGTTAGGCAGGAAGGTGCTTTACCACTTAAGCCACATGTCCAGTCCCTTTTTACCTTAGTTATTTTCAGACAGGATCTCTTGCTTTCTGCCTGAGCCAGCCTCAGACCACCATTCTCCTACCTATGACTTCCATCTACCTGGGATTAACAGACCTGTACCACTGTGCAAGGCTTGTTTGTTGAGATCGGGGGGAGGAGCTGGGCTGGCCTCAAACAGCAATCCTTCCATCTCTGCCTCCTCCTGAATAGCTGAGATTACAGGCCTGAGCCACTATGTCTGCTTTTCACTGCTTCTTAGACCCTCAAGGCTGGCCTAGCATACGGCCATGAGGGGACATGGGGTCTCTTCCTGCAGGGGTAAGAGGTCAGGAAGCCAGAGACTTGACGTGGGACATCAAGCACTGTGAGAGGAAGTCTAAAGATGTCAGGAAATGATGCCTGAGCCCGCATACCCCCAGCTCCTGACTGCTCTCAGGGGCCAGGGCAGATCGGTAAGGGGGCGTGTCAGTGGGGTGCTCTAGAGACTCCTCATGCTGGGGGCCAGTCTCCTGGACCCCGAGGTACGAGCCAGGGCTGGGACCTGTTCCCAGGGCAGTGGCATGACGAGAGGGTAGAACTTTTAAGAGGCAATTGCTTGTAGAAGGTGGTTGGATAATTCTGGATGCTGTGCTGGGAAGAGATTAATGTAGTTCTTAAGGGAACCTGGTTGGTGGTCTGAAGAGTGACGTGTTGTCAAGTGAGGCCACTATACACTTGGCTACATGCCCATTTCCCTTCTATCCCTCTGCCACACCGATTGAGACCAGCCCTGACTTTCACAGAGGCCAAGACCTGGACATTAAAACTTCCAAAGCAGAGTGAAATAGACCTTGTTTCTTAATGCAATGCCCACCTCAGGTGTTTTATTATAGCAACAACAACATCAAAAAGCCTAACACAGCTGGGCACCAGTGGCTCATGCCTGTAATTCCAGCTACTCACAAAGCTGAGAACTGAGATCATGGCTTAAGGCCAGCTTGGACAGGAAAGGCCGTGAGACTCTTATCTCCAATAAACTACTCAGAAAAAGCTGGAAGTGGTGCTGTGGCTCAAGTGGTAGAGCGCATGCCTTGACCACAAAGAGGTTCAGGGATGGTGCCCAGGCCCTGAGGTCAAGCCCCAGGACCAGGAGAAAAAAAAACCAATACGCCACTGTGTAACATACTGCTCTTCCATCACATCACTCCCAAGTGCCAAAATATGCTCTAACATTTGCAAGAAGTAAGAGCGAGGCAGAAGCAAGCTAAGAAGCCTCTGAACTTCCTCAGAATTGGAAGGGCCTGCAGACCCCTCAGGAGCCTTTTGTGGAACTGGCAGGCTCCCCAGGGAGCAATGGAGGGCGCGCCAGAGCCAGCCACTCACCCTCAGCACACGTGGCTGTTAACAGGCCGGCAGCTGTGACTGCCGCTCAGGGCTGTGGGCAGCGAGGCCCAGGGCAAGCAGTCCTCATGGAGGGGCAGTCCTCGTGTCTGCCTCAGATGTGCCTCAGGGACTTAAGGGCAGTGGCTTGGGCAGGCACAAAGCCCTGGGGTTTGGGGGCACAGTTCTTCAGAGGTGGGGGTCAGCTCTCCAGGCTCTATGGGCACACAGCTTTGGGATCCCTTACCTGCAGGAGAGGTGGGGAGGAGCATGCAGAGACCCCCCAAGGACAGAGAATGCTAAAATGGGCAATTAGGGAGACAGGGAGTAAGTGGACCCCAGGATGGGCAGGTGCCGGGTGTCTCCAACTGCAATGTCAGCACAAGCCTCCAGTGCACAGAGGCTCCACACCCTCACTTCTCACATCCCACCCCCTTTTCTGATGTCAATACTGGGCTTGAACCCAGAGCTTGGGTGCTGTCTCCTAGTTTTTTTTACTCAAGGTTAGCACTCTACCACTTGAGCCACCACTCTACTTTTGGCTTTTTGCTGGCTAACTGGAGGTAAGAGTCTCACCAAGTAATGATGGTTCACTCCTATAATCCTAGCTACTCGGGAGGTTGAGATCTGAGGATGGAGGTTCAAAGCCAGCTGGGGCAGGAAAGTCTGTGAAACTGAACTCCAATGAACCACCAGAAAACCACAAGTGGTGCTGTAGCTCCAAGTGGTAGAGGGCTAGCCTTGAGCAAAAGAGCTCAGGGACAGTGCCCATGAGTTTAGCCCCCCCCACACCCCGCCCACCAAAAATGATGATTGGATGGATTCTATCTCAACCTCCTGAGTAGCTGGGATTACAGGCTTGAACAGTGGCACCCCACCCCCATTCTTGAGCCCAAGAGCGAGGTGGGGACAGAGCAAGCTGTGCCGGGACAGGCTACACTCTCCGCCGGGTGTCCATCCGTGAGTCAGGGGGCCCTGGGCAGGCTCTCAGAAGGCCACGGAGACCCACAGCCCCATCCAGTAAAGCAGGCAGGTCCGGAGAAGCCCCCGTGTTGCCCCTTGGGCTCTGACGGTCCAGAGGGGTGGAAACAGGAGCACCCTAGAAAAAAAAGCTTCCGGGCGCCCTGCTACGAGGGGGCGGGTCCCGGCGGCCTCCAGACTATGCCGACTATTTCCACCTGCCAATATGGGCACCCGCCACGCTCCCCGCTCCCGGTGCCTGCGCTCGCCTTGGGCTGCCCGAAGAACTCCAGGCGGAAGCGCTCCAGACTTCCCCGTGCCCCCGTGCCCCCGGGCCCGCGCTCACCTTGGGCGGCACGAAGAACTCGAGGCGGAAGCGCTCCCCAGCGGCGGCGCCCGCCCTGCGCAGCAGCAGGCGGCAGCGGTGCCACTGCGCCGCGCCGGGTCCCGCGTCGTCGGCCACCATGAAGCGCAGTGCGCCCTCGCGCTGCACGTCCGCCGGCTCCGCCCTGCCGGCCAAAGCGCGGGGCAGCCGCAGCCGCCGCGCCCGCCGCTCGCCGCGCTCCCGGGGCTCCGGGAGCCCCGCGTCGGGCTCGGAGCGCCGGTGCCACAGGTCGCGCACGCCGTCCGCCACGCACAGCCCGAGGTGGCGCAGCGAGAAGCCCTTGCGCCCGCGGGCGCGGGGAGCCGCCGCGTCCGCCCCGTCCGCCAGGTCCTCGGAGCTGCGCCAGCGGCCGCGCGCCCGGAGCGGCTCTGGCGCGCCCGCCTCCTCCTCCTCCGCCGCCGCCTCCTCGCCCGCGCCGCCCCGCACGCGTCGCACCTCCGCGCCGAACGCGTCCAGGAAGCTCCGGGCGAAGTGGCGCGCGAAGGCGGCGCCCGCGTCCGGGCCGTCGTGGGCCGGGTGGTCTCGCAGGAAGCGGCAGAACTCGAGCGCGAAGTCCGCGGCGGCCGCCTGCGCCTGCAGCTCGCAGAACTGCCGCCAGTCGGGCACCCGGGCCGGGCTGCGGGCGCCGCCGGGGCTCGCACCATTCATGGCTCCGCTCCCATCGTAGCCCCCTGCAGCTGGGCACAAGAGAGGGTCACTGTGCCACCTCCCACCCAGCCTCTCCCCACTCGCCTCCCGCAGCCCCATTCCCACCCCAGGGCCTCCACTCAGGCCCGGCTTTCCCAAGCCTCCTTCGGATTTTGCTCAACTATCACACTTGTCCCACAGCCTGGATCCACCAATCGACCGACCAGTGCTAAACACCAGCTCCAGCCAGCCGCGGGCCCGGGGACCCCTGGCCTGCCACCCTCTCCTACTGCTGTGTATCTGCTCGGGTGGAAGTGCCAGTTCCACATGGCAGGGGCCCGATTTTGGCAGTCTCGCAGGGGCAGCTACGTCCCCGCTGGACTTAACCTCAGGTGCTCAGTGGATCGAGCGACAAGTAGGGTACAGGCGTGCCATGGCTGAACCTGCAAACCCCTTGCCAGGCCTGGAGCCACACAGCTTCTTGGATACAAAGACAAGGTGTTCTGGCTAATCCAGACCCATGTGCTCCACTGGATGGAGGCATTTAAAGATGGCCTCGACCTCAGCAATATCTTCATCCACGTAGGGAACTGGATTTTCTTTCTTTTTCCTTCTTTGCTTCCTTCCTTCCTTTGTGCCTGTAGTGGAAGCTCGAACTCAGGGCCTGGGTGCTATCCCTGAGCTATTTCACTCAAGGATGGCATTTTACTCCTTGAACTATACTTCCACTTTTGGATTTTTTGTTATTGTGGCCAGTCCTGGGGCTTGAACTCAGGGCCTGGGCCAGACTGTCCCTGAGTTTCTTTTGGGAGAATTTCAGATTTTTTCTGCCCAGATTGGCTTTGAAGTTAACGGCTCAGATCTCAAGCCTGAGTAGCTAGGAGTACAGCTCAGGGTTGGAACTTTGTGTGTCTGTATGTGTTAGTCCTAGGGATTCTACTCAGGGCTTAGGTGCTGTCCCTAGGCTTTTGTGCTCAAGGCTAGCACTCTACCACTTGAGCCACAGCTCCACTTCTGACTTTTTTGGTGGTTGATTGGAGGTAAGAGTCTTATTGGACGTTCCTGCCTGGTCTGACTTTGAACTATGATATTCAGATCTCAGCTTCCTGAGTAGCTAGAATCACAAGCTTGGGCCACTAGAGCCAGGTTGGCCTGGAACTCGATTATCCTGCTCCAGCCCCCTAGTGCTGGGATCATAGGCATGTACCACCACACCTCCATCAGACTTTCTCGAGGATGCACAGATTCAGGAATCTCTGCTATCTTTTTTTTTTTTTTTTTTTTTTTGGCCAGGCCTGGGGCTTGAACTCAGGGCCTGAGCACTGTCCCTGGCTTCCTTTTGCTCAAGGCTAGCACTCTACCACTTGAGCCATGGTGCCACTTCTGGCTTTTTCTCTTTATGTGGTGCTGAGGAATTGAACCCAGGGCTTCATGCATGCTAGGCAAGCACTTTACCACTAAGCCACATTCCCAGCACTCTCTGCTGTCTCCTTACCCCGGCATCCTCCTCTGTTGCCCAGCAACCCCCTCCTTCCCCACTGGAATGGATACATTCAGTGTGTCAGTCACTAGGGACTCCATCCTTGTCACTCAGGGTGGCTAGCATCCCTGGGGGAGCAGACCTAGCCAGCTGTGCACACCCCTCCCCTCTCCATTTTCCTCTGGTAATTTTCACCCCAGGCTAGGGTGAGGATCCCCCAGGGGGTACAGGTAGGGAAGAGGCTCTGCCCTGGGGACCGTTTGTCTGAGGGTCAACAGTGATTTTTCTTTTTTAAAGTAAAAATCAAATTCAGGGCTTTGTGCTTGGCAAGCAAGTGCTCTACCTTTGAGCCATGCCCCATACCTTTGAGCCATGCCCCAGTGCTTTTGCATTTAGTTTTTCAGAAGATCTTGAGCTTTTGCCCCTCTTGTCCTCAGACAAGATCCTCATAACCCTGCCTCCTAAATAGCTGGGATTATAGGCGTGAACCACCACAATGAGCCCAGGAAAGACCCATTCTTCTGAGGGACTGGTGCTCACCTACTTTCCCATAATCTCAGCTCCTGACCTGCCCTCCCCCCTTCCTTGGCTCCTGAAAAAGCAAAACAAAACAAAAAAACACCACAAACCAGGATCTCCAATCTCTTGTGGGAGCCAAGCCCTGTAATTAAACGCCAGGTAAAAATAGCCGCCCCACTTCCCCGGCTCATGGCAAGGCCTCTGGACCCCAGGGCACCTGGGAAATTCCCTCTCTTGGGGCAGCCTCAGCCATAGATCAGCTGTTAACAACCACAGGCCCAACCTGGGGTGGAACATGAGCCTAGGAGAGGCTTCCAGATGGGGAGAGCTCCCCCAGAGACACCCCCCCACCCAACTAAGGGTAGGGCCAGAGGGGTCAGGGAGTTTCCTCCAGGAGGTGGGAGAGAAGAAACCTTCCCGGGTGGAGAGGGTAGCAGGACACCCTGCACAGAGTTACAAATGCAGAGACGAACGCCAAGCCCTGGGGAGGGGACATGAGCACTGAGTGTACAGATCTTGGCTGAGCTAGGCCTAAGGCCTGACCCTTGACTCCCTGGATGATAGACGCTACCTCACATGAACCCCTGAGTGTGCTTTTCTCCCTGGAAGTGAGGTGAACTCTGCAACCACTTTTTCTTTTTCTTTTACCAGTCCCGTGGCTTGGACTCAGGGCCTGAGCACTGTCCCTGGCTTCTTTTTGCTCAAGGCTAGCACTCTACCACTTGAGCCACAGCGCCACCTCTGGCCTTTTCTATATATGTGGTGCTGAGGAATTGAACCCAGGGCTTCCTGTATATGAGGCAAGCACTCTTGCCACTAGGCCATATTCCCAGACCCTGCAACCACTTTTTCTTAATCTTTTGGGTTATGAGGGACTCAGGCTGGGTGCTTGCGAGGCAAGCGCCCTGCCATGTGAGCCCCATACCCACTCCTTTTGCTTTTAGCTTTTCAGAGAGGGCCTTGTGCTGTGGCCCAGGCTGGCCTCAGTCAGCCCCTTCTACATCAGCCTCCTTAGTAGCTGGGTCACAGATAAGCATGGCTATACCTGTTATATTTTTGAGATAGGATCTCTCTAACTTCTGCCCCAGGTTGGCCTGAAACCACGATTTTCCTGTCTCTGCCTCCTGAGAAGGGGCTTTGTAAGGTTCTGATCCACCTGCAGCCGTGGACATGGCTCCCCAGCCTCTAGGAGCGTGGGGAACAGGAAGCATCTCCTGTCCAGCCAGGCTGCTGCCCAGTCACTATGGGTGAAAAAGCAGGGTGGGAAAGAACAGAACCCATAGGTTCCAGAAGCAGACTAGAAGGGGTCAATCTGTCCCCACTGTAGGGGGGAGCCTGGAAAATCTGAAAACTGAGCCCGCCCCTTCCTCCCATCTCTGACTTCCCTCCTCCTCAGCCTCTTCATACTCCTCTACCTTCACACCACACATAGCCCTCTTCTTCCCAGAGCCTTCTGGCCTTGGGCCCTGTGATTCTGCACCCTCGGTTTCTGCGGTGTCTCAGCCCTGCTCCAGGGGCCCCTGGGAGGTTGAAGAAGTGGGTGAGACACCACTGGGAAACCCAGGCTCATCATCCAAGCTCAGGACCCTGAACTCCTGCTTGGCCTTTTTCACTTAAGGCTGGTGCTCTACAGCTCCACTTCAGGCTCTGTGCTGGTTATCTAAAGATAAGTGTCAGGGATTTGTGGCCGGAGCTGCCTTTGAAGCTCAATCCTCAGACCTCTGCCTCAGGAGTAGCCAGGATGACAGGCATGAGCCACAGGCCCCCACAGGGCACCTGATTCTGAAGTAGGGTCCTTGACTCTTTTGACATGGAAGATTGTCCAGCTGTTATCCCGCTGGGGCCCCTCCTCCCTGCTCAGCCAGGCCCCAGACAGACCCCTGTGGTGAGCCAGCCAGACACAGACCCAAGGGGGAGGGGGCGACGGCTTCCGGAGGTAAAAATAGAGCTGACAATTGGAAATGGAAAAAAAAAAACCCTAGTCTTTAGCCTCCCCCTCCCACAGTTCCAGATCCCAAGGCCCGGTCATTCCATAAAATATTGATGAGCACCAGGCTACTCCACTAATGGGCAGACACCAACGGATAGGCCTGCAGTGGGCGGGATGGGCAGTGATCCCGCCCACAATGGGGAGGGGCTCGACAGGAGTCACAGCCACTTCCCCAGGGGACACTCCCCTCCCCCTCCCAGGACCCTGCTCCTGCTCTGCATGAGCACGGCCCCTCATCCCAGGAGCCGCCAGCTGGACAGGCCATAGAGGGCACCTAGGCAGTGTCCCCTCCATACGGGTAAGCTGAGGCCTCTTTAGGGGCCCCAACACATGAAGAAGGGCCTTCGGGTAAACGGACGCACCTGGCCCCATGAATCCCTGTCCTGTGTACAGCCTCCCCTTCCCTCTTTGCTGTTGTCCTGGACCTTGTGGGCCCGTCCCCTCCAGCTTCTTCAGTACCCTCTCCACGTAGGGCACAGAGAGCCATATGTCCACCCCAAGTGGCTCCCTAGCAGGCTCTTGGGTGCTGATTCTCAGGCCATCCCAGCCCTCACCTTCTCCAGCCCTTTCTGTCTTCTGATTTCTTTCAGTCTTGTTATATAGCCCAGCTCAGACTGCAGTCCTGGGTGGGGACCTAAGACCCTTGACTGGGACTTTGCTGTAAAACAGTGGGGGGGGGGGGAGCACTCTGGTAGATTAAGAGTTCTTAGGGCCCTGCCCTTACATGGTTGAGTTGGGCAGGGGCTGGTCTTGGCCTCTCTCAGCATTGTTCTCAGAGCTGTCCAGTAGGGCCAAGTGACCTGCTCACTCCCTAGTACAACAATCCCTTACAGGAGCATGTTTGGGAAGCCTAGAGCACCCTAGTGCCTCTTGTACAACTCACCCTCTGAGTGTGTGTGTTTGGGGGGGGGGTCCTCTACAAGCCCTGCTGTTTCTGGACCCCAGCAACTGCATTGGCCAGTTGCAAACTCATTTGACACACTGGGAATTTGTAAAAGCTGAAATCTGAAGATCAAGATTCGAAGTCAGCCAGGACAGGAAAAACTCTCATCTCCAACTAATCAATCCAATTTAAAAAGCTGGAAGTGGGGCTGGGAATGTGGCTTAGTGGTAGAGTACTTGTCTAGCATGCATGAAGCCCTGGGTTCGATTCCTCAGTACCACATACACAGAAAAACCCAAAAGAGGAGCAGTGGCTCACGTGGTAGAGTGCTAGCCTTGAGCAAAAGAAGCTCAGGAACAGTGCCCCAGGACTGGCAAAAAACCAAACCAAACAACAACAAAAAAAGCTGGAAGTGGAGCAGTGGCTCAAGTGGTAGAGCACTAGCCTTCAGTGAAAAAGCTCAGGGACAGTGCCCTAGTACCAGCATATGTGCAAGCGTGAATGCGCACACACACACACACAGCTGAAATCTAGAGCCAGATGGTCTTCATTTGAGCCCCAGCCCCCCAGCTGTGTGACCCTTTGGCCTCCTGGGGCCTCAGTTTCCCATCTGTCACGATGGAGGAGTATGCCAGCCACAGTCCCAGAATTCCACAGAGGCTTAGAAGCTGAAGCATCTGGTACCACACATGCATTCACCTCTTTCCCTCCAGCTGCTTGGGGCAAAGGCTGCCTCCCCGGTTCCTACCAAGGCAGCCTCCAGTGTGACCCAGGTCACTCTGAGGAGCCCCCATCTAATCAGGTTATGGCCCTGATTCCCATCTCTGTCCTCTCTCATCTTCCCTGTAAGAAAGCATTCACCATGGCAGGTTCACTGGAGTTGCATGAGGTAGAGCAGGAGAGGGGGTCACAGATCCATCCCCGGTCTGCCCCTTCCTGCAGCACACACTACTCCTAGGAGCCCCCTCCGAGGACACAGTGGGGAAAGCTCTCCCAAAGCAAGGAGAACTCTGAGAGGGTGGGGAACTGAGGAACTCACAAGCTGGGACCTGTATGAAGGACTGGGGGTCAGAACCATGAGTCATGCCAGGGGTATCAAGAAAAAGGCCCATCCTCCTTCATGAACACCCAGTGCTGGACAGTTCCTCAATAGGCTCTGTGGGTGGTTAGCAGGCTAGGCTGGTTCCAGCTCCTCTCCAACTCCACCCTGCCCTCCTGGGGCTGTAGAAGGAGGCACCTCCTTGTCAGCTTGACTATCTTGGCCCTTCCCTCTCCCCCAGTGTCCTGAACCTCACTTGGGCCTGGTCCTTGGCCCCAAATTTACAGGATTCACCCCCCCCCACCTTGGACTGCAAGTGACCCCTATCCTCAGAGGGCCTCAAGCATCTGGAGAATGCAGAGGAGTCAACTGACACTGCCCTCCCCCATACAGCCCTCCAGGCCTCACTCTACCTCAGCAGGTGTGGGTGGTGACCTTGTGTTGAGGTCACACCTGCCATCCTTGGGGACAGACTGCCAGAGAAATAGAATTAACTGGGACCGGGAGAGGCCTGGCCACTACGTGGCCTCACATGGACACCAGGGTTAGGAGAGGAGGCTGCATGGGACTGCACTTAACTCCCCTTCCCCAGATCCAAGCTGGGCAGACCATGCAAGGCAATGGACCCAGGCTCCCGCCCCTGGGGAATGGCTGGGAGACCCTGCCAGTGGGCCCGGTGACTTTGCAGGCATGATCTCACCTCCTTCAGATTAGGAACACTAGTAGCAACAACCCACAGGCCTACTAGGATAATGACAGCGTCTGCTCGCTTGTCTCTAGAAGGCCCAGGCCCTACCCCCAACACCCCAAGGGAAGCCAAGTCCTAAGCTGTTGGAAATCCTCTCCAGAGACTTGCTCTAAGTAGGGAAGAGGGGTTTGGAAACTTTAGGCAGATTTTTCACAATAAGAACAAGAAAAATGTAGGCATTAACCCTTGGCTACCTGCAGCCACTCAGCTATTGGCATCCCCAGCTGGTGGCTACTATCACACACTAAAGGGGGGTGGTGGGGAGGACTCTGGAGGCTGGGGGTAGAGGTTCTGGATCCATGCCTATAATTCCAGTACATGACTGAGACAGGATGATCTTTAGGCCAGTCTGGGCCTCTTAGTCAGACCCTGGCTTAAAACAATTAAAAAATAATAAAATAGAATAAAGGATGAGGAAATGAAACGCTCCTGGCTCATGCCCAGCTATTCAAGAGGCTGAGCTGTGAGGATCAGGCTTCAAAGTCAGACTGAGCAGTATCTCAGAAAAGTCTGAGACTATCTCCAATTAACCAGTAAAACGCTGGGCTGGAGGCTTGGCTCAAGTGGCAGAGCTGTGAATGGAAAAAAGCCCAGAAAGCTCTGAGACCTTGAGTTCAAGTCTTCAGTACATCAAAACCCCCTGCCTCCCCACGCAAAGGAGAATAGGAGGAGGAACAGCTGATGGGAAAATACCTCCAAGACCCCCATAGAGCCCGGACCCCAGCAGCCTAACAGGATTGGTGGCCGACCTGTCCTAACGTTGTCACTTCCCAGACCAGTGGCTTCCAGCATAGGGAGGGAGGCCAGAAGGGAAGAGATATGGAGGCAGTATAGGGGCCTTCAGACCACCCCCAAAGCCCCCAAAAGCCTCCTTGGGCAACCATGGCTCCTAAGCCCCCTGCCCACCTGGCGGTGCCCAGTGTCCTGTGTTGGAGGGAGGCGTTGCTGACAGGTCACAGAGCAGGAGGAGGAAGGCTCCCCCATTTTGCAGGGGAGATAATGTGGGCGCAGAGGAAGGGTTTAACCCCAGCCTTGAGATTCAAGTTCCTGGGCACTCTCGGGCTCCCCTCAAGGCTCCGAGACCCCCCAGTTACTGTAGACTCCTCTGCCTAAGACCCCGCTTCCGGGCTGCCCGGGAAGGGGGGCGAGGAGCGAGGGTGGGAGGGAGGGAGAGGGGGAGGGGTCCCGGCTCCGGCCCCGCCGCTGAGCGAGAGAGTTCCGGCCGCGCTGCCCGCAGGTTCATCAATGGCGAGGCCCGAGGGCCTGAATGGAGGGCACGAACCGCCCCTTCTTAAAGGGGCCGGCTTTCTGGGCGCCCCGGGCGATCCTCCCCACGGCCGGGGGCCGCAGGGTAGCTCGGGTGGGCGGGGCGGGGCTGGTGGCCTCGGATAAGAGGGCTGGGGCCAGGCGGAGGGCGCGCCAGCCCGGAGACCCCAGCCGGGAAGGGGTCCTCCGGCCCCCAAGCTCTCGCCCTCCTCCAGGGGTCCAGCGGTGCCCGAGGGGGCGGGGGCGCAGCTGCGGCGAGGGGAGGGAGGGGGCCCCGCTCCCCCCGGGAAGGGCCGGGGTCCGGCGCCCCGGCGGGGCCGCTCCGCCGCGCGCCCCCTCCCACCCGCGCACACAAAGACGACAGCTCAGCCCCGTGCGTGCGGCCGCGCTCCGGGGCGGCGGTGCGCACACGCCCTCCGGGACCCGAGGACCGGGCGTGAGGGGCCGGGGCCGGGGCCGGGGACCGAGGACCGGCAGGCCGTACCTACAGGCGCGCAGCTGCGGCCGCTCGGGCCGGGGCGCCGGGAGAGCGCTGCCCGGACCGCGGCCGGGCTCCCGGGGCCCGGTGGCTCATGGCTCACGGCTGGCTGGGCTTCCTCCAGGCGAGACCTAGCGATAGCGACGGCGGTGCCTCCTTCCCCGGTTCCACAGCCTCGATGGTTTGGGCGCACCCGGTGGTTCCGGCGCGATTCCCCGCGCGGCTCTCCAAGCAGGCTGCCGAGTCCCGCGCGTTCCGAGCCCAGCCCCGCGCGGCGCGCGTCCCACTCGCGCCCCCCGCGCGCTCGCGCGCGCCTCCGGCCCTGCCCCCGCCCTACGCACGCCTCCAGGCCCCGCCCCGCCTCGGGCCCCGCCCCCTCGCTCCCCCGCCGGTGGTCTGGCGTCGCGCCTCCGACCACGCCCCCTTCCCGCCCACCAGACGTCCTCCCGCCCCGCCTAGCCGCGTCCTCCCGTCCTGCGGCGGACCCTTCGCCACGGAACCTTGGGCCCCCGGGAGGTCGCGATGTCGCAACCGAGCCCGTCGGCGTGCGGTTCTGCGAAGTTCCGGGGCGCACTCCGCCCCCTCTCCCGGACCCCTGGGACCCCAGGGCCGGGAGCGCAGCCTCACCTGCCGGCCTCGCCTGTAGGGGACAGGGCGGCCTGGAGCCGGGGGTCACCGGGGACCCCAACTTCCTCACCCCTGCCAGGCTCCGGCACGGGCCCGGGGATCGGGCTCCTGCCTGGGGATCCGGGGCTGGCCGGCCCCCGCAGGCCGCACGGCCACCCTGGCGCCGGCGGGGGGGGGGGGTGGTGGTGGTGGTGGTGGGGCAGCAGGCTTAGGAGGTGGCGGAACCCCAGCAGTCCCGGAAGGAAGTGCCCGGCGGTCTTGGGCTAGCGGTCACCATCCCCGGCCTCTTTCGCCCACCCTCAGCCCCGAGGACCCCTGGGAGAGTTCCACCCTCTGCTGGCTCCCCCCCTCACACCTGCTGTGGCCTATGACCTTTGTAGGGCCAAAGCCACTCACAGCTTTTTACTTAGCTGGACCAGCAGTGATGTACAGTGCCGCTGGCAATGAGGAGACCGGTCAGGGCCCCTCACCTGCTGGCCTTGGCCCTGCCTTCCATTAAGAACAGTGAAAGTGGCCAGGCCTGGGCGCAGCCCCTTCCCTGTCACCACATGCCAGCTGCCCCTAGCAAGACATAGCCGGCAAACACTTAATGAAGGCTTAGGCGCCAGTCCAGCCATCGACCAGCCCTGGGCCATGGCCGCACTGGCTGGGAACCAGGACACCCATGAATGAGGCAGGGGAAGGAGAGGCAGAGAAGGGGAAGGAGAGGCAGGGAAGGGGAAGGAGAGGAGGGGAGGGAGGAGAGGAGAGGGGGGAGAGGAGGGGAGGGAAGGGGGAGAGCTGGCTGCCTGAAGAAGGGAAGAGAGGACAGTCTGTCCCTGGCTGTAGGCAACTGGACTGTATGGGTCTAACCTGATTCTGGATGGTGGTCTGGGCTTGCTGGTGGGCTGTCAGATGGTCAGAGAGGGTTCCAAGATGAGTGGCCAGGGCAGGACAGGAGGAGGAAGTAAGGAGGAACGCCCTCCCTAGGGACCGGCCACAGGAGGAACTGATGCGAGGTCCCCCACTGGGTGATTGGCTAAGAACAGCATTCACGGGGGACAGGTTCATTCTGGGTCCCTGAATGCAGGGGGCTCTGATGGGACGGATGTATGATGAGGGGTGCTGATGGAAGGACACCCCCCTCCCTGCCATCAAAGACAGATTCAGAAGCCCTGATTTTTTCAGAACTAAACCTGATAGGAATGGATGTAGGCCTGGAGGTATCCCCTGTCATGTCTGGGGGGGGGTGTACTGGGGATGGGGTAGCCTGGAGCTATGAGTTCAGGGATTCAAGACTGGCACTCGGGCCCTGGTGGCTCCAGGCTCCACTTGCCTGGCCGGTGGGGACTCGAGGGGAAGTGACACAGGCCAGACACCCATGGAGACACAACTATAAAGGGAAGCAGGGAGTCCCCTGGGGGCTGATGTGGCCCCAGCAGACCATGTCACACAGCTCAGCTTCATGCAGTGGTTTCAGCCACTGCCTTGGTGGCTTCTCAATGAGAGGCTGCAGTTCCCATTTTAATTTTTTTCACAAGCCTGGACTCTACCCCTTGAATCACAACCCCACTTCCAGATTTTTGCTGGTTAACTGCAGATAAGAGTTGCTCTGCTTGGGGAAATCTTGAGGACAGAGAATTGGGGAGATCTTCCTTGGGTCCCAGGGTGTGCTCCCACACCTGGGGCCCGCACAGCTCCCGAGGTATGGCTAGAGGCGCCCCTGGAGTCAGAACACAGGATGTCATCAACATGGCTGCAACTGTGGTTTATTTCAAATATGCAAAGCGGCATGCGCAAGCGCAAATCTAACTAAGGTTCTTGCCAGGGCCCTGAGCTGCAGTCACACGAGGGCAGCGGTGACCAGTTGTGACAGTCTGGGGCTCCTCAGGGCAGTCTGGGGTCCGAGGAGGAGCCCGGAGCCAGGAGGATTGGGGGAAGGAGGGGCATTTCCTCAATTAAAGCCCAGAATACCTCACCAAAAAAGCAAGCAGAAATCACGTATGGGTGGGGTGGGGGGTGGGTGTGGGCTGTGGGGAGGGGACTGTCCAGCCCTCCAGGGTTCCCTGTTCAGTGGTGGTTCAATGTAACCTGTGTCCTGGTTACAAAAACAGGCCTGGAGGGAAGGGTCCTTGGCTTGTTTTAGAGTGTTCAGGAGGTCTGGGGGTGGGCCTTCGCCAGAGCCCAGGTGCATTCAGGCCTGAGACTCAGACCCCTAGCCACAGCATCCATGCATGCTGAGTGCTAGGGTCACCGCTGACCTCTGCCACCAGGGCTGGAGGTCAGCCTGGGGTTGCCTCATGAGAACCCCCCTTGTCTGGGCTCTGGGGGGGCTGATGTTTCAAGAGGGCACTGCTGGGCCGAGGACAAGGGCAGTCCCCTCGGGGGTGGGCGTCTCTGGGGAAAGCTAAGTAATTAGAAGCAGCTAAGCAAGCAGGGGTAGGGAAGGCAGCCATTGCTGTCCGGAGGCCCCGGGGTCACTGCCACAAATCACCGGCCGCCCCCTTGTCACTCTCGTGGAACTTGTGCAGGTGGTCGGCGAACCTGGGAACATGAGCGAGTGTGAAAGAGGTGTGTGAGTGAGGGTCAGGTAACCTCGACACGCATACGCAGGGCTGGGGAGCCAGGAGGGGGCCGTGGTGGAGAAGACAACAGGGGAGCCGCTGGAGCCGGGTTTGGGGGTGCTTACTTCTTGGCGCAGGTGGCCGCGCAGTCTCTCTCAACACTCTCGCTCCAGGCCAGCTTGTAGAGCACCTGGCCGGGGAGGGAGGGGGCCCACTGTGAGTGTTGCCGCCCAGGGACCCTGGGCTTGGCTCTGGGGACAGAAGGGCTTGTGTCCCCAGGGCCCAGGTGAGGTGGGGCTTAGAGACAGTTTTAACCTCCCAGGCACTGTGGACAGAGCTAGCAGGAGCCAGAGCAGCTGGGCCCTGGTGCAGAGCTGGAACCCAGCTAGCTCTGGAGGGACACCCATTCTGTAGGCTGCTGGAGCCTCCCATGCCTGCAGCCCACCTCTCTCTCTCCCACCACCCAGAAGGTATGGAGGCCTCACCAGGCCTCAGTGTTGGTCCCTAGATTCATCCAGTCCCCAGTGCACCTGGGTGTCTTTTCTCTGTGCTGTCGCCTGGGGGACGAGGTGGACCCAACCCCTCCCGGCCTAGGCATCCACCTCAACCTTTCCTCCCACCAAGGTCCCTTGGGAGGGGTCACCCAGTCCCTTTCTCCAGAGTGGCCTGGCTATGACCCAGGCAGAGGCCCTGGAAGAGGAAGGGAAAAGTAGGGGCTGGGCTCCCTGCTGCCCCCAAGGCCCCCCTGCGTGTGGTGGTTTGGAGATGTCCCAGTCCCCAGTGGCTGTCTGCACCCTCACCAGGAAGACGAGGCAGTGCAGGAACAGAGTGTAGAAGAAGCCAATGGTGCGTGCCATCTTGTTGGAGAGAACCAGCCGTCCCTGGGGAGCAAGCAGGGGGGTGGGTGGGGCAAGGCTGCCCAGCCCCCAAGGGAGGGGCGGCAGGGAGAAGGATGGGCCAGGCACCCAGTTACAGGATTTCTGGGCAATGGTGCCCCCTGCAGTCCAGCTCCAGGCTCTACACCTGGATGCCCTATGGTTCTATCAGAGGCTGGCTGGATCCTGTATTTGGCCTTGTGGGGGCTATGGGGAAGGCTAGGGCTCTTTTTTTTTTTTTTTTTTTTTTTTGCTAGTCCTGGGGCTTGGACTCAGGGCCTGAGCACTGTCCCTGGCTTCTTTTTGCTCAAGGCTAGCACTCTACCACTTGAGCCATAGCACCACTTCCAGCTTTTTCTGTATATGTGGTGCTGAGGAATCGAACCCAGGGCTTCATGCATGCAAGGTGAGGACTTTACCACTAAGCCACCTTCCCAGTCCGAGGCTAGGGCTCTTGAGCCACCCCCCCCCAGGCACTTTTGTTTGCATGTTCTTTTTGAGACAGTTTGGGCTGATTCTGCAGTCTCTGCTTCCTGAGGATCTGGGATTACAAGCATGCATGGCCATGCCTGGTCTGCTCACAGCAGGGTCTGAACAGTCTTTGGGGTGTCTCCAGAATGGGAAGGGACAAGGTACCCAGAGACAGAGGCTCAGGCTGGCCCCGGGGCGCAGGGCTGGCACTCACCATGCCGAGGGTGGCCTTGTCCCAAGGGCTCAGGCTTAAGTACTTCCTCTGCCGCTCCTGAAGGGGGGATGATGGAGGCCTGAGAGGGCCTGGGATACAGAGTGGCTCCCACCTCACCCACAGAGCCTGGGGGCACAGGGCCGCCCTCTCTGGGTGAGCCCCTCTGGGGGAAAGTTGTGCATGGACAGGGTGGGGCTCCCCAGGGGGGAGGGGAGTGGGCCTCCACGTTACTGTAGCCCCTCCACAGAGCCACATGGAGGCCGCTTGCAAGGCAGGGCCAGAGGGAGGCTAGGGACTGGAGGCTGGGCAGGCTCACAAACCCGCTTGCTGAAGGAGGAGAAGGGGTCCAGGCGCTCCTCGTACTGGGACGAGTACCGCAGCTCTGTGTCGTCGCTTCCAGCACCCTGCATGGCCAAGGACAGACTCGTCAGTCATATGATGCGTGGCGGGGGGGGGGGGGCGGCTGACACAATCTCAGCCCTGCCTCAGTTTCCTTATCCAGGAGGGACCTCTGGGAGTAGGTGCTAGAGTGTCAGCACCTGCCACACACATACCCTGGCCCGTGACACCCACAGACACCTAAGGAAAAGTGCTGGCTGGTGCTCAAGAGGTGATGATCAGGAGGACAGAGCAGTGAGACTCCTCAACTCAACAAGCCTGGTGTGGTAGTTCACACCTGTAAAACCAGCCATGCAGGAGGTAGAGGTAGGAAGATCACAGCGTAAGGCTGACATTAGGCAAAGACAAGAGACCCTATCTGTGTGTGTGTGGGGGGGGGGGGGAAACAACAACAACAAAAACCAAGCTGTGCACTGGTGGCTCACACCTGCTATCCTAGCTACTCAGGAGGCTGAGATCTGAGGATTGTGATTCAAAGCCAGCCCTGGCAGGAAAGTCTCTGAGACTCTTATTTCCAAGTAGCCACCAGAAAACTGGAAATAATGCTGTGGCCCAAAGTGGTACAGAGTTAGCCTTGAGTGAAAGAGCTTAGGGACAGCACCCAAGCCCTGAGTTCAAGCTCCACAAAGCACACAAACACACACACACACACACACACACACACACACACACAAATTTGATGGGGCTGGGAATGTGGCTTAGCAGTAGAATATTTGCCTAGCATGCATGATGCCCTGGGTTCGATACCTCAGTACCACATATATAGAAAAAGGCAGAAGTGGCGCTGTGGCTCCAGTAGTAGAGTGCTAGCCTTGAGCAAAAGAAGCTCGGGGTCAGTGCCAGGGCCCCGAGTTCAAGCCCCATGACTGGCCAAAAAAAAAAAAAAAAAAAAAAGGCTGGAAGGGACAGGACGGTTGGGGTGGCATTTCCATGCAGTCAAGTTTGTTGTTTGTTTTGCTGAAGAAAGAAATGGAAATGGTACTGAATTGGGTTCAAGTCCTCCCCGAGCAGTCCCTGGAGCTGGATGTGCCCCAGGGCCCGGCTTGGAGGGTTTGAAGTGGGTTCTTGGGGAGCGTGGGGCCAGGCCAGGCCAGGCCAGGCCAGGCCCCACACCGCACACCCCCCCCCCCCCCCCCCCCCGCCAGCAGTGCTGGCTGGCAGGGTCCTGGCGCCCTCTGGTGGCCCTAGGGCAGCTCAGCTTGGACAGGTGGAGATGGGGTGCTGGTCCCCATGGTTTGGCCACAGGGTTCCCACCCCGAGTGTCAGCTCTTTTACTCACTGCCCATGGGACCTTCAGCCAGTGGCCACATACTGGGCTGGCTTCTGTGCCCTGCTCTGATTGGCTTTGGAGGGAGTGCTTGATCCCATTCTGCTTTTTGAGTTGTTGGGATTTGTTTTGTTTTGGTGCTGACCCTCGGGCTTGAACTCAGGGCCTGGGTGCTGTCCTTGAGTTTTATTTGCACGAGGATGCTGCTCTACCACTTGAGTCACAGCTCCACTTCTGATATTTTGCTGATTAACTAGAAAATAAGAGTTTCTCGGGGGCTGGGAATATGGCCTAGTGGCAAGAGTGCTTGCCTCCTACACATGAAGCTCTCGGTTCAATTCCCCAGCACCACATATATGGAAAACGGCCAGAAGGGGCGCTGTGGCTCAGGTGGCAGAGTGCTAGCCTTGAGCGGGAAGAAGCCAGGGACAGTGCTCAGGCCCTGAGTCCAAGGCCCAGGACTGGCCAAAAATAAAAACAAAAAAAACCAACAACAAAAAAAAGAGTTTCTTGGACATTCCTGCTCTAGCCTGCTTTGGAATGTGTTCCTAAAATCAGCCTCCTGAGTAGCTCAGATTATAGGTGTCAGCCACTGGCACCTAGATTTTTTATTTATTTTTTTTTTATTTTACAGTACTGGGATTTGAACTCAGGGTCTTGCCCTTGCTGAGAAGGTGCTCTGAGCCACCTCAGCCCTTATTGCTCAGGGTTAACCTTGGTCTGAGATCATCCTACCTCGCCTCCTGAGTGTCTAGAACTATGTGACCCCCCTCCCCCAGCTGTTTGGTTTTTACTTTGGTGGTACATGGCTTTGAACTCAGGGCCCTGCTCTACTTCTGAGCCATGCTTCCAGCTTGTCTTTTAGTTCTCAAAACTTCTTCCTGCCTGAGTGTGTGAGATCACGATCTCTCTGATGTTTTTTGCCCTCCACCACAGCTGCAGTAAAGGCACATAGCACCATACCCTGCTTCCTCTGTTGAGATGGGGGTTTGCGGACCTCTCTTCCAGGGTTGTCCTGATTTTCCCATCTCAGCCTCACACGTGGCTAGGGAGACAAGATGCCACCATGGCCAGCCACTGGCTGAGCAGGGGTCTCTCATGTTTGCCTGTGCTGGCCTCAAACCTTGATCCTTCCCCTTGATAGCTTCCCACTAGCTAGGATTACAGGCATGAGCCACGGGTGCCCCACTCCCCCACAAATATGTTTTTTTTTTAAATTTTATTGACAAGGTGTTGTGCAAAGGGGGTACAGTTACATAATAAGGTAGTGAATACATTTCTTGTGATATCTTACACCCTCATCTTTCTTTCTCTTCCCTAGCCAACTATGTTTAAAACACAGGTTCTCCGAGGCCTGCCCTGTCCTGCACATTCAGTACCTCTGGGGTTAAATTCTCGGTTCTTGGGGTTGTCTGGTGGGCTACCCGCCCCCCTTTCTCAAAGGCAGTGCTTGGCTTGCAGGCCTTCAGCCTATCTCCCCTGACTCTTGTACCTGGGAGCTCTGGGAATGAGCTCCTTCAGGATCCCACTGGGGTTTCTCCTGAGCTTAAGGAGTGGGGAGACTGGGTGGAATCTGAGGCCCTGTTTCCTGTGGCTCCCCACTCACCCGGCCAGGATAGCTCTGCAGGAACTTGATCTTCTCGAAGAGCTTGACATTGTCAGCACGCAGGCTGTCCAGCTCGCTCTGCAGGGCATGGATGGTGTGCTGGGCCAGGCGGCTCTCCTGGGGAGGGGGTGCATGTTGGCTGGGCACTGATCCTCCTCTGTGCCAACCTCATCCTGACCTGCTCAAGGCCTCCTCCACGCTGCCCCCTCGAGGAGGCCCCTTCCTATGCCCTCCCGAGCACCCCTGCAGGCACAGGTCACACTTGGAGTAGAGTCTGTGTATTTGCTTTTGCTATTTGTCATTTTCCAAATGTCATGTGCTGAACACTGTGCTCCAAGCTGTGATGCTAGGTAGAAACTTGGGCGAAGTGATCTGAGCAGGAGGCGTGGCCTGAGCAGGGGTGGGACCTGAGAGGAAGGCATGGCCTGCACCAGAGGCCGGGTCTGAGCGGTAGTCTGGGCCTTGTTGGTTTTTTTTGGGTCAGTCCTGGGGCTTGGACTCAGGGCCTGAGCACTGTCCCTGGCTTCTTTTTTTTTGCTCAAGGCTAGCCCTCTGCCACTTGAGCCACAGGGCCACTTCTGGCTTTTAAGTGGTTAACTGAAGATAAGAGTCTCACAGACTTTCCTGCCGGCCTGCCTTTGAACCCCCATCCTCAGATCTCAGCCTCCTGAGTAGCTGGGATTACAGGCATGAGCACCGGTGCCCAGCAGCCAGCAGATTCTTTGGACTCTTTGCTGTTGACCCCATGGGGTCTCTGGATGTCACCCGGGGTCCACTCCCTCCTGCCCCAAGTTCAGGCATTTCTTCCTGGACCACTGGGTGTCTGCTGACCGTCTCTCCCCGCAGCCTCTGTCCTGGACTGGCTGTGTGGTGGACCCATCTTCCCCTCCTGTGTCGTGACATCATTACCCTGCTTCAAACCTGGGTGCAGGGCCCAGCCTGGCACATGCCTGTCTGTGTCTTGTGCCTTCCTCTCGCCATTTTGGATGGAGGATCTGCCTTTAGCACCCCACTTTTTTCTCAAGACTCCCCCAGGAAGCCCTCCCTAGCGGCAAGGAGCAAGCCTAATCCCGAGGCCATGGAGGGCAGGGGTTCAGACTCACGGCCTCCAGCTCCTGGTTCCGGGTGCGGAAGCGCTCCCTCTGGCTGGAGATGATGGACAGCAGGGAGTCCACGTGGCCCTCGGGGAGGGCGCTGGCTGCTGATGGGGCTCCTAGGAGGGGGCAGAGGGTGGCTTGGGTGGTGGCCCAGCCTCTGGGGAGCTCAGGCCTAGCTGCTGCTGCCCATGGCCCCCTGGGACGGGAGGCTGGGTGGGAGCAGGCATGGGGGATCCTGTTCTCTGTGTCCTTTGATGGAGCCCCAGGCCCCAGGGTGGTCTGTGCCCCCAAACTTGGAGGTAACACCGTGTCTGTCAGTGGGTGTGTGGGAGCTGGGGATCCCCTCCTCCAGTGTATTTGGCTCAGCAGCCACTGGAAAGCCAGTCCCCATGTGTAGAGGCCACAGGGTCAGGAGGCCCTGCTGGCCTGAAGGCTGCACTGCCGAGTGAGGGCCTCATCCTTGTTTTGGGGAGTGCAGCACTCTTTGGGGGTCTGGGCTGTCGGCCTGAACACTCCCCCGCCCCCCATGAGTATGGCAGCCTCGCCTCACCATAGAACAGGGTAGTCTCCTTAATGGGCTCCAGAATCTTCCCCAGGCCTTGCTCAGCAGCTCCCTGTGGGTAAGAGGAAAGGATGGGGGTGCACCTCCACATGGTGGCAGGGCCCGTGGCTCATGCCTGTAACCCCAGCTGAGGATCAAAGGAGAGCTGGGTAATGGGGCCCCAGGGTCTCGGCAGTGGGGATCCTGTCCTTGCCTCTGCCCAGGGCTCTCAGGGCAGAGGATCAAAGCCAGCCCCGAGGCACTGGGGTCTGTGAAGGGTGCAGGGACAGGGGTGTGGGCAGCTGGGGGGTGGGGCCCTCCTGGCACGGGGCTCACCTCGGCGTCGGGCCGCTGGATGGACTGCAGGGTGCTGAGGTCTTGCTCCAGGCGGGCGATCAGCTCCCTCTGCCCGGCGGCTGTGGCCATGGCCTCCGTGGCGTGGGCCTGCAGCTCTGCACAGCGCCCTGCAGCCAAAGGGAGAGGCAGCCATCAGAGGGGCCTGGGGGAACAGGGCTCGGGGTAGGAGCTCTAGGGGACACAGAGCCCCTGGGGGGCCATGTGCCAGGTGGGGGGTAGGGGATGCAGGGGTCCCTGGGGGACACAAGCTGGGTGGGAGGACATGGGGGGACACAGGGGCCCCATGGGATGTGACACTGGGGGATGCAGGCCTCCCCACCCCCCCAGCTCTGCCAGGGCCTTCTGGGTGATCGAGGGCGGCCCAGCTTCCATTCCGATGCCCCCTTGCCTCTGCCAGGCAGGACAAGGAACCCCAGCTTGATTTATTTTCCTGTCCCCTTTTCTTTTTGGCAGCACTGGAGTTTGAGCTCAGGGCCTCATGCTTGCCTGGAGCTACCACGTGAGCCTCGCCTCCAGGCCTAGCTCTGTCTTTCAGATGGAGTCTCACATTAACTGTGCCCAGCACTGCCCTCAGACCACGATCCTCCTCTCTGCTTCCCAAGCAGTGGGAATGGCAGGCGAGCGCCGCCAGGCCTGTGAGTGTCAGCTTTCTACCAGGACGAATGCCATGGGGTGAGATTGAGGGGGCTGGGAGGCCCCACCTCTGGAGCTGTTGCATCACCTGCACGGCACCCCTGCCTCAGGCTCCAGCACCAGTGGGGGTGAGGTGGGGACTCCCCAAGTCTCCCAGGTCTCCCTGCCTGGCACCCAGAGGTCATCTTTGAAAGTAAGAAAATTCAAGCTAATTCTGGTGGGAGATCTCTTGCCCTGTGTGGGGTCAAGAGCGTGGAAGTTCCCCAGCTAGTGCCCCTCGGGTGCCTCTGGTGGGTCCAGGAGCCCCTGCTCCTTGCTGTGCCCAGTTCCCCATGCTGTGTGGCTCTGGGCTGCAGATCACCCCCTCTGGGCTTCATTTGTTTAAAAACCTGACTCAGGGCTGGGGATATAGCCTAGTGGCAAGAGTGCCTGCCTCGGATACACGAGGCCCTAGGTTCGATTCCCCAGCACCACATATACAGAAAACGGCCAGAAGCGGCGCTGTGGCTCAAGTGGCAGAGTGCTAGCCTTGAGCAAAAAGAAGCCAGGGACAGTGCTCAGGCCCTGAGTCCAAGGCCCAGGACTGGCCAAAAAAAAAAAAAAAAAAAAAAAAAAAAAAAAAAAAAAAACCTGACTCAACCATCCTCTGGGGTGGGCGGTGCAGCCACCAGGGGGCACCGCGGCCTTAGAGACGCACAGAGGCCGCTACCATGAGGGAGAGGATGCCCCCTGCCCGGCCTGCCCAGCTGCAGGGACAGGCCAGCCTCGCCCTGGACCCACGGAGAATGAGAACCTTGGGCCTCACTGCCTGGGGGCCCCAGACCTCCCACGCCAGTCTCCTCAGTCTTCCTCAGACATTTAGGGAGCCACTCCACTGAACCCCACTAGTTGGCCGTGATGGGGCTGGGGTCTCAGGGCAGGACAGGGTGAGGGTGTGGCCCTGGTGACCCTGATGATGAGAGGCCTACCAGAGTCCAGAGCCATGGCCAGCTCCAGGGGCCGGAGGGGGGGCCTAGGCTGGGGGGGGGGTGTGCTCAGCTTCAGGCGCTCTGTGTCCAGGGAGGGTGCTGGCCCTGACCCTGCCTGGGCTCCCTAGACGGGTGCAGGCTGGGGGAGACAGCCCAGATCCCCTGGATGATAGGCCTGCTGCCTGGCCCAATGCCCCCTTGCCCTCAGAGGCAAACATCTGCAGCTGGAGCCCTAGAGGGGGCTGAGGGGAGCGCTGTGCCCACCCCCAGCACCAGCTAACACCCCCCCCCCCCGCCCCAGGGCTGGACTCCTGTGGCCGCCTGGCACTGGGGAGGGGAGAAGGGCTTCTGGGTGGCCTTTCTAGATGACGAGGTAGCAGGGGGCAGGAGGACCCTTGGCTACAGGCCACGTCTTCCGCAGGAGGGAGGGATACCCATGCCCACAACTTGGGGCAACATCTCTGGATGGCCATGTGGTGTCCAGGGATGGTCCTGGGGTGGAATGTTCTAGAACATTCTAGAAGGTTCTTGACTTCTGGCCCTGAGCATGTTGTATGGCATGGGGAGCCTGGCCTGGGTGAGGCAGCAGATTTGGATGAGAGATTCCACCAGGGTAGGAAACCCAGTGGAGAGGCCTGTGCTCCACCCTGGAACCCCGAGATGGGGAAGGAGTGGGCAGCAGCTTGGCTTGGCACTGGCCTTTGAGGTGCTGGTGGACAGTGGGGGGGAGGGGAGGGAGGGGGGAGAGGAGACCTGGGGGAAGGGGTCAAGAACAGGCAGCAAGACACTTGGGAGACATCAGGTGGGCCCCTACACCAAGTAAATAAAGGCTGAACTGACTACTCGGGAGGCTGAGATTAGGAGGACTGAGGTTGGAGGCCAGCCTGGGGGGGAAGTCAGTGAGACTCCATCTCAGCTAATGAGCTGGGTGTCGTGGTTCCCACCTATCAGCTAACTCAGGAGGCAGAGATAGGAGGATCATGGCCTACAGCCAGCCTGAAGAACAATGAAGGTCCAGAGAGCTGGGGTGGGAGGGGCTCAGATGGCCAAGGGCTGCAGTGGGCCTGGCGGGGGCCCCTGGGTGGGGCTGGGAGGCACCTGGCAGTGGTGGGCAGAATGGGGGTATAGGAGGCAAAGCCTGCACTGGCCTGGGTCTAAGGGACCCCCTGAGTTTCCTGAGGTCAGAGGCACAGGTGACCCTAGCAAGGTCTGAGTTGGCTTTAGGGCATGGGCCGCCCCCACTTGGAAGTTGGGGTGCAGGGTGAGAGGCAGTGGACCCAGGGGCATGGCCTGCGAGCCCTGGCGTCCCCCGTGCCCTGGAGTGCGTGTCCATCTACAGGCCCCTGCAGCAGGCCCGCGCACCCCACAGTACTGGAATCTAGAACATGTGTGGGGGTGCATGGGCCCCCTGGCCCATCCCCGCATCCCCGGCCCTGACATGGAGGCAAGACCTTGGCCCTGGGCCCGATGGTCCCCAACCTGCTGGCTGCTTCTCCCCCAGCACCATCTTGGCACTCCATCCTTGGCTGGACCCTTCCTTCCCTCCCCTTGGCCACCCGGATGCCATCCAAAGCTGATGGCTGCACAGAGCCGCCCTGGTCCATACCTGGCCTGACTGACCTTTCCCTTGATGTCTAGCCAGCCTCCCCACCTCCGGCCTCCCCGCCTCCGCCGGGTGGATTGGTTTATTTTGGCAGTAATAAGGGACTGAGTTGCAGGCCTGGCGCGTGCAAGGCAGGTGCTCTGCCACTTGAACCATGTCTCCATGTCTCAGGCCCTCTTGGCCTCGGTTATTTTCAATGCCTGGGCTGGTATCCTCTAACTTGCCACTGGGGAAGATAGAACCACCCCCTGGTGCCCCAGGGGATTAAAGAAAGGCCCCACTACACCCAGACTCTGATAGAGATGGGACGCTGGGAGAGATGGCAAGGCTAGCACTCTACCGCTTGAACCACAGCGCCACTTCTGGCTATTTCTGTGTATGTGATGCTGAGGAATCGAACCCAGAGCTTCATGTATGCTAGGCAAGCACTCTACCACTGAGCCACATTCCCAGCCCACTGACCTTTACCTCTGCTTCTCAAGAAGTGAGGATCGGGCTGGGAATATGGCCTAGTGGCAAGAGTGCCTGCCTCGTATATATGAAGCCCTGGGTTCGATTCCTCAGCACCACATATGTAGAAAACGGCCAGAAGTGGCGCTGTGGCGCAAGTGGCAGAGTGCTAGTCTTGAGCAAAAAGACGCCAGGGACAGTGCTCAGGCCCTGAGTTCAAGCCCCAGGACTGGAAAAAAGAAGTGAGGATCACAGGCTTGAGCCAGCTTGGGAGTGAATCTGAGTCAGTGCCATTCCTCTACTCACTGGCTCTGCGTCCCTCAGAACCACTTGTTGTTCCCTGGGCCCAGGGGCCTGGCTAGCTCTTGGTGGAGGCTGGGTCATCTGCCAGTGGCACATTTATTTATATAATAAATTTATTATATAAATAAAGTCGTGGGGCTTGAACTCAGGCAGGGCCTGGGCGCTGTCCCTGAGCGCTTCAGCTCAAGGCTAGTGCTCTACCACTTGAGCCACAGCTCCAGTTCTGGTTTTCTGGTGGTTCATTGGAGATAAGGAGTCTCACAGAGGGGCTGGGGATATGGCCTAGTGGCAAGAGCGCTTGCCTCATATACATGAGGCTCTGGGTTCAATTCCCCAGCACCACATATACAGAAAATGGCCAGAAGTGGCACTGTGACTCAAGTGGCAGAGTGCTAGCCTTGAGCGGGAAGAAGCCAGGGACAGTGCTCAGGCCCTGAGTCCAAGGCCCAGGACTGGCAAAAAAAAAAAAAAAAAAAAAGGAGTCTCACAGACTTCCCTGCCCAGGCTGGCTTTGAACCATGATCCTCAGATCTCAGCCTTCTGCGTAGCTAGGATGACAGGCGTGAGTCACCAACACCCGGCTGCTTGGTCCCCATCACAGCTGCCTGTCATCTCAATGTGGGCTGCCGCCCCTGTGCTGGCCTCCCCTCCTCTTCCAGTCTCTACTTGCAGAGGACTGAGTCTCACCCCAGAGCTGCCCTCCAGCCCAGCTTTGTCCTGGATGCCCCTGGGCGAGGACTGGGGGGACCTGGCTTTCCTGCTATCTGTACCCACCGGCCTGCACCTCTTCCTGCTCCAATGTACTCTGTTCCTTCGTCTTTTATTTGTACCAATCCTGGGACTTGAACTCAGGCCTTGTGCTCTCACTTGGCTTTTTTTCATATACAAGGCTAGGGCTCTACCACTTGAGCCACAGCGTCATTTTTTTTTTTCTTTTTGGTGTTTCATTGGAGGTAAGAGTCTCATGGGCTTTCCTGCCCAGGCTGGCTTGGAACTATGATCCTCACATCTCAGTCTCTTAAGTATCTAGGGTTACAGGCCTGAGCCTCAGGCGCCTGAGTGGCCCACTGTTCTTACAGTTCACTTTCCAATGACTCCTCCTCACACAGAGCCCCCTGGGGGGCCCTCAGAGGTCCCCAGTGTTGGCCGACTTGCTTGGGGCCCAGCAGCGACCACAGACACCCTGATTCTTCCCTCCACAGCGAGTGGCATCCTCACAGCTCACCTCTGTACCGCACTGCACTGCACAGTCTGCCCCCCAGCCCTTCCTATGGACAAGCTGAGTGTCTGGGGTCTCTACCATTTCACTCACACAAACGCCCACACCCATGTTCACAATAGGCTCCACCAGCCCAGCCCTGCACCACCGTTGGGCCCTGCAAGCTCCCAGCATGGTGGGGCATGGCTAGGTCCAGGCCTCTGCCTGGAGAAGGTGCCCCAGCACTGGCCTGCCAAGACAGGCACACGGAGGTCCTGATCAACACACGAAGACAGCAGCTTGCAGGTGTTCAAATACCATACCCTCTGGGGAGACATCGCCACTGTGATTCCCAGAGCCCCCGGTAAGGCCCACAACCTTGGTCCAACCCACGGAGCTGTAGGGATGAAAGCAAAGCGGAGCCCTGGAGGGTCGGAAATTTGCCTGGTGAGGGGCCATCCCCCAGCGCAACCTGGCACCTCCCATTGTCTGCCTCCAGAGCCAGCCAGCTGTTTCCAAGAGCCCTGCAAAACCATGCACAAAGCTGGGTGTGGTGGTGACCACCTGTAGCCCCAGAACTCAGGAGGCTGAGGCAGAAAGATGGAGATTCCCCAGGCCACTCTGCCTGGGCTACACAGTGAAACAAACCCTGTCCCCCCAAACAACCCCAAAACCCAACCAACCAAAGCGACAATATCAAAAACCCCCAAAGCAAACAACTCTAACAAACTAGTACGGTGCCAATGCAGTTTTGCTAAATGAGATCTCACTTTACAAGCACTTGGGGAGATGCTCTGGGTAAAGAGACTTTGTGCTGTTAGTTTGTTTTACATTTTATGGTTTGAGTTAATAGATTCATCAAAATCTAAGGGGGAGTATGCAATCTAGTCCACAGGAGAGTTAGAGTTAGGGTTGTCACACTGGTACTCTTAAGGTTTTATGCTAATTTTTCCCATGGGAGGAGGCATCCCTTTGGAGGAGATGCTCTCTGTGCCCTGCCCCCTGTCCTGGGGCAGGTGGTTCTGGTGGGAAGTGGCGGGGGGAGGGGTGCTCATGGACCATATGGCTTCCATCTTAAATGTCCAAACCAAAACGCAAGTGATCGCCAGGCTAGCCAGTCAATACAAAACACCCCAGATGATGAGGGGCCAGCCTCGCAGCCATCTCTGCAAAGCCTTCCCCACCCCCACCCTGTGCCAGCAGGATAGAAAGGACCCTGACTGTAGAAACCCACAAGCCACCCTCTCCTCCTTGTTAGCCAGGGCTAACCAGTGCCGGTGGCCTGTCCTTCTTTGTATCAGTGCCAGGGCCAAGGCAAGACCTTCCCTGAGTGGGTGAGGCCAGGCCACAGGCCAGAGCCATGATGCTCAGATTGCCTGGCTGTGTTCCCACTATGTGAGGCGCTCCCACAAGTGTGTGTGTGGGGGGGTGCCCATGTGCCCCTAAGTCACTGGGCGGGATGCACAGAAGTTGGCCTTGAGTGTGAGCCTCAAGGTCAGAGTGCTTGTCGCCGGATCACTTTAATAAAAACAGCTGACACAGTGTTGTGTTTGTATAAAAGATATTTACTTCAATGATCACACCTAGGGTGCTAGTGACTAATACAGGGTGCATCTCAGTGGTATTGCTTTTCTATGTCATAGAAGGACCGTTGTACAGTGTTAAGAGGACAGACATATGGCTAACCAGACAGAAGGGACGACGCCCAGGAGCGGACGGGTGCCTCTCCACCCCCACGCCAGCCACATCCACTTTGATACTTCCAGGAAAAACAAATAGCCAGAAATCAGCGATGGACCACCGAGACACAAGAGGCTTCTCAAAGCTATTTGTACAAAAAAAAAAAAAAAAGATGCTTTTTTTGTTGTTTTGTTTTCATTTTGTTATTTTTCTTATTTTTCTTTTCTCTTTTTTTTTTTCTTTTTGGTCAATTGGGTCTTTTGTGAGAATTAAGGAACAAAAAAAAATCTCTGTGATTGTATTAACAAACAAGCTTTTGAAACATCTAAGACTTAGTGCGTTACAGAAAATATAAAATACTGCTAAAACGTCGACCCCCCACCATGTGCTGGGAGGGCAGGGCGTGGAGGGGCCGTGGGCCGAGGCCGCCCGGGGACACGTGTCTTGTGCTGTGGTTAGTAGTCTGGGCAGGAGCGTGGGCCACCCGCTTGCACTGGAAGTAGTTATTGCACAAAAGGCAGAGCTAGGTCTCCTATTCCACGGGAAAGGGGCTCCCCGCCCCCCACGTTTATAACAAGCTACTTTCAAAACGCTCAACAGTCGAATTAATTCTCATGTCTCCAAAATGCACAGCATTTTCCTGTGGCAGTCTCAGAGGGTGGGTCATGAGATGCTTGTCTTTGCAAGGAAAGAGGCAGAAAATGGTGAGAGAGACAGAGAGAGGTGCATAGACTAATTGTAGAGAAAAAGGAATATCCAAGGAGGATAGGGCATCTCCCCCCCAAAGAGATAAAATTGGGAACCCCAATAATTTCAGAGCCATGGCATGGAAGGAATGAATGGGGGGCCCGAGGCCCTGTCTTGGGCCACTTCTGCAGGACCCTCCAGCGAGGTGGCTCCAGGGCTAGAACTGACCCCAGCACCCTCACCCCTGGTTAGCACGTCTGAATGTCTTGCTGGCAGACCTTGCTTCACTGTACCCCCAAGTCAACCACCCTGGGGGGAAGGGGCTCCCTGCGATGACCCCACACCCTTCCACGAGGTTGCAGCCCACTCTGAATGCAGGAATGACAAGGACCCCCGCCCCAGCGACGCAGACGCCAAGGGAAACTCCTCCAGCACACAGGGGACAATGGCGGCAGTGCCACGACCCTCTCGTCAGGGTGCACCAAAGAACCTTCATGAACCCAGAAGTCTCGAGAGGCTCTAGGAGGCTTTGGGGACCTGGACACGGCTCCCCCACACTTTCCTTGGCTGCTCCTGGCACCAGTAAGCTTTTATTTTTTATGCTTTTGTTCAATTCTCTCATTCAAAACACTTTCGGATGTGTGGGATGTCTTCGGGTGGCTACTGGGGGAGACAGGCTTGTTTCTGTGCCTGCCCCCCCCCCCGCCCCCGGATTCCCAGGGGGGTGTGCAGACTGTGGTCACTGGGGTGATAGTGAAAGCAATCACGACACAAAACACACTCCTGATGGCGCTCAAATGGGTAACCTTAATAATAAATAGAAGACGATGGATAGAAAGTATTCTTTTCTTAAGGAAACACTTTCCAGTCATCTTTTGCGCACACTGGCAGGTCAGCAGTAGGCCATCTCAACAGGGGCGGGGGAGTGGCAGGAGGGACGGCTATAATCTGACACTTGGGGGGTGGCTCAGTGGCTGAACCCCAGGCTGGGATCCTGGCTGGGGAAGGGGAGCTGGGAGAAGGATTTATTTGCCCTTCGGTTTCATGAACACAGATCTACAGTGAATATAAACTCATCCACAACCTGAATAGCCCTGGTCTAAAGCTTCGAGTTCATTTGGTGTGCAATTCGTCGTCTTTGCAAAACGAAGAAACATGATTTCATTGCACAGAACTTTTACACATAGCCATCTTATATTTAAGTGCTGTTTAAAGCCAACTCAAAAAAAAAAAAAAAAGAAAGAAAGAAAAAGGAAAGGAAGAAAAAAGCAAAAGGGAAGGAGTATGCGGGAGCAGTATGAATCGGAAGCAGCCCAGGGCACGGACACATCTGGCTGAGGGTATATCTTGCTTTGCCAACGAAAAGTTCCCACACTTGCGCAATGTGCTTGTGTCAGAGCTGTGACATCGAGGTTTAAGGCACCTTTTCTTTCTGATCGCAGAAAGCGTGATACATAGCAGAAATTAAAGCCACAACAGTACAGAAATTACAGTGACGCAGACTACTTCTTAACACCACGAAGAAAACAGACCCATGCAAAGCAACTCAAAGGTGGTTTCAAAGTTGACGCACAGGGGTCGGATGGGGAGGGACACACACAGCCAAATGTCTTTCTCTCATCAGCTTTTTCTTTTCTTTGAACCTCTCCTCCCCCACACAATTCTTTCCCTACCACGCTTAACTTTTAAAGTTAGCATTTTGGAAGAGACCAGGTGCTTTGGAAATGTCTTGTTAAAGCTAAATGTCATTTCATCCCCAAATGAAAAGTGAGGCTGCCCTGAGGGCGGGGATCTTTGGAAGGGAGTGGCAGAGCCGGTGGAGTGGGCAAGGCATGAAGGGGGGTGGGGACAGATCCAGAAGAAACAGCTTTCCAGCCACCAGAACTCGAATGCCCAGGCTGGCTTTAGGGTCTGCTGGATGCCTAGAGGCCTTATTTCCATCCAGACTGACCCTCAGGGTCTTGGCCTTGGCTTTCAGCCCATCTCTCAGGTTTTTTAAAACATGAGATCTTTCTGGAACTTTGTTGAGGAATTTACTTTCCTTTTTATCCTGGTAGATTTCATCTACAGAAAGGCAAATCTGCTGAGTGAAAATAATAGTCAAGCTGGACCATTCTGTGGGCCGTTGGCACAGTGCTGGCCAGGCCCTGGGGGGAGGAGCCAGTTCCTGGGGGAGTCCCAGGCCACTACCTGGCCACCTGGCCAAAGCCTTGTCCTGGCGACTGAATGCCTGACCACAAAACCACACAATCCTGGCTCCCAATCCCCATTGGGAGACTTCGGCCTCCACAGTGGAGGCCTAACCTACAGTAGCAGCCTGGGGACTGCTTTTCCTCAGCACGGAATGGAAAACTACAACTTCCTTTGTATTTTTCTTTTTTGTTAGTACTGGGATTTGAATTCAGGGGCCTCTGCTTGATAGGCAGGTGCTCTATCACTAGAGCCATGCCCCCAGCTGTTCTGCTTTATCATCTTACATTTCTGCCTAGGGCTAGCCTCAGACCACAATCCTCTAATTCTGCCTCCCAAGAAACTGGGATAACAGGCAAGTTACAAGTATTCTATTTGGGGAGGTCAAGGTATTCAGGCCACAGAAGCAAGCCCTAGCCCTTTCCTATGCCTGAGATGTTTGAAGGTCACATGGGAGAAAGCAGAATCATGCCACAGGAGGCGAGGGTGCTGTGGGGGGCCATGGTGAGGGCAGCCCAGGACAACGGCGGCCGGGATGGATCCCGACAGCTGTTCAGGAAGCATAGAGAGTGAGGCCTTGGCGACCACTCCCGCACAGGGCGCAGCTGTGGGAGCAGCAAATCCACTGACCCCGCACCGCGCAGCTGCCCATCCTCATGTTCTCACCAAAGCTGGCCTGGTGGACAGGCAGCCGTGCATCCCCAGTCCACTTGCCTTACCAGGTGGGAGCATGGGTGAGGTAGACAGGGACAATAAAGAGTGTGAAGACAGATGAGGGGGGACAGGGACATTTGCCGCTCCAAGGACCTTAAGGAGGGCCCACCATGTCTGCAGTGCTGCAGCTCCTAGCACAGCTGCTCCTGGCCCATTTCTACTCGGGTCACCACCAGGTCACCCGGTGCTAACCTCAGAGGGGCATGTGCACACACCCCTGCCATTTTCCAGCAAGATCTGTTGGAACATCCATAGGAACAGAAAACATTGCCCAGAAGGCTCAGCGCTCAGACTTTCCTCTAAAGGAACAAAGAAATCCAGTCTGACGGCCCCGATCCCAGGCCTGAGACAAAGCCCCATTGCTCCCTGTGTCTAGATGACAGCAGACCAGGCTGCCTGCATCACATGGGGCAGTTTCTAAGTGGGGAAGGAGACACAGACAAGAGGCTGCGGGGTGGGGGGGGGCGGGGAGGGGAGAAAGACACTGTGCTTTGGAGGTTCCAGGCCCTGTCCTAGAGGACAGGCTGAGAGCTGAGGTTTACCATCCCCACCCCACAGAGCAGTGTGGTTGGAGAGTGGAATTTCCTGTACATCTCTCTCAAACCTGCATCCTGGGGGCCTGACCCTGATCTTGCCCCAAGGGGCCGGACCCTAAGCCATCTCAGGCAGCTTAGCTAGCTCTTGGCCATGACTCTCCTTTCTAGTGACAAGTCTAGTGGAAATGGATAGACAGTCAGACATCCTGACACACAAGTGAACAGGGATCCGGGCCTGGGGGAAGCAGTGGATCTGAGACAGAACCCCCATGCCAGCCACTAGATAGCACAAGGGAACTTAGGCAGGACAGGAACAGGGACTTTTAGGCCTCCACCAAGCTAGCCAAGTAGTGGCAGAAGTCTGAAGTTATGAATGCTGTCTCCAATTAACAAAAAAGAAGCCATTTAAAATGGTATAATGGAGCTTATAATTAAGTGTTAGTGTTTTATAGGGAACCGTTTCCTCTGGGGAGAGGTACAAATTAGCTTTTTAAGCCAACAGGGCATAAAGAGGAAGGAGGGCTGGCTGCCTGCGGGAGCTTGGCTGGGCTCACCAGCCAGCCAGTGGAGGTCACCACGAGGGGGCGCTGTTCAAGGCACTTGAATATTGCTTATCAAGATGAAAGATGAACCCTTAAGACTCAGACTGAGGGGCCTGGGCACAGGTTTCTGTGTTATCCTGTGGCAGCTCTTAGAAGTAAAACAGAGTGTTAGCTCAACCCAAAATCACAAGGTTAGGATCTCAATGGAAAAAAAACACGATAACAGAGGAACAAATACATACCCAGAGCTGTAAGAAAAATCTAACCAACTGATTGCATCAAGCATCCAGATGGAAGTCTGGCGGGAAGGGCAAGAGTGGAAATGTACAGTGACTGAGTTCAAATGTAAGAAGCACTTCCCTCCCCTTCCATCTGCCCATGACTAAATACTAACATGGCTGTTTTAGACTGTTACCATTTAGCCATGAGGACTGGACAAATCTAAACTTCTCTACTTCCTCCGATTTAATCCCTTGGCTAAGCAACAGTGAAGCCTATTGTTACCACCTGCTCTCACGGTGATGGAAGTTATGTCTTTAGAGATGCGTTATATAGGTGGCAATGTCCCCTTGAGGTTTTGGGGAGGGGACCCCACTGTCCCATCCGCTCTGCCTCTCTGTTTTGGGGTCTCTGGGTGTAACCTCACTCTCAGCCCCTGCCTCCAGCCAGATCTAAATCTATTTCCTCTCAGCCCCCTCCGTCCTGAATTCTCTTCCCACTGAGCCAGACTGCAAGTGTGGATATCCACAACCAAAGACAAAGGGCCTGCGTCCCAGCCTCGTAGAGCCTTCTGGAAACTTCTTATTCATGAAAAGACATTGTCTTTAGTGTAGAGACTCTTTAAGATATGTGAAAACTCTTAAGTGCTGCAGTTGTAGGTTTAAAGACTGTAAATGAAATACATAAATTCTAAAGCATGCAAAGAAATGTGCTTTCGGACTTTACAGTCTGAGTCCTACAAGGTAAGTGAGTACTAACCAACGCACGGTGTGACCGCGGAGCAGACATTAAAATCACAACTCCCTCCCACCCCCAATCCGAAACAAAAAAGAACAAAGTAATATTAATTAAACTTAAGAAATAATGAATGCACCATTAAAATGTCATCCAAAGATGTTGACCTAAGACAAAGGTTTCCATGATACACAATACGGTCAAAAGCTTTCAATCAGTAATATACAGTATGACAGCTACATCTTGAAAATTATACCCAATACTGCCGGCAGTCTATCCCTCTAAAGAGTATTTGCCCCTTCCATCCCTTCCTAACAATCAGATAATAAAATACAGCACCTATAAATAAGCAAAAAAAATATATATATACCGAAATCATCTATTGTTAGTTTAAAGATATGGCAATTAAAGGAGTCTAAATTAGCAAACTTGTAGAAGCCGTAACTGATAAACCAGCTTATTGAAAAAGGTGGCAGTACTGCACTCTATGTGTGCACAGGTACTTAAGAAAATACACGGACGTAGAAAATTGCACACACGCACACACGCACGCACGCTCCCATCCACCTCTGAACTCACGCATATACACATAGACAACGGGAGGAATCAGAGACAAGTTAGACTTTTTTTTTCTTACTTTGTTGATTTATACTTGGACTGCTCTAAACTGTGCATAAAAAGAACTTCCCAAGAGGAGAACTGAAGGAAGGGCCAGTGGTCTGGGTTGGAAGCAAAGAGCATCAACGTTTTGGTGTGTCTGGGTGGTTTCTACAGGGGTGGGAGCAGAGAGCCCAGGTTGCCCCCGTCCTGCTCCTGCATGGAAGAGCTCTTCCCACGAATGTGACAGGTCCTCAGTGCTTGTGGTGGGAAGAGGAGAAAGACTGCGCATTCGTGGCCCAGGGTGCTTGGGGGGGGGGGGCGCTGGTCCATCAGACACTCCGGAGAGTGGTATCAAAGGAGGTGCCTTCCATGTGCCAAAGAAAGATGCCCCCACCCCCCACTGCCGGCTGCAACCTAGCCAGCCTACCCTTTCTTGCAAAGCTGGGACAGGACACACATAGACGTAGACACCATAAATTAAACAAAATGAATGGGTTCACGCTACAGTTCCAACTTGTCTCCTAAACCTCCTATATATGAGGTCTGATCAACGTGCTCTCCGGTTAGAGGTTAAAAAGCAGATTATAAAATACCTAGATTCGGATCTTTTCTTTTTGTCCTGATTTGGCCTAGAATGGAGCGTATTAAACAAACTCTGGCCGGCAAAAGCCCAGAGTTAGTTAAAGCTATGGATCAATGTGTACTACGTCAGGAGTCTATTCACGTACAAGAAAACACTACGTCAGCTACCACGAAATCAGATACTTTCCTGATGTGACTTGTCTTTTTTTTTTTTTCTGTTAAAAAATATGTGGAGTCAATGTGTTTTATTTCAATTCAAAGTTTCAAACGAGAAGATTCTTTTCTTGAAAATATTTAGGAATCCAAACTAATGTGTTTAGAGTCGGCCTGACTGTGCAATCTCTTAGTGGCAACTGGGCAGCTACAAAAGCTTTCTTTTTTAAATTTTTTTTTCTGAAAAATCCCCCCCCCCTTTTCCTGGTTTAAGAAGATAATAGTGTATTATCGCTCTGAAGCCATTAGATGGCAGATAAAAAGCCCCCTTTTAATATGTGGGTTTGATTTTTTTTTTCTCTTTTTAAGCCCACACGAAGAGAAGGGCGCAAGGCAAAGCTGTAAAGAGTTATTCCAGAACCTGTGGAAATCACTTAGGGCAATAAAAAAAACACTTGAGGGTACAAAAAAGCTTGACTACACATTTCCGTTTTCTTCCTTGAAAACACGACATAGATTGGGCTTAATGCTCCTTTGTTTTCTATATGCACCTTGGCCTATGGCGATTTTGCCCTGTGGCCCGCAGGGCGGTAAGTGCGCAACGCGTCCAGGCCTCGGCTGGGCTCGGGTGGCCTTCCTTGGCCGGGCCTGGCCGGGCCGGGCCCGCGATCTGCTCGACCTGGCCGGGGCGCTCAGAACTCCCATTCGATGGGCTCCTCGCGGCTGGCGGCCTTCTCCAGGCGGTGGATGATGCTGTTCAAGTTGGCGGCCTTCTTCTTGCGCACCGGGTTGTCCCGTGAGTCCCGGGCGCCCGCGGCGTCAGGCAGGCCGAAAAGGCTTTGCAGCGAGCTGGGCCTGCGTGCGGTGGCGGTGGCGGCGGCGGCCGTGGTGGCGGTGGCGGAGGCGGTGGTGGCGGCGGCGGCCGTGGCGGGGACGGTGGCGGCGGGCGCGCTGGTGCTTGGCAAGGCGGAACTGCTCTCGGCGGCGCCGGGGCCCGCGGCGGGCGCGGCGGCTGAGGTAGCGGCGTCCTCCCGGGCGGTGGCTGGCGCGGCGGGGCAGGGCGCGGGGCCCTCGGTGGGGCCCTCGGGGGGCGGCGGCGGCCGCGGCCGGCCTGCGTCGTCGGCGTCCTCCGTGCCCGGGGTCCCCGAGGGCTCGGCGGGCCGCGGCGCCTCCTCCGGCCCGCGCTCGGCCTCGGCCTCGGCCGGCCCTCCCTGAGACTTGGCGGTGGTGGTGGTGGTGGTGGTGGCGGCGGCGGCGGCGGCGGCGGTGGCGGTGGGGCCGCCCGGCTCCTCGGCGTCCGCGGCCTCCACGCCGTCGCAGCTGTCGCCCTCCGAGCCGGGTGCGGTGCGGCCGCTGCGGGCCGACGGCGAGTCGCTGGCGCCGGCCTGGCCCTGGCTCCCGGCCTGGATCTCCTCGATGAACAGTTCTCTGCGGATCCGAGACCTGCGGGGCGACCGGACAGGTGTGAGGAGCGAGGCACGAGGTGAGCGACTGCCCCACGGCATGCGGACTCACAGGGGCGCGGGGGGGGGGGGGGGGTGGCAGGGAACCTCCTGGCAGCCCCTGCGTCTCCAGTGTGGTCAATGTCCAGCATTAATTCCCACGGTAGCGGGAAGATGGGATCCGCACAGGCTCCAGGACGGCAGCTTGAACTCAGGGACCAGGCGCTGTCCCTGCGCTTTTGGGCTCAAGGCTGGTGCTCAACCGCTTGAACCACAGCACAGCCACCCCTGGATTTTTGGGTGGTTTACTTGCAAGTAAGACTTTCCACAGACTTTCCTGCCCCAGCTGACTTTGAACCACAACCCTCAGATCTCAGCCTCCTAAGGAGCTAGGGTTACCACTGGTGCTGTGTAAGCAAGCTTTACTCCAGCCTCCAGTGGGAGATGTCCTGCGGTTTAGAAAAGCACTGGCTGGCCCAGGGCCCCAGAACCCACAGTAGCCCCATGAAGGGGCTCCTCCCCCTTCACCCTCCCAGCACTGTGGGGCCAGCTGTGGTTTAGGTGTTCCTTCCTCAGGGCTGAAAATTACAAATGTCTGCTGCTGGGCAATTGAGCACCAGGCCCAGGGTCATGAGGCCTTTGGAACTGGGCACAATAGCCTCTCTCCTCCGGGAGAGCTCAGGGGCCCTTCCTGTGCTGCTGGCAGAGTTGGGAGGAGTGAGGCCAGGACATGGCACCTGGGGCCTTGCTGGCCTCTTTCCTAGTTAGCAGCTTCCTGCAGGGAGAGCCTGGGAACCTCATCCTGAGGTCGGGACCTGAGATGTCCCATAAGGTTCCAGGGGTAATGACATCCTTCCCGAGGTGATGCTGGGGGCCTGAGAAATGGAGCCTCCAATAGCCAATGGCTGGCTGGGCTGGGAGGGTGGTCCTTGGGTGGCTAGTACACCCAGTCCCAACCCCTCCCAGTGGGAGGTGGCAGGGTAGAGGGGAAAAGGTTTGGTGGGATAGCCCAGGTCATTAGGAAAACCTAGGTTTGAAGTCAGCTTTGCTACTCCCTAGCTGTCCAACTTGGGCAGGTCACTGTGGCCTTTTGAACCTTAGTTCTCTCATCTGAAAAAGGTGGAGCCCAGTATATTCCTTGCAGAGAGAAGACGAAATGACATGCTGACTGGACATAAAATATAGTTGAACCACACACAGTCCTTTCTCGTTTAGTTTGTTTTTCAGATAGGGTCTTGGGCTAACTTGGCTGCAGCTGGCCTCAGCCTGGAGCCTCCTACTTCTGCTTTCTGAGTAGCAGGGACTACCACCGTGCCCCACTTTGTTTTCTGACATAGTCTCACTGTCTGAAACTAAGGTCTTCCACACTCCATCTTCTGAGATCACAGCTGAGATTATAGGTGTAATGCACCTGACTGGCTTCTTAGCACCATGGCTGATTTCACTGTGCTTTTATTTTTTATTTACCTATTTTTGCACTGGTAATGGGACTTGAACGCAGGGCCTTTTTTCCTTGCTTGGCATTTTCACTAGACTAGTGCTCTACCATTTGAGCTACCCCTATTTCTAGCATTTTGTTGGTTAATTGGAGATAAAAGTCTCACAGACTTTTCTGTCTGGTCTGGCTTTGAAACTATCCTCAGATCTCAGCCTGAGTAGCTGGGATTACTGGCATGAGCTTCCAGTGCCTGGCTCTGTTTTCTTTCTTTTTTTTCTTTTTTGCCAGTCCTGGGCCTTGAACTCAGGGCCTGAGCACTATCTCTGGCTTCCTTTTGCTCAAGGCTAGCACTCTGCCACTTGAGCCACAGCGCCACTTCTGGCCATTTTCTATATATGTGGTGCTGGGGAATTGAACCCAGGGCTTCATGTATACAAGGCAAGCTTTCTTGCCACTAGGCCATATTCCCAGCCCTTCTTTCTTTTTTTCAATGGGTGCAAAAATGGACTTCAGGTCCTACTCCTTGAGGGCTCCAGGGGCACGGGGAAAATAACATGGATTGCCCTTGCCTACACATTTCCTTGCTTTCTCCTTTAAGAATTTAACTCATTTAATGCCCAAGTGCAGGTCCTGCTGCTCCTCCTCCCCTCCCTCGCTGTCTGCCAAGGGTGGACATTGAATTTGTGCTAAGTGCACCAGAGGCAGCTCCACAGGCATGACTGGCTGCCAGGGGCCAGTGAGACAAGGGCAGCCCCTGGGAAGGGTGAGGAAGCAGGCTGGGGTGCCTCCAGCAGCCCCTGGGACTGAGAATGCATAGTGCCGGGCACAGGACCTCACCGCAACACTCAGTCTAAGGACTGAGTGTCTAGAGGTGACTAGAGGTGACAGGTCCTCCCTGAGGCCTGGCTGGAGGAGTCACATTGCTCTTCTCTTGCCTTCCCTTCATTTTTTTCCCTACTCTGTGGACAGAGTAGGAAATGAGGGATGAGCTCAGTTGCCAGGCGCTGGGGGCTCACGCCTGTCATCCTAGCTACTTAGGAGGCTGAGATCTGAGCTTCACAATTTGAAGCCAGCAGGGGCAGGAAAGTCCGGCCATGAGATTCTCTAGTTAATTGTCAAAAAGCCAGAAGCAGAGCTTTGGCTCTATCAGTAGAGTACTAGCCTTGAGTAAAAAGCTCAGGGATAGTGCTCAGGCCAGAGTTCAAGCCCCAGGACTGGCACAAAAAGGACAACAACAACAGAAAAGCAAGCCAGGTTGGTGGCACATGCCTGTAAATGCCATATGAATGTGGAGACTGGAGAATTTTGGTCTCACCTGAAAAACTAAAACACAAAGGGCTGGGGCATGGCTCAAGTAAGAGAGTGCAAGCACCGTTCCCTCAGCTCAAAACCTTGCATCAGCACATAGCTGGTGGTTCACGCCAGTAATCTTAGCTACTCTTGAGTCTGAGGTCTGAGGATCATGGTTTGAAGCCAGTTTGTGAGACTCTTATGGCCAATTAACCAGCAAAAAGCTGGAAGTAGAGCCTGTGGCTTAAGTGGTAGAGTTCTAGTGTTGAGCACAGAAAGCTCAGGGACAGAGCCCGGGTCCTGAGTTCAAGCCCCAGGACTGACACAAAAAAACAAAACTCCTAGAACACTGGTCAGGGGCCAGGTCCACAGTGCTGTGATGTGGTGGGTGGGGGGCGGCTGTGAGGTGGCTGTGCTTGGGGCGAAGTGTGGGGGGCGCACCTGTAGTTGTGGAACCAGTTGATGACGGTGCTGGTCTTCAAGTTGAGCTGGGTGGCTAGTTCCTCGATGGTTTTTGGTGACGGGTATGGCTTCTGCTGATAGGCTCTCTTCAGAGCTTCCTTCTCTTCGGGGGCCAGCACCACACGGGGTTTCTTGAGCTGGTGCTGAGGCTGGGGGCTGGCGCCCTGGCTGTAGTCAATGCCCACGGCGGGGGGCTCGCAGGGCTGGCTGTCACTGATGGAGCTGTGCCGTCGTTTCATGTAGGCTGTGGGGAGAGGCAGTGAGGTCAGGGCTTGCTGTGTGGGCAGCCTGGTGCCCTGGCTCCCCGAGGGGCACCTCATGGCCCTGCCCTGGCTCTGCAGTGGCTCTGGCCCACACACCAGTGCCACACAGGGCCCTGAGGAGGCTTCCTGGGAGAGAGCACTGAGAAGGACATGGATTGGTGGGAGGTGGAAGAGGACAGAACCATGGGTAGAGTGTGGAAGAAGCGTGTAGCAGGCTGAGGTGGGAGGATCCAGAGTTCAAGGCCCAGCCTGGGCTACATTTTGACACAAAGTCAAAATCCAGAAAAACTCCCCCTCCACTCTAGCGAGGGAGGGGTTCATGCTCATCTTCCCAGGGGACTGAGTTTGGACTGTGGAGTGAAATTTGTTTCAGTTCTTTCTTTCTTCTTATTTATTTTTTTCTGTGTATGTGGTGCTGAGGAATTGAACCCAGGACCTCATGCATGCTTGGCAAGCACTCTACCACTAAGCCACATTCCTAGCCCCTCTTTTCAGTTCTTTATTTTCTTTTCCTGCCATGCTGGGAAGCAGGGCAAGGGCCCCGCCTGGGCCAGGCAAGTGCTCTACCAATGAGCACACCTGGCCCCTCTTTACCAATTCTGGCAAGTATGGCTATGTTAGCAGTGCCGGTTTACCCCCAGCTGTTACCCCAGGTAACCCATGAGGAAACCTCGGCCTGTAAGTGACCAGGCCGAGGACTGTGCACTGCCCACTCCACCCTGGCCCTCCTGCTTGCAGGCTAGAGAGCTGCACCTGAGTGGCGCTGGCACTCAGGCAAATGCAGGGGAGAACGGGCACCATAGTTGGTGCCATTTGTGGCCGGCTGAAGTATAGGAAGTGAGTGCTAGCGCATGTTGGTGTATGTGTAAGCATGTAGCACTGGGTCTGTACATAAGCCTCAGATAACCTGGGTAGTTTGGGTGGCAGAAGGCAGGCTAGGGAGGAATGGGACGAGAGCTTGTGGACGAAGCTGAGGCTTCGGGGAGGAGCGGATGTTCACAGTGTAGGAATGAACCGTTCGGCCAGGACCTGGTTTGGGACTCTCAGTCCAGGCCAGACTGCGGGCAGACACATCCCAGAGAACAAAGAGCTCACAGCACATCTTATGGCCAGCTGTTTGTCTAATCCTTAGCACTGGAGGAAGCGAGGGGCGCTTGCTGAGGGTTACTGTGCTCCCTTGCTATTGCATGCTGTGCCTAGGGAACAACCCAGAAGGAAAATCTGAGACAAAATGAAGGCACATGGCCTGAATGAAGGCTGGGAGTGGGCAGTGACTCCAGGCACCGAGGGGAAGCCTGGCGGAGTGCCTGCTCGGTCACATGCTGGGGCAGGGGACAGCCTAGTGAAGGACACCCAAGTAGACAGCCTCACAGCCACTCTGAGGCGCTGGGATGGCAGAAAGCCAGGGCCCATGGAGGCAGTAACTCTTTGGAACACAAGATGGCGCCCAGAGCCTATGTGAAAAGCAGTAGGAGCTGGGTGAACCCTGTGGAGCCCTGGGAGGCCCAGCAGGAAAGGTGACATTAGGCCTGTCCTCTGCCCTGAAGAATGGCAGGACAGGACTGCTTAGGGGCTGGAGGAGGCCAGCACACAGAAGCAGCATGTCTCCTGAGAAGGCAAGGGACACTTTGATGTTATTGTCTGAGTGAGTGTTGAAACTCTGGTGCATTTGTTTTTGTTTTGGGTCCCCGGGCTTGAACTCAGGCCCTTGGGCGCTGTCCCTGAGCTTTTTTGCTCAAGGCTAACGCTCTACCGCTTTGAGCCACAGCACCACTTCCAGTTTTCTGGTGGTTAATTGGAGATGAGAATCTCACAGACCTTCCTGCCCAAGCTGACTTTGAACTATGATCCCCTCTCCACTTCCTGAGTAGCTAGGATTACAGGCCTGAGCCACCAGCATACGCTCATATTAGGTTAATAGCATTCTTCCAAAATCTGGGGACTATTGTGTCACAGGCCTCTGTCACTCCTGAGGGGCTGTGGTCTGTGTCAGGCCTTGGTCCTCACACTGTGGGCAGGGCCAGGGCGCCGTGGTGGGCGCTGTGGGTGGGGAGCTACCTTTCTTTTCCATCCGCTTCATGTCCATCAGCTTCTCTACATTGTTGGGGTCATTGAGCCACAGCTGCATGCGGACAAAGGGCTCCCGGCCCTTCAGGCTCAGCTTGTGCCAGGGCTTTGGCCGGGCAAGCAGGTCAGACACAGAGCCTTGAGTAAGTCCCAGGATGGTCTCTCCAAACAGGCGCTGACCTGGGGGGAAAGCAGAGAGATGGTCATGATAGCTGGGTGCCCAAGAGGACAAGCAGGAATCAGCTCTGAATCTGGCTAGTGGGAGACTGGCTCAGAGCAGCCTTCTGTACAAACACTTTTCTTTCATTTTATTTTGTGTGGGTTCCAACCCACGGCCCTGGGCACTGTCCTTGAGGTTTTTTTGCCCAAGACAAGTACACTACCACTGGAGCCACAGCTCCAGTTTTTTGGCTTTTTGCTTTTTAATAGGAGATGTGAGTCTCATGGACCTTTCTGCCTGGGCTGGCTTTGAACCATGATCTTCAGCTTTCAGCTTCTTGAGTGGCTATGATGACAGGTGTGAGCCATCAGTGTCCAGCCAATGTTTTCTTTGTAGTGCTGGGTGAGGCTGGACCCCAGGACCTGGGGGAGAGCCCCATCCCAGAGCTCCATGGCTTGCTTTGCATTTCCATACACATGACAGGCTGTCACTGCTTTTCAAAAAACCACCAGGTAAGCGGAGCCTGGGCCACCCCCTGGGCCTCCACCTCTGAAGTGAAGTCCCTCAGTGTGAGCTGCGAGGTGGCAGGGCTTGCTGGGACGACAGGGCCATGGACCTGGGTCACAGCAGGGCTCCTGTGCTGGGTTGAAAGGCAGATGAGGCCCGGAGCTCAGTGGATCAAATCCTCTAGGTCCTTTCTTGTCCCACGCAGGGGCAAGGCCTATGGTGCCTCAGCCCATCACAGGGCTGGGGCTGGGGAAGGTGTGCAGGGCTCATCAGAGGCTTAAAAGAAAGGCTCTCCCTGAGCTGCCAGGCTGCGGGCACAAGGGCCAGCACTTATAAAGCTACCCATTAGAACGGCTGCCGCCTGCGTAACCTGATGGCAGAGCTTAAACGTGCAGGACTTAGTAGGAAGAAATGGAGAGTGGGATCAGAGACCACAAACACTCTGGAACCCCAGTTGAGATGGTGCCTGGCCCTTGATTGGCATTGTCTCTACTGCCAGATCCAGCTCAAACTTGGTGCCTCGGTGCCCTAAGTCCAGACCCGGAGGAGAAGGCTGCTTCTTTTCTTTCTAATTTTTTTTTTGTGTGTGTGTGCATGTGCTGGTAGTGGGCTTTGAACAGGGCCTAGTCGCTATCCCTGAGGTTTTCCCGTCAAGGCTGGTGCTCTACTACTTGAGCCGCAGTTCTACTTCCTGCTTTTTGGTGGTTAATTGGAGGTAAGAGTCTCAGGGACTTTCCTGTCCAGGCTGGCTTTGCAGCGGGATCCTCAGGGCTCACTCTCCTAAGTAGCTAGGATTACAGGCATGAGCCACTGGCATCAGGAAGTAGTCACTTTTCCAGAATGGCAAAGACCACTTTGAATAATCATGAGCCTTCTTCATCAGTACTGGGGTTTGAACTTGACCCTGAGCCCTGCCCCCATTCCCACTTGGTTTTGATTGCCAATGGCAGGTGATCCACCGAGGATCACAGAGGGGTACCGGAGGGGTACCTTATAGCCCTGGGAAATTCTCTGGCATGCTGGAGAGCCGGGAGCAGGCACCATGTTTGCCATGTCTTAGAAGTGCCATCCTACCACGTGGTGCTCTCCCTCGCAGGTTCTCAGTGGCAGGGCTGGCCAGCCTGCTTCCTTGATCTTGAGACAGGACAGGGAAGGTGGGGGCTCATGTTGGGGGGGGGGATCCTGCACATTTCAATAACTGACAGGCAGATGGGACTCGGGCCACATTCTCAAAGCAACAGCCACTCTTAGTGCCCTTACAAATACTCGCAGTCCATGCTATACCTTTTCTTGCTGTTTTGGAGAATGCACTGCAAAAATGGGCAGAGCTGAGTCCCTGGCTGGAGGGGACGGGACCAAATGCACAACGCAGCTACTCCTGGGGATCAGCGGCTGCCCCAGCCCTTCCTTCGGGACCCTGAGTGGGTCCCCACCACCCTGTGGGGCAGCAGCCAAGAAGGCGGCTTCCTTTTGTGGTGGCTCCACCTGGGACCGAGGTGTGTGTGCGTGTGTATATGTGTCTGTCAGTCTGCTCAGCAAGTGTGCCCAGGCCAACTCTGCCCTGTTGTCATGCTGCGGAAGCAGGGGGATGTGAATTGTCCTCATTCTCAGGCTGTGGCTACCATTGAGCGGGGACATGGCCCTCAGCAGCCACCACAGGCAGAGCTAAGGCCTGTGTCAGCAGGAGCCTAAGGTGAGGAAGTCAGTTCTGTAGGGTGTCCTGTCTTGGGGCGTCCTGGGGAACAGAGCCTCACTGACAGCACTAGGCTAGATGGCTGCTGGCTGCACGCAGGGCTCGGGGCTCCTGGTATAATTACCCAGCCTTTTCCAGAGGGCTTGCCACATAGCCGGGAGGGGTGGCACCTGGGCGCAGCCCACAGCCTCCTGCAAAGCCATGGGGCCCCAGGCTGCGCTGACCCTGCCTGGCTCAGGTTGGCATGGGTCCAGGGCTCTGTGGGTTTGTGATACATGCCGGCCCATGGGCCATCTTCCAAGGGCCCTGGGGGAGGGCCTGGGAGGGACCCTTAGCCTCCAGCTTTTATTATTTTTGGTACTGGGGGTGGATCTCAGGTCTTGTATCTTCCAGACAGGCACTGGCCATGGAGCTCCACTCCAGCCCTTTAGTGCTTTAGCTGCTTTTCAGATAGTGGCTCAGGTTTTGCCTGGGGGATGGCCTCAGGCTATGATCCTCCTACTTGCACTTATATTGTAGTTGGTGTGTCGTGTCTGCAGGACTGCCATGCCTGGCTTATTTGTTGAGATGGGGTTCTAACTTTTTTTGGGGGGAGGCAGGGCGGGCAGTCCTGGGGCGTGGACTCAGGGCCTGTGCACTGTCCCTGGCTTCTTTTTGCTCAAGGCTAGCACTCTGCCACTTGAGCCACAGCGCCACTTCTGGCCATTTTCTATATATGGGGCACTGGGGAATCAAACCCTGGGCTTCATGTATAGAAGGCAAGCACTCTTGCGACTAGGCCATATTCCCAGCCCCCTGGCTTCTTTTTGCTCAAGGCTAGCACTCTACCACTTGAGCCACAGCGCCACTTCTGGTAGTTTTCTATATATGTGGTGCTGGGGAATCGAACCCGGGGCTTCACGTATGCAAGGCAAGTACTCTTGCCACTAGGCCATATTCCCAGCCCTAGGGGTTCTAACTTTTTCTTCAGGCTGGGCTCAAACTTCAGTCCTCCTGATCTCCAAGTAGCCAGGCTTAGAGGCGAGAGCCTCCAGGCTGGGCTGGCCCCCGTTTTTGTGAGTAGCCTGTACATATTCAGCCCCTGGCTCAGCCTGCAGCCCCTTCCTTCCCCTAGGGCCCTAGGGAGACACCTACCAAGGTTGTTGTCCGTCAGCACTTCCTTGACCCTCTTGGTTATGCCATAGGTGTCCAGCTCTGGAGACATGGCCACCAGCTCCTGGATGCTGAGGGCTGAGTGTCCCGAGGGAGGCAGCGGGGTGGGGGGCTGGGAGTCGGAGGCTGGTGGGTCGCTGGGCTCTGGGCCTTTGCCGTCTTTGCTGGCATCGATGGAGGGACAAGGCTGCTGGACCAGCTCCGTTAGACTCTTCACAGACTCGCTGGAGCTCATTGGGGATTCGGGGGCCGGGCTGCAGCTGGCCGAGGTCTTTGGAGTGCTTTCTGGAAAACAAGAGAAGCTGGCCTGAGCATGGTTTGCAGCATGGAGACTTTCCCTACGGAATGCAAAGTAAACGCCTCCCGCGCGGCCAGACTTCAGGCACTATTTAGTAGTTTTAACTGAGAGTAACCTCTAATTTGCTGCATTAAAAGAACAAAAATAATACCAACAAGTGTGTGCGTGTGTATACACGCACACACAAAACCTAGAGATTTGAATAAAAAGCTCCTAAGACTTAATACCTGCACATTTTGCAAAAAAAAAAAAAGTCATATGAATGTGTTATCACTGTCATGATTTCATCTAGCAAAACCTTGTAATTCTAGTAATTCAGAAGGACTGAGGGTAGATGGTAAGTTGCACAATTAGCCATAGTTTCCAGAAAACAAGAATGCACGGGTCATCTTCAGTGATGGGCAGCCACCATGGGTATGGAGGCGCTTGACCTGAGCTGAGCCTGCTGGCTGGTGGGGAGCAGCCCCAGAGATGGAGGATGATGGTGTGTGTGTGTGTAGGGGGGGCTGGGCGTGTGTGGGTGTGGAGGGGGACTGGGAGCAGCCCCGGAGACAGAGTATGACATGGGGAGGGGGGAGGGAGAGCTTGCACCACAGAAGCTGGAGAAAACCCTTGATGGCTGGGTCAGTGCCACCGCTAGGTGCCTGGCCGGGATCACCGTGGTGGTGAGAAGCGCCACGTCTGCCTGGGGGGCAAGCAGTCCCTCTAACTCTGTTCTTTTTTTTTCTTTTTTTTTTTCAGTACTGTTTGACCCCAGGGCCTCATCCGTACCAGGTAGGTACTCTACCATCTGAACCATGCCACCAGCCCTTTTTGCTTTAGGTTTATTTTTCAGATTAAGGCTTGTGCTTTTGCCTGGACTAGCTTTACTGATCCTCTGGAGTAGCTGGGATTACAGATGTGTGTCACCATACCCTCAGTCTCTCTTTAGCATCACATGAAAACTGATTAAACAAGCATAAATCTGGCTTGGGGGTAGGGTGGGGAGGGAGGGTTCATGAATGACTGCTGCTTCCTGGTAGCCAATGACAGAGGGAAAGGAAGGGCTCTGCCCACAGGCTGCTCTGTCTCTACTGAGAGGGGCACAATCTCGCTCCCTCTACCCCCAGACCAGAAAGCGAAGGGCACAGTGATGTGGCAGGCAAGGCCAGGTCTTGAGTACTCCTGAGCACTGAAGCCTTGGGGTCTCCTCTTGCTCACTCCTCTTAACCAACTAAGAACATGTCACAGCGAGGAATAATGTCCTTTCTCTGTGACATCTATGGAGTGCGCCCTGCTGAGTGCCTGGCTTGGGCTAGAGACCAGTGCTGGCCCCCCAGTGGCTGATTGAGAATGTATTCCAAAAAGAAAGAGTATTTTGTATGAAAAGTGAGAGAGAGCAGAAGCCCAAATAAATAAAACAGCCGTGATTCAACCCGCACCATCATGGCTTGCTGTGTTGTCAGCAGGCAAAATCAGGTTAAAACCCAACCCAAGTGCTTTGTGATAGATGTAAAAAAGGCTGGGCGCAAAAGGCAGAGATGGCCGTATCAATCTCAAAGGCAATATGACTCCTGCAAATCAGATTTCTTCTCTCTGTCACCCCCGGGTCAGCAGACAACTGGATCTGAACCCCAGCAAATGTTGTTTTGGAATGGGAAGCAGTGGAGGAGCAGCTCTGTAAATTCGCCCGATTCACCCATGCGAGGGCCCGAGCTGGCAGATCATTCATCTTGCTCAGCATCGCCTGTCAAGGATGCCATGAATTTCCCACGTGATAAACACTGCGTCTCAGGTTTGTGTCCTTTAACCCGCGGCAAGGTCAAAATCATGGTTGCTGGGCTCATATACTGCAAGGTGCTGCCTGCTTTCTCGCTTCCTGGTTTTGTGTGGGTGCCTGGTGGTATCCGGTCCAGATCGTTCTGGGTAACTGGGGTAGCCCGTGGCACCCCCCGCCCAGCCTCTCCCATGTGCTTTGGCTGGAAAGAGCCTGGGCAGAGTGAACTGGGATGTGCAGGAGGCTGCGATGGGCACCTCTGGGGACCACTGTCTCCCAGTAGATAAGTGACTCTGTGGCCCCAGGCCACAGAAAATGTAATCACCCACAGTTCTGGAGAGTCATAAACAGCGAATGGACTGGATGTACGTGTAGGTCCGGTGGCGCTGGAGTGTGGCTTTGGACATAGGCCTCAACCAAGTGCCACATCCCTGGCAGCAGGACAAAGCTGAGGCAGTTGTGAGCAGCCTGGCGCTGTCATGGGCTCAGTGCAGCAAGGACCACTGTGGCCTCTGACTTTTTATGCGTGTGTGTGTGTGTGTGTGTGTGTGTGTGGTACTGGGACTTGAACTCAGGGCCTTGTGCTTGTGAGAGAGGTGCTCTACCACTTGGGCCACACCCTCAGCCCCTTTATGCATTGGTTATTTTGGGGTTGGGGGGGTCTTGTTTTATGCCTGGGCCTGGCTGTGATCTTCTTCCCTGTGGCTAGATAAGAGACCTGTGTCAGCAAGCTCAGAAACTCTTTTTGCTCAGGCTGGCCTTGAACCTCAATGCTCTGACCTGTCTCCAGACTTGAGGCACTAGGCCACCTAATTTATTTTTATTTTTTAAGATAAAGAGTTTTACCGCGCAGCCCAATTTGGCCTCATGTTCATCATTTTCTTACTTTAGCCACTGGGATCACAAGGTGTGTTTCCTCCCCATCCCCCCAGCCTTTTATTCATGATCAATTATTCTTACAAAAAGACTGAATAAAATGAAAAACTACACAAACTCTCCTTATAACAGCTCTATTAGAGAAGTGGGATTTTTACTGCTTATAAGTTGTATTTTAATAGAACTGTACTTAGGGAGAGAGTTGCTGCAAGGAATGAGTGGAGGCAGGCTGTTCTGTTCCTTCTTGGGCCCCTTCTGCTGGCTCAGGCCGGGAGGATGTGTGGAGGTGGCCCTGTCCAGCGGGGCGCGCATTCCTGTGGGACAGGGCAGGCCCCGGGGAGCAGTGCCTGGGGAAAGGCAACAGGAACGGATGATAGCCTCTGCAGATAGGCATTTCCAGGGGTGCCAGACGGGAGCAGGACCAGCCAGGTAAGATCGGGGGATGGGTGGGGGGGAAGGAGGCAGGAGGCCACTGGGGATGTCTGTATTTGGGTCCCGGTGCAGGGAGGAGCAGGGCCAGGCTCGCTGAGGTTGGTGCTGCCTTGGCTCGGTATTGCTTTGCTAGTCGCTGGGCACAGAGCATTGATTGGGGTGTCATCTGGAATGGCCCCCAAATGGAATAGGAGTGGCTCAAATTAGGTGCTTTGTTCATACAACAGCCTATATGGCATCAACAGTGTGCCACATGACAGCAAGACACAGGAGGAGGTGGGTGAGCAAGATGCAGCTCAGAGAAAACTGAATGTCAGAAGCAGGGGGGGAGGCCTGCACACACTGTCTGGTGTGCATGGATACAGACTGAGCCAGGGCATAGTAGTGGGCACGGGGTGGGAAATGGCAGATTCAAGGCTGTCTGCTAACAACTACAACAACCTGCCTGTTTGCTCCATCCATCCATCCATCATCTATACTTTTTTTCCAGTCCTGAGGCTTGAACTCAGGACCTGAGCACTCTCCCTGAGCTTCTTTTTGCTCAAGGCTAGCACTCTTATCACTTGAACCACAGTGCTACTCTGGCTTTTTCTGTGTATGTGGTGCTGAGAAATCAAACCTAGGGCTTCATGTATGCTAGGCAAGCACTCTTCCACTAAGCTACAGTCCCAGGCCCTCACCACATATTTCAAAGCCCTCACCGTGTTATACACTCTGCTAGGCATGAGAGACGAGAGAAAATAGATAAAAACCTTGCTTTCAAAGAGTCTGCTGCCTGCAGGCCTCAGAGAGTTTAGGAGCCTTGCACGTTTCAGAGGGCAGTCTGTGTGGATACTTTTCCTGCACGATGGGGCTTACAGAAGAGGAGCTCAGTTCAGGATGCACAGAGGCCAGAGACTGGGAGTCAAGGGCTCTGGTGACACAGAAGGCAGTCAGAGCCATAAAAGGATTATGAAAAACACTCTACTCCAGAAACAGTGGGCAAACAACAGCCACCTTTAGTTTTCTGTAGATACCAGTAGGCAGCATGTGCCCGCCACAATCTGCCAAGACACATCTCTGCAGTTTATTGGGTGCCTGGCTGTAATTTCCATACCCAGCCCTCTATCGGGGCAATAATAACCCAAATTCCATTTAGTGTTCATTTGAGCAGTCAGGATAAAGTCATTTCTTATTATCTCCCCACCGTGTAAAAAACAGCTTGAAGGTAGGAAGTCAGCAAGCATTTCCACCAAAAAGTAATTATTGTAAGTGACATTTTTACTGCTGGCATGCCATAAGGCGAACTGTGCTTTCGGAAGGACAAGTGGCTGAAACAATATGACAAGGCGCTCGGCGACATTATGACAAGAACCCAAACACCGCTCCATTGGCGGCCGGCCTGACGGAGCGCTTTTCATTATGGCTGGAGTTGAGGCTCGTATCCCGTGCCAAGCCAGGAGGTTCCAGTGACTCTCAGGACGGATAGGGGAGTGTGGGGATGGCTGGGAGGGGGGCCCGGAGTGTGTGGGGCTGCCTCAGCAGTTATGGGGAGGGCAGTGGCCTAAGGATGGAGAGCTGCTCTGGGGACCCAGGGTGGGTGAACTCTGCCTGGCAGGAGCCCTGGAAGCCTTGAAGGGCCGTGAGGACCTTTCTAGCCCACAGTGCCAATGGATTCAGAAGCCACAAGATGGGGAGCACTCTTCGGAGAGCTTCTCAGCTGAGTAGGGGGGACAGATTATGGCAGTCTCCCCAACCCCAGGTCACAGCCTGAGGGGGGGACCACCAGTCTATTCACACACAGGATTCCTATGTGCATTGGCTGCTGTCAGCCAGGGCTTTGTCTCCCAGGGGCAGGGCCCCACAATAATGTGACTCATGGGAGATAAGAATGTCACAGATTTTCCTGCTTGGGCTGGCTTCAACCCAGGATCCTCAGATCTCAGCTTCCTGAGCAGCTAGGGTTACAGTTGTGAGCCACTGGTGCCCGGCTCAAAACTGCCCACTATTCGTTGCTTATACCTGAAGCCACTGGCCACTTCCTAAGGTCCCGCAGTCTGCTTCCCTCTGAAGGCTCAAGAGCAGGAGCCCCATGCTTGGGCCATGCCCCACACCACAGCTGCAAACCTGCCAAGTACAAGGCCCAAGGGGCTGGAGGGGTGGGGAGAGGGGCTGGGGCAGGCAGGGGCAGCCTGGCCCAGTGGAGGGTGAAGTAATGGAAGAGCAATGATTTCTCTCTCTCTCTCTCTCTCTCTCTCTCTCTCTCTCTCTCTCTCTCACACACACACGGTAAGATTGCTAAGATTGCAGTACATAGCTGGTACTGGGGTGTGGCATATGTGTGTCTGTGAACAAGAACATTTTCAAAACCAGCCAAAGGGAACTCTTTGGACTATCCAAACAGAACAAAAATGCCCCCAACTCACATAACAAAAGCCACGTGATTTAACCTGAGCTGAATCCATGTGAGCAGAATCCACGGGAGCCGAATCCACGGGAGCTGGCTTTGCTCCGCTCCCCTCCCATCTGTGCCCATTTAGAAACAGTGGGTTCAGATGAGCTCCCCACAGCACCTGCACATCGAGGACCAATGCATGCCGCACCAACCGTCTTAATGCATGTCACGCGGACTGGGCCCCCAGCTAAACTGCTGTAATTAAAGATGAATTCCTGAGTGAGTGTGAGTGTGTGCATGAACACACGTGTATCCTCTTTTTCTAGGATTCAGTGCTGGCTCAGGGAAAAACTGTCCAAGTCCTTGGCAGGACACACTGTCACTCCAACAGCAGAATCGGTTCCCTGACTCCGGAGAGCCCTAGGAGCTAGAAGGTTGTTGCTGTCCTCCCTCCCTCCCTTCCTCTCTCCCTCCCCTTTCTGACAGGGTCTCACTATGTGTAGCCCAGGCTGGCCTACGATTCAATATCCTCCCGAGCTCTGTCTCTACCTCACTGTGGGATTAAAGACATGCACTACTGTGCCTAGCCTTTACAAGTTGGTCTTAAGAGTTGCTTCCTTTTTCAGCCACCTAGGCCTGCTGCTCCGAGGGCCTCCTTGCCCATGTGTGTGGGCATGCCGGAGTTGCTGTGGGGAATGAGGTCTCCACACTGGTTCTGGAGGGCGGCCCTGGCCTGGGTGGGCAAGGCTGGCTGCTTCCTGCTCTGCCCAGTGCCCAGGCAGTGAGCCGCCCTGGCCCTACAAGGGAGCAGGTGACCTTTTCCTTATAGGCAACGATACTAGGAAAGGTACAACGATACGTCATTTTACACATCCACCTAATCTCTCTGTACTGCTTTACTTAATTTGTGGTGAAATTGTGGAGAAAGGGTACTTAATACAGGACAGTCAGTAAAAGTAATTTATCATCTCCCCGCTCCAGTGCTCCTGTTATCAGCGCGCTCGTTCTCTGCATTCATCATGCAATCAGCCTATTATTTGCATATTAATCAGGCAGTGGACCGTGAAGGCGCTGCATCTCCGCCAAATGCTGTACTATCTCAGGAGAAACACTCAGTAATTATCACACATCAGTGTTATGATGTGGTAATTGATTATAACATCTTTCCTCAGCCCCTGGGGAGTCCCTCCACGAACCCAGCTCTGGGCACTCTGCGTGGATTTTTCTTTTCCTACAAAAGTCCCAGAGCTTGTGTCTGTTCATGCTCTGGTGCTATTTCAGGGGTGCTCTGGTTCTTCTCTGATGGCATGAGGTAGTCTCGCCTGCCTCGCCAGGTGGGGCCATGCCGACCTGACTCAGAGCCAGAAGCTGTGTCCCCCGGGCCCCACCGTCCTCACCCATCAGCCTTGGGGCCACAGACTGCGGCCCAGTTACCCAGCACACTTCCTTATCAAATCAGATGCCCCAATTCTAGTCTTCCCTAACAGGAAAGCTGCTGCAAAGACAGTCCATCCGGCTGTGTTATTTAGGTCCCAAATGACATGATTATTCTGGCCCTTGCGTGAAAGACAAACCCCACACTGGCCCATTCCGGTGCAGCCTGTATTTAGAACCCCAGTTCCTAATGGAAGCAGATGCATAGGCCGGTGCCTGTGGGTCACACCTGTAATACCAGCTACATAGGAGGCGGAGAGCTGAGGATTGGGCAGGAAAGTCTTTGAGATTCTATCTCCCTCCAGTTAACTACCAAAAGCTAGAAGAAGGGCTGTGGCTCAAGTGGTAGTGTGCCAACCTTAAGTAGAAAAACTTAAGGGAGTTGAAGCCCCAATACCACTACTAAAAAGCAAAAGCACATGGCTGTTGGTGATGGTGGCTCTGGTCACAGTCCCAGCAGGCAGGGCAGGAAGGACGAGCTTGGAGCACCCATGGCAGGGGTGCCCGCCACCACCAGGGCCTGGGGCCTCAGACTCAGAAGCTGCTGCTGTGACTGCCGCTCTGTGAAAATGCTGGGTGTTTTGTTTTCAGTCTGAGGGGCCTGGCCACCTTCTGCCTGTGTGGCCACTCTGCAAGGGTGGTGCCAGTGCCAGGCACAGAATGCGCCCACATCCGCAGCCCCCAGGTCAGGGGATGGGCAGCCCTAGACTTTGGTGATCAAGGGAACATTCAGGGAGGTCTCCTGCTCCCCCCTCTCCTCCTCCTGTATGCTGTCTCCTCCCCCCTTCCCTAGAGGCCAAAAGATTAATCGCACCAAGGAAGCAGGCACAGGAAATGAATTTTCACAAATGAGAAGAAATAAAGGATTATGTAATGCTTAGTAGATCCTATCTGCCCAGTGCTCTGTGTGCCTTCACACAGCTCGAGGACGGAGCGCCATCAAAGACCTTCACAGGCACGCGTGCAAACAGACTAGTGAAACCTGCTCACAACTGTTTAAGAGGGAGGGGGACAAAGAACAACAGAGGGACGGACTGGGTCAGAGAAATGTATAGGAATATCACAGTGAAACCCTTTGTATGACTAATATATACTAAAAGGAAAAAAAGAAAAAGAAAAGAGCTGCTCAAAGGTACACTGTAATGATGACAGGGTCCCACTACAACTCATTTGTGGGTTGGGTGCTTTGGCAAATGCCTGTAATCCCAGCTACTTGGCAGATGGAGACAGTGGAGCCTGGGTCTGAGGCCAGGCCAGGCCAGGCCAGGCCAGGCCAGGCCAAAAGTTTGTCAGAGCTCGTTTCAAAGAACAAGCATGGTGGCTCAGCTGTAATCCCGGCTATATGGGAGGCCGAAGTGGGAAGGTGGCGGCCCAAGCTCAGCCCAAGGAAAAGCATGAAACCCTATCTGAAAAATAATTAAAGGGGAAAAAAGGGCTGAGGGCATGGCTCGTGTGGTAGAGCACCTGCCCTGCATGTGCAAGGCTGTGGGTTCATTCACTTCCCCAAACAAGCAGAACAAAATGCAAAACCAGCTTTTGTCAGTCCCTTGTCCCTCAGACACTGCCCCTGTGGGGTAGGTGGAGGCTGAGATGCAGCTGCCCAGGTGGGCCCAGAACCACCCTGCACCCAGTTATCCACCCTTTACCCAGGCCCTGCCCTGCTCCATACAACTGCCCAGCCCGCCCCCCTCCCTGGTGAGGCAGAGACGCTCAGGGGCCGGGAACTGGGCAGAAAGATGGGGAGGAGTCCCTTAGGAACCTGTCAGCCCCGACAGAAGGTCCCGGGAGCCCGTGAAGGGGTGACATGAGGGGACAGGAAGGAGGCCCCCCAAAGCCGGTGTGCCCCATGGGGAGGCCTGGGTTCGGCCTCGGCTGGGATCACCTCCCTCACTACTTGAGTGGCTCCAGGTAGACTGCTGGGGCAGAGTCCTCCCACCCCCAGTCCTGCCCTGTGCCTCAGTGTTGGGTTCTGTGGTGGCACCCCAAGAGGAAGTCAGAATCCTGTGGGAGTCTCAGGACCTGAGGCTTCCGCCTCTGCCTTCAGGGGAGCAATGAGGAAAGTTCCTTGTTTCTTTTCTTTTTAAAAAGCTGTCAAGGAAGATTCTAGAATATCCCCCAGTCATTTGTCCCAAAGATTTACAAAATATATTCAAAAACCCAAAATACATTATGAAAGTTTCATTTCTAAATCTTAAATTTATGTACTGCCAGCTTAGCTTAATTCTCAGGAACTCTCTGGAAACAGTTCCTGATAAAGGAATGTCATGAGAGGACCGCCCCCCCCCCCCCATCCTGTCTCTGGTGATCATTGTGTCATTGTAATTGTTGATTCTCCTGTTGCTCTGGTACTAGGATTTGAACTCAGGGCCTCTCGCTCTTGCCTGGCTTTCTTGCTCAAGGCTGGTGCTCTACTGCTTCGACCACAATTCCACTTCTAACTTTTATTTGTGCCAATCCTGTGGCTTGAACTCAGGGCTTGGGTTCTGTCCCTGAGCTTCTATGCTCAAAGCTAGTGCTAGTGCTCTACCACTTGAGCCACAGTTATGCTTCTGGCGTTTTGTTGGTTAACTTAAGAGTCTCAAGCACTTTCCTGCCTGGATTGGCTTTGAACCGTGATCCTCAGATCTCAGTCTCTTGAGTAGCTAGGATGACAGATGTGTGTGGGCCACTGAAACCTGGGGCTTTTTGCTGGTGTGACACAGGGAGAGGCTCAGTTGTTGCCTCTGCGCAAGTCCTCCAGTGGCCTTATGCTTGGTAGGCAGGCCCTGGGCCACGTGAGCCATGCCTCGGCCCTCTTGCTCCTAGTTTGCTTTTCAGATAAGGTCTTGCACTTTTGCCCAGGCTAGGATCCCCATTCTTTTTTTTTTTTTTTTTTTGGCCAGTCCTGGGCCTTGGACTCAGGGCCTGAGCACTGTCCCTGGCTTCTTCTTGCTCAAGGCTAGCACTCTGCCACTTGAGCCACAGCGCCACTTCTGGCCATTTTCTGTATATGTGGTGCTGGGGAATCGAACCTAGGGCCTCATGTATACGAGGCAAGCACTCTAGCCACTAGGCCATATCCCCAGCCTCAGGACCCCCATTCTTTTATCAGCACCACCCAAGAGAGACCACGTCTTCCCAAGGACAGAGGTACCATATTGATCGATGAGTCTCAGCCTCGTCCTGCCAGGCTAGCTCAGCCTCTGGTGGGCAGCCGATGCTGGCAGGAGCCCTGGGGCCAGCCTGACCTCCCCGCAGATGCCCACTAAAGCCCAGTGCCATGGCCCCACCAGCTCCTCACCCTCGTGTCCTAAATGTGCCACCTGCTGGTGAGTGGCTGTGGTCTTCTGCCCACCCCCACCCCCCTTTGGATGAGATGCCACAAGAACACCTAGAACCCAAGCATCTCAGCCTGCAGCGATGGCGCTGCTGTGCTCTGGCTGCGTCTGTGTGTGTGTGGGCTCTGGTAGCAGCCGCTGCTGCAGCCGCAGCCGCCCAGGCTGCCCAGCTGTTCCCCTCCCTGCATATGTGGCCCCTCGTTAACAAACCTTCCCGCAAGCTGGCGGGCTTCGGGCTCCTCACTTAGCTTTGTTTGTGTTTTCAATGAATCAGTGGGATATGGAGACTAATCAACATGTTTAGAAAAATAGAGAAAGGAAAAAAAGAGCGTTCACCATGCTGGCTGTTCCTGAAGCTAGGAGAGAAAAGCTGGCTCCATCTGTGGGCTCAGTGTGAGAAGGGGGACAGGCGGGAAGGGCTGGGAACAGTGGCTATGGGCAGTAGGACACATGGTGCCCCAGCACCTGGGCTTCAGGCTCTGCTAGAGACCTGCTGGCTCTCTGAGGCCAATGGCCAGCCACCTGCCGGCTCTCCCAGGCCAATGGCCAGCTACCTGCCGGCTCTCTGAGGCCAATGGCCAGCCACCTGCCGGCTCTCCAAGGCCAATGGCAGCAGGCCCCTCCCCACCTGCTCAGCTTCTCTCCTGACCAGGGTCAGCCCCCTCCCCTGTCCTCATATTCCACTCCCTACCCTCTTGCTCAAAGGCTGCCTGCTCTGCAGGGCCACACCCACAAACCAGTAGAGGAGGAGGGGTCCAGTGAGCATGAGTCACTGGGGTCTCCCCCTGGGGCCTCCCCTTGGGGGGGTCTCCCCTGGGTGGCTGGCTCTGGCTTGCCCTGGGAGGGATCCAGTTTGTGTGGTACTGGGGTTGAGTCACACCATCGGCCCTTTTGTGCTTTAGTTATTTTTCAGGCAGGGTCAGCCCTGAATCACGATTATAGGTTACACCTCCACTGCTTGCCCTGTCTTAGAGACGACAGAGCCTTGCTAGCTTTTTCATCTGGGCTTGAGTGGCAATCCTCCTAACTCTGTCACCCGAGAAGCTGGGATTACAGGCATGTACCACCAGGCCTGGCATTTCTTTTTACTCTTAAGTGAGCAGTAACACAAACTGTTCTGTACCTGTACTGTGGAACACTATGAAGCAGTAAAAAGAAACTAACTATTCCGCACCAGTTGAGTGGATCTCAAGGTCATTCTGTAGTGGAGAAAGCTAATCCCTGAAGGTCATTTCTCACATGAGTTCATTGACTTGACACTCCCCAAATGACAGAGATGGTAGAGCATGGCCCAGCTCCTCAAATCCAGATGTGGGGGCCTCTTGAGTCCCCAGACCTCGCCTGGGGAAGAGGCCACACAAGACAGCAAAGCATTTCACAACTGTGGCTGCTCACCTGAGCTCACGCAGCCCGGCTGGAGGGGGTCCTGTAGTGACGTCACGGAGTGGAGTGCTGGAGGAGAGGAAGGCAGAGTTACGGGGCGGGGGATGGGCACAGGGTGGTTCTACCTGCTCCCAGGGAGGTGTGGGAACCTCAGGACGGCTGAGGCCTGGGGCTGGGAGCCATGGGAAACACTGCCTGTGACATTCACTCTGTGCCTTTGGCTGGCTTCCTTTCCCGACTCCCTGATACAGCTACTTGACTTTTACCTATATTTATGTACAAACAGCATTTTCTTAATTACTAACTCATTTTCTGCTGCTTATAAAATTAGCCAGGCACAGAGTCTTCTTGATTTTAAAATCTCAAGTCAGTCTCTGGTCACAGGTTTGAAGGGAGGGAGAAGTTCTTGTACCCCAGAATAGCTGACAGCTGAGGCAGGGTGGGATCTGCCCTGTTCCTAACTCTCCCTCCTGCCACAGTGTCTGGGGGGCCTACCCTCCTCATTTCCTGGTGGCAATCCCCAGCCCCCTGCCCTCACCTGGCCCTTGTTGCTGTCCCTGCACGGGGAGCACGCCCTGGCCCAGCTCGCCATTCAGCCACAGCTGCATCCGGATGAAGGGTTCTCGGCCTTTCTGGGTCAGCTTGCTCCATGGCTTTGGTCGTGATAGCATGTCACTGACGCTGCCCTGGGACAGGCCTAGCACCTGGAGTGGTGAGTAGAGAAACACAGTGTCAGGGCCACGCAGGGGTGGGCGAGGCCATGGGAGAGGTGGGGGGGTGGCACTAGAGATCACTGCTCAGCTGCACAGGCAGAGCAGCCTGTGGGGGATGGGTGGGTGGGGAACCACACAGCCCTCCGAATCATCCCGTATGTGACAAGACAGACATGTCTGTTTCTCACCGGCTGCTCTCAGCCTGTCTACCTGTAGGCCTAGAATAATGTTAAGAAGATCCAAATGGCCCTTGGCAGAAAACCAGCTCCTACCTCTGCAGCTCACTGGGGGTTGAAGACCAAGCATGGGGTCCAGCTACCACCTGAGGTCCAATTCCCCAGGGAGAAAGGGAGGGTGGGGGTCTCATCCAGGGGGGATGGTGCCCAGGCTGTAGGGTGGGCACTTGGACCACTGAGAAGCGGCAGGGGAGAGCATCTTGTGCTTGGGTGGCATGGGAAGAGGCTGGGGTGCTTGTTCCCAAACCCCTCAAGAGGCAAGAGGGGGACACAGGCAGGAGGTGGCCTTCATGGACAATGCTGAGCCCGTGGGCTCCCTGTGATCATGGCCACTCTCTGGTGGGGCCTGGAGTGAGGGGAGGGGCTGTGCCGGGGTGGGAGGGGCTTTGCTGCAGATGATTGACAGGTCTTCCATCCTCGGCAGGTCTTCCATATGGCCATCCATATGTATGGGCACCAACACCCCACCCTGGACACACATGCAGCTCAGAGATATTTAGGGTCTGCATCCCATCACCCAGAAAAGTTTTCAAGTTCCAGAATAAACTGTTCTCAGGGCCAAACAAGTTCAATGTTATTAAGTTGGCTAAATTTAAGGCCTGGGTACAAATGTCTATTTAAATGTTCTCAAATGATATTTTTACAACGCTGTGCTAGAAATCTCAAGGGATTTAAAGTTCTCATCCTCATTTCTATGCACCCTTATCACCTTCTGCAAAATCAGGACAAAGATCTCACAAGCACAGCACCCTGTAGGGTGGGGCCTGAGACTGCGGGTGGGGCCAGGTGGGGGTAGGCCCTTGGTGGGGGCTGGTTTTCAGCAGGCCACTCCTTGATCCAGAATGACACCAGGCCGTTATGTTTATTTTAGGTTTCACAGGCTCAGTAAATCCTATTATCCAGAATCTGTCACCAAGAGAGTGCCAACAACACAAAGGTCTGGAAGCTCATGCATGAAGTATGACACTTTTGTGAGCCAGAAGGGGATGGGCATTGGGGTGGCCTTGAGTACTGCTCCCACAGGCTGGGTAGGAGGTGTTCCCAGCATGGCACGATCTGCCCGCTGACTTGGATGACAAAAGAACAAATGTGTCTTGTGTAGTTACCTTTTTTCTTCTCTTTCTTTCTCCCCCCTGCCCCACCTCTCTCTTTTGATCTCAGGCACTGTCCCTGATCTTTTTTGCTCAGGGCTCCATGTTTGACATTTTGGTAGTTCACTGGAAATAAGAGTCTCACAGACTTTACTGCCCAGGCTGGCCTTGAACTGAAATTCTCAGATAGATAAGAACACAAGGCTTGAGCTGGGTTCTTCATGAGTAGCTAGGATTATGTGTGCACCACTGGTGCCCAGGAATTTTAAATTTTGATGGCAGGGGGATTTGATCTTAGGGCCTTGTGCTAAGAAATCACTCTACCAGTTCAGCCATCCCATCTTGTTTATTTTTCATAGAGGGTCTCGTCCTTTTGCCTAGGCTCTCTTTGAACCTGGATCCTCATCCTCTGCTTCCTGAGCTGTGTGGATTACCCCACCCCACCTTGTCCTGCCTTGCTGACCCAGGGGGCACCTGTGCTCTGCAGGCCAGGGTCTCTCTTCATGATTTGGCCAGTCACATGTCTTTGGACCAAACTGCCTGCAGAGATGCCTCTCACTCCACGAGGCAGTGCACACTGGGCCCGGGCTATGTCACCTGCTGGGCATGCAGTGGACTTCCCTAAGCCTTGGGTTCTTTCTTTTCTTCTTCTTCTTCTTTTTTTTTTTCCCCCAGTCATGGGGCTTGAACTCTGGGCCTGGGCACTGTCCCTGAGATTCTTTTGCTTGTCTGGCACCCTACCACTTGAGCCACAGCACCACTTCTGGCTTTTTCTGCTTGTGTGGTGCTGAGGAATTGAACCCAGAACTTCATGCATGCTAGGCAAACTCTACCACTAAGCCACCTTCCCAGCCTGAGCCTTGGGTTCTTATCTCTCACCAGCCACTTGCCAGTGCGGCTGAGAGGCCCAAAGGAGGGCACAAAATGGAGGCTCAGCAAATGGAATCAGGGTGCAGGGATGTCTGGGGAGGCCTGTGCCACATGGTGAGGGTGATGCCACAAGGAGAGGGGAGCCCCTTACCTTCTCCCCAAAGATCCGCTGGCAGATGCCATTCTTGGCCAGCTTCTCCTTCACCTGCCGGGTGAGCTCGATGGTGTCCACCTCCTGGTACATGTACACCTCGTACTGCTCGGGCGTCAGCGGCGGCACCGAGGGCTTGGCGGGCTTGGCCAGGGGAACAATTGGGGAGGAAGGCAGAGGGCTGTTTTGGGGCGTCTCGCTGCGGCTGGCTCCCGTAAGGCTCAGCTCCGAGCTCTGCGAGTACGGAGACTCGGCGCTGGGCCACTCCTTCCAGTACTCGGTGGCCGCGGGGCCCCGCAGCTGCCCGCCGCCCGCCTTGTCCTTGGCACCCGCCGGCTCCTCTGCCTTGGCATCGTCGCTGGGGGCGGGGTTCCTCCGTTCGGGCTGCATGGGGTTCCACCAGGGGTCCTTCCAGGACCCGCCGCGGCCCAGCTCACTCTTCACCTGCCTCAGGACCCCCTGGGTGGCCTCGGCCGTGCCCTGGGGGTCCAGGCCTGGAACGTCCGGGGCCTCCTTCTTGAGGGCTGGGGTGCTGGGCAGTGCAGAGGTGCTGGCCTCGGTGGTTTTCTTCAGGGAGATGGCGAGAGGCGAGTAACTGGACACGGAGGACATGGGTGAGGCGGACAGGAGCTTGGGTGTGAGGAGGGCGAGGTCGGGCTGGGACAGTGGTGCTGGCTTTAAGGCAGGGTCCAGGGCGGCCTGCTGGGCCTCCATTTCCCGGCGGGCCTGCTGCAGGATGGAGCGGATGGCGTCGTCTGAGTTCCCACTGCTGGATGTGGAAGACGGCTGGACCGGCTCAGCTGTGTGGAGCAAACACAGAGTGAGACTGTAGGGGTACCTTGGTGCCCAGCTCTGTGTCCTGCTACCTGTGTTGCCTCCCCAATCCGACACACACCACCCCACTCCTGTGTCCAGCTTGGGGACTGCTGCTCCTGGTCAAGATGGAGGTGGTCATCTTGACGCTCAGGTCATCAGAAAGAGCTGGACGCTGACACCTGTCCGCCCGTCACCGAGCAGGATGAGAGGTTAGCACCCAGCCCAGTTTCAGCCCTGGAAGGGAGCACAGAGCTCACCACGGACAAGTGGTGTGAGAGGATGGCTTTGTAGCAAGCCGGTGGCCCTGTTTGAGCAGCAATGGCTGTGGGTTACTGGCCCGGCAGTAGGGGGGTGGTGCTCCGGGAATTGGGCTTCCTGTTGGAGGGCAGACTGGGTCCCCTGCCTTGCACCCTAAGGGTCCCTCAGTTGTATTTAAGAAGTGGGACTGGAGGGTCCTTCTGTGACAGACAGGCCTACCATCCACCCAGAAAGCAGACATGCTTTTCTTTTGTCCAGCTGTATTTAGTCAAGAATTACTAATAACCAAATAATAAAAGCCAAACTACCTACTAATTTAGATTAAGAAGGTTCTAGGTGGTGGTGGGGGGGACTCTTGAGTTGAGGCTAGGGAATGGTATTGAAAGAAGTCATTGTTAGCCATGCACGTCACAAAGCTGCTCCTCTCTGCTCACTACCATTTAAAAAAAATGTAATTACCGCTGACCAGAACACTCCTGACAATTGTCTTAATGACGTTAGGGCCGGCGGCGGAGGAGGCCGTACCGGTTTTCTGCACTTGCAACTCCCGCTTGGCCTGCTCCAAGATGGATTTGATGGCATCGTCGGAGCCAGTGTCAGAGGCTCGGATCCGGGTGGTGATGTTTCCTGTGGGGAGAAGACACAGCCGAGCCATCAGCCCCAGGCCTGGTGCCACCACTCACACTGCAGCAACAAGCATTCTGTCCTGGGGCCCCGGTGGGCGGAGGTGCTCTGCTGGCCCACCTCACAGCCAGAGGAACCGGCTTTCAGGCTTTCACATTCACTGGGCAGCCCCTGGGTGGGGACCCAAAGGTGCTGTGCCTCAGGCCATTTAACAGCCTCTCCTGCAACTGCTCTGGCTCAGGAAACCAGGGAAGAAGGAGGCTGAAGGGCCGAGGCTGATGGCTGATCATGGATCAGTGATTCGGAGCATCAGTTGAACTTCCACCCTCGTGGGCCTAGCTGCCTAGTTGGGAATTTATGTCGGAGGAGAGAAAGCCTGCAGATCCCTCAAGGACGTGAATCCATTCTTCCAGTCACAGGGGTGGCGCTCTGCGGCACGGCCTCATGTGCAGCCGCCTGAAGCTACTCGGGCTCAGATCTTTCTGGAAGCTGGCCAGATCTCTTAATCGTTCACTACCTTACTCAATAGGAAGCGCCACATGAAACCATTTAAAAACAAGGATACCACAGGGACGAGGCCCCATTAAAGACACCCTCTGAGAAGCGTGGTGGGGGCTAGCTCACCACCAAAGCCCACTGAGAACCGGTTCTGTCTGGAATCTGGCCCCTCTGTGGGCCTCCTGACATATTTCAGGGTTAAAAGTTGGAGGAAGCAGCTGAATCTGCCTTGACGCTGCCACCTGATTTTTCTCAGAGCACAACTGTGGGGCCATGGCTTGTGCCTGAGGAACAGGGATTGGGATTGCGGGGCCGAGCCCTGGCGGGGATGGGGGTGCCTCTCCAGGCTCAGCCTGGGCTCAGTAGAGTGCAGGAGGCTCGGGCTCAGGAGGAAGGGGCTGGGTGCCCGTGACCCCAGGCTTTGTTTTATACTTACTAGCTCTGTTTTTCCATCAGGTTCCAGGCCAGAACCACACTGCACATTTGAACCCAAATGCCTGGCTAAGGACATGCTTCTCTTCCCTAGCCTACTGACTGCAAAGGAAAACACCTGCCTGAGACATACCTTCAGACCCATTTCTTCGTTTCGGTACTTCCTGAAATAGTCTGTTCAGGCTCTGGCCTGGATTCTCTGTTGAAAAACAAGTGTGGTAAGAACAAAACAATCAGGGGAGGGGGCGTGACGTCGCTAAGGAAAGGGCTGAGGGCTTCCTGTGCAACTCAGAGCTACCAGAGAGTCCAGAGAGGCCCTTCCCTGGCTGACCTCCTGGAGGAGGTCCAGTAGGCCCAAGGCCTGGCACGGCCACGGCCAGAAGGGCAGAGCTGGGAGAGCTGCCCCGAGTGTTGCGGCTGGCCTGGGCATGGAGCTTACATTAATCATCTAGAGACATTCAATTTAGTCAACATGGCCAGGAATTGCTCTGTGAGCCCTGTGCCAATCTTCCCTTCTCCCTCTGTCTGAGTCTAAATTTCAGGGGGCTGCAAATGTGGCTGCTGGAAATCCCTGCCCAGGAATCACTGTGGCCTCAGCTCCTGCATTGCGAGAGGGGAGGGATTTCCTTACACTGTGGTGTGACTGACTTTGTAGCTTTTTATGATGGGGTCATACTGCTAAAAAGAAAAGAAAAGAAAAGCTAAAGAAAAAAATCACTACTGGACATAGCTGATGCTTGGTGGCTGTCGGTCATGTGTTCTGGGGAGGAGGAAGAGGAGAGAAGCCAGTGCCCAGAGCTGGCACCCCTGGGCGGCTCCCTACATGAGGCCTTGTGGGCCCCCCCAGACACCAAGTGCATGATGATGCCGAGTCTGCTGAGTGGAGGGGCCACTCTCTCCCACACCTGACCGTTTGCACCTGTGCTGGCTGAGCGAGCCCTGGACAGGAATACCCGATGGCTCTGATGAAATGCAGGAATGCGGGGCACACGCTCGCTCTCACACACACACATACACACACACAGAGCTCATGATGAGCTGGCAGGCTGGCGCCAGCCCGAGGGCGTCTCTCACCTCTCTGTCTGCCTTGGATGCTGCGAAGGGCCAGGATGTTCTGCTCATCCGACAGGAACTGCTTCATCTTGTGGAACGGCTCCTTGCCACGGACGGTCAACTTATTCCACGGCTTGGGCCGGGCCAGAATCTCGCTCACAGACCCCTGTGATAGTCCCAGGACGTAATGTCCAAAGATTCGCTGTCCAATGTTGTGCTTGATGAGCTGGTCTTTGACCTGCCGGGCGATCTCCGCCGTGTCTATCTCCTCGCCCTCCGAGGCGCTCCCAGCGCTTTCGGATTGGCTGGGCGACGGGGCCATGCCATTGACATCGGGGCTCTGTTGTAATGAACTTGGGGAAGAGATGGAGTTTGTGCTGTATGGACCTGTTGAAAAAATTATGCTTGTGCTTCCTGCTTCCTGTACGGCCTTGGAGTAGAAGGTCTGCATGAGCTGCCGCTGGAGAAGAGAGTTTAGTGCATATTTTCCTGTAGGAGCCAGGGGTAGGCTGGGGCTGGCCAGGGATGAGTTGAAAAAGTCTTGACTTAACCCCGCTGGTGAGAACTGGTGTGTACCATTAGTATTGGAAGCCTGGTCCCCCGGGCCGCGGGGCACCTGGGGAGGAGGGGAGGCCGGCATGGGTCCCGGGCGCCGACTCTCAGGCTGGTCTTTCCCTTTTCTCCTGGCTGACCCTACAAGGAAGGGCAAACAGAATGCATTATGGGGGGATTCCAAAAGGGGGGGGGTAAAAAAACCAAGACCAGAATGCAAATTTGCCCCACAAAAGGGAAAAACACCAAAAAAATGCAGATTTGACAAGGGCCAATGAGGTGTGGTTTTTTGTTTTTGTTTTTGTTTTTTTTCTGAATTGAATTTGTTAATTCAGCCAAACAAGGCCCCCCAAAACAAGCCACATGCATTCATGTTTGCACCTTTCTTGTACGTTGCAGCCTGGAGACTGCCCTCGCCCGAGGGCCACACTGCTAGAGTGACAGGAGCCGTTGACACACAGGGAAGGGGCGGCAGGTCCACCCTGCCCGAGGAGCCGCGCAGCACGCACCGACACTTTGAGGAGCCACGGGTGGCTCCCACCACGCGTGGGGAGGCGATCGCAACTGCACCGAGTCCGCTCGAAGACACGCGCACGCGACACAATTTGGCATTACCACCAGACACCTTGACGCATTTACCAGCTGACAAACCAGAAGCAATCAGTGACACCATCGTTTTGGGACGAACAAAGAAAGGCTAAGACTGGGGGACGCGGCCCCAGAGAAAACCTAGCCAAGGAAAGAGAAGCGCCCCTGAGCCAGGGGTGCCGGCGACCCCTTGAGCAGCCCCTTGAAGACAGACACCCCAGAGAGATGGCGCTTGTATCTGCCCCCCAACCCCCGACCCCTGCCCGGTCGCACGCAGCACAACTAGGAAAAGACTGAAAGCCAACATCCTTGGGTCCTCTGCAATCAGCCCCTCCCAACACTCAAGGTCAATCAAGGTCATCTACCGGCGGTGCGCCCAGCAGGCCAGTGCTGGCCTAATGCTCCCGTCCTCTTCCTCACCCCTAGAAGCCACCTACCGCTCAGGTCGCTGTTGGAGATCCGCAGGGCCGCGTTCTCCGACTGCAGGGCGCGGCTCTTCTCCAGCAGCAGCACCTCCAGGGGCTTTGCGGCATCCTGGAGGGGGGAGAGGGGGGCTCGAGTGGGCTCTCCTCGGCCACCCACCCACCCACCCGCCCGCCCGCCAGCTGCTTCCCCACCTGGCGCTGGCTGACTCCCACAGGATGTTTAATGGGCAGATGGAAAATAGTCAAGTTCCTTGGAAATACAGTGAGTTTCAGCCCAGGTAGGCTTTCTTCTTCAAATGGCATAGCCAGCTACCCAGCACCACAGTAATTGGAAACATGTATGTGCACATGTACGTGTGCACATGAATACCCAGCTGCCTCTGCACAACAGAAGCCTGATGCTATCAAGATGAATGTTCTTCTCAATTTAAAATTTTTTTTTTTTTGGTGGTGGTACTGGGGTTTGAACTCACGACCTCGTGTCTATGTGGCAGGCACTCCACCGCTTGAGCCACCATGTCTCTGTCTCTAGTACTTGATGCCATCGTTATTTCTTGGGTAGGGTTTTATGCTTTGTGTCTGGGCTGAGATCCCCTGTAGCAGGACAGCAGGCTGGGATCGCCACACTAGGCTTGTTGTTTGAGATGGGGGCCTGTATACTTTTTGCATGGCTAGCTAGCCTCAAAGCTGCTGCCTTTCTGATCTTCACCTCTGGAGGAGCTGGGATTATAGGCATGAGCTACCACACCAGATCCACTTTTGGCATTTGGGTGGTTAATTGGAGATAAGTGTCTCCTGGATTTCCTGCCCAGGATGGCTTTGAACCTCCATTCCTAGATCTTAGCTTCCCGAGTAGCTAGGATTACAGGTGTGAACTACCAATGCCAAGCTATATCTATCTATCTATATCTATCTATATATCTATCTATCTATCTGTCTGTCTGTCTGTCTGTCTTCTATTTATTTTTGTGGCAGTCTAGGGCTTGAACTCAGGGCCTGGCTGCTGACTCTGAGATTCTTTTGCTTAAGACCACTTGAGCCACAGCTTCACTTCTAGCTTTTTCTGTGATTAACTGGAAAAGAGTCTCATGGACTTTCCTGCCTGGGCTGGATCTGAGATCCTCAGATCTTAGCTAGGATGACAGGCGTGAGCCATTGGTGCCCAGCATGGCTTTTATTTGTTAATAAAGAGGACCTGGCTGTTGTCCAGGCTGAACTGAGACTTCTGGGCTTAAGCGACACCCTGCTTTTACTACACACCCTGGACCAGCACGCCCAGCTTCAGGTGTAAATCTTGGCTGACCTCTGGATGACAGGCACCCCCTGCCCTGCTCCCAGGCCTGCCCCTGAGATTCCCAGGCCAGTCTATTTCAGGCTGATCTTTAACACAACCTGAAACCATTTGATACTGGTTTTGGTTTTGATTCTAGGACTGAACTCTAGCTGTATGCACAGGACCTGCGCTCAACTCCTGGTTGTTTTTCCTTCCTTACTAAAATTTGAACTCTGAGCCTCGCACTGGCTAGGCAAATGTTCTACCTCATGAGCCACACTGCCAGGCCTGTTGCTCTGTTATTTTGAAGTTGTGGTCTCATTCTCTGCTGCAGGTAGCCTGGACCATTATCCTATCCTATTTATGTTTCCCACCATCACACCCAGTCTTGTCCTGTTGAGATGAAGTCTCAACACTTTTTTTGCCTAGATCATAATCTTCCAGATCTCAGCTTCCTGAGTTATTGAGGGTTACAGGCATGAGCCACCTCTCTTGCCCCTTGTTTACTTTACCCATGTCCTTAGGACTTGCCAGAGTGAAATTGCAATTTCATGGGAACATAGCAGTTTGGCAAATGACTTTTTTGGGAGTGAGGAGGGCCAGTACTGGGGATTGAACTCAGGGTCTCATGCTTGCAAGGCAGATGCTACCACTTGAACCACACCCCCACTTTTTTTTTTTTTTTTTTTTGCCAGTCCTGAGCCTTGGAATCAGGGCCTGAGCACTGTCCCTGGCTTCTTTTTGCTCAAGGCTAGCACTCTGCCACTTGAGCCACAGCGCCACTTCTGGCCATTTTCTGTATATGTGGTGCTGGGGAATCGAACCCAGGGCCTCATGTATATGAGGCAGGCACTCTTGCCACTAGGCCATATCCCCAGCCCCCACACCCCCACTTTTTATCACCACCACATTCCTTAAAGATCTTTGGCTTTCTTTTCTTTTTTGTTGGTCATGAGGTTTGAACTCAGCCTAGGCACTGTCCCTGAGCTCTTCGGCTCAAGGCTAGAGAGCTCTACCACTTGAGTCACTTCCCACTTCTGGTTTTCTGATGGTTAATTGGAGATAAGATTCTCATGGACTTTCCTGCATGTGTTGGCTTTGAACTGCGATCCTCACATCTCAGCCTCCTGAGTAGCTAGGACCACAGGTGTGAACCACCAGTGCCTGGCAGATCTTTTGCTTTCTTAGTGCATTTTTTTTCCTTTGGTCAGTTGTGGGGCTTAAACTTGGGGCCTGGGTGCCCTGTCTGTAACCTCTTTTTGCTCAAGGTTAGTGCTCTGCCACTTTGAACCACAAATCTACTTCTGGTTTTCTAGTGGTTAATTGGAGCTCAGAGCCTCACAGGGACTTTTTTGCCTGGGCTGGCTTTGAACTGTGATTCTCAGATCTCAGCCCCCTGAGATGCTAGGATTACAGGTGTGAGCCACCAGAAAGAGCCCGGCTTGGTATTATTTTTTGAGACAGGGTCTTCCTACATAGCCTGGTCTGGCCTCCAACTTGTAATCATCCTGCCTCAGTCTCCCAAGTGCAGGAATGGATTGTGCATGCCACTATGCCTGGCTGTGATTGCTGGCTTCCACCTGCCATAATCGAGAGGCGTCACAGAAGGGCGGGGAAAGGGGCCCGCGCGGGCGGGAGTACCTGCATCCCTGCTCCATCTGACGGGGCGAACTCCATGGACTTGAGGATGCTGAAAGGACAAGGCAGAGGGTCATCTTCCAGTGGCACCTTGCGAGCGGCCATGTGCACTGACACCCCATTTCCTGCTCTCCAGAGCTGAGGCACGGGCAGCCCCAGCACTTCCTGGCAGGAATTTCATCTGGTAATGTCTCTAGACTAGCTTGCATGCAGGAGCAGCTGGCCAGCATATGTCTTGTGCCAGCACACAGGCCCTCCCACCTGGAGGTGGACAGGGCCTGCTCCAGGGAGAATCTGCAAGACCCGCCCAGCCTCCTGACCCCCAGCTGCTGTCATGGGCTAGGTATGGAATGGGCACCCACCTGGGCACTTGGGGAGAGGAGGAGTGGATCCCCTCTGCCCACACTGGCTCTGGCCCTCCACGGCTGGGGCCTTCCCTGCAGCCCAGGTCTAGGAGGAGCTGTGGCTGGACATGGAGTCCCCTGAACTAGATCCTGTGCCCCTCCGGCTACGGGGACCTGAGCCCAGGGCCTGTCACATCAGGGAAGTACTCTACCATGCCCTTCACTAAATCTGCCCTGGGCTGGCCTTGGGCTCTATCCTCCTGCCATGACTTCCTGTCTATTGTTCATCTCTGAGTTCCACAGGTGAGAATGCGCCACCACTCAGACGGGAGGGATGAGGAGCCACCAGGGAGTGTCCCTCTTCTTCCTGAGTCAGGGTATTTGCAGCTAGGTGTGTGTGTGTGCACGTGTGCATGCCAGTACTGGGACTTGAACTCAGGACGCTGAGCTCTTGCTCAGTTTGTTTTGCTCACAAATGGGGCTCTACTACTTAAGCCCTGCCTCCAGCCTGCGGCTATCTGCTTGGTGCCTTGATGACCACATCAGAAAAAGACAGAGCCTCTGGGTTTATACAGGCCCACTGCCCTGATCTGAAAATCTGAAATTGGAAACACTCTGAGTGCCGACATGGCGGTATAACTGGAAAATTCCAAAACGTTGCTGAAAGCCCTGTTCATGTAACATATACATGTAGTGAACATGCAAAACAAACGAAGCATGCCAAACAAACGAATGTCGTGCCAGGCTCAGGTCTCTTCCTCAGCGTATCTCTCTCAGTGCATGCAAATACTCCAAAATCCGGAAAAAAAAAATATAAGTAGATCCAAAACACTTCTGATCTCAAACAGTTCCAGTAAGAGATATGAGCCCGCAGGTAGAGCGCACCCCCTCCCCTTTATTGTTTGTTTTTGCCAGTGCTGGGCCTTGAACTCAGGGCCTGAGTACTGTCCCTGGCTTCTTTTTGCTCAAGGCTAGCACTCTACCACTTGAGCCATAGCGCCACTTCCAGCTTTTTTCTATATATGTGATGCTGAGGAATCCAACTCAAGGTTTCATGTATACGAGGTGAGCACTTTACCACTAGGCCATATTCCCAGCCCCCTCTCCCCATTTATTCAACACACACTTACCAATGACCTGGCAGTACTGAGCACCTCAGTACTGCAGGGGACCCCAACCTTTCCTGACCTACTCCCAGGACCAGAGGCCCTGCCAGCTCCACACCACCGCCTTCTGGACCTCACAGTTACAGGCATGAGCCACAGGGGCCCGGCTGACCCTGGCAGCTGTCCTTAGACTTTTCTTTTTGTTTTGTTTTTAAACTCAAGGCTAGTATTCCCACCACTTGAGCCACAGCTCTACTCCAGCTTTTTTGGATGGTTAGTTGGAGAAAAGAAGTAAGTATCCTTTCCTGCCTGGGCTGGCTTCAAACCTCCACCTCAGATCTCAGTCTCTTGAGTTGCTATGACTATAGGTGTAAGCCACTGGGGCCTGGCTATGAGCTCCGATTTTTATGATTTTCTGTTAGGACTCTTGACTTTGTGCATGTCAGCATACTTTAATAATAACGACATGATTACTGCTTTTGTGATTCTGAGGACATGTGCCAGGAGAGTGACCAGCCATCAAGGTAATCCCCAGCCTTTGCTGTTTTGAGATGGGGTCTTCCAGTGTGGCCCACACTCGCCTTGAACTTGAGAGTCTCCTGTCTCTATCTCGTGAATGCTGGTTGGGATTACAGGTATGTACCACTGCACCTGACTTGCTGACATACATTAAATACATAAAGTCTTCCATGTGGGCAGGGCAGGCTGTGGTAGCACCGGCACGGGTGAGGTTATGGGTGTCTCCCATGCCTCCTGGCCGCCCACAGGTGGTCCTGGCGGGGTCCTGGCCGCGAAGGCCAGAGGCACCTGCGTACTCACTTCAGCTCCTTCTTCACCTCTTCATAGTCAGCCTGACCCTTGAGTTTTTCTTCCAGTTGCTGAAAACAGAAGGAATCTTATTAGTGGCCATGTCTGAAAGTACATGGTGAGACCTCACAGTGCTGAGCCTGAGATGACGCTGCCTGAGGCCCGTCCCGTGTGGGGCTGGACCCCACACATGGAAGCCCTCAATGCCAACACCACTGTGTGTCTCCTCTGCTCCTCCAGCCTGGCCTGGCATGAACATGCAAACACATGCACACGTGGCCACCTGAGTTGAACATGTATGAAAGGGAAGTGCTTCACCAAAGCAGAATCAGGGTGTGGAAAGTTCTAGTGGGCACAGCGAGCGCAGCAGCTGAGTCCCAAGCACCCTAAGGACGGTATGGCTACCACCACCTACCACTAGAGGCTGATATCTTTGGGGGACCCTAACAAGAGGTGCGGGGCCTTGGCTGTGGAGTTTCCCCATCAACCAAGCAAGTGTGGCAGAGCTTCTGCAGTTCCGGGCCAGGGTGCTGGGGCCTGGGCTGGGGAGGCAGTGCCGCTGGGTACTTAGCAAGTTGACAGTTGGCTTGAGTCCCTTGGGGCCTCTGATCCCCCATCCTGGGGACAGACAGCAAGCTCCCAAAGTGTGGTGGAGCGCCAGGTGCTGGTGGCTCACACCTGTAATCCTAGCTACTCAGGTACTGAGATCTGAGTATCATGGTTCAAAGCCAGCCCAGGGAAGGAAAGTCCTGACCCCTAATTAACCACTAAAAAAGCAAGAAGTGGCGCTGTAGCTCAAAGTGGGAGAGCACTAGCCTTGGGTACCACAGCTCAGGGACAGCACCCAGGGTCCGAGTTCAAGCCCAAGGACTGGCACACACACAAAAGTGTGATGGTGCTGTAAGACATTCTGGAAGAGTGTGTAAGCTGGCTGGGTGTGGGTGTGGTGCGCTGCCCACAGCCGGCTGGGCCTTCCTCGTGGGAAGAGCTGCTGGCACCCACGGCCAGCCACAGGTGGTTTTGGATGTCTGCCTTGACCTCATCCACAGGCGCTGAGCCCTAAGGCCCAGGGCTCTGTACCCTGAGCACCTGCAGGGGCCTACAGGTGTTTTTGGTTATGCCTGATGAGCCACCTCGAAACCCCCGCATTTGCCTAGCCCACCAGCCTGGATGACCGCGTTAAATCCAAACCCGTCCTGTGCTGAGAAAGCCGCTCTGTCAACTCTTGGCTCAGCCTTCTTCTCTTGGCTCCTGGCAAGTTTGTGTGTGTTTTCCACTGCCGGAAATTACTCTGCCTTGCTCACTTTTAAGATTTCTTGCCAGCTTCATATAATGGTTTTCTCAGCCATAATCCAACGAGAGGGCTAGGTTTTTATTCCCCCACAAAAGCATCTCATAACATCCTGTAGCTAAATATCAGACACCCCCCCCCCCCCCAAGCAAAGCATCATCACAGTGCTTCTGGGACACCAAATACCCTGGCATTCTACCACCCAGCCACGCCCCTGGCCCAGTTTTTGGCTGGTTGCAGATGGAGTCTATGTACTTTCCTGCTCATGCTAGCCCCAAACCACAAACTTCTAGAGCTCATCCTCCCAAGTAGCTAGGATGACAGGGGCGAGCCACTGTTCCCTGGCTTGTTTTCAAATCTTTATTCCAACTTAAGTTTAAGAAGTCCCGCTGCAGTTTCTGCGCACGCAGTCCGTGCACTGCATGTGTTATGGAGTTCCAGATGTTGGAGCTCGTGTGCGCCTGTGTCTGCGCGGCCCTGCCGTGGGGCTGGGCGGCTGGGGAGCGGCGCTGGCTGCGGGCGAGGTGCTGACAGCAGCAGATGCGGCCTGCAGCCGGCCAGGAAAGCGGGATCAGGGGCCCGTTATCTTCCCGACTCCCAGGGCCACAGCTGACAGTGCTGCACAAGTCTCTTCCGGGCTGGGAGGAGCTGTACTTGGTCCCTGCACTTAGCTTTTGTCCTGGACAAGCTGGACAGGGATGCCCTCCTGGGGCCTGAGGGGCCGCCATGACAGGTGCAGAGATGATAGGGTTTGTGCGTGTCTGCTGACCTGATTTTCAGTCTCTGTGGGGAGGAGACCTCACTAGGAGGAAGCAAACCAGGACTAGGTGCAAGACACATAGGGGCTTTTCCCAAAGGGGTGGGCCCGAGGCTGGGCCGCACCTGAGCTCAGTAAAGGGGCTCCCTGTTGGTACTGGGGCCGCCTCCTCCTCCTCAGGCAGGCAGTGCTGGGTGGGGAATCTCACTGGATGGCAGTGAGGTTGTGGCTCTCCTCCATACCCCACACTGCAGCCATCCCATGGGCTGTGCACTCCGTGGTTTGGTGAACCCAGCAGGTGTTTGGGAAACCCAATGACTACAAGCCTGGTCTGCCTGAAGTTCTCAACGTCTGGGCTCCCACTCCAGTGGTGAGGAGGCGGGGCTTTATTTCGGCGTGCAGCAAGTGCAGCTTGGCAAAGATTTCCTACTCAACTTAGGCAGCCGGCCCTCGGGGCTGAGGCCCTGGCACAGAGGCTATACGGGGGTGGGTGCCCATGCTGTCGAGCAGGCAGGGACCCATGGGCTCAGGTGTGGAGGTTGGGGTGTGACCAGGGGGCAGGGGTTGGGGCGGGGCCTGGGCATACCCAGTGCCAGGATGGAGGACAGGCCCTGGGCTTCCCAGACCCTCCGGCACAGGGGTGGGCCCAGGGGTGGGCAAGTGAGGGTACGATGGAGAGCTTGCTCTTTCCACCACAGATGGAAGCGAGGACGGATGAAGCCTTGAAGTCTCGGAAGCTGAGTGGGGGTGGTCAGGCACCACGTGACTTGGGCTGGGCTGCAGCCACTGTGGGGTGCACAGTCTGGAGGAAGAGCTGCCAGGCGGGTCCTGGGAAGGAGTATCCCTCTTTCCCCCATCCCCATGGGTGAGGAGCACTGGACCATCTGGGGCTCAGCAGGGCAGCCAGGGTGGAGGCGGCCAGGGAAGGGAAGTCTGTGCAGCCCGGGAAGGTGGCTGAACGCTCCCTGTGGGAGGCCAGTGTTGTTCCAGCCAGCCTTCCTTCTTTCTCTAGCCCCATTTTCACTCTGTTCTCTGGGGACCGTTATTTTCTGTGCCACGGTGAGCATACTGCAGGTGACTGCCTAATTATGCCGCCTCTATTTTGGAGTGTTCCGACAGAAAGCCATGAAATAGTTATCAAAAATAGCAGCCCTGTCAAGGCAGTCAGCTCTTTCATTAATTACGAGCGTGGAATTAGCCTCTGTGAGCAGCCGTGTGCCTGCACGCTGTCAGGGCGGGCAGGAAGACGCCTCCCATTTTGAGGCCAGTTTCCATGTCTACTTAAAGGTGAGGGGGCAGGCAGCAGGCTCACACCTGTCATCATAGCAACTCAGGAGGCTGAGATCTGAGGGTTGTGGTTTGAGGCCAACCCGGGCAGGAAAGTCTGTGAGACTCTTACCTGCAATGAACCACCAGAAAACTGGAAGTGGAGCTGAGGGGTTGAGCGCCAGCCTTGAGCAAAAGAGCTTAGGGACAACACCCAGGGCCCATGACCAACAAACAAAATAAAAATAAAATGGAGGGGAGGGACCCAGTGATACACTGGCCAGGAACTGTTTCTCAAAGAATGGAGCTCTGATCAACAGAGACTTGTCAGATATAAAACTGATTGGTGGGCAAGGGATGGGGGTTCCAGTGCCAGGGCCAGAGCGTCGGCCGCCCCAACATTCCACCACTGCAGACAGAGCCACAGAGTGCTGGTGGAATTCACCTGGTGAGAGGGCGGGCCCAGGAGCATCCAGTTGCCATGGTGACAGGTCTCATTCATAAAGCAACCTCCAGGTCACTGCACCCCTCTGCCTCTAGATCAGAGACCAGTGCCCTGCAAGGCCTCTCATTCAATTAGCCATATCCCTTTGGGGGTGCAGGAGGCATGTTTACTCATCTGTGGTGGGGTGGTGCGGAGAACTCAGGCCTTTGGTGTGTGGCTTTGCTATCAGGGAAATCTTTACTCCTGGCGACAAGGGGTTAAGATAATTAAAATTAGTGCAGTCTTGTTACTAGTGGATATGTTTTGATTATTAGATCAGACAAAGATGGGGAGCAGTGATTTTGGAAGAACCACCGCTGGATTGTATCATTAACTGCATGGTATTAAACAATTCCCCGAAGATACGGATAAAGAACATTAATTTGTGAAACTGCATTTCATTTCTTTGTGAAGGCAAACATTAAAACCTTTAACTGATTTAGGAGCAATTGCTCCATAATGACAGATGGAAGGTCTGGAGCTTGGCTGCGTGGGGTGTGCGGGCGTTCGGGGGTCCCGCCTTGTAACCACAGAAAAGGGAAGAGAGGCAAATTATCTAATAATAATGCCTTGGCCAGGGTCAGAAATGGCTACTGCAGGAGAAAATTAGATTAAACCTGGAAATAAAAAATGAGTTGTGGTACTCATTGGGAAAGCTGACCAGAGAGGAAGAAATGCTGGAGAAATAAAGCAAGGTGGTGCCCACCCTGCGGCCGAGCCCGGCGCTGGGCAGGGCCAGCTCCCCAGAGCACCCGCACACTGAAAATGTTCCCCAGGAAGCGAACAGTGTGCACCCCGAAGGGCAGAGAAGAAACAAGCATGGTGTCAGCGATGGATGTGCTGCAGACTTAGCCCTAGTCATGCATGGTCATGTGTGCAGACCATCATTAGAAAACAAATGACAACATCAGCCTGGCATGGCAGTGCCCGCCAGTAACCCCAGCACTCACAAGGACGAGGACCAAGAGACCAAGGCCACGTAGGGGCTACTTAGTGAGACTTTGTCTCAAAAAGTAAAAACAGGAAGAAATGGGTCTAACTGTATTGTAGAATTACTGTGTGTAGAAAACTTTTCTTGTATCTGTCTCTTTCCTCACCCCTTTCTCTCCTTTTGTGAATCAGGGTCTCGATTCTGTGGTTGGCTGGCCCCAAGTCGCTGGCGTCCAGCGGTCCTCCTGCCTCAGGCTCCCCAGTAGCTGGGACTTCAAGTGGGTGCCACTGCTCCTGGCTTCCTTAGCCATTCACAACTACCCCAATTCCCTCCACCGAGTGCACACGAACGGAGGGGGTCATCTCACCATTGATTTGCACAGGTGCAGAGTGACTTGGGGGCTGTCCCTCCCCCATGGCTGGCCTCCCAGGGGCGTTCTGGTTCTGATGGCGCAAATCTAGGTCTCTGAAGTGCTCTTTGAATTCCACTAGATGCCAGGGTCTGGCTGCAGGATAAGATCTTAAAGTGTGCTCACTATTTGGTATGTGTGAAGGGTTCTGTGTAGGCTCCAGCTGCTTCTCAAGGCTGCCTGGGTAGGAGGGACAGTGTGGGCTTCCCAGTGCCGAGGTGGCAGGAGGCCAGGCCGTGGGGTTGTGGCGGAGGCCATCGGCCCAGGGTTCACTCAGGACCTAGCAGACACCCGGCTGTCACGCAGCTCTGAAGGAGCGAGAGTGCTGGGGAGCTGGGTCCTCCTGAGGGGCAGCCAGCTGGACTTGGCCACCACTAGCACCTATGCTACTATGCTAGGAGCCCAGAGGCCAGGCTTTGGAGCCAGCTGGCTGGAAGCAGGGCAGTGGGCAGAGTGGCAGGGCAGCCTGTGTGCCAGTACCAGGGGCACAACTGTGCCACAGGCAGCAGTAGCCCCCACAGAGGGATGGGCTGTCCACACCAGGGTCAGCAGCAGGCCCAGCGGCCACCCCGATTGCTGTGGCGTGTGTGTGTGTGGGGGGTGCAGCCCACTGCCTGAGCTTGGCCTCACCTTGAGCGTGCTGTTCTTGGCACTCAGCTGCTGCTCAAGCTGGGCGATCTGGCTGGCTGAGGTCTCGCGCAGCTTGCTCAGGCTTGCCTGCAGGCTCTGCACGTCGTCCACCAGCTGGGCGATCTCGCGCTCCTTGGCAGCCAACTCAACTTCCAGGCTGGAGCGGGTCAGCACCTCTATGGCCTGCTCCTGCGCAGGAGAGGGGAATGACCAGGCTGTCTGGCTTTGGGGCCGCCGAGGCGGGCAAGCAGCCCAGGGCAGACACTGTGCCCTATCTTGGCTGGGAGGATCTCAAGAGGGTGGGGGGGGGGGGGACTGTGGGGAATGGTGCTTGGGCCAGGCAACAGCAAGGAGGACGGCTCAGATGTTCAGAATGTTGTCAGACCTCATACATTTTCTACTCTGCTAGAGTTGGTGTCTTTTAGATTCCTTATTAACTTATCTAGAAGCAGAGATACTTTTCAGCAAATTGACTCAGTCTGCGTTTTCACAACAGAGTTCAAGGACGTACAAGACGCCTGTGTGGCTACCTTTGTTCAAACTCTTGGGACAACTGCCTGTTGCTAAAAAAACAAAAACAAAAAATACAACAAAACAACAAAAACAACCTACCCCCCCAAAAAAAAGATCCCCAAACAAAAATCCCTCTAACTCCTGAAAAAATTCACAACATGGAGAAGGGGCATTTTAAAAAGAAGAAAGGGTCAAATTACCTGCTTCACAAAGACTCTCATGGTATTTCTATCAAGTTTACAAAGCGATCACAGGCCAGGTGCTGGTGGCTCACGCCTGTCATCCCAGCTACTCAGAAGGCTGAGATCTGAGGATCACAGTTCAAAGCCAGCCTGGGAAGGAAAGTCCGTGAGACTCTTATCTCCAATTAACTAACAGAAAACTGAAAGTGGAGCTGTGGCTCAAGTGGTAGAGCACTAGCCTTGAGGTGAAGAGCTCAGGGACAGAGCCCTGGCCCAGAGTTCAAGCCCCATGACTGACAAACAAACAAACAAACAAATAAATAAATGTAATCCCAGGAGTGGGATGTGGTGGCACATGCCTATAATCCCAGTACCAGATGGAGGTAGGGCCATCTCTAGTTCCAGGCCAGCATGAACTACCTAGTGAGCCTTGTCTCATCAAGAAAGGAAAAGGAAATCTGGGGGTTCCTCGTGGGGGCAGATGTGCTGCTGCAGACCTGGAGTGGGGGCTCTTGGAGCAATGGTTACCCACTCCCTTTGAGGGTGTGGCCTTGTGCCCTGACCTTGCTGGTACCAGGGAGGAAGGGTGGCGCCCTGCCCTAGTTGCCGGCCATTCCATGCACAAGGCTTGTCACATTTGTGGATAGCCAGGCACCCAGGAAGAAGGCTTTGCCCAGCTGTCTTCCGGGAGCACAGGGCTGGGCTGTGACCTGGTGGATGGGCATGGCACCCTGGGCCCGGGTGGCCCTGCAGGCTTCCAGACCAGACACAGCCTGTCTGGCCCATCCTGCCTGGCATGCTCCCCCCACCCCCGGCTGCTGTTACAGCCCAGGCAGTTAGAGTTGGTGGGATAAAACTCCAGAACCATTTGACATTTCAATGACATTTCTACTGTCTCCTATAAAATTATCCGCAGGAGGATGGATATTCTATAGTCAAACACACCCTTTACCCGTCCTTCACCCCAGCGTGCAGAGCACCCCCCCCCCCAGGCTCTGGCAAGAGGGGATCCTCACCAAACCTGTCACCTCACTGAATCTGTCTTCCAGTGACCCCTTGGCTGGTGACAGGGATGGTGCCATGTGGGACAAGTTAATGTGTTAACGGGCTCCCTGCTGAGCTGGGGGGGCCCGGAGCCACAAATCTCACAGAGCACATCCCTGCCTAGAATGGGGTGAGGTTACATTTTCCACAGCCTTAGGAGGGTGGCTAAAGGCCTGCCCTGCTCTGTGGCTTGCACAACCCCGCGCGTACGTGCGGTACCCCCTAGGAGGGGCGCAGAGAACTACAGGGGACAGTGAGGGGCTGGGGCTGTGGAGGGGCCAGAGGGGAGGGCGGGTGTAGTGGGTGAGGAAAGTGCGGCTCTCCAGCTCTGCTCACGTGGAGCTGGTTGCGTGGGCTCCGGGCCTTGGTGTGGAGCAGGGACACTGTGATCCCCATGGGACTCAGGCCAGGGCCCTGGCCGGTTGTGGGGACAGCAGGCCATCCCTCGGTTTGCCTCTGCACAGCCTCCAGGATGCATCTGGGGACCCAGGCAGGGCGTGTGGGGACTTGTCACTGTGTGAGGGCGTGGGGTCACGTGTGGAGGAAATGGGGCTCAGCACAGGGGTGGGGATGCCAGTCCCCTCACGCTCTGCCCCATGGACCACCATGGCCTAGGAGGGTGCCAGATCCCCATACTGGGGCTTGAACTCAGAGCCCGGCTGCTGTCCCTTAGCTCTCTTGATCAAGGCTGGCATCTGTCACTTGATCCACAGAGTCTCAGGGACTTTCCTCCCCAGGCTGGTTTGGAACCACCATCCTCAGATCACAACTTCCTGAGTAGCCAGGATCACAGGCGTGAGCCACTGGCATCTGACTATTTTTGTTTTGAGATAGAGTCTTGATACATATCCCAGGCTGAACTTAAACTCATGATCCTCCTGATTCAGCCTCCAGAGTGTTGGGATTACATGTGTGTGCCACCATGCCTGGCTGTATTCAATGTTAACTTAAACCTGTCCTTACAAGGGGTCCTAGCACGGATGTTGTTCCAGGCTCACTGACCTGGGTCAGGGAGTAGGGGCTCCAGCTGAGACCAAGTTCTGGGGCCTGGTGGTCAACCCCATGGAGTGCCTTCTCCTCCTCACATAAAACAACGACAGCACTCTGTTTCACAGGGACAAATGGCTGTCGAGGCAACATAGCTATCACAAGTGGGATTTATTTATTTACTGGGTCAGAACTCAGGGTTCCAGGCTACCACGTGGCTACACACCTGAACCTTTGCCTTTAGTTTGTTTCTCTGATAGGATGTCAAGCTAAATTTTGCATGGGCTAGCCTAGGACCATGAGCTACTTCTGCCTCTCAAGTAGCTGGGATTACAGGCATGCGTCAGCACACCTGGCTATGTAAATGCTTAGGCCCCATCTCATTTCTTATTGTTCCTGTGTCCACTGTGAGCCAGGACACAGCAGAACGGCTGCTCAATTCTCCCTGCACATGCGGGGGTGCTGAGGCTGGGGAGTGAACTGCAGGGGGGATGTGGGTCTCATTAGGCACCAGGCCTCGCGATACACGCTTGGCTCCCAGTAACTTCCCAAATCCATGTAAAAACACCCCTGCTCCATTTATGGTACGAGGGGTTTGCACTCAGGATCGCTACCACCTGAGCCATTCTTCTAGCCCTTTTGGCTTTATTTATCAGAGAAGGTCTCCTGATTTGCCCAGGGCTGGCCTCCTCCTGCCTCTGCCTCATGAGTAGCCGGGATTACATGACTCGGTGTGCCTGGCAGTAAAATTCCTTTTTACAGATGAAGAGACAGAGACTAGGGAAGTTAAGCTGTTTGTTTTCAATCCCTGACTAAGACACCGGGGTGTGGGTCACTACGGTGCTCCGAGCTGCCAGGGCTGGTCAGCTGAGCTTAAGGAGTGGGGCGGGAACCTGGGCCTGCAAAGCGGCCTTGACCACACTGGGCAGGTCCTGGCTGCGCACTGTTGGTGGGCCTTGTGCCTCATGTGTTCAGGGCGAGACAGTCTGCTAGTTTAGGGCCTCATGGGCTGTTCCCTGTGGAGATGGACAAGAGCACTCCACCTCCCTGCAGAATTCTGGTAAAGTTCCCATGGTCAAGGGCCCTGGCGGGGAGGGCGTCCAGGAGGGTGGTGGGACACGGGTGGGAGGCAGGGTTGCACTACGCACCACATCCGGGGCTTTCTGGATCTGGGAGGCGAGCTGCAGGGAGTGGTTGGCCGACGAGAGCTGCTCCCTCAGGGACTCCGCCTCTCTCTGTGCCACCTCTGCCCTCTGAGGAGCCAGGCAAGGGGTGAGGGGAAGAAAAGAACATGGGGCTTAACAAGTGACAATTATTACTAGAACATTCATCAATTCATGCCTCACTGACTGTAATTGATTTTCCTAAACACTCAAGCTAATAAATGCTTGGAAAAAAAAAACATACAATGTGATGGATTTTTATTTTAAACAGTACAAGGAAGAAATAATTGAGCGATTATGACAGTAATTTAACGCTAGGAGTGAGGAATCCCCTGCTGATACTAGCGCTCCGGCCCACTGAATTTCCCAGACTGAATAAATACAGTGGGAACCGAGTCCTCTGATTCAATTTCCTTCTATTCTCATGGACCGAGGAGGTTTTATTGCAGCCTCACTCCTGGGACCGATTCTCACGGGTGCGGCGGGAATTGAAGACACGCTGGCCCTTCTCACCCCACACAGGCACAATGTTGTGGTTGTTTTCTTCCCAGGCCATTTCCATAAGTGCGCGGGTGTTTGGGTCTATTTAACCCTTCACCGGGCAAAGTGTCCTCATGGCGCGACGCTGGTATGGCCAGCTAACCAGGCTGGTCTGGAGCTGCGTAGGGGCTGCCCTGGCCTGTGCTAGGGGCTGAGAGCCACACGGCCCGGGGCTCCTGCAAAGCCAGGCTTCCCCTTGGAGGGCCACAGCCCATACCCACACTTGGCGAGCCTCCATCTACCCATCTGCAGAATGGGTCTGCAGGCCACTCAAGCTCTAACTTAGGTGGGAATGGCAGCAGGAGACAACACAGGCACGTGGACAGAGTTACGTGGCAGCCTGTGGGTTCTGTGGGGGGGGGGCAGTCACTCCCAGAAAGGAGGAATGAGGGAGCTGGCCTGAGCCAAGCAGTTCTGGAACTCATGGATGGACACAAGAAGCTGGCCTGCCCCTGGCCTCGCTGGCCCAGCCCTGCAGAGGACGAAGGGTTTGGTGGCCTTGAGGCACTCAACCTTGGATCCATCTGTTCTGGGCACAATCAGGCTCTTGCAAAGGACAGTTATGTCTGCCCAGGCCAGGACAGTGGCTGCCTGCATTGCTTCCCAGAGTGCTCCTGGAACAGTCCCAATTTAACCCACAGGGTGCTGGCGGACTCCTGTTCCAAGTAGAGGCCAGAGCCAGTTGTCACAAGGAAAGTATCTGGTTCATGTTAAATGCTCAATTATTAGTGTGCGTGCGTGCGTGTGTTTGTTGGTATTGGACTTGAACTCAGGGCTGGGGCACTATACCTTAATCTCCCTCCCCACCCCAGCATTTGAGGAACACAGTTCCACTTCCGGGTTTGGGGGGATTAATTGGAGATAAGAGTCTCACAGACTTTCCTGCCTGAGCTGGCTTCAAACCCTCCTCAGATCTCAGCTGCCTGAGTGGCTAGAATTATAGGCGTCAGCCACTGGTGCACCGCCACTGTTCAACTACTGAGGCTGCAGATCAAGTTCCTCTTTAATAAGCAAGGTTTTCCTCTAACTGTGCTGATAAGGGATGGCTAAACACACAGGGCTGCTCTTGGAGCCCAGCGTGCTAGCACTCGCCTAGGACCCTGGCACTTGGGAGGGGGAGGCAGAAAGGTAGACAGAGGGTTTCAGCCCAGTTACACAGAGAGACCCTGGCTCCCCAAAACAAAACACAGAGCGTGCACATAGGGCGGCGCTTGGCCTGACCCTTGTCTATTTAGGGTTTACATCCTAAGAGTTTGTGTGAGAAGTTAAATGGGCGCACCACAAGAATAAAGTAAAATAAAAACACAGCAGTTCAGGGAGCAAGCAGGGGCAGGGCTGGACTTGATTGGCAGCTGGTATGAGGAACTGGTTTCCGGATTAGATCACTAAATTTAGCATCCTGGGCAGAGGGCGTGGGGGGGGGGAGGGGGGCACTACCTGTTCAGAGACAATCTCTGCCCCAGCTCCCAGGATCACAGTGCACCTGAGGCCCGTGTCTACAAAGGTTGGAGGAGAGGGCTTGTCTGGTAAGCTTGAGGCTCTGAGTTCAGTTCCCAGCACCGTGACCCTCCCCGCCCCCAACAAGAATGAAAAAAAGATCTGACTCCAGACATGGAGCAGGGGGGTCCTACAGAGGCAGAGCGGTATGTGTGTGGGGGGAACAGCCTCCTTCCCTGCTTCAGTACGGCTCTGGAGATGGGGCTGGGGAGGGCGTGGCCAGCAGCTGGCTCCCACTGGGAGCCCCCAGGCTGGGCTGGGGTGCATTTCAGAGTGCTAAGCTGTGTCTATGTCTTTACCAGGAAGTCTCAGCGATGGTCGCTGGTGAAGATGGGTACATGACGAGTGCCGTGGAGTGGAATGGGCAGGTGTCGGGGAGACCCATGGCCTGCTCTTCCACATCTGATGACACAAGCCCAGCCCTCAGCGCCAATGCCAAGCATCAGCCTCTGGAGGACATCTGACTATAAGGCCCGGGCAAGAATCACATTATATACCAATGAACTGGGGCTCCAAGGAGGGGGCTGGGGCAGACACTGTGCCCGCAGCGGTGGGCTCTCACGCAGCCTGGCCCTGCCCAGCTCACCCGCGCCTCACCTCCACAGGGATGGCCTCTTGTCCTGTCCACATGGCTGCCCGAGGGTCCCTGGGCTTCTGCTCTTTCTACCTCTTTCCATCCCCCCGAGGCTGAGGCAGCATGAGCCACTCCAGGATGAGACCCACCAGCCCAGCCACCAGGAGCCCGACTCCAGGTTAAATGGAGGGTGATGCCAACACCTCTGGTTTGCTTTTACATTTCCACCTCCCCTCCTCCCGCCTGCCCTGGGGACTTGGCTTTGTAATATCAGGGGCTACAGCACCCCTATTTCCATGCGCACTCTCTCTGTCTCTTGTCATTGAACCCAGAGCCTTTTGTTTGGGGGTAAATGCTGTGTACCACTCAAGCCACCACCCCCCCCCCCCCGCTTTTATTTACTTAGTGACAGTGTTGGGGCTTGAACTCAGAGCCTGAGTGCACTCTCTTGGAGATATTAGTCTCATGGACTTTCCTGCCCTAGCTGGCTTCAAACCATGATTCTCAGGCTTCAACCTCAGGAGTAGCTGCAATTACATGCTGGAGCCACAGGGACCTGGCTGTGTTTTGTTTCCTAAGACAGGGCCACAGCCAAGCTGATCTCTAGTTTTCACTTCCCTTTCCTCTGTCTCAGGTAGCTAGGGTTAGAGGTATGCGCCATCATGCCCCCTAGATGTCTGCCTATGTTTTCTGACATGTCTCATGACCTTGGCCAGGTCTGGGCCCCCATTTCCCCGAGGGCTCCTCGAGACCAGGCTCAGGGTCTCAGCCTGGATCTGCATACCCAGAGAGAGAAGGTGAAGCCCACACTGTGATCATTCCATCACATGTGGACTTTCTGACTTAGGCATGGGGTTGATTTCACTGGGCAAGGAGTGGACAGAGGCTCCCTCCAAGTGTGGGCGCTGGGCCAGGGAGGGGTGTCCGGGTGCTGGAGCCTCGGGCACACGTCAACACCAACAGGTACTAAGTAAAGACCCTGAGTGCGGGCAGGCTGGTGCTCCGTGAGGCGGCTCTGCAGTCTCACCTGGTTGGCTCTCTCCAGGTCAGTGGTGATCATCTCGATCTCGTCGGCCCTGGGAAGGCGAGAGGGTGGGTTAGTCAGAGACCTGGGGGGAGGGGAGGAGCCCAGCGTGGGGGAGGGGGAGCATGAGGCAGGGGCATCCCCATGGGCCTCGTTCACTCTCTTAATACCCATGTATCTGGGAAGCAGGGGCCCCCCCCGGAAGGTCCCCCAGATTTGTTGGGGAGGCAGAGCCAAAAGTAGCCAAACCCTTGCTGCCAAGAGATATGCAGGTAAAGCTATGAGCTGGGGTTCTAGAATAAAAGAGCAAGGAGCGGTGAGGTCTCCTGGGGGGATGGCATCACCCAGGGCTTCAGAAGCAAGGGGCAAGTTGGTCAGGTTTTGAAGGATGAGTAGGAGTTTGCCAGGCTAAGGGGATGAGAGGCCAGGGAAAGGCTTTTCTGGGACACAGGCAGTTGGTTTAAGGGGGCTGATGGCGATGGAGATGAGGGCTTGGGGGCTCTGCGTGTGAACCGCTGAGGCCTGTTCCTAACAGTGAAATCTCTGGTTCCTAGTGATTTTCTGCCCCCACCCCCTCGAGTGACAGCAGATACACCGACCCATGGCCCAATGCTGGGAGAGGGGACAGTGGTTCTGCCCAGAGGGGCAGTCAGTCCTACGGCCCCACCGAGGGCTGGGCCAGCGCCCAGCCAAGGCTGCTGGCCACCCAGGAAAGGTCTAGCATGCCCACAGGAGACAGAGCGGAGGGACAGCCACTGTGGCTGTAATGGGGGCCCAAGGACTGCCCCAGGGCTCCTGCTGACACAAGTCCACGTGTCTTCTCTCGGTATACACAGCCCAGCCCCTGTGCTGCATGCGTGCGGAGGCTGCCCCATTGCTAGCGCTCCTGGCTTTCTGTGCATGCCTGTGTGCGTGTGCATGTGCGTGTGTGTGTGTGTGTGTGTGTGTGTGTGTGTGTGTGTGAGAGAGGGAGAGTACTGGGGTCTGAACTCAGGGCCTGGACCCTGTCCCTGAGTTTTTGTGCTCAAGGCTGACGCGCTACCTCTAGAGCCGCAGTGCCCCTTTTAGCTTACTGCTGGTTAATTGGAGATAAACATCACATAGACTTTTCCTGCCTCTTGAACGCTCTTTCTTTATCCTTCCCTGCTGCCTTCCAGAAGGTTCTATAAGCGATCGACCCCTCCGGCAGCCATACCCACCCTGCGCCTTTTCTCCTTTGTCCCTCTGTTGTTCTTGGTGCCCGTGCCTGTGCTAGTGTGGCTCCGAGCCTCTGGCTCAGGCTTCTCTTGCTTTCGTGGTCCGTCTGTCTGTCCTTTGGCTCCACAGCTGTGAGGTGTGCTCACAGGGTGGAGGAGCAAGCCCTACTGTGTGCCCGGACTGAAGAAAGGCATCCAGCAGGCGCTGAGCACTTCCCCTGGGTGCCACGGGCTCAAGTACGAACAGGGCAAAGCTTGGGCGCCATGTGGCCTCTGGCGCTCGGGGTGGAGCCCCAGGGGCTCCCAGGCGCAGGTTGAGACCCAGCTGCCCTCACTGACAAGCAGCATTGAGCATCTTGGGGTGACAAGTGGATCAGACCTCAGTCCAGGTCTTGGGTAGGCTGGCACAGCTCCTTGCAATGCATTCTAGAAATCTTCCTCCTCTTCCTGCTGGGGTCTGAACTCAGGGCCTTGCACTTGGCTAGGCAAGTGCTCTACGACTTGAACCACACCTCCAGAACAGTTTTGCTTTTGTTATTTTCTGGACAGAGTCTCGTGTTTTTCACCTGGGTTTCAGCCTTATACTGTGGTCCTCCTATCTTTGGCTTTCTCTGTGGCTGGGAGCAGAGGTGTGGGTCTCTACATCCGACTTGTTTGCTGAGATGGTCTTGCTACCTTTTTCCCAGATTGGCCCCCCTCAAATAGCTGGGATTAAAGGCATGTGCCACCGTGCCTGGCTTCCCTGGATGTCTTCACAGATGGCTCTGGAGAGTTATTACTATCCAAGACACAATGCCTCATCTTCAAAAGATGTCAAGTCACTTGTACAAAATGAGTCACATTTAAACAGGAAGCTGCCTCCTCGTTGGCTGCAGCAGTCTCCAGAAGTGAGACTCACGGTCCCGTGGCGGGTTAGGTGAACACCAGTTCCTAAGCAACCGGAGAACTGGCCAAAGTAACACATGTGATAATGCTATGGCCCAGCCTTGCAGGACAGCACAAATGCCACCCCAGGGTCCTCCTTACCCCCGGGCTCTCATAGAAGGGCCAGGAGCCACAGAGAGATGGCAGCAGGAACTAGGGATGCCGAAAAGTTTGGGCTCAGGCTGTGGGAGTGGCTCAGGTGGCAGAGTGCTTGGCTAGCACGTACAAGCTCCAGGTTCAGTCCCCAAGACTGTCACAAAGTGAAGTCTGCAGGTTTGTTACTTTTTTTTTCTTCCCCTAAATGGGAGATTTGGGCAAGGCACTGGTGGCTCATGCCTGTAATCCTAGCTACTTGGAGGCTGAGATCTGAGGATACAAGTTCAAAGCCAATGGGGGCAGTAAAGTCCATGGGACATTCATCTCCAGTTAATCAGCAAAAAGCCAAAAGTAGAAATATGACTCAAGGGGGCTGGGAATATGGTCTAGGAGCAAGAGGTGTTTACCTCGCATACATGAAGCCCTGGGTTCGATTCCCCAGCACCACATATACAGAAAATGGCTAGAAGTGGTGCTGTGGCTCAAGTGGCAGAGTGTTAGCCTTGAGCAAAAAAAAGCAGCCAGGGACAGTGCTCAGGCCCTGAGTTCAAGGCCCAGGACTGGCAACAAACAAACAATAAAAAAAAAGAAACATGAGTCAAGTGGCAGAGTGCTAGCTGTGAGTGGAAAAGCTCAGGGGGAGCAGCCAGGCCTTTGTACTGACCCAGTACTGACACACACACACATGCACTCACACACATGCACTCACATATTCACGCATACACACACACACACACACACACACACACACACGCTTTAGGAGATAAGGAGCGTATCCATTAGTCTCTGAGAGTGAAAACCAAGCTGGCTGAACCTCAGAACAGCCACAAAACCAACAAAACCAGCCTCCTGGGTCACGCCCCCCCAGTGAGCACTGGACCCAGACCTCCTGTGCTCTCCAGGGCAGGGGTGAGTTACAAGGCCCAGGCTTTCCTGGTGTGAGCACCTTTCCTTTTCTCTCTTTTTCTTCTCCTCCCCTTAGTTTTTCTGGTGCTGGGGCTTGAACTCAGGACTTGTGTACTGTTCCTTAGTGTTTCCCCTCAAGTCTGGTCCTCTACTGCTTCAGTCACAGCTCTACTTACAGCTTTGTGGTAGCTAACTGGAGGTAAGTGTCTCATGGACTTTCCTGCCCAGCTTTGAACTGCAATCCTCAGATATCAGCCTTCTGAGTAGCTGGGATTACAGGCATGAGCATGGTGCCTGGTGGATTTCTCCTTTCTGTTCTGAAGGCTCTGCTATGACTCTGGACCTTTGGGGCTGGCCATCTGTATGGTCATTTATCTCCCAGAGTTGGTGATGGCTGCATATTGTTTGCTCGGCAGAGCATTTATTATAAAAACTCAGCTGCTCAACAATATGGCTTCCAGTGATCTATTAACCTGCACCACCCTGTGCGCTTCGGGGCAGGGCGCAGTTTCCAAGCAGCAGCCTGGAGCTCCCCCCCCCCCCCACGCTCGCCCCTCTCCCCGCGGGCTGCTTCAGGGGGCTCCTGGGCTTACACACGGTTGATAAGCATCTTCAAAAGACTGGTGAGGTTGATGGAAAGGAAACCCTATCTACACTAGAAACAACATTTCCTTTCACGGGGGGGGGGGGGGGGGGGGGAGGGGGAGGGCGTGAGGCTGGAGAGCATCTCAACCCCCAACATTAATCCTGGCCGCTAGGAGCCGCCAAGCCCTCCACCTCTTTCTCTGTACCCGTGGGCTCCATGAGCTCTCGTGTGACCAAAAATTCTCAAGAAGAAGCACACCAGCACTGAAGGGGCTCACACCTACCTTTGAGTGACTATTCCCTATGTAACACACGCAATGACTGTTCACACCAAGCGCGGAATTAACGTCAGGTAGAGTAGGGCACCAAGGCCCAAGCCTGGAATCCCAGCTACTCTAGGGGCTTAGATCTGAGGATCGTGGTTCAAAGCCAGCCTGGGCAGGAAAGTCTGTGAAACTCTCATCTCTAATTAACCACCAGAAAACTGGCAGTGGAACTATAGCTCAAGTGATATTGTGCCAGCCTTGAGCAAATAAACAAACCAACCCAAGAAGAGCCCCAGGCCCAGAGTTCAAGCCCCAGGACTGGCATGTGTGTGTGTGTGTGTGTGTGCACAAACACTCCCACATGCCCACACACCCACATACTCATGCCACCCAGGGATAATGTAGAGATGCAGGGAGGCCAGCCTCCAGCTTATGATGCTCCTGCCTGAGCCTCCCTGCTCACCTATGGACTCTGCTTCCACTGTGGGTCATGAAACTGACCCCCTCGGTCAGCGATGCTGTGTCAGCTGACCAGGCCCGGGGTGGCCTGTACAGATCAGAAAACCTTCCTGGAATCCAGACTAAAGCCAATCATGACAATAACAGAATAGCTAAAGATCTGTTTTCAAGAAAAGCTCAGATGTGTTCACAGAGCATTGTCCCCTCTGGCCGGCTGCCGTGCCGTGTGCCCATAAGAGCCTCAATTTCCAGGGCCAGACAGTTCAGCAACAGGCCGGTGGAGAGTGGCAGACATGCAGCGAGGGCAGGCAAGATGGTGTTACAGAGGGTACAGTTAGGAAAACGGCCCACAGGCTGGTGGCTTTAATTCCCTCCACTGGGTTTCCATGCCTTGTGGTCCTGTAGACCTTTGAATAACAGTTACCCACACAGGAGTCGCTGTGTTCTCAAGCAAACTAGAAGAGGTAATTGTAGGGTAAGAGTGGTGGCAGAATCCTGTAATCTCAGCTACTCAGGAGGTAGAGACAGGAGGATAGTGAAACCCTACCTCAAAAACAAGCCCAGTATGGCGGTGTGAACCTGTAATCACAGCTACCCATGAAGAAGAGGTAGAAGAACTATAGCCACAAGCCAGCCCAGATGGTACAAGACTCTACCTGAAAAACAAATCAAAGCTGGGCACTGGTGGCTCATACCTGTAATCCCAGATACTCAGGAGGCTGAGATCTGAGGATCAGGGTTCAAAGCCAGTCCAGGCAGAAAAGTCCTTATGAGATTTTTATCTCCAATAAACTACTCAAAAAAGCTGGAAGTAGTGCTGTGGCTCAAGTGATAAGAGTGCTAGCTTTGAGCACAGAGGCCCAGGGACAGTGCCCAGGCCCTGAGTTCAAGCCCCAGGAGGGCAAACAAACAAATAAGTCAAAGCGAAAGGACCAGGGCTCTGGTGTTTGAGCTCAACACTTAATCCTTTCCCCTCCCCACAAAAAAGAAAAGATAATCATAACCATCTACATAGTAGTTTTGACCAAGAAGTTCTAGCTGCAATCCGATCCAGCCTCTGCATTCAGCTTACACACTCATCGGAGTGCAAGAGGGCAGAGGGGTGTGAAAACGATGCCTGGAGATACGATGGGTTATGTCCAGATGTGGGCAGATAACCGTGTTTCTTGCGTAAATAAATCACAAGGGAAATAACAAGAGATGGAGGCCCAGGAGTGTGAGTGCCTTAAGGCATGGCTCATGAGGGACATCTGATCCAAACAGCTTTAGAGAACTAGCAGATTGCGTGGTGTTTAGGGGTAACCAATGGATATATCTAATCATAGAAGGCGGTATGTGACCACAGGATTGTAGGGTACTGAAGAAAGTCCTCACTGTAGCATTCTGCATGCTGAGATGCTCAGAAACGAGGGAGTTCTCATGCACACACCTGCAATCCCAGCACTCAGGAGGCAGGGGGAGGAGGGACAGGGAGGAGGGCCGGGGCAGGATGGGTGCTGGGTAGGGGGTGGCATGGTCTGGAGCCTATCCTGCTGCTGGACTCCAGCGTGCTCCTGTGTGACCGGGGCCTGGGCAGCGGTGCCACACGGGAGGGCACTGCCGCGGGCCCTGGGAAATAACTCGTGACACTTCCACCCTGTCTGGGTGTTTGGTGACCAGCTCCTCGGCTGGCAAAGCTTGTGGCAGCCACTAGCCTGCCTGTTTGTCCTGGCTTGATTTCATCCTGATTTCCTGTAAGCAAAGGCCCAGTGGTGTTGGCCAAGCCACCAAAACCTGGGATAGTGCGACATGGGGGACGTGATGGCAGGCCTTTTCCACCTACAGCCCCAGGGACGTCCTGAGAGATGGGGAGACTGAGGCCTGGAGCCTCCTGTCTCTGTAAATCCCGCACTGATACCCAGTGGAGCCTCAAATTGCCCCATTGGCCCTAAGCACCGCTTGGTTAGGCAAAGGGCTGGTGGCAGAAGCGGAAGCTAAGGATTTTTGACGCTGGTCACCCTTCAACTCCTGCCTGCCCGGCCTTCCCAGCTCCAGCCTTGGCCTCCCTCCCCGGCAGCCTCTATGCTCCTTCCACAGTGTCCTCCGAAGCCCGGCACACCTGGGCTTCCGTCCTTCTTAGTGTCTGCCCTTGGCCCCCACTCCCACTTCACTGGCCTGCACTCAGGAGGGAGGGTGGCCTGCTCCACCCAGCAGGACCGGGGAGCAAAACTGTTCAAGTCCTCCTGGAAAACTTCCCAACCAACCTCAAACCTGAATTCCCACCTACCCCATCCCATCTAGCTGGGATTATAGATGTGCATCATCATACCCAGCTTGCTTACTGATCTGGGGCTTTTTTTTTTTTTCTTTTTCTCCAGTCCTGGGGCTTGAACTCAGGGCCTGAGCACTGTCCCTGGCTTCTTTGTGCTCAAGGCTAGCACTCTGCCACTTGAGCCGCAGAGCCACTTCCAGCTTTCTCTCTCTCTCTATATGGTGCTGAGGAATCGAACCCAAGGCTTCATGTATACAAGGCAAGCACTGTACCACTAGGCTATATTCCCAGGCCCTGATCTGGGGCTTTTTGCTGGAGCTGGCCTTGAGACACAATCCTTCCAATCTTTGCCCCCCAAGTTGCCGGATTATAGGTGCATGCTCCCTGCCCCCTGCCCCCCCCCCCCCCCCCCCCCCCGCCGAGGACCATTCACTGGGAAGACAGCATCCTTTTTCCCCTCACAGAGTCTGCACTTTGCATGCAGAGCGGCTGAATAATTGAGTGGTTCCGGCCCTCCTTGGGAAGCTTTAAACCAATGACTGGGTGTGTGTGTGTGGGGGGGGGGCATGGGGCAGACTTGCTGGCCCTGCACAGACCTGCCCTTGCCTTTCCTCTGACCTTATTGGTGGTGGGCCGGCATCTTGAAGATCACCCTGGTCCTTGGTGATGGCTGCCCCACTGAGCAGGCTGCACAGGGAGTCTCCTCGACCCGTCACGCCAGCAGTGATCAGGGACCACAGTGCCGTGAGCTCTGAGGAGCCAGCGTGGCTCACTCATGCCCACCTGCCAAGTGACCAGGCTTTTCATTCAAACCCAACTTTTAATGGACTTCTCTGTCCAGGCTGGCTTTGAACCACAATCCTCAGATCTCAGCCTCCTATGTGTGAGCCACTGGCACCTGGATTTAGGAGGGTTGTTTTTTTTTTGGGGGGGGGGGGAACGACAAAGTTTTACCATGTAGCCCAAGCTGGCCTTGAACCACTGCTCTTTCTCCCTCAGCCTTCCTTTATCCGGGACTTGGAAGGGAGGCTATGGGGCAAGTCAAGGCCGGGTGCCCCTGTGAGCATGCGCACCACCCGTGCTTCCCATCACCCTATGATGTGGTGATTCAGACCCAGCTGATTTTTTAGACAGTGCTCTCTGGGGTGAGCTTACAGAAGGGCCCGGATGGGCAGGTGATGAATTGCTGAGTGCAGGGAAGTTAACCAAACCCGTGAGACCGCTCGCCACATGGTGAGGAGAGTTCTGCTCCCGGCAGGCCCTGCCCCGGGAGTTGTCTGGCAGGTGAGGGGCCTGAACAGGGGGAGAGCCTGCTGGGTAGCTGGGTTCTGAGGACAATACAAAGTCACTGCAAATGTTAAAGAACTTAGCGGCAGTGACTGTGGGTTCAGAATCCTCTAGAAGAGAAGGGCTGGCTGTGGAGGGAGGGCGGGCAGAAGGGAGCAGGGTGTCACTGGCTGCAGTGACACATCACACTGTAGAATGGTGGGGCCCGTGTGTGCAGAAGGGAGGAGACACAGACAGGCAATTCGCTCAGGACATCTTCTCTAAATAGGGCCAGGCCCCGCTTCCACATCTGTAATCCCAGCTATACGGGAGGCATGGAGAGGAAGATCAAAGTTCCCCATGGGCCGCTGGCAAAAATGAAAGATCCTATCTGAAAACTGATTAAAGTAAAAATGACCAGAGGTGAGGCTCAAGTGGCTGAATGCAGGTTTGTCAAGCCCAAGGCCCTGTGTTGAAATCCTCGCAGCACCAAGAGAAAGACAAAAGGAATACCAAAAAAACAAAACAAAACAAAACAAAACACCAGAAGAAAGAAGTAGAGAGCTCTGGCGCTCCTGCGCAGGTCTGCAGGAGCAGCTGGAGGGACGGGCAGTCAGTGCTCGGGTTTGTGAAATGAAGGAGATCACGCATGTCCGTGAGCTTGTGACGTGAAAGATTGTGTGTGGGGGAAGAAATACAAACAAAAGCACAAACCCCAAAGAGAAGCTGTCTGCAGGGAAGAAGGGTTCTATGGAGGCAGTGAGTGAACCTGTCAGAGATGCCATCCATTTACCCACCCATCCGGCATCCATCTATCTATCTATCCATCCACCCATCCATCTATCTATCCATCCATCCAATCAACCACCCATTATTCATCCCTCTACCTACTCACAATCCATCCACCCCCCCATGAATCCACCCACATGCCAACAAATCCATCTATTCAACCACCCATCATCCATCTACCCACCCAATCATCCACCCATCCTTCCACCATCCGTCCTTTCTTCCACCCTCTGTCTCCAGAGTTTTTGACTTTCCCTTTATGATTTCTACTTTTGTCATCATGCTCAAAAAGACCTTTTCCACCCCCTTGTTATATAAATACCCACCTAAAATTTCTCGTAGTGTTTTTATTTTTTATATTTGCACATTTAAAACATCTAGGCTATAATCTGCATACAGCTCAGCTCCAACTTCTACAGATTTAGCCATTTGTCCGACTACTTCGTGAAGATTCCATCCTTTTCCAACTTAATTAAGCTCAAGCACTTTTTATATACAACTTTTTCTTCTTAATTTTGAAACCTCCAAAAAATACAGAAAGCTCCCAAGAAAAAAAATAACAATCAACCATCTGCCCGCACGCAGAATTAGCTGCTTCACACCACGCACAGCCCTGGCCGCCCCCGGCAGGGCCAGTTCTGGAGTTCTGGGCCCACGTGGGCTTGGCCTGGAGGTAGGGGTGGCCAGTAATCCCGACATCCTTTAAATCTCCCCATCCCATCAAAATAGTCACAAAACACTGGAAAGGTAAAAATACACGGTATCCAATCACATCACAAATATAGGCACTGCTCTCTGGTGCCAGGCTATTTGTAGAACATTCCAAACGTGACATAACTTTTTTTCTCCCCACTCCTTTGGGCTACCTTTCTGGAAAGGGGAGGGCACAGGGTGCAGTGGGGGTTTGTTCTCTGTGATGCCGAGTGCCCCGGGTCCTTGCTCTGTGTGTCGGAGCGTTAAATCTCTGCACTCAGGAGAGCCATGCAGCCAGGCTGCACGTGGGGCGCCATAAAGCTTGGCATTAAAAATTCACACAGCAGGCTCGCCTCGCCCCACTCTGCTCTGGCTGCAGGCGGCTGCGGGAAACATGAGACACCCCACTGTCTTTCTGGCAATTGGAGACATTCCTCAACAAACACCACCCCAGAAACAGAAGGAAGGGCAAAGAAGCCAGGAGGGAAACTGAGGAGCTCCATCATTTGGCAGGCTCCGGCTTTCCTTGCCGCCGCCGGAGGCAGCCTTAGGACCCAGCTGTTGGGCCCCTCTGTGGGTGTGCTGTGAACCAGCCCTTCGCAGAGCCTCAAATTCTCCCCGCCAGGGGGAGCTACCCTCTCCCCAACCAGCCTGGGTCCGTCATGCCAGGCCTATGTTGTACTGCCAGTCAGCTGGGAGGAGACTACACAACGAATAGAATAGCCGGGCGCAGTGGTTCATGCTGGCAATCCCATCCACTCAAGAGGCAGGCATTACAAAGACAGTGGTTCAAAGCCAGGAAAAAGGTGAGCAAGACTATCTCAACTATTAAGCCAGACATGGTGGCCCACACCCACAATCTTTCTACACAGGAGGTCAGGGGTAGGAGGATCGGTGTTCAAGGATAGCCTTGCTAAATCACGATGACTGGCCTGAACAATAGCTAACAGGCAAAGAAGGACTGGAGGTGAGGCCCGAGTGGTAGAGTGCTGGCCTAGCAGGCATGAAGTCCTGAGTTCAAACCCCAGTGCTGCCACCCCCTCAAACAAAACACAGAACAGAAGAAACATGGATCCTACAAAAATGTGGCATTCGCGGTCCGTGGCAGAGCTGATTCTGAGGGGCACGTTTGCCAAGGTGTTAACAGCTCTGCCATGGAGGAGTCCCATGGCAGTGCACCTCAGCCATGTGGTGCCGTCTCAGAGGACAGCCATGTCCAGCCACTACTGAGCGGCTGCTCGGGAGGGGATGGCGGGGTACGCGAGCCTCCTTCAGCTTGCGCTCTGCCACTCCCTCAGATCTTTCTGCTTTCGTTATTTTTCGGTGGTGTTTAGCTGGAATTACAGGAATGCGCCACATTGTCCTTCTCAGCACTCAGGGAGTTTCTCATTCTTTTCTGTTCTTGATCCTGGTACTAAGGACTGAATTCAAGGCTGTGCTTGGCTTTTTTTCTGCTCAAGGCTGGCACTCTATTACTTGTGCCACAGCTCTACTTATGTTAAATAGAGAGAAGTTCAGGGACTTTCCTGAAAGGTTGGCTTTGAGTCACAATCACCAGATCTCAGCCTCCCGAGCAGCTAGGATTACAGGTGTGCACTCCATGCCCCGCTCAGCACTTGGGGGTTTTCCTGCTCAATTTAGACGCAGGAGGCTGCCCCCTGTTCTTCTGGCCTGCAGGTGCTTGGGCACAAAGGCCAAGGAGAGCCCCCTTCGGGCACCAAGGTTTTGGTGTGAAGTATTCTGCTTTGCACCTATGGGGATGCAAAGTTCCAGAACGCAGATGCATGCATAAACTCCCCTACGAGTCTGATTTAGTGGTCTTTAAGGTTTTGGGGACAATAGGTTCTTTATATTTGAGCCCATATGCTGGGAATCATAAAAGTAGCTGCTTCTCTATTTTTAGGGGAATTAATCTGGCCAGGATAATTACAGCTACCCAGAATGGAGGCTGATGACTCATCAAAAAGGGACATGGGATATGTCACATTCTTAAAGGGACAGGAGGAGCCCATGTGTCAGGACACCTCAGCTGGGGAGGCAATGCTTGTCTAATCCGCCTGATTGAGATGGCCATGGGACCCGCAGGCTGGGTCAGCTGGGTTGGACCTTGCCCAGTTTCCGTCCATCTTCTGTGAATTATGAAGATTATAAAAGAAAGGCCCATCTGCACTCTACGGGTCAGAAACAGACAGAGTCAGCAGGGCGCTGGTGTTTAGGCCTGTGGCTCCAGCCACTCAGGAGGCCGAGACCTGGAAGAGAAGGTCTTTGAGACTATTATCACCAATGAACCATCAAAATGTGGAACTGGAGGCATGGTTCAAGTAGTACAGCACCAGCCATGAGCAAGAAAGCTGAGTGAGATTGAGAGGCCTTCAGTTTATTAAGTTCTGGATCCAGAAAAAAAAAAAAAAAAAAGAAAGCCCTTAAGGGCCACCTCGAGCAGCCAGGGCCGCTCTGAGCAGGACTTTTATCTTGTTTTTGTAGGGCCAGGCTGCAGCTTCTATACTAAACCACACCCCCAGCCCCAGGGAGGACTGAGACCAGTGCTGAGGGGCCTCTGAGTACTGGACGCTGAGCTCCCAGGACAAGGCATGGGTCTTACTGACTGTGCGTTCCTAAGACAAGGCAGGTGTCTGCGGGATGTGGCCCGGAGCTCCCTCCTCATGTTGGCCGGACTTCCCATGGCACCAGCCGCTGGCATCGCATCTTTGAAGTGTCTCCCCATCCTCTGCTGGGACGTGGGGTACGTGCTCTCCTCTTGCGAGGCCCCTTGTCACTGTGCCTTGTGTCACAGAGTCCCTTGAGAACCCAGCACACAGTCATCGTAGAAATGCACGGTGTGCTGTGGGGAAGGCTGTGGAGGCACAGCCCCTAAGACTAACATTAGCTATAGAAAAATGAGGTGTTTCAGCACCACTCAATATTTCCTTCCATCGGGGCTCTGAGGAGGTATGAGGCTGATTCCATGCGTGTGACGTGGCCACCCCGCCCCCCGCCCCAGCTGGGGGGACAGAACAGAGAGGCAGCTGGGGACAGTGGCACCATGGAGCCCTTCCACGTGGGCCCCGAGCCTGCATCACTGCGGGAGGGGGCATCCTGGCGAGCATGGCTGTGGGTGGGGCGAGGGGACAGTGGGCAGCTGCAGGACCGGACGGGATGGGCAGGCGGGCAGCCCAGGCTCCTCCTGGGGGGGCAGCAACAGCTGGGTGCAGGAAGTCGCCGCCCCAGGGAGCCTCTCAGCACTCCTAGCCAAAGCCCTGCCTCCATCTGTCGGGACACGAGGGGAGACCCGGACACAGGGTGACCCGAGGAGGAGGGGGTGCCTGTTCACTAAGGAGCAAAAGGAGGCAGACATCATTCATCTGTTTGAGCCAGCTAGTGCTAGTGTGCAAGCCTGTGATCTGCTTGCACAACAACTGTTTTGGCAAGTCCCCCTATGTTCCGGCAAATATTAAAACGGTTTGCCATTTGTCTAAGGAATCTCACATTAATAAACATGAAGAACACTTTTACCTCCCACTCGCGGGGACAGGAGGAAACAAAGAGCAGCTGTGCTCATCAATGAGGCCTTGTTCTGTGCATAAAGCCTAATTACATCTCGCTTCAAGCCTACACACGGAAAACTTTCCCGCTGCCCCTGTCACGGCCAGCCCTGCCGGCCCAGCTGACGCTCACCCAGCTGACGCGCCACAGCGACCACTCTGCCGCTGGGCCTCGCCCCCCGCCCCGTGTGGGGGATGGGGTGGCTGCCCAGGGACAGGCAGGCAGTGTCCCGGGGGAGGTGGTGGCACTCTAGGAACCTCACACAGAGCCCGGCTGGGACACCCAGGCCCTGTCCCTGCTTCTCTGGGGCCGAGGGCTGCATGTACGTGTCTCCTAACTCCCCACAGACCCTGGCGCCCTCTGCTCTCAGATGCATGCACAGGTGAGGCAGTGAGAGGTGGGTGCCAAGCACAGACCCAGCGCACAGCAGATGGGTGGACAGAGGGAAGGACTCGCTCCCAGTCCCCTTCCTACACACACACACACGCATGTGGAGACGCTCCTCAAGAGGGCAGCTCATGTTCCCAGCTGTCTCAGCACTGTCAGGACAAGGCCTGCCCCGAGGCACGGACATTCACAGTGAAAATGTATGTGTGTGGTAGCACCTGGCGCCGGTGGTCAGGTGACATGCCTTGCCAGCAGAGGGGTGGGCACACAGTGGTTTGCTTGGTGTGTGGTTTTCCTCTTTTTTCCTTTTTTTTTTTTTTTTGGCCAGTCCTGGGCCTTGGACTCAGGGCCTGAGCACTGTCCCTGGCTTCTTTCCGCTCAAGGCTAGCACTCTGCCACTTGAGCCACAGCGCCGCTTCTGGCCGTTTTCTATATATGTGGTGCTGGGGAATCGAACCTAGGGCCTCGTGTATCCGAGGCAGGCACTCTTGCCACTAGGCTATATCCCCAGCCCTCTTTTTTCCTTTTTTTGATGTGGTCAGTCTTCCCTCGACCTCTCTGGCCTGGATCTGGCATGGGGAGTAGGGCTGTGGGGAGGAAGGCAAGGCGGGAGGTGGGGGCTGCTCCTGGACCCCTGGCCACTCCCAAAGGCCACAGCTCCTCTCTTACCTTCGGGGTTCCAGCCCCTCCTCCCTGCTCTGCCTGTTGGAGTCCAGGTGTGGCCCAGCCCAGCCAGCCCTGGCCGCAGGGTGCACGAGCGGCTCTACGGACGGTGGACCAGAGCTCCCCTTCTCCACACCCTCACCCACACCTGCTACCACAGCTCTTTCTCAAATGGGAATCCTTTTGCTGCCAGAGGCCATTTGGGCATTTATAACCTCACCTGCAGGCCACACAAGGTTGTCCATGCAGGCAGTTGGCTGAGGGCTGGGAGAGGGCGCACAGAAGCACGGGAGATGCACACTCATGTCTATGAGAGCGTTTGAGGACCAAGGGTTCCCAAAAGGCTCCTTCTGAAGGCTTGGTACTGGATCAGGAGGGCATCAGCTTATCACTAGGTTAAATGAATGTCAAGTTCACACGGAATGGGCTGCTGCTGTTGGAGGTGAGGCCTGGTTGGAGGAAGTCATCACTGGGGGCAGGGCCTTGAAGGGCATCTTTTCCCACCCCCTCGTCCCCCATTTCCTGGCTCTACACCAGGATGCTCCAACTCATGGCAGGCCCACAGCAACGGGGCTAAGCAGCCCTGGACTGAAACTGTGAGCTAAGGTCAGTCCTTCCTCCTTTAAATCATTTTAGTCAGACATTTTGTCACAGCAATGAAAAGCGGGACAGAATAATAAAGCAAACTCTGGTTAACTACAGATACACAATGACAGACACCTACAATGTACTGATGATGGCGTTCAGAAAGCGGCATGGCTTCCTAAGGAAGAGGCGTTATAACTGAACGCACCACAAAGTTACCAGCATTACCTCATCACAGTTGCCCAGCATTACGTCAACCAGCCTGGCGATGTTAGCACACTGTCCTCTCTCGATGAAACCATTTTAGAAAAGAATTAGTACTAACGAAGGATAGAGATCGAAGACGAGTACAGACCGCATCCCGCTGAGATAATGTCACTAAAGGATGATGGTCACTGAAAAGCCAGGCTTCGTGGCAGGGAAGGGCGGCGGGCGGGGCAGCTCCAGCTGTGGTCTCAGCTAGTGGGGAGGGCCCAGGCTGTGGGCTGTGAGACCATGTGGTCTCCTCTCAGACTGCACTGCCCCTGGATGGAAGGTGCTAACACCAGAAGCAAGGGATTTCAGAGTGAAATCTGAACCATCGCCTCCCTGGCCTACCTCACTCTGCTTCCACGTCCATCTTGGCACAGCGAAGATCAGAGGCCTGCTCTCCAGCACACTTAGGCCAGCAAGACAGGCAGTGCATAGAGATCGCAGGGGTATGCGGGGTGGCCGCAGGCCTGGGTGGGAGCGCCCTGCCTTTAGGGCTGGCCCAGAGAAGGGCTGAGGCACCTGACAGTGTCCCCAAGAGAAGTTCAAGCCTCCCCCACAAGCACAAAGGGTGAATGTGGTTGGGAGGGGGTAGTGACACCACGCTGGAGCCTGGGGCCACACAGAAGTAACCGGGAGGAGCTGGGGATATGGCCTAGTGGCAAGAGAGCTTGCCTCGTATACATGAGGCCCTGGGTTCAGTTCCCCAGCACCACATATACAGAAAGCGGCCAGAAGTGGCGCTGTGGCTCAAGTGGCAGAGTGCTAGCCTTGAGCAAAAGGAAGCCAGGGACAGTGCTCAGGCCCTGAGTTCAAGGCCCAGGACTGGCAAAAAAAAAAAAAAAAAAAAAAGAAGTAACCGGGAGACAATTATCCTCTAAAACCTGGAAAGGGGGCTCAGGCTCTAGGCAGGCAGCGCCTGCTTGGGCCCTGGAGAGTCTGGAGTCTGGTGCTGAGTGAGTTACCTGAAGGACCCCCGGGCCTTCCTGTGACAGGAGCAGACCCCCTGAGCCTCTGCCAGTGTGTGTGACCCCATACAGAAGCCCACACCATGCTGAGAGGGTGGGACCTAAGACACCTGTCTTCCTTATGGCCCTGCAGGCAAGTAAAGGGCTCTGGCCAGGGAAAGGCTGACAGGATCTGCCATGCCAGGCTCTGCGAGGAGCTGTCCCTCGCGCCCCATCTCTCATGCGCTGACTCTGCCCTGTCATTTCTAAGAGAAAGGGAGCTCACCACTGTGCCGGGCTTTACCATAACTGCCGGTAGAAGCACTGATGGGCAGGGCCACTCAGCATGCCACAGCTCGCGGCCACACGAGTCAAGCTCCTTCTAGAACCTGCCAGGCTGCTCTTGCAGGGATTAGCAAAAGCTGAGGCCAGTTAGGCAAACCCAGATGGACTGAGGACGGTCCGTGGATGGGCCACAGACGGAGGAGGACGGTGATGGACTTACTTTGCAGTGCTTTCTTCATCGTATTTGGTTTTCAGGTCAAATAATTCCGTTCGAGTTTTTTCCAGGGCTAGAAGGCAAGGACAGAAAATCACAACACCGCGAGCTGGCTAAGGGAAAAGCGCATGGTCTATCTCAGAAGGACGGGACAGACAGCCTTGTGTGAGGGAGCAGTGTGCACTAATCTGCCTCACTAAAATAGTTCTGGGCTCATTTACATATATACTTTCACATACCCCACCCCCCCACAATGGTTATTATGTTTTTTTGTGCTGGTGCTGGGGCTTGAACTCAGGGCCTGGGAGCTGTCCCTAAGTTGTTTTTGCTTAAAGCTAGTGGCCTATCATGTGGAGCTGTGGCTGTGGCTCCACTTCAGGCTTTTTGGTGGTTCATTGGAGATTAGAGTCTCAGGGACTTCCTGCTGGGGCTGGCTTCCTACAACGATCCTCAGATCTTAGCCTCCTGAGTAGCTAGGATGACAGGGGCAAGCTGCTAGCTCCTGGGCCTCTATGTTTTTGTCACTGACAGTCTATATGATGGTGGTCTCCTAAAGACAGTGACAGGGCTGGGAAGTTCCTATGGCCCAGAGGCAATGTCTCCTCTCCCAGCAGCTTGCTGTTCTGAGTCTGCACAGGTACAGATGTAAACAAACTCGCCAAACAGCCGGTGTGCAGTTATGTGCGGAGTATGACTCGCGGCCAGGCTGGTATGCTATTGCTTCTTGTTCTTACTACCCAATTCCCTTAGTCTTCACTTCAGAACGGCTCCTCCTTACTTAAAAAACAAGCTGACACCTGTGCTATGTGATGCCGGCAGCAGCTTCATCAGCTAGTCCTGCTTATATTTGTTGGATGTAGCAACAGTCAAGTGTGGTAGTGCATGCCTGTAGTCCCAACCCTCATATGGAAGCAGGAAGATTGCAGGTGGTAGCCAGCCTGGGTGCTGCAGTAAGACCCCGTCTCCAAGGGAGGGGGGAAAGAGGCCATGCCAGGGCCACATAGTACGATGGCACTACCAACTGGTGCCCAGCCGTGTGTGTGCGTGCGTCGACATACATACTTCACACATTAAAACAAACTTGACTGCCAGGATGATTAACCCTGAACTTTTCCAGGGCTCAAAGACAGGGTCAGAAGCCACGAAAGCAGATAGTAGCAGTCGGAGCTTCTCTCCTGCTTTCTCCCTGCCTAAATGGGGTGGGGGCTGTTTGCTCCTTGGCTGGGACTCTCTCCAGCTCTGGATCCATCTGCATTTGGGACACTCCAAGGCCGAGCTCCAGGAATGAGCCCTCACACCACCCACCTCCCATGTCAGGCCAGACGGCTGGCACCCGCACACATGGGCATCGACATTCAAATAAAAAACCAAGCCAACCCCAAACCACTGACGGACTGCTAGGCAAGACAATCCTAGCCTGAGTGTGCAAACTGTGGTTGTGTGAATGTGAGCTGTCGACATTTCTTCTGTGAACTCAAGTGCTCTGACCCTCAGCCACTGTGCTGTGGGACCTGGCCCGTAGGTGGTATGTGAGCGTGTCAGTGGTAGTGTGCATGCGTGTATGAGTGCATGCATGTGCGTGTGTGTGAGAAAAAGAGAGTGAGTGCCTGTGTAGGGCAGAGGATGGAGCCCAGGGCCTCATGCATGCTCTATCACTGAGTCGCAGTGCTAGCTTCGTGATTAGATTTTTTTTTGGGAAACTGTTGTGTGTTGGAACTTGGATTATGCCTTCTAATGTTTTATTTAAATGAAAGATAACAGTGCTGCTTCCTTTCCAGAAAAAAAAAGGAAGGAGCCCTTCCCCCTCCCCTTCCCCAGACCCATGCTGTTTAGAGTGCCACCCAAGCACCCCTTTTTTGGTATCTTTTAAACTGTAAAGGGTTCTGCTATTTAGTGTTCTCCTAAACTTCGCTTAGGGTAGAAGGTTTTTTGCTCCTATTATTGTTCCGAATGAAATGTCAGCCTTGACGGTGTGTGACGCAGCTGTGTTTGCTGGAGAGAAGAGCAGGAAGCGGGGTGGGGTGGGGGGCTCCCACCTCCACACTCAGCCCGGTGACTCAGAAGTCAGGGGAGTGGCCCGGAGCATGGGGGGCGTCTGAGGAGCAGTAGGCCAGCCCAGAGACGCAGCTCGCTGTCCCCTGTGGCTCTCCCACCTGACCTCACTAGGATAAAGAGCACCCAACCTGTTTGCAGGGTATGCAGCTTCTGCTCCGCTTCCTCCAGCTTCGAGGTGGTGGACAGCTGGCTCTCCTGCAGCCTCCTGGAACAGAAAGGAGGAGGCCAAAGTGGTCACACTGCCTACCCCTGCGCGCCCTGCGGCCTGGAGCGTGTCTGCCCTGGCTCGGAAAGAGGCAGGGCGGCCTGGGATATCTTTATGACAAGGGCCTGACCCCTCCATCCCCCGCCCTGGAATAGCAGAGCCTGGCAGGACAGATCTCCCCAGGAGTGTAATTACCAATAATAACCAGGCTGCACCCAGGAGCCCGGAGTCAGCCTGGGGAGCCAGACCCGAGACCTGCCCGCCAGGACACACCTGTAACCAGAACTCTTGTGCTCTGCACACCTTTCTCCCTGGCCCCTACTGCTTCTGCCTGCACCCTGGAGGTGGCTGCGGAGAGACTGAAACGCTGCCATCTTCCCGGCCCTGGGCCGGGCAGCCTCTTTTCCCAGGGAATGCCTCATTGCTTTCACCATACTTGAATTCCCCTTTCACTGGATACTCGCAAGGTTGTTTTTTTTAACTCATATGTCCAACTCCTTTTCTTTGGGGGGTTGGGGTGGGGGTGTGCTTGAAGAATGGGGTAATAAAGATCTAGTTTTATCCATTCCCCAATAATCAGCCAGTAATTTATATCCTTTCTTTTTCTTTCTTGTTACTGAGGCTTGTACTCAGGGCCTAGGCTGCTGTTCATTAGCTTTTTCTATCTGGGTTGGTGCTCTAACTCTTGAATTAGAACTCTACTTCTGGCTTTTTGCTGGTTCATTGAAGATAAGAGTTTCACAGACTTTCCTGCCTGGGCTGGCTTAGATCCCAGCCTCTTGAGTAGCTAGCATTACAGGTGGGAGCCACTGGCATCTGGCTATATATTTCAATGGAGTGAATCCTTTCATCCAGCTTGTAAACTTTGAAATACCTGGGACCTGGGCAGATGCACAACATTGTACTATGCCCTTCTATTTCCTACTATGCGGGGTTCTTTTCTCAGAGTTCTGGGAATTCCACATAGTTATTATCTTCCTGGCTACATAATGTTCCAGGTAGGGATGGCCTGTTTCTCACTCGCCCAGTTCTCATTTTGGGGCATGTGGACTGCTTGCATTTCTCCCATGATCAATCACAGGGAGAGAGAACCCAGGATTGAAAGTGCTTGCCTAGGGACGCTGCTTCAGGATGGCTCAGTGGCCTTTGGGAGCCCTGTGGGCTGCGCTCTGTTTCGCTCTTCCAGGGGGAAGGCATGAGAGCGCCCCGGTGCTGGCTCCATCCTGCGGTAAAGTTGGCGGGAGGCCACATTGGTGCTGCCTGGGAGGCCAGATCTGGAGCCTCACGGTGCTGCCTCTGGGAGCTGTGAAATCCCACCCCGGCCCCCAGCGTGCTGGCCAGCCTCTCCTGCTGTGGAATGACGTGTCCGTGTCTGGGGTGCTGGCTGGCACCAGCCGGTGCGGAGCTGCTCCAGGGGGAGGAAAAAGCCATCCTCCCCCTCTGTAAGGAAGGCCAGGTTTGGCCTGTGATTACAAGGCCTCCCAGAGGCGGCAGGCGTCTCCCTTTCTTGTTTTGATCATGCTAAGGACACGTTTTGTCGCTAAGCAGCCCCTCCCGCCCCCACACCTGGGTCTCCGTGGAGCCAGTCCTGCATGTATCCACCAGGACACAGGACACCCATGGCCCCACCCGAGAGGCTGCAAATCCCTGGCCTCCTGGCAATGGCCACACACGCTTCTGCTTCTTAATTTAACAAAAGGGCTTTTTGGTTTTGATTTTTTGGGAGGCAAGGTCTCGCTGTGTCCAAGTTGATGTGGAACCTGTGGTGGCGCCCAGGGTGGCCACAAACTTGTGATCCTACTGCCTGAGCCTCCTGACCACCATTCCCAAATAAAGAAAGGGCCTAGAAGCCTGACCTACACCGTGGGAACTGGCAAGCTCCTTATAGTTATTGTAAGAAATCTAACTTTCATGAAATTACCATATTAGTGGAAAACAGAGAGTTTTGGATAAAGCAAGCCATTACAAATCTAGGATTCATATCAGCTAGGTGGAGTGGTCACAGTGCTTACTGCTGGAGTAAGAGTGTCCGTCATCAGAAACCCTTCAGGACGTAACTGGTCTGGATTTTGGAGGTTTTGGATTATGGAATATTTGCCTAGACTTTACTAGCTAAGGATTCCTAATCTGAAAGTCTGAAATGCTCCAAAACCCAAAATTCTTTTTCTTTTTTCCTTTGGTGGTTGTTAGGGATTGAAGTCAGGGCAGGCCTCATCCATAGTAAACTCCGGCTGTGCCACAAAACTTCACCCCCAGTCCTCCAAATCCTTAACTTTTTCAGTGCTCAGGAAGCTTTAGATGCGGCGGCGCTGGGGATGGTGGTACATGCCTGAAACCCTAGCTACTCAGTGGAAAGGGGGATGGGGGGGGGGGAAATCAAGGTTCAACATCTCAACCAATAAGCCAGGCATGGTGGCATGTATCTGTAAGTCCGGCTATGTGGGAGGCACTGCTAGGAGATTGTCGTCCCAGCCCAGACAGAGCAAAGGTGAGACCCCATCTAAAATACAACCTAAAATAAAACCTGCCGGTGGCATGGCTCATCTGAGGGAGCAAGATCCAGGCTCTGAGTTCAAACCTCAAGCCCCAGTACTGGGGGGAGAAAAAAGTCCTGCCTGAGGGAGCATGTCAGATTTTCTGATTAGGGAGGCTCAGGCCGTGTGGCTCCTGGATTTACAAAGCCCTGTAGGAATGGAAAGAGGCAACAGGAAATGAGACCAACACCTCCCAAGCATGTGTGTGTGTGTGGGGGGGGGGGGTGTTTGTGCATGTGTGTGCGCGTGTGCGTGATGCTGAGTATCAAAAGGTGGTCCAGCTCTGGGGGGGGGGGCTCACAAACAGGAGGCCAAGGGCCACATTGCTGTGCCACCCGCAGTGGGGAGGAGGTGCGCTGACGGGGCGCTCACCTCTCCCTCTCTGCGAAGTCATCCTGCAGCTTCTGGCCGCGCTCGAGGGCGATGGTCTCTGCCTGGCTCCTCACCGTCTGCTCATACTCGCGGATCTTCTCCTTCAGCGCTTTGATGGTCACCTCTGCAGAGGAAGGGAAGGGGCAGTGCTCAGCACTCGTGGCAAGGGGACCCTAGAAGGGAGCCGCTCTCCCAACCAAGACACCTTCACCCTAACCGCCAGGTCCTCAAAGTGGGGTTACCCAAGTAGGTGCAGCGAAGGGAGTGGGGCCCCAAGGGGACCTGGGCAGGTGCAGGGCAGGCAGTGCCGGCCTGCTGCGGGCCGGTGGGGACTGGCGTGGGGGGAGCTGGGGTGGGATGGGGCTCAGCAGGCGGGGGAGGCAGGCAGAGCTGTGGCTTCCCTCCTGGGAGCACCCCATGCACTCCCACCAACACATGTGGGTATGGGCAGCAGCAGGAGACCCGGAGAACATGCGCACCGTCTGGCCATCAAGCTCAGGGCTTTGCTAAGGAAATCAACTGGCCTGCCACTGGGTGTATCTTGGGGGCTCTCAGGTAGAAGGCCCTGGAAGCAGGCATGGGGAGCCCTAGCCTGTGGTGGGTGGCGTGGGGCTTCCGCCATCCTGGGACAGGCCCAAGTCAGACAGTGGCGCCAGCAGCGCTCCTCCAAGGCTGGGGTCCGTGTGACTGCGTGGATGCTTGCCTTCACGGCACCGGGCTCGTCCTGACACAGCCCCGCAGCGCCATACCCCTGCTTTGTTCCTTCCGGGCCGTCTCAGCTGATGGGGTGTTTGCCACTTGGTGGTGGGCACAGCAGAGCCAGAGGGGGTGTGCCCCAAGGCTGTGGCTCTCCACACCACCCACCCTGGCTTCCCCTGCTCCCCGCTGCACACAGGAAGTGGCAGAGCGGACAAGGCACTTGCTAGGGGCACCCCAAACCCATATTTTTGGGGTTCATAGCCATGACATGGAAGAAACTCTCTGCTCTACCTTCTTAACCACCTGTACAAACACCATGATGAAAACAAGCAACGTCCACCTGCCCTTCCCATGCATGAGCCTGGAGGCTGCCAAGGCCTAGAGGAGGAGAAATTTCTGGCAAAATGAGACCAGGGGTCCTCCAGCGGCCTCTGTCCCGAGGTCTTACTGAGGTGTTATATAAAACACTGAGAGGCCTCTGAGAGAGGCCATGCCATACACTGCTCGCTGGCCCCTCAGGGAGCCGCCAGCCATGGAGGTGGGGTGTGCAGGCCAAGGGAAGGGATGCGTAGCCAATGGCCTCCCCCGCTGCCCACGGACCTCCAACAGTGTTAAGCCCCTAGCATGTGGCTCCCTCTGGAGCATGCCCCTGGGCACCTGGACCCTGTTGCTGCTGCACTCTGGGGGTGATTCTGAAGACCTAGAAAGCATTCTTGTGGGAGAGCAGGTCTTCTGGAAGGATCCCAGCTTCAGCAGCCTAGCATGGCTTTCAAGCAGGACAGAGCTGTCCTTTGGGTCCCTGGGCAGTGTCTGTACTGGATGCTTTCCCACCCATCACACGATCCTAGCTCTAGCAAGGGGGCCCTTCTGGCTGGGGGCTCGAGCACAGCACTGCCTGCACCTGGGCTGGCTCTCCCCATATCACCCATCAGTCCTCCAAGCAGGTTAAACACAAGCCCAGGGAGGAGTCAGCCAGCCAGAGCCACACCCTCTGCTGACCCCTTGCCCACAGGTTAGCCCCAACCACAAGCTTTCCCCTGGACAAGGGCAGCTGGAGGCCCAGGGGCCCAGGAGACACGGCCTCCGGTGCAGTGTGTGTGTGTGGGGGGGGGGGGGTGACGAGCCAGGACACCTTTGCCCTCTCTACTGAGAGACAGGCAGCATGCTTTCATGAGATTCCCTAATGATTAGGTGAGGCCGGCTAGGAAGGTGGAGGCAGCAGCCAGGAGGATGTGTCTAGTCTGGGCCTTAATGGATCCGCAGCAATTACCGAGTGACTCTCAGTGTGTGACCCTTTGATCAGAGCCTGGCTCCCTGACAGGTGTCCCCCGCAGGCAACACACCAGCCTTTTAACAGGCAGATCCCATCACGTGACAGTCTGGGAGGGATTTTCAAAGAATCCAGACCAGCCTCCACGGAGGGCAATAAAATCCCATGTAGCTATTGTGCAGAGGCAAAAGTTTGACTTCTCAACGCTCAGCATTATCATTATCTCTCTTTAACAACTCTGCCTCTCACCCCACCCAGGTTCATGACGTGGCTGACAATTAGAGCTAGTCCAAACAGAATGGGAAAGGCAATTAAAGAAAGAAAGAAAAAGAAAACAAGAGCAGGGAGCCAGGCGAGGCACACAAGGTACACCAACCTTGGTTCTTGACTTCAGCAAATTCCTTGTTGTACTCTTCAAGTGTCTCCCGAAGTTTCTGGTTCTCGGTCTCGATGTCGTGCAGGCGCTGTACTTTGAGCTGTAGCTGTTGCCCCAGGTCCAGAGCTGGCACGGGATCTGCAGGGCAGGAGGGCACACGTCAACATGCCTGGGACACCAGCCCATGCCCAGACAGAGGCCCGGGGGAGCCTCTGGCACGCCCAGGAAGTCATTTCGAGAAGGCCGCCTGGGGCCTTGAACCCCAGGGACCCGGCTGCCCTTCCCAGCATCCTCCATGTGTGAACATGGGGGGTGGGAGAGAGCCCTGGACCCACTGGGATTCGCTATGAAGAGAACCTCGGCCAGCAAGGGACGGAGCCCTGCCCGGCCTGTCCTCCTTGGTCCTTTGGCGCTGCCCCCAGGCCCAGGGTCCAGTCATTCCAGGCTGAATACCAGAGAGGCTCAGGAGTACTGCGCATCTTCTCATCAACACTGGGGAAGAATCACATGACAGGAGGGGAGCTGCACTTAGGGGAGGCGGGGCCGGGGCCAAGGTTCCCTGGCTGAGCGTGGGAGCACATGAGGCAGCCTTGAGCCTGCCAGCTCCAAGTGACCATCATCCATGGCCTGGAAGGTCAGCTGATGGGGACAGGAAAGAGCCTCCAGGGTTTCTAAGCCCAGACTGCCATAGCCTGTTGCTGGAAGGTGCTGAGAAAAGTCAGGGGTAAGCGGCTGTGGACCCCAAGACTTTGAGCCCTACAAAAGCTTGTCTGGGCATCCAGAAGCTCCAGATGACACCAAGAGCAGAACACGAGAGAGGCCTCGAGCTATGGGAATAGGACACACCCCCACGTCCACACACCTGCAAGACTTCCGGTGGTTCTGGGATTTGAACTCGGGGCCCCATGCTCATCAGGCAGGCACTCTACCACTTAAGCCATACTCGCTGCTCTCCTTTTCCTCTCTTTACTTTGTTTTTAGATAGTGTCTTTGACTGCAGTCCTCCCACTCCTGCTTCCCAAGCAGCTGGGATTACAGGTGGCTCTGCCAGGCCTGGCCTTGTGACACTGGCTTTGAACCCACAGTTGGACATGGTATCTATAGCACAAGGCAGGCAGGCACCGAACGCTCCCCGGCCTTGGCTAGACCTTCCTCGCTCTGTCTTGCAGCCTGCCAGGCAGTCACAGTTCACCTGCGGGGCGGCGGCGCCAGCCTCCCTTGGGAGGTGCCTGCAGGTTCTGTCCACTGTTGGGGAACACACAGCACCGCATGCGGGGTGTCATGGTACAAGCACGCTCCTGCATTTCCCCATGCCAGAATCATTCATTGTTCAGACCACCCTTGGTTCCTGGAAGCGAGGGCTGGGGCTACGGCTCAGCAGGCACGTCTGCCCGGAGCCAAGAGTTGTCTGACATGGCGCTGTCTGCACAGAGTTTACAAGAGGCGGCCCCAGGCCCCCGGTGGCTCCACGCTGGAGCCACAGCCCCAGCATCTCCCCGGCACCCACCCAGTCCACAGCCCAACCGCTCCTCCTTCCCATGCCTGGCTTTGCAGGGCGATTTGAATCAGTACTCAAATATTTATGTTCAAGTTGATTTTAGAAGCTATTTTTGGGAAGATGGTTCTTCTAAAACGCGAGTGGTAATAACAAAAAGATGGAATTCTGAGAACAAGGTGCAGTGTTTGTCTCCTCCTCCTTTAAAATAAATTTTAGTATCTTTCCACAGGCACCAGTGGTTCCTGCTTGTCATTGGGCTAGTCAGAAGGCTGAGATCTGAGGATCCCAGTTCAAAGCCAGCCAAGGCAAAGATAAAGATGTCCATGAGACTATTATTTTCCACGAATCATCAAAAAGCTGTAAGTGGTGTTGTGGCTCAAGTGGTAGAGTGTCAGCCTTGAGCATAAAAGCTCAAGGAACAGCGCCCAGGCCCTGAGATCGAGCCCCAGACTGGCCCACACACAGTACCTTCTCAGGAAACTTTCTGACCTTTTCTCCCTTCATGGCCTCATTTCAGGCAAGAGGCTACAAAGAAATGAGCAAAAGGCTCATCAGGTCCTCTTATCCTCAGGTCTCTGCCTCCCTTGTACCCAGGATCACAGGCATGGCCACCGGTGCTGGGCCAGGACCCACGAGGCCTGCTTTGGGTGAAAACCATAGCTTCCCACCCTCAATTCCGTGTGGAAACAATGACTTGGGATGGTAACGCACACACGATCAAACTTCCAGAGTGCCGTTCTCTAAGTGAAAATTCTGGCAATCTCCTAATTATTCATCATGGCGTCTATATTTAATTTAACACGATTAAAGGTTCATGCCAAAGCAGCAAATCTGGTCACAGCATGAGAAGGAGCGGAGCATTCAAACATGCCTGTGAGCTCAGCCTGTGATTGCCCCTCGCGCGGCTGGGGGACTGAACGCCTAGTGCATTGAGTATTGTTTTGGGATATGTAAAAGGCCTTGCTAAAGCGTCTCCGAGGCTTAATTTTTTATTACGTGTATTAAAGGAACAGCTAATTACCACATGAAGATATAATGGCTCTAGCATGTTTGGGCCAGAGACCAAAACAATGAATTTCGGTGTGCCAGACCCAGCCTGCCTGCGGATCTGGGGGAAATCACAGCTTTTCTCTTGTCACATTAATGACTTCCAGCACGGGTTAGGCCCGATTCAGACAGTGTCAGGGTGGGGACTGCATGCAGAATCTCCCATCTCAGCAGCTCCATAAGGCAAGGGGAGGTATTACAGAACACAGCTAGGTGTCCAAGAGGCGCACCCAAAGCCCAGAACCCCCTCCCAGCCTCCTCCAGCCCAAGTGGTAAATATGCAATGTTTTATATTCACTTCATAGTTCAGTCTTGAGACATACTCTGAGGTGTGACACAAGACTCAAAGATGATAATTATAACCAACAACAAACAGCATCGCCCGCATTTCTTTAGCACCTCTGCTGAGGCCATGGGGCAAGATCTCATTAATGCCCGCCACCGCACCGAGGCGGGAGGGCACCGGGAATGCCAGGAGCCCACCATGCAAACAGGTATGCAAAACTCTAATTAAGAATGCGGCTTCCTGAAAGTCAGTTGGCTCAATGGCTCTGTCTGCTCAAGTGCTCATTTCCTAAGTGACACAATCTGCTCCAGGGAGCCTCTGGGGGGACCTGGGCCATACCACAGGAGTCAGCCTCCAAGGAGCGGGGAGCCAGAGCAGGGGCCCCAGTCTGGGCCAGCCTGGGTGATGAGGGCAGAACTCTACTAAAAACAGTAAGGAAAGCAAAATGAGCAGGGGTTATAGCTCAAGTGGAAGAGCACCTGCCAGGCAAGCAAGAGGCTCTGTGCTGCCAAAAAAGGGGGGCAAGGTTGGGCGTACAGGCCAGAACCATCACAAAAAACTAAAACAAGCCTTGGAATGACCATGCTGTCTGCCAATCATTAACCATCTATCTGAACAAACTTTAGAAACAACAAAATCCAGACGGCTAACATTTACAGCATTCTACATTTGAAGCAGGAAATGGGTGTGTGTCAGTCAATATAAATGCAAGTAAAAGCCAGGCACTGGTGGCTCACACCTATGATCCTAGCTGCTCAGGAGGCTGAGATCTGCAGGATCGTGGATGGCTAAAGGCCAACTCAGAACTCTGTCTCCAAAATGGCCAACAAAAAAGCAGGGCTGGAGGTATGACTCAAGTGGTAGAGTACCAGCTGTGAGCAAATAAGCTAAATGAGTGAGAGCTCAAGCCCCAGTATCAGCAAAGAAACAAAAACAAAAAACACTTAAGACAGCTTTAAAGCTTGCTCAATGATTTAAATAAAAGTCTGCACACTTGTAATAAGGGGAGAATTAAGCAAATGAAAAGTCAGATGGAATTCTACAGCTTAAAATACAATATCTAAAATGAAAAAAATAAAAGACTAAATTGGCCTAATGACAGAAGAGATATTGCAGATTTAAAGGTCAGTGAATTCAAAGACAGTCATAGAAACAGTCTGAACAGAAGCACAGGAAGATCAAAGCAAGAAGCGAAATCAAGTAATTTAAAATCAGAAACAGCCAACAAAAGAAGGTAAGTTTATAAAGGTGGGAGAGCAGGTCTCCTTGTCAAAATCAGTCCTGGCACAGAAAAATCAATATCGATGCCTCTCCCCCAAAAAAAACCTCACTAGCAATTTTGTATCCAACAGATAAAAAAAACACAAACAAAAACAAAAAACGGGTGGAATTCACTTCCGGGGCACAGGCCACACCCAGTGCTCAGGAAATCCATGGGCGGGGTGGAGATGCTGGAAACTGTGACACCAGGGGTAAAGAGCCACGGCTGCCTCAGCTTCAGGCCTAAGCGGCAGCAAGGTGCTGAAGGGTGAGAGGGGTGTGGCAATGAGGGGTGGCATCTGACGAAGAGCACCAACAACCTAGTGTGACAAGGCAGATGTGCCCACTTCGCACCCGGAGTAACCATGAAAGCCAAACACAGACAGGGGAGAAGATCAGATAAAATTTTTTAAAAAGTACTCAATACTGTAGATGGGTGCTCGTGCCTGAGGCTTGTAATCCCAGCGACTCAGGAGGCTGAGATCTGAGGATCACAGTTCAACCAACCTGGGGAGCAAAGCCCATGAGACTTATTTCCAATGAACAACTAAAAAACTGGAAGTGGAGCTGTGCCTACAAGTGGTAGAGCACTAGCCTTGAGCAAAAAAACTCAGGGACAGCACCCAGGCCCAGTGTTCAAGCCCCATGACCACCACCAACAAAAAAAGTATTCAATCAAAAGAAAGTAGGAAAGGGGGCTGGGGATATGGCCTAGTGGCAAGAGTGCTCGCCTCGTGTACATGAAGCCCTGGGTTCAATTCCCCAGCACCACATAAACAGAAAACGGCCAGAAGTGGCACTGTGGCTCAAGTGGTAGAGTGCTATAGCGCCTTGAGAAAATAGAAGCCAGGGACAGTGCTCAGGCCCTGAGTCCAAGACCCAGGACTGGCAAAAAAAACAAAAAACAAAAAACAAAAGAAAGTAGGAAAAATATGAGAAATGCCACAAAACATTTGAGACAAACAGAAACAGAGACAAGAGACTTTAGAGTTCAATGCTGACCTCACCAGAACATTATCCATGATTACACTACATGTAAACGCACTAACTTTGTAGTTAGGAGGCAGAAGCCAGGCACAGCAGTTACAGATTCAAAACTCCCTTTCTGGTAGTCACTAGCACAGTGAGATGTAAAATCATTAAGAAAGCAAGACACTGGGAGAGCCAGAGGAGGCCCCTGGGCCCATGTCCCAGAGCCTGTGCCTGTGCTCTGCCGGTGGGCCAAACACACAGAGCTAACATTAGCTTCAGGAAATCTCACAGAACCAAAGCCACACAAAGCACACTCTGTGACCACCATAGAAAATCTAGATGACAGAGCAAATCAAACCCATATTGAGTAAAAGTTATTAAATAACAACAGGAAACAATCCAATCAATCATGAGGGGAAAGGGGAGAACAAGTTCATTGTTCTTTTTTTTTTCTTTTTGCCAGTCCTGGGGCTTGAGCTCTGGGCCTGTGCACTGTCCCTGAGCTTCTGTTGCTCAAGGCTAGCACTCTACCACATGAGCCACAGCGCCACTTCTGGCTTTTTCTGTGTATGTGGTGCTGAGGAATAGAACCCAAGGCTTCATGCATGCTAGGCAAGCACTCTACCACTAAGCCACATTCCCAGCCTGCACAAGTTGTTTTTTTTAAACACTGAAATGGTATAACCTCTAGCCAGATTTGATGAAGGAAAATAAAATTGAGGAGAATCATAAAATAAAAAACTTCCCAAGATCAGAACATGGAGAGGGGAACATACCACAGATTCTACGTAAGTCTGAAATGGACAAACTTTGCTCACGGCTGGTGCTCTACTGCTTGAGCCGTGCATGCCTCCAGTCTGATTTTTTTTAAACTTTTTTTTTTTTTGGCCAGTCCTGGGCCTTGGACTCAGGGCCTGAGTACCACCCCTGGCTTCTTCCCGCTCAAGGCGAGCACTCTACCACCTGAGCCACAGCGCCCCTTCTGGCCGTTTTCCATATATGTGGTGCTGGGGAATCGAACCGAGAGTTTCATGTGTAGGAGGCAAGCACTCTTGCCACTAGGCCATATTCCTAGCCCCCAGTCTGATTTTTTGATGGTCACTTGGAGTCTCAAGACTTCTGCTGAGACTCTGTCTTACCCTCCACGAAGAAGCAGAAGACTGGAAGTGTGTGAAGCACTACCTAGTACCCTGATTATCAGGGAACCTAGGCTTCAAACCACAGGGAAAACACGCACAGTAGTGGGGATTCCTAGAGCTCGGCAGAGCGGGCCGATGGCCGGGACATGGAGTAACTGGACTGCTCCTGTTCCTTGCAGGGGACGACATCGCAAAAGGGCTTTGTGAACAGTGGCATTTCTTACCAGCCTCATGTGCAGCCGCTCTGGGACCCGGAAATCCCAGTCTCGGGTGTTCGTGGACAGCAGCTCAGGCCTGCGTCCACACAGCAACAGTCCACAGAGGCTTATGCCCATTAAATGTGGCTGGGAGGCTAACTGGCCTCTCCATACGGTGGGAGGGCGTCTGGACACCACATGGGGGATAGTGATGTCCTCCCACGACCCCATGAACACCCTTTGACTCGTGGGTGCCAGGTAAGGATCCGGCCGGCTAGAAAATTGGGAGGAAAGCAGCCATGACTGTGCTGAGCAGCTAAGCCGGGCTGGTCCACAGGCTCGGTGGTATCTCACTGGTCTGCGGCGTCTGTTGCCTGGCAACCCCGTTCATAGCATGTGGAACCAGCAAATCCTATCCACACTACAGAAAGGTCACCAGGGACTGCGAAAGGTGACCCCACTCTCCTGTCCTCACTTTGTCAAACACTACACAGGGTGGGTGTGACTCCTTAGTGACGCTGACTTAACACACGATGTGGGGGTGGAGGTGAGGGTCAGTGGGCTCATACATGCACTTGCCTGGCTTGTATGTATGATATTCAAGGCTTGGTCCCAGAACCTCCAAAAATATGTGCACGCATGGGTGTACGTGTGCATGTGTGTATGTGTACATATGCATGCATTTTCCCAAAGTGAACAAAAAAATTTCTGTGCTGCTAAATATTTGAATTCTTTATTAACCTTCCTCAGCATCCTTCATCTGCTGTAGAATGTCATGTGGAATTTATTTAGTCCATGACTATCATTACACAAGTACATCATATAGATGAAAAACACACACTGGTACTGGAAGCCCAAAGCTCCTTCCCCTGGGAGCCATCACTGGCGTGGACACAGTGCTCTAGACCAGCAGGGATTGGGGGAGGGAGGCGGCGGGCAGGGCTGAGCTGGACAGGGCAGTGGCTGTGCGGGCGGGCAGGGCTGGGTGACAAGGACTCACTGACAGAGGGCCCCTCGGTGAGAAGAGAGGGAGGAGCCTGACACCTGCGAGGGTGGCCGAGGTGACGCGTGGTGGCATCACTCATGGTCCTGGAGGCAGAGGTGGCACGTGTGTGTGTGTGTGTGTGTGCGTGCGTGTGTGCACTCGCATGTATGCACACTGGCCCTGGGCTTGTGGGAGTTATAGAAGTCATGGTGGAATGGTTGCACGTGGACACCGGGAGCCAAAAAGGGGGTCTGGCAGCAGAGGGGGTCTGCGAGTGGCTTCTGCAGAGACTCACGAGGGACTGGGTCTCCATGGGTGCCTGGGGAGGCAGGGACAGGACATGTGGTGGTTATGGGGTGTTTGCACACTCTTGTCAGCCCAGGCTCTTGGTCCCATGGGGACTCGGGCACCAGCGTCCAGCCTTGGGTCCCCTGTTGTCTCCTAGGATGCTGGCACATCCAGAGAAGCGCAAGAGGGGTGGCCAGGAGGCCCTGGCTGGGGAGGGGGGTGCACTGTTGCTCTGCTGCGGAGGCATGGAGCTGGTGGTGGGCGACCTGGTAGGGACCAGCCTGACTTTGCGCCGTGTGGGCCCAGAGGCCCCATACGAATAAACCCAAGGCCCATGTTGGCAGAGCTCACAGTGCCACCAGCCCGGCAATGAATGCGCCCCTTGTGCCGACGGTCCCGGCCATGACATCACGGCGCACTAGACTCTGCTTTTAGCCTGGGCACTCTAGGCTAATGTAATCATACGATTACATAATTAACCCAGCTGTCTCATTAAGAAAATCAACTGGAATTCAGGGCATAATTAGTCATACAGCAATTAGCATGGTGATGAGCGACTGATGAAGGGCTGCCTAGATACCCAGTGCCAGGACCACCCCAGCCACGGCGACGCGGGGACCACGCACGCCTGGGAGAATTCCCGGAGTCACCGAGTTCCTCTTCCAGCACCGTCGCCTGTGGCCTGGGACAGGGGCCCTGGGGAAGGCCAGAGATGGGCCGCAGGCGGAAGCCGGTGGCGGGGACGGAACCCATGTGCCTTCACAGTCACAGCCAGCCCCTCACCTGTGAGTGCACTGTGTGCCCCCATCAGACCTGGGCTGCTGGCTGATCTGGTCAGGGCAGGTGGAGAAACTACCTGGTTTCCAATTCCCTGGGAGGTCACGCAGGGCATCGCTGTCCCCGAAATCTCAGGATCCGCTCTAGGCCCAGAAGCCCCAGGGAGGCAGAGGCAGCTGGGCCTCTGTGTGCAACAACGCACTGGCCCTTGCTTTGGGGGGCGCAGCTCCAGACCCCTTTTCTGTCCTGCCCTGGTGCCTGGGCTGGTTCTTCACACTGCAGGCAGACGCTGTATGAGGGCACACTGGGCAAGTAAGCGGGCGCCCACGCGGGCCACTGCAGTCACACAGGGCTCCCTGGAGTCCCAGGGGCACAGGGTCTGGTGTGCCAACATCAGGCGACCTGGAACACACGGACTGGAGTACCCTGCCATCAGGCCGGAACGGCCACATCTCCACGGTTTTGGAGAATGGTTGTAACTGAACTGGGAGGTTCTGCACGGGCCGACAGGGAGAGGAAGAGCCAACTGACAGGGTTTTCTAATTTTAGCTTGTGGCATGTCCCTGTCAGAAAGTAACGGGCAGAGGACTGGTGGCCACTCGATTCTTGTGGCAGCCTTAAAAAGCACTTCTTCAAAGCATGAGGGCTCACTCTCCTCCTGTGCCCCCCAGTGCAAGGGGCTTCCTAAGCCTGAACCAGGCCCTGGACCCCAGCAAGGGGAGCTGGGCTCTGGCTCGCTCAGCTGGCCTCCTGGCGTGTGGCAGGGACGCCCACAGCGATGGGCCGAGGTCCTGAGGAAATCAGGTGACACAGTTGGTCGTGATGCCCTGGGTTCCAGCTCTGTGCTCCCCAAGGCAGTGACTATCTCACATTGTGGGTAACACGTTCCCTAGGACATCAGATGTAAAACCCTGGCTCCCAGCATGGCCTTCAAGTGTGAAAAGTTTGTGTCTAGAGAAAGGAAAGTGCGTCAGAGCCAGGAGTCAAACAGGATTCTCACACAGGAATCAAACAGCCACACGCAGCCAGAATTCTCCCCAAGAGCACAAGCTGTGTAGCAGCAACGCGAGGTGGGTGCTGCCAACTGTGTCTTTCTCTCCTGTCAAGAACTTCCTCCTTAAAAATGACTGCTACAGCCAGGTGCTGGGGGCTCAGGCCTGTCATCCTAGCTACTTAGGAGGCTGAGATCTGAAGATCGAGGTTCAAAGCCAGCCTGGTTAGGGAAGTCTAGGAGACTTTTTATCTTCATGCCTCCCAAAAGCTGAAAGTGGAGCTGTGGTTTAAGTGGCAGAGCACCAGCCTTAAGCAAAAAGCAAAGGGACAGCATCCAGGCCCTGAGTTCAAGTCCCAGTACCAGCACACACCGCTTCCCCCCCACCCAAAAAAAATAGCCCTACTGTTACTGAGATGTTTCTGGGACAGAGTTATATAGTCCCGTCTCACACACATCTGTTAAGTCTCCTACAAATGTTCAAGTGACTGGGCCTCTACCTGCAGTGCACTAATAAGGGCTATTCAGAAACTTAGATCTCAAGATGGTTACTGTGCTGGTTTACGCTGTCCCCTCCCTGCAGGGGAAATGAACACATCCCCATTGTCAAAACTCTGAGGACAAGAAGTGAGAGCGAATCACCCACGCAAGGTTAATGGCCGGCAGATTATGCATTCCACCCCAACTTTGTCGTGAACCCAGGAGAATGCCAGCTCCCAGGGGTCTGAAGTTGTTCTAGAGCAGTTGCAGCCTTCAGGGCTGGGGTGGGGGTGGTGTATATGTGTGTGTGTGTGTGTGTGTGTGTGTGTGTGTGTGTGTGTGTGTGTGCGCGCGCCCCCAGGAGAATGCCAGCTCCCAGGGGCCTGAAGTTGTTCTAGAGCAGTTGCAGCCTTCGGGGGTGGGGGGTGGGGTGGGGTGTGTGTGTGTGTGTGTGTGTGTGTGTGTGTGTGTGTGTGTGTGTGTGTGTTCTTCCAGAGTGTTCTTTGGGTGAACAGACCTGTGGGGAGTATGGGGTGTATCGGCACCCATGTGACTCAGTGAACTGTGCGCCTGGACCGTGTTGTGGGCCCTGCCTGTGTGAAGTGGACGTCATCTGCGTCCAGATGTAGAATGGTTTCCTAGTGAATCCATGCACACAGCTTCTCCCCCAGGCAGCCTGTGGGCAGGGCCAGCCACCGTCATCCTCAGTGAGGGACAGGGCAGAAGTAGACATGGAGCCGCAGCCTCCACATTTTCAGTGGCTTTCTTTTTAGCGTTTTAAACCAAACGAAGCCAGGGGAGCAAATATTCTTTTCCAGATGAGTGAAGAGCATGGAGTGAGCTTCACTTCCTCATTTCTTCCTCCCACATAGAGCTCAACTGCCCCAAGCCACGTATCTGGTTTCTCCCTGCCTGCCTGAGATCCCTTCTTAGTCCTTGGTCTAAACTGCAGTCAGGATGACCCTTTTGATCCACAGACCTGGTCCTGCCATGTCCCTGCTTACAACCCAAGACGTGGTCCAGCATGGTGAAGTACACCTGTAATCCTTGCCAGGTGGGAGGTAGAGACAGGAGGACCATGGAAGGCTAGCCCAGGGAAAGTGTGAGGAGACAGGGTCTGTTCTTAGCACACAGCATTGGGAGAAGGGGTTCCCCAGGCACTCCCAGTGATAAGGTGCAGGGGACATAAGGTTTGGGCGAAGAGCAGGGTCGGGCTAGTACAGGGCTTTGCTGACAGAAGATCTGGAAATGCTCTCCAAATTGGCAGAGGAATGGAGACTATACTGCAGGCTAATGCTGAGGATGGTGTAAGGCATTGTTTGCTCTCTTCACTACCATGTACTTGAGCTGGTCAGGTCTTTTGCACGGAGTTCTGGAAGGATGCTCCTGGGATCTGGGTGGGTGAGGAGCAGGAGGGCCGGGTGGGATGGGGTGGGGTGGGGTGGAGGGCAGGGAGAGCCTGCACCACGATGTCAGCCCCATAGCTGTTAGACCAAGCATGTATGGTTGTTCCCAAATGGATCTGCCTGGAGCAGGCAGCCGGAGTGACAAAGCCTGGATGCCATGTGCCACAGAACGGCACATGTGAATCGGCAGCCACGTGAATATCTAGATGACCCCAAACCAGAACAGGAGCTCAGAGAGCTACCACCACGTCCAAGCCCCTGAAAGACTTGCTCTGCTTGCTCTCACTGTGAGCGATGAACACCTGAGGTCAGAATGCAGACTGCCTGTTGAAGACGTGGCTCCATCTGCTCATTTATGTGGCCACGTGGCAAATCTTGACATAGAAGGCACTGGGTGACCTGGGGGAAACCATGAGGGGCAGGGCCGAGCCATCTCAGTCTCTGCTGAGCCGGAGGAGACACAGCTGGGCCATGTTCTGCCACGTGGGGCCCTGGACTCCATGCATGCCACACCAGTGCACTCGTGCGAAGACGGCTGGGATGTCACTGGGCAAGCCACGCTTGTGGGACCACAGTCACCTGAGTTGTCACAGAGGGAGAGTAGGCGAGGTGGCATCCACCTGTAATCCCAGCATGTGAGGCAGGCGGAGGGACCGGGGAGACAGAAGCCAGCCCCAGCCCATGCCAGGCGGGACAAGAGAGCAGCAGAGCTGTGGGAGCCAGATGGTGCATGATTTCCAGAGCATTCTAGGGTGAGTGGGCAGCGTGCCCTCTGCCCCGGTGCGGGCCGCTGGTGCTCTGGCAAGCCGATGGCTAACGTAAGGGTGCAGGAGGAAGACAGACTGATAGAGGCAGGGAGTCCGCAGGGGGAGCCCAGGAGGCAACCTGGACACCCAGGCTGGCCTCATGAGCAAGGGCCCATCAGAGACCAAGTGTCCAGTGACCAGGGTGACCCTAGGGGCTAAGCTCCTCACCACATCACCCCTGGTGTGCGCCAGGTGTCGGGCACAGGGCAGGGTTCTGCTCTTGAGGACCAGTCTACCCAGGGGGACCAACAGCTAAGAGGAAAGAAAACAAAACTGGGCATGGTGGCACACACCTTTAATCCCAGTTACTCGGGTAGAGGAGGAAGGTTGGGGGGGGGTGGGGAATCTCGATTTTGAAGCCAGCCTGGGCAAGATCCTATCTCAAAGACAAAATATAAACACAAGGGCAGGGAATGTGGTTCCCGGCCCGGAGTTCAATCCCTAGTACAACCACCAACCAACCAGGTGCTCAGAAAGGAGAGGTGGACAGGCGTGGCCCCTCCCAGCCTTCGTGTCTTCCTGAGTTCTGCTCCTCGCCAGGCTCCTGAGCGGAGTCGGGGCGGGCACAGAGCTGTGGTACCAGCAGCTTCCTTGGGCTGTGAGATCGTGTGAGTGGTCATTCAACCAGAGCCCAGCGTACCCACAAGCACTCCTGGAGCCCGAGGCCTGCAGACAGGAACACCGCTGGCCCTGCCCAGCCCTGCCAGGGGTGGTCGGTAAATGCACAGCTATTGACCAGGACCTTCCTGTAAGCCTGGCCACAGGATTATCTCATCTGGACCGCAGCCAGACTCCCAAACACAGGTAGAGTGCTCTGGCCACAGCCCGCGGCCGGCGCAGCGGCGCGCACCTGCCAGGCAGAAGCACCTGTAGGAGACTCAGGGTAGGTGGCGAGGGCTGCGGCATACTTTCATCGGCTTCATTATTACAGGAAATGTCAGGGCTTGGCCACTCCTGCCATCTTAGTTAAACAGTGATTTTGGATAGCCCAGCCCTAAATGATAATGATGAAGATAAAAATGCTTTTGGCCTCATATGAGAAAGGATGAAAATTCTATGAAACAATGTGCATGCACATCAAGTCCTGCTTGGACAGGAGTGATGTGGATGGCACAAAAAGGTCTCTTTGGTTTCTGTGGGAATTAAGACAGAAAAAAGCTTGGAGAAGCTGAGCACTGGGGGCTCACGCCTGCAATCCTCCCAGCCACTCAGGAGGCTGGGATCTGAGGACTGAGGTTCCAAGGCCAGCCAGGGCAGGAAAGGCCATGAGACTCTTAACTCCAATTAACCAATTAAAACTGGGAGTGGAGCTGTGTCTCAACTGGTAGAGCACTAGCCTTGAGGGGGAAAAAAAAAAAAAGCTCAGGGACAGTGCCCAGGGCCTGAGCTCAAGTCCCATGACCAACAAACAAACAGAGAAGAAAAGAATTAGAGGAAAGTTAACTAACAACCTGTTTGGTGGTTCACCAGCTGGGAAGCTCTGCCAGGTGAGAGCCTGGGACAAGCCTGATCTTTTAAGAAGAGAGTGTGGCTTTCTCAGTTAGACAAGAGCAGGGAGCAGCCCCCGGGGTCTCTGGCAAAGACAGAGCAAGCCAGCTTCTCCCTTTCAAGTAGGCCGCCCGCCCAGCAGATGCAGCTTTGCGACGGCAGATCTCCACTGTGGAGTCCACTCTGGAATGACGGCAGGAGATGGCGGCCGCTTCACAGAGTGGAACGCTCTGGAGAGAAGCCACAGAACTGGTTCATGAAAGAACAAATGCTCTGGAAAATGAAAACACTCTGGGGCTCAAAGCCCAGGCTATGATTGTCCCGTCAGTGTGGACGTGCCACAGTTCAGAGAGAAAGCTCCCAACGACGACTTTACAAATAAGAAAAGGTAAACGCCACCTTCTGAGCTGCCGCCAGCCGAGGCGTCAATGCGCCCTGAGCCCCAAAGCACCTCTTTACTCTAAAGGAGCCACCTTGGTTTCCAGGAAACCCCTGGCACATACAAACACCTACAGCAAACCATAAGACCAAAATTTAGTACCAAGGGCTGGATTAGCACCTCAGGAGACAAAAAAGAGCAAGGAAACCTTCCACTTCACAGATGAGAAAACAGATCCAGAGAGGGGAGGAATGTGATCATGAGCCCTTTCCGAGCCCTGGGCAGGAGTCTCTGGGTCGCTAATAAGGGCAAACATCCAACTCTGATAGGAGAGGAAGGAAGACAGTTTCCTATCAGTGTTTCCCTTCAGCGAATGACTGGCCGAGGCACTGCGGGTGCCCCATCGGTGCTTGAGCCTGCAGGTGGCCCCAGGGGCTGGGGGACAGGGGAGACTGCTCCCTGCTGTGTGCGGGGCTGTGCACGGTGGCTGCAGAGGTGTCAAGCAAAGATGCTGTGGTTCCTTTAACAGATGTACCCACTCTCTGCACTTGCGCACCCGGGCTAGGTGCTGCGAGGCCACCCTGCCTCCCTGACCCAGGGGAGGCTGCCTGGACAGTGCATGGAAACCAGAGGGGACACGGTGCCCAGCAGCGGGCTGGCTGAGCCCCAGCTTACCTGGAACATCAATCAGTCTCTTGTAGACGTTTAGGAAGGCTGCCTCTGCCTCTTTGCTTCTTTTACTTAGTGCATCAATCTGCAAGAAAGAAAAGAAAAACCAGGCGCTCAACATTTGTCAAGGGGTACTTTAAAAGTCACTGGGTAGCTAGTGAATCCTACAGCAAAGCAAGCCCAGGTCTTCACGTGGACATCTCCCACCCATCTGCAGGCCCAGGAATTGGAGATAGTGGGCAGGGCCACCCCACAAGCTCAGCATCTGTGGGGAAGGCTGCATGCCAGCCAGGCACTGCACCTCAGCCTTGATTGCTGGCCAGCCAGTGCCCTGGGCACAGGAGAAAGGGGCAACAGGAGGCTGGGCCAGGAGCACAGCCCTTGCCAGCAGTAGGCTGGGGGGGAGGGGGGCGAGTGAGAGCCAAAGTTCACTCCCAGAGCAAAGCGATTCAATCTGAGGGTTCCAAGATCCTCTTCAGAACTTCCGGGAGCAGCCAGGCAACAGTGGCTCACATCTGTAACCTTTGCTACTCAGGAGGAGGCTGAGACCTGAGGATCATGGCTCAAAAGTCATGCCTGACAAAAAAAAGTTGACGATCGGCAAGAGGGAAAACACTTTTGGTCTCATAAGAGAAAAAGGCAAGATAATAGACTCACATCACCAATTAACCACCAAAAAAACCAGAACTGGACATGTGGCTTAAATGGGAGATCCTCAACCTTGGTGAAAAAGTCAATCTGCAAGGTCCTGAGTTCAAGCACAAAGAAGTACCTCAGTACTAGCACAAAGAAGAAAGATGAAGAAAGAAAGAAAGGAAGAAAGAAAGGAAGGAAGAAAGAAAGAAAGAAAGAAGGAAAGAAGGAAGGAAAGAAAGAGGAAGAGGAGGAGGAGGAAGAGCAATTACTAGTAAGAAGAGGAAGAATTATTTCCTGGAAGCCAAGGAGCACACTGGGGGCAGGCAGGACACATGCGTAGGCATGGTTAGGCATCTCCATGTCCATTAAGCACTCAGGACCGAGGAAGCATGGATGCACACATTGGAGCTATGGAAGCGAGGCCACACTGGTGACTGGGCTATGGACGCAGAATGAGGTAGGAGACCACCACTCCACTGGGGGGGGGGGGACATCCAGGACAGTGACCAGGAGCTGAGCGGGGAAAGCCGGATCCCTCGGTGTACCACCGACTCCTCAGAGAAAGGCGTGGCCCTGCCTCAACATGGGATGCTCGTCCCAGGAGTTTCCAATAGCTGGCAGCCTCGCGACTCTATCCAGAGCTCACACCAAGGCTCCTCGAGTCCACACCGGCTCAGGCAAGGACCTGGAATCACATACGCCTCCTGCCGCACACAGCGTGCGGCTGGCCAGTTCCAACGTCATTAAAGAAGCAAAGGATGTGGCTTAATCACAGGGCCTCTCCCTGAGCCAGGCCCAAGAACCGCTACTCAATTAGGGAGGAGAGCTGTGGAGGAACGGGTGACAGGGGCTATCTTTATTTTTTAAAATACAATTCCCCTCTCTGATTATGAAGCAATTTCTGCTCATTATATAATAGAAAAATACAAAAAAATTAGAGAAGAAAATTAAAATCATACATCTGCTGTTCAATGGCTCCAGTCACATTATCAGGCCTCCGGGCCTCTTCACTTCTTTTTCTAATTAAAAATATATATAGTTGGAGGGCTGGGAATGTGGCTTAGTGATAGAGTGCTTGCCTAGCATGCATGAAGCCCTGGGTTTGATTCCTTAGGAACACATAAACAGAAAAAGTCAGAGTGGCGCTGTGGCTCAAGTCAGTAGAGTGCTAGCCTTGAGCAAAAAGAAGCTCAGAAACTGTGCCCAGGCCCTGAGTTCAAGCCCAAGGACTGGCAAAAACAAAACAAAACAACAACAAAAATTATATATATAGTTGGAAAGCCAGGTGTGGTAGCATGCACTTATAACCCTAGCCCTTGAGAGGCTGAGGCCGGAAGATGGGGAGTTCCAGGCCAGCCCGGGCTACAGAGTGAGATCCTGTGTCACAAGCAGGCCCTCCCAACCCCCATACACACAGCTGAATGAAATGGAGGTGTATGGGAAGGGTGGGGGTGGGGCGCAGACTCAAGGCCCGTGCGGCTGGGTAGGAAATGTGGGTATGGCGGTTGGAGGGTGCCAGCTAAGGGGGGGGGCGGTGAGGAGTTCCTTTTGGGGTGATGAAAATGTCCTACAGTTTGTGGTGAGACTTGCACAACTTTGTTAAGTATACAAAATGCCAATGAACTGCAGACTATACATGGCTGAAGTCTATCTCGTTGAATCCCTGTAGGACGTGCATTTGAAACCAAATTGCACATAAAAGTTTGAATTGAGCTTTCTTCTACTAACACATCCCCTATCTTTTTTTATTTTGTAGAAGCGATTGTAAAACCTGAGAAATGTCTTCCTGGTGCGGGTGTTAGATGTGGGGTGTGTGTGTGTGTGTGCTGGGTGTGTGCAGTGAGCCCCATGCTCCAGGCCACGTTGTACCTTGAAGTCCACACAGAGGCTCTTCCACCTAGCTCACAGGCGGTCAGGGACTTGGATTGAGAGCCTCATGGTGGCTCCCACCAGTGGCCAAGGATGGAGCCTGAGGGCCCGGCCCGGACCCCTTGCCCCTGTCTGGGCTTGGGGCTCTGGGGTGTGTGTGTGTGTGGACAGCCCAGAGGGGGCTCATGGCGGGCTGGCCTTCCTCCCCAAACACAGTGTTGGAGTCATACGAGGTGACCACGAGGGTGACACGATGCCTAGAACCAGTCGCTGTGGGTGACCAGGAGAGGGGAAGATCGTTCCTGTGGGTCCTGTACAACATGTCTTTAGCACCCTAATGGGAAGTCTGGATGGAGATGCCGGGGACGAGACGCTGGGGACCCACCTGTCCATGAGGCAGACGTGTGGCGTGGGCCAGGGGCTTTCTCGGTCCACAGAGGGAGCCAACTGTGCCCACTCCTGGCTGCTGGCACTCCAGGACTGGGGACAGTCCGTTCTGGTGATTCAGTGGCCCAGCTGGTGGCACCTCATGATAGCAGCCCCAGGAGAGGGATCCAGGGACAACGTGCCTATGTCTTTCCTCCTTGCCCTTTCACAAGTTCAAGTCTTACCCCACCAGGCCCAGGCAGCCAGTGAGCAGAGGAGGCTCACAGTAAGGGCATGGCGAGCTTTCTCACACGAGCAGGCGTTTTGCTTTCTATATGGCTGAGTTTCTGCCCTATGAGGTCCTCTTGCATTCTGGGATAGTCAAACTGTTCTAGAAGGATCAGAGGATCCCAGGGCCTGACCCTCGACCCGGGCCCCAGGACAAGACTCGGCATTTGTGGGGCCTCTCTCCACACTCGGGAAGTCCTATGAGCCAGCCCCGCCACTCTCCAGACATCCCGGAGCCCCCAGCCAGGGTGGCGTGAGGCAGTGCCCCCCACCCAGCTCCCCAGGGTGACAGTCCTGCCCGCCAGGCTTCCTGCCAAGCTCTGCATGGCCACAACCAGGAAGCCACCTCAGGACGGTCCCCTATTGCTGGCCTTGCCCCATGCCAGCCGTGGCCTGGCATGGCAACTCCTCACAAGAGTTGCAGGGGGGCCCCAAAGGCAGAGTCCCAGGCTAGACGTGGCAGCTCTTTCACGCACCCATGTGGGCCTAAGGTAGAGATGCCACGTTCTGTCCTCACCCCACAGGGCCAGCAGGAGACACAGCTAGGACAGAGATGCTGTGGGGGTGACCCTGGCTGTGGGGAGCCTGTCCTGCGGGGGACCAGCCTCCTGTTCAGGTTCACCACCCACTGTGGCCACACCCGGTCACTCCCTGTTCCCAGCATACGCCAGTAATTTCCACTCAGCCTGGAAGGCGCCTTCTGGAATGTTCCCCTGATCCTCAGCTCAGCTGTGGCCACTCCCCGCTCCACAGGGGCTCATCCCCTGTGCCAGGGCCATGGAGCCAGGCCCTGCCCAGGAGACCCAGATTCCTTGAAAGCCTAAAGCGTGCTCCCATCTCCGCGGCCACACCCTGAGACCTGCGCACCAGGCGTCTCCCCCCAAGTCCCACTGTGTGGGTGCACTCCTCTCTCCCCCATACTGCTGCCTGAGAGGAGGAGCAAACAGCCCAGGAGTCTCACTTCAAATCTATGAAATGCCAAGTATGCAATGGCTCTATCGTAACCCCTGCTTTTGAGTTGGGACGTGAGCACCCCGGCCGGCCATAGCTGCTGGCTGTGTCCCGGCCACCCTCACCTCCCACACCGGACGCTCCACGCCGTTGCCAGCCTCCCTCAACAAGGTCCCCGGCGGCCTCTCCTGCCACCTGGGGCAGGAAAGTCCACGGGACTTGGGTCCATGGTTAGCCATCAGCAGGGGCCATGTTCTTTTTGCAATGAGAGTTAAGGCACGGAAGGAGCCATGAACTATGCGTGCAGCGCCCTGCAGTGTGGATAGTGGTGTTGCCGGCCGGGCCCACATGTTCGGCACACCTGAGTAACGGGCCGAGACTTCTGGTAGAAGTTGCTGGAAACATTCCTTCACAGCCCCCTGGAGCCCCATGCGATTGGTCCCCCAGCTTTCATGGAGGACGCTGACCCCTGAGCCCTTTCAGAGCTCTGTACACTGCCGTGTGAACAGGATGAGGCCTTGCTGAATGCTGGACAGGACCCTGGGAACCCAACTGGGGGTGACAGCCATGACACAAGAGCGGAGGGCAGCCATGGCATGAGCCACAGAGATGAGATACGGTGCAGGCCATGGCAAACAGCAGAACAAGGGAGACAAGGAAACAAGCCAGGTGCCGGTGGCTCACACTTGTGATCTTAGTTTCTCAGGAGTCTGAGATCTGAGGATCACAGTTCAAAGCCAGCCCGGGTAGTCAAGTCCACAAGAGTCTTCTCTCCAATGAAGCAACAAAACCTCGGAAGTGGAGCTGTGGTTCAAAGTGATAGGGCTCCAGCCTTGAGGAGAAAAGCTAAGGGAGAGCACAAGGCCCTGAGTTCAAGGCCCAGTTCTGGTACAGTAAAGAAAAGAAGAGAAAAACTGGCCCTAATCACCACTGTCCTGCTGGGTAGCTTCCTGCTATCCTCTCTCTATCTTATCTCTCATCCATCCCCCAATCCCCCCAGGTGACTTGACCCAGGCGGATCCCAGAATAAACAGTAGGAACCGGGTGCGCAGGGCTGGGGAGCTGGGCAGTGCTGCCAGCCTGCCTCACTGGTTCCATCATTCCCTTACTCCAGCCGTTAAAGGCCATCACAGGAGTGGCACAGCTTTTACACCCAAGGGCAAAGGGTGGGGCACTGGCCCCTTCATCTCTCCCAACACCTTCTACCTGCAGATAAAGCAGAGCAGGCCCGGCAAGGCCCCCAAGGGAGGAATGCCGCCTGAGGTGTTCCAACTACCTGTGTGGATGGAGGCTGTCCACAGAGGACAAGGCTAAGGTGAGGGTGTGGAACCCGCTGGGCTCTGCAGGGCTGCGCCACATGCTATCAATATGCAACCACCACTTGTCTTTCTCTACACTGGCAGCCCACCATCTGAAAGTGAAATGAAGACAAACAACCCTAGTTACAATCACACTGAAATAATAAAAGAAGAATACAACACTCAGGAGTAAATGCAGCAAAAGAAAGCTAAAACTTGTTCTTAAAGAACCTGAAAACATTGTTTGAAAGAAAGGAAATGAAACGCAAGTCTTTCCTGAGCTGAAGTCTTCATGTTGCGGCAGTGGTAGCCACCGAGTTGATTTCTGATTCAGTGCGATGCCCATTAAAAGCCCAGCTGCTTTCATTGTGGAAATTGGCAGATGGCTCCTGAGATTCATATGGAAATGAAAGGGGTACCAAACAGACAAAAACAATCTTGAATAAGAAAAATAAAGCTGGAGGACTCACATTGCCCAACTGCAAAACTTACTCCAAGCTATGCAAGCTGAGACTGTGGTGCAGGCATGAGGATGAACGTGCGAGGCCATGGAGGAAAAATGCGAGCTCAGGAAGATTACAGGCTGTTTGGGTGTGTTGGACGTGCAGTGACCCATGGGTGTCATTAGGTTGAGCATGGGGGACCAAGGATGTGAGGACTGGCTCAGAAGATGGAGAAGAGGAGGCTCAGAGCCAGGGGCAGCGGGTGTCCTCTGTGCCCCTTCACACTCAGTCCTGCTTGGGGCTGGGCGGCCCCAGCACAGGGTGGCAGAAGGGTGTGAGGTCCGGGGACTGGCTGGCAGAGATTGGAGAGGGTGGTGGGGTGCTGCCACCCACCGCCTCCTTGGGCTCCCTTGTTAGGCCCCCGCACTAACATGGCCCACCTCCCAGCCATCTGGCCCCTCCTGTCAGCTTCATTTAAGAAATGACTGCACTAAGTTGATACAATGTTAGTGAAACCAAATTAACATCCAGTTTTCCAAGGGAAGAGATCTGCAGAAAATACCTTAATAATTTAAATTCTACAGTATACAGTAAATACTGTATGATTACTGGATAAGCTGGGTGACTTTAGTCAGGTTTTTTTTTACATGTGCATTTATTTTTTATTTATATATATTTTATTATCAAACTGAATTACAGGGAGGTTACAGTTTCATACATTAGGCATTGGATACATTTCTTGTACTGTTTGTTACCTCTGTCCCTCAAGGGCTGGCACTCTTTAGTACTTAAGCCATAGTTCTACTTCTGGCTTTTTTGGTAGTTTATTGGAGATAAGGGTCTTACAGACTTTCTTGCCCAGGCTGGCTTTGAACCATTAATCCTCAGATCTCAGCTTCCTGAGTAGCTGGGATTACAGGCGTGAGCCACTGGCCCATCCCACTCCCTGCGTTTTGCTAGTTAATTGGTGATAGGAATCTCTTAGACTTTCCTCCCTAGACTGGCTTCAAAGCTCCATCTCAGCCTCCTGACAATAACTGGAGTTCAGTGAACATTGCCTCAGTCTTCCCCTGCATCCAAAGACCCCCATTGACATTGTACCAGATGTGGGATGGGGTTAGAGTGGTATTTCCAATGTTATATCTTAAATATAATCTTTAAGCAAATTTCCATGAATACTCTGAGTTAAATCAACTTCAGGAAAAGAATTCAAAATATTAGAAATCATAGCAAGGCAAAATCTGACCTACAAAGGCACAACTAAAGTTAAAGTCTAGTCCTATTGATAAGCCCATCCAGATTCTTTAGTCAGGTTTTTTAAAAAACAAAAACTAGCAAGAGTGAGTGAGTGGGTTGGTTGATGGGCCAGCAGTCCTGGGATCTCAACTTCAGGCCCTGTACTTGCTGGTCAAGCACCCTCCCCTGTAGGCATAATCCTAGGGCTCTTGCTGTTTTAGTGTTTCAGGTAAGGTCTCCCATTTGTGCCTGGGCTGGCCTCAGACTGTGACTTTCCTTTCTCTTCCACACAAGTATCTGGAGTGCAGACAGGCACCGCCATGCTTGGCTAGAGTCAGTTTATTCTTACACATAAGTGCTGTTTATACGTCCCAGCTCATCCTGCGAGGTGACGAAGGTGCTGAGGGGTGGAGCCCAGGAGTAAGTCAAGCCTCAAGCCTTGTAACTCTAGGTCTAGTACTCTTACCTTGCCATCCTTGAACTGCATTAGAAATGGAAGCTGCTAGAACATAAAGCCTTTTTTATTGGCAAGAAAGCAGGGGAATTAACAAAATCTATCCATCCACCCATCAATCCTCCCTCACCATCCATCACAGCTTCCATCTAATTACCAGCCCCTACCCACCCCCTATCGCCTATCCACAAAATCCATCCAACCTAATCACCCTGTCATCCATCCATCCATCCATCCATCCATCTAGTCATCCTTATCCATGAGCTATCTACCCATCCTCTCCACCTCTTCAATCACTCAGTCACTCACCATTGAGCCCGCCCACCTCCAACACCGAGGACCTAAACCTGCCAAGCACCGTGTCACATGGCTTGTAAGTTCTGCTATACTGTTAAGTGCTATGAAATCAGTGCCTGCCTTGATTGGCCCAGTGCACACACCAGGGCTGGGTTCACATCTAGCCTGGCACAGAGGCCCTCAGCCAATTGCTACTTAACGGAAAAATGAATGAGCAGACCTTGCCCTTGGCTTGTCCAAAGTCAGGAAGGGAGACTAAAACCAGGAGGCACAATCATTGTGACAGGGCCTTGCCTCCCCATGAACCGAGCCATGCTGACAGCAGAGGCTGGCTCAGGCACCAACAAGATGGGTCTCCCATGGTCAAGAAAGGAAATGAGTGGGATCCTCACCCACAATAGCCACTGTACTGCATAGGACCCCAAGTTCCATACTCTGCTGTCTTAGGTGGCATAAACTTTCCCAATGCACCTATCATTCTCGAACTTTCCAAGCTTCTTTTCATCCACTTCACTTAGTTCAGGCCAATCCAACAAAATTTCCCAGGTCCCCTCTATATACAGGGCATCGGGGGAGACCCTAGGATTCGCCACCGCCCCCCCCAAAGCAGGGCTGGCTCTGAGCTGGGCCACGAGGGGGGGAGGGGAGCGGCCCACTTGCACACGAGCTGTAAACACCTGAGAAATCCACTGACGGCGACCCAGAGGATGTTAAAAATAATTACCCACTGAAAATATTAGATTTGCTCTGGATTGTTCATTACATACAATGGTTTAATAGGACTTTTATTGAATAGCTGCAGAGCTCTGGGCCGAAATCAATTTGCAGAGCACGAGAAATTCTGATGTCTGGCTCTTGACTTCCCCCGCGCAAAGCAATTTTGCAGCAGCGTCGGCTCGCAGTTGCTTCCAGAGCTCCAGCTACATCACAGGAGCATTTATTTCTGACCACAAAATTACATTTATTCAACAGAAAGCAGCTCCGGGTCTTTAAGAGGTTAACTTCTGGAGGGCTTGGCTGATGTCCAGGCCCGAAGAGGAGCGCGTGAGCGCGCCGGGCCGGCTGGCGCAGGGAGGCCGCGCCGGGCGGCCGGCCGTGATGAATGGACTGCTGAGTGCGCGCCTTTGCACACACGCTGCTGCTGCCCCGGCTCCCATACATCACTGGCTGGGCCTCGACGTATCTGACTGAAATTGAATTTGGCTTCTCTCTCAACCGTTCATTTCCGATGTTATGCAAGGTTATATCCTTTTCTGCATGAGCAGAACCAAGCCAGCTGCAGCTTCGGGGGAGAAAATGTGCTTCCAATTACAGAGCTGGCCTGCGCCCGCACAGCTCCTGCCGCGCCCCTAATTGAGACATCAACCCCCGCCAACCTGCAGCCAGCGCCTGCACCAGCCAACCCCGGGCCTTCCCTCCCGATCGCCGAAGCCGTCACCACCAGGACCACCACTGCCACCATGGGCACCGCCCAGGCCGCCAGGTCCCCGCCAGCTCCGGCTGCTCAGGAGCCCAGTGGCTGGCCTGCTGGCCCAGTAGGGAGACAGGGCCTCAACAGGTGGGCACTGACATCCTGGCCAGGGAATAGGCTCTTCTGGGGTCTTACATATACTAGGTAGGCACCACCTCCTCCCTCCCCACCCCAGTTCTTCTTCTTTTTTTTTTTTTTAAATATACTTTCTTGTGGTTATAAAGGTTATATACAGAGGGATTACAATCCCACCAGTCAGGTAGTGAGTACATATTCTCTTGAACATTGTGTGTGTGTGTATGTGTGTGTGTGTGTGATCTTCCTAACTTTTTTTTTTTTTTTTTTTTTTTTGGCCAGTCCTGGGCCTTGGACTCAGGGCCTAAGCACTGTCCCTGGCTTCTTCCCGCTCAAGGCTAGCACTCTGCCACTTGAGCCACAGCGCTGCTTCTGGCCGTTTTCTGTATATGTGGTGCTGGGGAATCGAACCTAGGGCCTCGTGTATCCGAGGCAGGCACTCTTGCCACTAGGCTATATCCCCAGCCCCCTTCCTAACTTTTTTGTTGATCGTCCTTATTTGCCTAGGCTGGCCTGGAACGTTGATCCTCCCATCCCTGCTTCCCAGGAAGTTAGGAGGAAGGTATTCGCCATCACCTCTGACTTGTTTTTTGAGACAGGATCTTGATCAGTTGCCTGGGTTACCTCAGCATCTCAGGCCTCCTACCCTTGCTACCACGCCCTGCTGAATGGTCCTTATTTTTTTTCTGGTGGGTTTTAGAACATAGTGTAAGCTATAGACAACACTCACTAGTAAGTATTTAGTTGCCAGACAAGGCAGAGGTAAGGAAGCCCGCACGCGGTGGCTTCAGAGGGCGAAGGTGACTGAGAAGGATGTTACGGGCGCTCACAGAAACTTTGAAACTCAACAGGTCAGTGTCAGGAAAACAACTGGATTGAAAACTGGGCAAAGGAGTTGAACAAATGTGCTCCAAAAGAAGAGAGCACATGACTACCAGGTCCGTGAGCACCCGGCACAGCCGCCATCAGAGACGCAGAACAGGGCCACCGATCCACTAATCCCCCTGGTGGGAAAGGCCGTGGGGTCAGGAGGAGAAACCTGCACAGCCACATTTCCCTACAGCCCAGTACAGAGACAAACACTGGTACCCTGCGAAGGCTGACCCTGGAGAAATGGAGCAGAATGGGAGTGCCAGCACCGGGGCATAAGGTTCATTAGGAAAGCAGGGTACACTTTGGGACTCCTGGACCAGCATGGTGGAACAGGCAATGATGACACCCCACACGCACATATCTGCATGCTCTCACCACGCCCACCAAGGCAGGCGTGCTGACAACAGCCTGACGGGAGGGACTGTCTCATGCAGTGTGTGGAGCAGAACATCATGCTACAGGCAGGAAACACAACTTGTGTTTGTCAACTTCACCTCAGTAAACGGGGGTGGGGGGTGGGGGTGGGGGGAGCTTGGGAAGCATGGAGCGATGCCGTGGGGATTTTCAGTGGTGGCCTCCGGAGATGGGCAGGGCACAGGATGGCAGCACTGGAGGTGGAGGCAGGAAGAGATGGTCAGGTGATATGAACTTTAAACTCAAATCATGGCTGGGTATTGTGGCATATATCTGCAGTCCCAGCTCTAGAGACACAGGCAGAAGGATTAAGAGTGTGAGGTCATACTGGGCAAAGGTTCCAAGCCCTATCTTAAAAAACAAACCAAAAAACCTAAAAGGACTGGAGGCGTGGCTCAAATGATGAGTCCCAGAACTGTACTTGTAGAGCAGTCCAGCACAGAGGGGTTCTGTAGTGCTTCCTGCAGTTAGTGAAGCATGGTAAACAGGCAGGTCCTGCGCAGATGGCCCTGGGCCTGTCTGCATTCACAACAGGCTTTGGGTGGGCTTTGAAGAAGCCTGGGGACAAAACAGCAGTGGGGAGCAGGGGAGGTGGGCCCTCGCCGCTACCCCTGCCTGAGGAGATCCCCGTTTCTGTGTGGCAGGTTCAGATGTAGGGGCCCTCATGTCCTGGATGACCCACGCAGGGAAGGGGGAGGGGAAGAGGAAGGAGAGGAGGAGGGTCCCAAGGTCACACAGGAAGGTAAAGGACACAGCCTGACTACCCTACCCCAGCGCCTGTGTCTCCCTATGAAACGCTACTCGGAATACAGCCCCCGATACCCTGGCTTTATTTAGAAGTGGCCTTTGGATGTGATCACTCACATCCATCATGGCTCGGGTGATCTGGGCTGTGGGATGCCGTGGGAGCTCTCAGTCCCTTGTCACAGACCCATGGGTGACCTGCTGGACACCAGGCAGGGCCTGCAGAACCCTCCCTGGCCTCAGTGCTCCCCAAGGCCTCGCTGCCTCTGTGGCCTCAGTGCTCCTGAAGGTCTCTCAGCTTCTGTGCTGACTTCTGCATGGGAGCTCCGGCCAGTGGCCTGGCTGGGGGGGCTGTGCTGGCCCTGAGGCCCGGTGATCCTGTCCCTCAACTTGGGGCTGCTCATCCCATCTGCCTCTCTCTCCCTCCCCAACCCTGAGCACGCCGGTCCCCTCACACCTGGGCCTCCCAGGACAGCATGGGAGAAAGCCACCATCTCAGCCAGCTCATCTCCACCACCACACCTGCCACGGCCACAGGTGAATATTGTTGGTGAACAGAGTTTCAATCTGTTCATCACCTGCCTCACCAAAGATGGGAGTGGCCAGGCCCCATAGCCCCCAGCTCCCTGGCTTACACCTGCAGTCCCAGATACCAACTTTCCTGCCCAGGCAGCCTTTGAAGCACAATTCTCACTCAGGTGGCCGAGGTCTGAGTGAGAATTGTGCTTCAAAGGCTGCCTGGGCAGGAAAGTTGGTATCTTATCTCCACCAAAAAGCCATAGGAGGAGCTGTGGGTCAAGTGGTAGAGTGCCAGCTTTGAGTGAAAAAGCTAAAGGACATGGAATAGAATAGAGGACCCAGAAATAAAGCCGCATTCTTACAGTCAGCTGATATTTGACAAAGGAGCTAAAGACATTCAATGGGAAAAACATAGTCTCTTCAACTACTGGTGCTGGGAAAACTGGGCAGCCACATGTAGAAAACTCAAAGTAGACCATAGCCTATCACCATGCACCAAGATCAACTCAAAATGGATTAAGGACCTCAACATCAGACCTGAATCCTTGAAATTACTGAAGGACAGAGTAGGAGAGACGCTAGAATTTACAGGCACAGGTAGAAACTTCCTGAATATAGTTCCAGGGGCACAACAGATAGGGGAGACACTCGACAAATGGGACTACTACAAATTAAAAAGTTTCTGCACAGCTAAAGACATAGCCACCAAACAGCTAACCATATGGGAAAGGATCTTCACCAACACAGCAACAGACAAAGGCCTAATATCTGTCATCTACGAAGAACTCAAAAAACGACTCCCCTCCAAACCCAGTAAACCAATTATGAAATGGGCAAAGGAGCTAAAGAGAGACTTCACAGGAGAAGAGATAAAAATGGCAAAGAAACATATGAGGAAATGTTCAACATCCCTGGCAGTAAAGGAAATGCAAATAAAAACAACCCTGAGATACCACCTCACTCCAGTTAGAACGACCTATACTCTGAACTCAGGCAACAACAAATGCTGGAGGGGGTGCGGGGAAAGAGGAACCCTTCTCCATTGTTGGTGGGAGTGCAAATTAGTACAACCACTTTGGAGAACAGTATGGAGGTTCCTCAAAAAGCTCAGCATAGACATACCCTATGACCCAGCCATACCACTCCTAGGCATATATCCTGAACAACAGATCTCAGGATATCATAAAGACACCTGCACATCCATGTTTATCACTGCACAATTCACAATAGCCAAAATATGGAAACAACCCAGATGCCCCACTACAGATAAATGGATACAAAAAATGTGGTACCTTGTACACAATGGAATACTACATAGCGATTAGAAATGGTGAAATATTGGTATTCGCAGGGAAATGGTCAGAACTTGAACAAATAATGTTGAGCGAGACAAGCCTAGAACACAGAGAACAAAGGGGCATGGTTTCCTGGATATATGACTGTTGGGGGGGTGGGGGGTCAGTAGAGACCAGGTCTGCAAAACAAAAATCTTCTTTTCAAGTGGTATTTCCACAGGTTTGGGTCAGCGACCTTACATTATGTATCTAAAACCAAACAACTACTAAACATAAAAAGGTCTAGAATAGAACTATCAGTGGATCACAATAGCTCAACAGCTATGTACACATGATCATATGAGATGAAGATAAGCAAAAAGAACTTCAAGAGAAGGACACAGGAGGATTCTATTGTTGTCGTTACGTTTAATATTCTAGGTGAGTTTCCTATGGCGTACCCTACGTGGTTACTGTATAGGATTTTGGTACACTGTGTATTGTATATATGCCTACCTAATCTAGGGAAGGGAAAGAAAAATGAGGGTGTAAGATATCACAAGAAATGTACTCACTGCCTTATTATGTAACTGTGCCCCTTTTGCACAACACCTTGTCAACAAAGTTTAATTACAAAAAAAATTAAAAAGCTACCCTAAAGGACAGCACTCAGGCCCTGAGTTCAAGCTGCAGTCACCCCCCCCCCCAACCCCACAAGCTGGCAAGGCTGTGACGTAGCAAAGGCATCATGCCTGGCATTCCACCTTGGGCGAGCCAGGGTGAGGGCCCAGGGCTACCATCACAGACACTGGGGCTCTGGGTAGCCTTCTCCTCATGAAGATGCTGCCTCCACCTCTCCCAGCCCTGGATACCTGCCCACGGCTGGCCCATGCCAGGCCAGGCAAAGAGCACGGGTGTCCAGGAGGCTGGCAGACCCTGGCAGCTCCTACACAGGGAACAAAGAGCAAATCCCCACACATGGGCAGCCGAGAACAGCTCCTGACTTTGCAAAGTACCCCTCCAGGTCCTACTCGTCCTTCTCCTCTCCCTAGGGTCTGGCTGTGCACATGCCCCAAACAACATGGCTCCTCCATTTCTCCCCCCTGCGCCTGTCACAGGGGCATCGCAGATCTTGTCTCTAGGCTCCGGAGGCAGGGGAAACTGAGGAAATGGTGCAGGTTGGTCGGCTCTGCTCCCACGTGCTCTTGGGACCCCAGGGGGATCTGGACTGGCACCGCAGGGAACACGGCAATGTGGAGGCAGCAGTGGGATTTCTACCCCACACAGGGTGGGTCCCATGTAGGTCTCTAGGAAGCTTGCAGAGAGCGCCTCATTCTCCCCTGCAAGTCCTAGTGTAGCGGTCTGTATATTTCTAGGTATTCTTTTTTTGTGGTGGCGGCACTGAGATTGAACTCCTGTCTGATAGGCAACCCCTAGGCCTTTGGCTTTCATGCTGTTGTCTGGGTCAGCCTTGAACCAGGATCCTTCCTCCTCTATCTCCCAAGCCAAGCACCACATGCTTGGCTGATTTCTGAGACAGGGTCCGGCTAACTTTTGCTAAGACTGGCTGGGACAGTCATCATCCCATCGCTGCCTCCTGACTAGCTGGGATTACAGGTGTGTGTCACTAGGACCAGCCCTTCAGTAGTATTGTTTTGTTTTTAAAATACACTTTTGGTTCACTGCTGAAGTAGACACATATAATTACTTCTGTATATTGATTTTATATCTGGCAGCCATGTTATGCTATTGAAGCTCACTTGAAAAATGACAGTTTTATTCCTAGTGTTATACTACTTATGCTTTATTTCTTTTTTTCCTGCCATCTCTGCCAGCTACGACTTCCAGTTAAATAAAATCGGCAACACTGGGAATTCCTGTCTTGCTCCTGGTTAACACCAGTAGGACTGATGACGGATGTGGGGTTTAATAAACAACCGTCCCCATGGGAAAGGAGTCCCTCTGCTCCCGGTGTGCCAGTGCTACTTTATTATGACTGGATTTAATCAAATTCTTTTCCTAAAACCAGTGACCTGTCAGTCCTCCTCTCATCCACGCATGGCACGAGCTGGCATCAATACCATTTTCTATGCGAGCTCAAGGAGAACTCTGGGGCCAAACCAAGCTGGGTGGATTTGCCAAGCCCTTTGTAAGGGCTCCTGCACATCTATTCATAAATAACACTGACTTTTATTTCCCTCCTGTGCTGTTCTCGTCTATTGCTGGCATCGAGGTTACACCGGCCTCATAAAATCAGTTAAGAATTGTTCTTTCTTCCTCTATTTTCTCAAGGAGTTTGAAAGATGAGGACTCTGTGCTCCATGAAGGATGGACAGATCTCTTCCAGAAGCCTCCGGACCTGTGGGAACAGTTCTGGGGTGGCTGCGAGATTTCACGTTTTCTGCTTCTTCTCCAAGCAGTTTGGACAGTGATGGGATTCTAGAAAGTTAGTACACTTTGTCTAAGTTTTAAAATTAGTGAGAATAAAACTGCTTATAATCCTTCGTTACCTTGGTACTCTGTGGCAGCTGGAGTGTTAGCACTATGATGGCCATCTTTCCTGACAAGTAAGTGGTTTGTCAGGTAGGTGTGCCAGGCCTTGCAGACAACCAAGGGGTGCGGCTCGGGGGTGGAGTGCTGGTGGGGAAGGGTGGGGCCTTGTGTCCAATCCTCACCACCAAAATAAGAGATCCCTACAAACAAATGAAAACCAACAAGAAAACCAAGTCTGGTTGAACGTGGGGCGCACTTGACTCCCATAGCAGTTCTGAGTCAAGTGAGGAAGAAGCATGTGAAATGGCATCTCAGGTAGATGTAGTGGCGCACACCTGTAATCCCAGCCACTTGGGAGGTGAAGGGTAGGAGGACTATGATCTAAGGCCATCTGGGGAGAAATGTAGAACTCATAGCTTAGAAACAAACTCATAGAAAAACAACTGGGCATGTAGCTCAAGTGGCAGAGTGCTTTCCTGGCAAGCTTGAGACCCAAGTTTAAGCCTAGTTACCACCACCAAAACACAAAAGAAAATAAAACCTCAACTGAGCATGCTCATCTCCAGGACAGTTTCCTTCTCATTCATTTATTCTCTTGCACTTATGATTCACCCATTGTTGTTCTAATCCCTTCTAGTTTTCTAAAGTGGCTGCTGGTCTAGAGGTCCTGTCTCTCACTGCCTCTGATTACCGGAGAGGGCATTGGGGCACCCTTGTTCTTACACCCAGTACCCCCGCCCCCCCCCAGCCTTCCATGAGAAGGGAGAGAACGCCAGAGATTCACTCAAGGGATTGGGTAAATCATTGTTGGATTACGAGAGACCTTTATTTTGGTCGTACTGGGGTTTGAACCCGGGGCTTTGTGCTTGGCTAGGCAGGTACTACTTGAGTCACCCCCTAGCCCTTTTTGCTTTAGTTTTTTTTTTTAATAAGGTCTGTCCAGATAGGCCTGGAGTATAATAAGCCTAGCTATGCTTTCCATAAAGATGGAACACAAGATGGGCTCTTGGGAAGTTTCTGTCTAGCGTGTAGGAGAATCTGAGGGTGGATCCCAGCATGAGGAGAGAGGGGAAAAGTTTGAAGGCATAGGGAAGGGGGGAGGGGAGTGGAAAGGAGGAGAGGGATGAGTTCTGGGGCAGAGACATTTCACTAGTGATGTATCTTTGCAGAAGAAATGAAATAGCTGAGGAACAAAAGCCACGAAGAGGCCCAGCATGAGCCCCAGGCTGAGGCTCTCTAGCCAGCAGCTTTGCAGCCCTGTCCCAGGCAGGGAGCAGCCTCTGGTTTTGCTTGAAGGAAAACCACCCCCACCTTGGCCAGACTCAAATAGTGACCTTTGTCCTTGAGTTCCTCTTCCCAAACAAGTAGGACTGCACCCTTCCACTAAACGCCTGAGTTCTTTCTCCCCTCTATTGTTAGCTTGGTTGCTGCTTTACCCCTTGAGCCATGCCTCCTGCCTTTCTTTTTTTTCCTTGCTGGTTAACTGAAGAAGTTGTCCTTCCAACTTTGCCTGAACTGGCTTTGAACTCTGATCCTGTGGACCTTAGCCTACTGGATCTGGCCAGAACCTGGCTAAAAGTGTAATTTCATAGCAAAGAGTATTCACTTAATACAGCAATTTGGGAAGATGAAGTTCAGAGGCTACCAAGTATCAGATGTCTGCAGACCCAGACCCAAGGGCACTCCTAGCCCAGCAGGCACTAAAGCCGTGCTGTGCAGGTGGGCTTTACTGAATGAGATGTGAGGGGTCCTCGCCGGAGGGTGTGGGTATGAGCAGCCTGGTCGCAGCCCACCCGTGAGGCAGCTCAAGACAAGAGGACGCAGCGGTAAGCAGAGGCCTAACAGATGTGCATTTGTGCTGATTCCTGACACTTGGCAGCTGGGAGGCCTGGATGCATCTCTGGCCACTCCCGGCAACTCCAGCACCAGGCCGCTGGCCCACCACGACAGCGCGATGTGACAGTAAGGACCAACAGGCTTCCCCAAGAAGAAAGTTCAGGGCTGCTGCCAGATGTTTGCAGCAGCCCTCCGCATCTACCACAGACCCCTGACCCTGGCTTTCCGGAATCTTCCGATGCCCACACAGGGCCGGGAGGGAGTGGGTGTCCACATGGGGGCCCCAGTGACCTTGCTGAGCACTGTGCCGGCCTCATGTTCTTCCCGCTGGGGGGGCCTGGCTGCCCAGGCCCACAGTCCATCTGCTAATAGCCCTCTGGAAAGTTCCACTGGAAAATGTGTGTTGTAGGACCCAGGCTCACCCCCTTAAGGTCAGCCTCAGCTTGAGGAGACATGCAGCACCTCACAAAGCTCCGGGGTCTCTGTGGCCTGTTCCCCGCGGCCGGCTGGGCACAGGTGATGCCCTGATACAGGGCTCCAGGCTGCAGTCTGCATGGTGTCTGTCTGCCAGACGGCCCGGTCTGCACATGCGGCAGTAAGGCTCTGCCCGGGCACTGCCCCGTCCAGGGCACCTGTCTGGCATGACCCCGGTGAGGGGCATAGGGCCCCGGCTTACCTCCCCTTGGAAGCTCTTCAGCAGCGGTGCTACCTGCTTGCGCAAATCCTGCAGCGAGGCGAGTGGTCAGGTAAGGCAGGCCAGGCACAGCCGTTGGAGGAAGAAAGAGAAGGAAAACATCCATTAGGGATTCCAAAATGATCCCACGCTGATAATTACCCCACCACCATTCCAGGCGCCTTCCTGACCTTCACCCCCCCAAAACATACACAAGCCAACATACTAGCTTAGGTACGAACATAACTCAGTTTTACTTCTGCTGAGGTCTGGTTAGAATGTGCTATGAGGCTGGACACAGTGGCTCACACCTGTAGTCCCAGCTACTTAGGTAGCAGAGATTGGGAGGACTTAGGTTCCAGGTCAACTGGAACAACAGTGAGACCCCATCTCCACAGACCAGAGGGGTGTGGTGGCTCCCACCTGCGATGCCAGCTACATGAGGAGCATAGGTTGGAGGACTGCAGGCTGCAGCCAGCCCCCCAATCCCTGAAGGAGCAGAAGTGGGGGTGGGGCCCGTGCACTCCCCCGCCTCGCTTCCCACCCCCGTGTCTTGCCAGGGAGGGAAAGGAAGCATAGCTCGTGTGGGCTGCCTGGCTGCCGCGCGCGCAGTAGGTGCACAGCAATGCCAACGGTCTCGTGTGGGTCCATAGAGGATGGCAGGGCCGGGCTGTGGCCTTTCCCACCCAGGGGACCCATCCTGCCTGCTCTCCGAGGCGTGGCACACGCGTGAACACCAGGCTCCACAGGGCTCAGATGCAGAGAGGCGAGGGTGGAGTTGGCTGGGGTGGTGTGGTGGGATGGGGAGGTCCACTGGGAGTGAAGGAAAAGTGAGGAGCTTAATGGGGTGGGGTCTGGGACCAGCATCGAGGCCCCTCTAATTCTATCCGCCTGGCCGGGCCAGGCCACATACAGCAGGTATCAGGAGTGCAGCCAGGGCACGTGGTTCCCGGGGGGCTGGGGAGCTCCATCGCTCCCCAAACCCCTGCTATCCATTCACATCACTTACTGGAGCACCCACGGCCCCACTGCAGTGCCCTTTCTCGTGCTAAGCCAACGCTGTGTGTGTGTGCACACATGCGCACACACGCGCACATATTTAAAGACAGTTGGAGGAAAAAAAACCCACTCTATCCTCACACGTTGAACACAAAATGACACACCAGGCACTTTGAGGCACCAGCTAAAAGCCGCGCGTTCTAATTTTACTCTTGGCAGTTGGAGAAATTCCTCTTGCAAATCTACTGCCACAAATATTATCTGGTTTGCAACTAAACTAAGGAAAGGGATCCAGAGCGCTCAATTCTACCGTTGGTTTGCCAAGAAGTTTTCTGAGCACAGCGCCCAAGGGACTGCAGACTCTGCCCTCTGGTCCCACCAGGGCCATGCCTACACCCTCTGTTACACATGGAGAAGGAAGACAGCATGGTCCAGGCTTTCCCAAACCATATCACAGGCAGAGGCCAGGCATGGTAGCTCATACCTGCAATCCCGGATACTCAGGAGGCAGGAGGCAGGAGACAGGAGGACAAGCAAAGGTCAGCCACACAGGGTTAGCCAGACCCTATCTCAAAAAACAAACCTCAGGCAAAAGTTCAAGACCCTATCTGAAAATCAAAAAGTTATGGGGTGTGGCTCCCATGGCAGAGGAGTTACCCAGCAATCACAGGGCCCTGAGTTCATATCCCCCCCCCACACACACACCTGCTCATTGGAGTGAATAGTCAATTTAGTAACTGCCACGTATTTAAAATGGAAATAATTGCATAGGGCGAGGTGCTTAGTTTGGTTATAAGTTCTCAGGCTGAATTCAGTTGTGTTTGGTCCTGTATTAACCACGGTGCGAAAAAACGAGCCTTTTAGGGCCTGTGTTGTGATGACCTTGAGATTGTTAATATCAGATGTCTATTGGCAAAAGCCAAAATAGCTCACTTCAACCTTTCCCCTAAGTTCAAAGCAAATAATAAGCCATGTTTACAGAGACACTTCCTTGCGGAGGGGCTCGAGTTATTCTCGGGCTGCCAACCTACACCACCTTTACACAGACAGCAAACAGCAAAGTGCTATTAAGGTATTTGGGGGAGTGGAGGGGCTGCTAGAGAAAACCAGGCTGATTTAAGAGCAAGAGGCAAAAAACCAGAATTGACACACAATTCTCAGGCCCACCCAAAAGCTACAAGCCTGCATTTCAACACACTTCTTGTAGCTTAGAACCGGTGATGCCTGTCATCCTAGCTCAGGAGGCTAAGACCTGAGGATGGTGGTTCAAAGCCAGCCCAGGCAGAACCGGTGAGACTATCTCCAATTACCCTGCCAAAAAAGCTGGAAATGGCGCTGTGGCTCAAGTGGTAGAGCACCAGCCTTGAGTGAAAGAAAAAGTTAAGCAACAGTGCCCAGGCCCTGAGTCCAAGCCCCAGGACTGGCACACACACGTAAAAGCAAACATAAAGGCGCCCGAGTTTGCCTGCATGGTGGGAGCATGGCTCTGCCCCTCTGGAGTGCTGGGCAGCCTGGGCCTTGGGCTTCTGCAGCACGCCGAGGTGGGGCGGGGCGGTCACACAGTACACACGGTCCTGCATGGGGCAGCGCTGACCACACCCCAGACCTGCCTCCGGGGCAGCAGCCAGGGAGAAGAGGTCCTGCCTTGGAGAGTGGGGGGGGGGGGGGACGAGCATCGGGACCCAGGAAGGGCCGATGCAGGGCGAGGCTGGCCTGCCCACTGCTGGGTCAAGGGCTATGCTGTGGTGTGCACAGGAGTTGCCAGTCACACACCTGGCCGGGGGATACAGACATTATGGAGATATAGACAAGTATTTCGGGATGGATCTAATTCTGCTTCAGGCTGATTCACGGGGACAGAAGGTGGGGACGGGGTGACCCTGAGCAGTCCTGGGGATTACTCCCAGGCTCTTTTACAATAGAGAATAGCTGCTTTGAGTTCTAAACTACTTCACTGTGAGGCAACAGAGCCTTCAGTGGAGGGGCCAGAGAGCATCCTCTCACCCCACAGCCTGGGACCAGTCAAATGGACGCCAGTGGCATCTGCCCTACCTCCTGCCCACATCCTGGCTCACCGACGGGGTGGGGCCAGGCACTTCCATGGTGCTGGTGCACAAGTACAAGCACGAGTGTGTGTGTCTGTGTGTGTGTGTGTGTGTGCATAGATTGTGGGGGAAGACTGTCCTGTCCCAGGTGCAAATAATGCCATTCCTAGTAGTAGCTGGTACACCCAAATTCACTGAGGGAGAGAGCAAAAGAGCTAGCAGAGTGGCCTGGGGTGAGTCCTGCCCCCCACCTCCTTCCCACCCCAGCACCTTCAGCAGGGGTCACACCTGCAGCTGCCCTCCCTCAAGCTTTCCACCTGGCTATCCTCACCGCTCCCTGCACCTCCAGTGCTATCCACACCCCAACTCATGCTCCACGAGGAGCTACCCCCAAAGCCAGGGACAGGACTCGCACGGCGCCGCAATCATGGAGTGCTGGGGCTCCAAAAATACAACATGGAGGTGCTCGGGCTCCAGATCGCTCACATGCTGGGAGGAGGAATTACAGTGAAAAAATTCCCACAAAAATCCGAACCAAACCAACGTACTTTTTCAGGAGAAATTTTAAAAAGAAAGAAAAAGTTTATTTTCAGAAATTAAGTTCATTTATAAATGTAAGAAAATAAACAGTCCACACAACATCAGATTAGACATATGTTAGGCATAGCAGCTTAACAAAGCTACTGCTTCTCAAGAGGAGTGGGGGTCGAAAACTGGAGCTGTCACCCTTCAGCCTCTGCCTCCTCAGTGCTGGGGTGACAGGCGCGCCACCACACCTGGTTGATGGGCCATCTGGTTTCTTGTGAAGACAGCTCTGGTAATAAATGATTCTACAAATGCCTGACCAGCAGGTACAGAGCCTGGCACTGCGGATGAGAGGACCACGCGTGTGTGGAAGGGCCCGTGGCTCTGTGCTTGTCGCCTGCCCGTCGTTTCACATAGTCATGTTTCTCTCAGGCCACGCACGGCGTGTTTAAGAAGTAATAATATACCATGTGCTACCTTGATCGCGCAGCTCTACTTAAAAAGCACGGTTTGATGGCAAATGGATTTCCCTTTGTTCCCAGCTTCTGGAACCTTCGCTTCCCATCTCGTCACTGGGGCTAGCGGCCGGCGTCGGGCTTGTGCAGCTTCTTCTACAGATGAGCAAAGACCCCAGTCGCTGTCATAGCAAAGGGAAGGCTTAAAATGGCATTTAGACTTGACTGTTAAATAAAAAATCTCTCTCTGCACAACAGCAGACGCAGACAGTGTGTCCCAGAGATTTCTCAAAGATTTTAGTTCATAGATTTGAGAAAATTCCATTAGCTTTAATTATTTATCAGCCGTCAATTTAGATTACCGTCCTTGACCTATTTTTACAGGGGAAGGGCCACCCAGCAATAGAATAAATGAATGGTCTTTTCGGCACTGGCTGATTTTCTGAAATAATAGAAATCAAGTTTAAAGAAGAACGAAACCCCAAACATGTAATTACCGCAGTATAGACCCTGCCATGCTGCCTTTGTAGCTGGATAAAATGCACATCTTTGTGAGGTTTTTTTGGTTATTAAATAAGATTATCTTGAAAGGGATAAATTCGCCCATGCTATAATTTCTTCCCATTTAAATTTCTTTGCTCCATTGAAAACATGTTGTGCGTCCTGGCGGAAAGTCTCGCGCTGATGGACGTGCCTCGAGCAGCATTGTGGTACAATTCCAGCAGGGAGGGCGGACTCTGTGGAGCCGGGGGCGCGGGCATCAAGCATGTGCAGGGCTCCTCTGGTGTTCAGTGACTCTCGTGCCACACCCACCCACAGTGCTGACAGTGAGACGAGGAGGTGACAGGTTGGGGACAGGAAGAGGGCAGAGTCCCCATGCACAGAGCCCACATGGGGAAGGGTGGCCAGGGCCCCGTGGGGGCAGCTGGAGGCCCGTGGAGGCCAGGCCCACTGCAGGCAATCCTCAAGGCAGCTCCGGGCTCCTTGGCCATGTGTCTTTTCCATGCATTTTCTCGTAAGTATATCATAGAAGCTTGTAGAAGCTCTGTGATGATATCCTTTCCTTACTTTGATGCTGAATGAAGTTCTGTTTTCATGTCTAATATGGTTCATGTGGATACACAGTCACACACACTAGCGAATCAAGTATTGAGAAATGGCCACGCTGAGGAACCTAGTTCTGGAGCCCAGTAGGGCTGACTATCAGGATGTCCAGGCCTGGGCCCTCTGAGTACCTGGGTGTATCCGCGAGGGGGCCTGTGCTGCCTGCCGGCCTCTGTGGCCTGCCACACTGGCCTGGCCCTGCCTAGTGTCCTCATTCAGGGAGTCCTCCCTCCACGCTGGGTGGCCGGGGCCAGCAGTGTGGGGTGGGGGGACGGATGGACAGGAGTCATCCGGTTATTTAGAGGTACCCAGCTGGGCACTTTGTGCTCAGTGCTCAGGTCTGACCTCTAGCTTGATTTCAGAGCTTAGGGGACACCGGTGGGGAAGAACTAGTTGTCAGACACGTGTTCAAGTTTGCAGAAACCTTGGGAACATTTGCCACACACTCCAAGTGAAACACAGGCACTGCCCACCCAGGCTCACATGGAGGGTCCAGTAGACTGCAAAGGGTCCAGGAGCTAACGGTGCTATGTCTCAGGCTGGCCACCGTGCTGACCTGTCAGGGATTCACCGCAGGGATCCACACGCAGGACACGGGACAGGCCCTGCGGGCACTCTGCATCCAGACAGGAAGCAGGGCCTCCTCTCTGGCCAGCCATGGCCACCACATCATCCACCCCAGACCTCACATCCGTAGCTCCCTCCCTCGCCTCCATCCTCTTCCTCCACGACTCCCCATGGGAGCAGTCAGGGCCGACGTGCGCCTTGTGCACAGGAACGTGTGCATGCGTGGAGGGCGGTGAAAAGCTGTAATACAGACCCTTGCAGGCATCTCATGTGGAGAGAGGGCTGCAGGAAAGCAACATGACGTGGCGCATTTACAGTCAGCGACCAGCTGATTTGGTTTCTATTCCTCCAACCTCCATTTGCTAGGGGCTGTGGGTCCTCTTTCAATTCAGAGTGAAACCTGAGGCTCCTGCCCCTCGCCCTGGCATGTGGGTGGGCCACGAGCTGAGTTGCTGTCCCCGGACTGCAGGAGGCAGCGCAAGGTATGGGAATGGGTTTGAGAGGCAGCTCCATCCTGGGACGAAAGGGACCATTGGAAAGGGACCCTGAGACAGATCCAGTGGCCAGAGGGATGGTGGGGGGGGGGGGGGTAGGACCACAAAGCACAAGCCCAAACTGTGTTACTCCAACATGGAAAATGTCAATAAACACACACACACACACACACACACACACACACACACACATCTGAACATCCAAAGCTTTTTGAGAACACTTCCAACTTCAAATTTTTCTTTTTGGTTTAGGGGATGCTCCACGGGTGAAGTTGAAATAAGCATTCCCCCCCCTCAGTCCCCCCAAATCTGTACCACCTCCATGGAAAGAGCAAAAGAATCAAAGTGAAAGGAATTAGGGCTCCTTTTCCCTTCTTGGTCTTTAAATACACTGTGTACTTCTCACATGAAAACACATCCTTTTGTAAACGGAGGATGGGCATTAAGGGAGAGCTGCAAAGAACAAAATGAGTGGCTGGGTGATCTGCCCACGGCCCTGAGGCACCAGAGCCCACCCGGTAAGCTGCGGCCAGGCACAGGGTGGCGGCACGACCTGGCACCCCTGCTCCCTGGTGCATCCTTCCTGGCACTGGCTGATGAGCAGCCTCAGGAGACCCAGGGGTCACACACAGTTTACAGCTTCATGGTAGATGTCAAGTATCATGACGGCTGGGGAAAACTCTGCTACATCGGCACATACGGTGTACTTCTTACGGTTGAGGTTTCTTTGGGGTGAGGGTTGGGCACTGGGAATGAAACTCGAGGCCTCTCACTCTATGCTTCCCAGGATCCTTTGCTTTTTTAATCCACGTTTCAGATAGGGTCTTGTGCGCTGGCCCTGGCCGGCCTTGGATGGCGAGCCTCCTACCTGGCATGCACCATGATGGCTGGCCATCATTGTAAAAACATTAGCTATTTATGAATTTTAAAAGATGAGAATTTTTTTTTTTGCCAGTTCTGGGGCCTGAGCACTGTCCCTGGCTTCTTTTTGCTCAAGGCTAGCACTTTACCACTTGAGCCACAGTGCCATTTGTGGCTTTTTCTATATATGTGGTGCTGAGGGATCAAACCCAGGGCTTCATGTATGTGAGGCAAGCACCCTACCACTAAGCCATATTCCCAGCCCAAGATGAGAAAGATTTAAAACAACACATCTGTACACATGCCTAGAAGTGGGGGACAAATATTGACCCTATGCCAGAATGGATATCTATATTTCCTGCCCACAGGGAACACTTCAGCAGTGGGACAGTCCCCGCATGGACCAGGGCGCACACAGGTCACATACGAGAAGATCATACCCAGGACAACCCACTAGACTTAGAACCAGACCTGGAGCATGCGCCTTCCCCATCTCCCTAGCTCAAGTCAATCTGCCATTTGTGCGCAGTTAGCTTACGTCAAGTTAGCAGCGAGGGAAAAGGGGAATAACTCCCTCTGTCTTAGCTTAATCATCAGCACACACAGTGTGCTAATATTTTACCAGCTTCATGGAGCAGCTCAGAGGATTAATTAATCACCAAAGACGGCCCACCTCCTCATAGACACCAAGAACACAGTGCAGGACAGAGACAGAGGCAGAGGCAGGGCCCGACGTGGCACCCACAGCTCATGGCGTCTAAACAACATCTTCGTTATACAGACATGCTTTTCCCTTTCTTCTGCAAAATTCTGCAGAGCCAGTGGCATAGGAAATGTAAATATTTATGACATACAGATGGCCTATGAAACTTACATAGCTGAGCAGACATCTCATGCCTGAAATCCTTGCTACTCAGAAGGCTGAGATCTGAGGATTATTGTTTAAAACCAGCCTGGGCAGGAAAGTATGTAAGACTCATCACCAATTAACTGCTCACTCCAATTAGTCACAGTGTAACTGTAGCCCCAAGTAGCAGAGTGCCAGCCTTGAGTAAAAAAGCTAAGGGACAGCATCCAGGCCCTGAGTTCAAGCCCCAGTACTCTACATACACACTCATGAAACTTTGTGACTCAGTGGGCAAGCAGGGCAAGAGAAGCCTTTGCTGTCTAGAATGCTCAGAGGTCCTTGGCTATAAAGTGAGGGGAGCTAAGTTACTACTGCAGAGAAGCCTGTTCTGGCCCTGGCCCTGGCGGGGCTGGCCCCCGAGAAGGGGACCCAAGTCCATTCCATTGGACAGTCCTTTTGCAGGCTCCAGGAAGCTGGGCCAGTCCTGCTCAGGTCACCCAGCAGGGCTCTGTGGTCCACAGAGAGGTGAGGCTGCAGTGTGGGGCTGGAAGCCAGGCTGTGCTGGAGCAGGCTGATGGCATCCAGGGCTACAGACAGCTCTAAGCTACAGCTGGGTGTCAGCAGGGCCTTGGCTTCCCCGGCCCCTCCCATGCTGACATCCAGGCCCTGGTGGAACATGACTCAGAACCATGCAGAAGCCCCCCGCCACCCCCCCCCCACACACCTGGAATCTCCTCTGCAGGACTGGCAACACCCTATAACCTAAGTGGATGCTGCCACGCGGGGCGGCCCAGGAGCTTGAGGCTGTACTTAAGTGTTCAGCACAGACAAAGACCCATCCCTACCCATGGGTGGAGGAACCCACAGAAGGAGCTTGTGGATACGGGCCACTGAGGAGCTCTTACAAAGCAGTAGGAAAAATCATGATACGCTGAGATAAGGGAAAGCTCCACATTTCAAACCCTTTCTGGAAGATTCGTGCCAGGGACGTCCCAGAGGCTGCTGGACAGGAAGGAGACACAGGTAGGTGCCAATCCGTCACCTGAGTGTGGAAACGAGGGCCCAAGTTACACCAGCTCATGGCAGCTTAGGATGAAAAGACACAGACACAGACACACACACACACACAGACACACACACACACAGACACACACAGACACACACACACACACACACACACACACACACACACACACACCTGTAATCTCAGCTACTTGGAAAGTGGGAGGTAGGAGAATCAGGGTCCAAGGCCAGCCTGAGCAAAAAGTAAAAGACCCTAGTTGGAAACTAAAACAAAAAAAGGGGCACAGCTCAAGTGGAAGCATGCCTACCTAGCAAAGCACAAGGCCCTGAATTCAAACTCCAGGATCCCTCCAGAAACAGAAGGCTCTGCCTGGTGGGAGGCTGGGTCAGGAGGGCAGGGCCAGCTTCATTGCTGGTGGGGGCGGGGGTTGTGCCCTCGCATACGTGAACTCCGGGCTACAGAAAAATCGCTGACACTCCAGGAATTATCATGCGTTTTAGTAAATAAGTAGCTTCTAAAATACTTTTGAAATTCCTCTTGTAATCTTAGTCAGGGCTGTTACAAAGAGTAACTTTTACACAAGGTTTTTTCCTTTTCATATACAGCCTGGTTTCTTTGTAGTGAAACACTCTAAGAAAAAACAACAACAACAAAGACCCAGTGGGAGACACTATATATCTCCTGGCTGAAGCCGTGGCCCTGCTCGATGAATCACACAAGTCCATAAATGTCGAGCGCATTTGCCTGGACTTTCCTTTCCTTACCATATATGGCAACTATAGATCTGCTTATCTCCAACCATCTTGACTTTAGCTTCAGTGATTTTCACACAAAACGGCCTTTCTTAGGAATTTCTCTTGCTCTACAACTCCGATACACAGGACAGCATACCCCGCAGTCACTCTGACGCTCCGGGGCATGGAAGCCGGAAGTGTTTACATGGCTCCTCACTGACCTGGGTCACAGCGCCCTGTTCTCCCCACCCTCGTGCCGTCAGACTAGCAATGGACCTGTGCCGGTCCCACTGGAGTGCTGACTACCATAAACACCGATGACGGACCCAGACAGTTTAAGACGTGCCTCAGCCATCTGTCCATCCGTCAGTCCACCCACCTCCTACCCCTCCTAAAAAGGCAGATGGGATCCTTTTCTTCTCCCCAACCCCACCACTGGCCAAGAAAGCAGCAGAGCAGACCAGGAAGGTATTTTTCTCTGTGGGCTTTGGAGCACAGGTCACCAGGGGGCCTCAGGAGCCTTGGGAGTTCTGGGCTTTTCTCTGGTCCCACAGGTGTGGCAGGGCCCAGGGTGGAGGGGAAGCTCAGGTATGCTCCATAAGTGACACATGCATACACTCTTACAGACAGATTCAAACGACCTGAATTCGAATCCCACTCTGCTCCCCAGAGTCAATGCGTGCCAAAGCTGTCACGTGGGGCTGACTCTGACACCAGCCCTTCCTATACCTGCGCTATCAGAACCATCCAGCCCTTGAGGCTGTCCTGTCAAGAGTCACCGCCACTCCTGACCAGGCTCTGGGCCTTTATGTCGGGGGGGGGGGGGGGGAAGGTGGTGTCTCACAGGGAGACCCCAGCTTGAAGCCGGCCGCCTTCCAGCTGACCCTGAGCCAACGCCCATGCCAAGGTTCCAAGCAAGTTCATCCCAGGATGCCAGCACCAGGGACAAGGGAGGCCTCTCGCCTGGCCTTGGCTCTCTCCAGCAGTCTCTGCTGAGAGCCTGGTGCTCCACAGACTTTCATGTTCAAGCTCCATGTGCTAGAGATGCGGGCTTCCTATGTTTTATCACGTTCTGCTGAGATTAAGCTCAGCGAGGCAGGCCGCGCATCAAGGCTCACTGAGATCATGCAGCTGATCTGCTACATGGTAATACATTATACCACACCAAAGGGATCTTGTGATTCCAAAATCCTTCCCCAGCTAGGAGTTCAAGTTTACAGAAATGCAGGGAGATAGATAAAGTAGTCCTCATGTGGTCACCAGCGGCTCCCCCACCCGCTGGGACTGAAATCAGCCGGGGCCTGCTATCCTACACGTCTTTAGCTGGCTACCCGGCCAGTATCCCTGGCCTGGGCGAGGAGTGTGCACCGTGCACATCCTAAGGCATCTGAGGCTCTGCTGCTGAGGCCAGGGTGCGGGCCTGTGCTTGTGCATGGTGATGTCTGGGCCATGTGGCAAATGCAAACTTGGGCCTGCTGTGTCATGCCACCACGCCACGCCATGTGGTCTTCTAAAAGCTGTGCCCCACCTAGAAGCACCACAGCTGGGGCACCCCAGCCTTTGAATGTGGACGTCAGGTTAACTGTGCTGACCTGCCCGGTGCCTGTCCTGGCCTACTCCTCGTTCCCCCAGCACCTGCTCAGGGACCCCAGGCTCCTTCCTACCCCACCAGCACCCGCCCAGGCCCCCCAGCCTCCTTCCTGTCCCCCTGCAGCCTGCACTGAGTGACTGAACTACGACCCCCACATGCTGCTGTAGTAGAGGCACTCACAAATCCTGCAAAGGAAGGCTGTGTTAATTCTCAAGTCACTGACTCTACCCTTGGCTCCTCTCCCCCAAAAGCCCTTTGGTTCAGCGTAAGCGCGCAGTGTGATGGTTGCTAAAGTCCAGCCACAGGACTGCTTTGGCTTGGCCCAGGGAAGGAGACCTGAGAGAGGGGAGGAGAAGTTCAGGCTGGTCCCCAGCAGGACCCACTGAGTCAGTTAGGATTGGTGGGGGGAGGGGGCAAGGGACAGTGTAGGCTGCTCTTTAATTGGTGATGGGTCACTGCTTCCACCTCACAAGAAGGTTCCAGAAAGGGTGTGATCTTTTCAGCAGGTGCTGGGGAGTTCAGCCTCACCCAGGCTGGAGAGGGGGCGCCTCTGGAGACCGTTTGGGGAGCTCTGTGGGCCTCGAGGGCGGGACATATGGCCTGGAGGAGTGGCCGCAGGGCAGGCCTGGGGCAGCGCTGGGCTCGGACCTGAACCCAATATGGATGAGGCAGAGCAGGTGGGCCCCACAGCTGCTCCCCAAGATCTGCAGACCCATGCCCGAGCCCAGAGCATCCACTCTACAGGTAGGGTGGTCAGACTTGGGAAGGCCAGAACAGGGCCCCTAGCCTGTGTTTAGAAAGGAGCGGGGGAGATCCTCAAATGCAGCTCTTCCCGCATTCCTTTCTCACGTTGCTGAAGGCAGTCCATGGGTGCCCTGCACCCATGGTGCGCAGCCCCCCATGCGGGTGGAAGGCAGGGACACAGGGTGCAAAACCTGCACAGGCTTGCTCATAGCAAGCAGTGGACAAGCCATCCCTGGCGTCAGTAGGCCCGGCCCAGCCAGCCAAACCCAGCCAGCTGCCGGTATTTTTATGGCCCAGGAGCTAAGAATGGTTTTTACACTTTTAATGTGATTCCATTTTAAATGGTTATATAACATAGCCACGTACATAGCACCCCCATTTTTCTCTGTGCCCAGCCAGGCCTAAAGTATTCATGTCAGACCCTTTAGGAGGAAGTCTGTGCCCCCAGCCCCTCCCCTCACTTCTCCACTACTCCTGTCTCTCACTGCCGTGGGAGGTGCGTGCATGACAGGGACTCACACCCAGAACCAGGCCCCATGGAAGGACCCAGGGTGCCACAACCAGTGTCTGGGGCCCATCGCGTGCTCCTTGTCTAACCCAGGCAGGCGTAACCTGGAGCCTCAGTTTCCTGTCCCTTTCCCCGAGTAACTGGAGTAACTCAAGTTCAAAACGCTTTGGAATGAAGATCAACTGTTGTCAGAGGTTGCTTGTGAGCTGATTCATCATCAGAATCCTGATTCTCTCCTAACATTGCAACCTGACATCTTCATACATGTCACCCCATGTCACGTGGGGGCAGGTGGGGCAGGGGCCTGCTCCATGGTGAGGCCTTGTGCCAGGTCAGTCCCGTGGTGCCCATTTGTGCCAAGGAAGAAACAGCCCATGGAGGACGAAGGGAAATCATCCCCACTGAGCCCAGACATGGGCGGATAGGACAAGGGTGAAAGCTGTGAGTTCTCAGGAAGCACGGATCACGAAATACCTGGAAACAGAGCAAGTTGGCCCTTGGCTGGTTCTGAGGCAGTGCTGAGAATTGCTCACCTTTCTACAAGAGGGCTGAGGGCGGCCACCTCCTCCCCCTCCCCCGGAGCCTGGAGCAGAGCCGGTGTGCTGGCAAAGGACCACTGAGGGTGACCAGGCCCTGGCCTGATGAAGACCATCAAGAAGACATGGCTGGAAGGACTGGGCCAAAAGAACCAACCCAGGTTGCAGGCTAGCCACAAGAGAGGGGTGAGGTCAAACCCCTTCCTCAGACCAGCATGCCAAAGCCACAGCCACTATCAAAATACAGTTTTGTTTTCACTGCTGTGGGGCCCAGAGTTGAACCCAAGGCCCCACGCAGGCCAGACAAGTGGTGTGCCATATTAGCCCAGCCCTTCCTTTACATTTTGCTTTTGAGATACGATCTCATGATAACTTTGTAACTTTGCTCTCCCTGACTTTAAACTTGCCTTCTGGTCTCTGGTCCTGAGTAGCGGGGATGACAGGTGTGTACTGCCACCACCCAAATCAGTCCTGGTTTTTCAGAACATTTCCCTAAATACATTTTGGTCAGATTTTTCAATGACAAGACTAAAGCCTGAATATCAGCTTCAAACTTCAGCACTGAGTCAAAAGAGGCTAATAAGCAGGTAGCACTTTTGAGCGGGGGCAGGTGTGTGCGCTGCTCTGAGCACACTGAATTTTTGCTCAATACACATTTCTGAATACCTACTGTGTGCACTGTATGTGCAGGGCCACAAGACAGCGCTGTACCTTGAAGATGAGGTTCTGCAAGGAGGACAGACATACAAATTGGGGTGGAGTGCAAGGTGGAGTGGACGTGAGCTCTGGGCGTGCACAGCAGGTGGGCCCTGGACAATAGCAGCCAGCTCAAACCTGCAGGAAACCAGTGGCTCCCTTGGAGCAGGCCCCACCCACCACCCCAGACACCCTGATTACAGGTCTGGGGCCTGCTGAGAGCTCAGCCTTGCAAGGGCTCAGAGTGACAGCTGCTGCCATGTTTAGTGAATGAACTTAAGGGCGGAACAGTCATTTTTCACATCCCAGTTAAAAGACCAGGGACTCAGACCTCAGACATCACTCTGCTCCCAGAAGAGAAGAAAGGAGCCCTCAGGGCTAACCAGCGCCCAGAACAGCCAAGATGGAGGATGAATGTCGAGGAGCCCAGGTGTGGAGGCTGAGTGGGAGGACTCAACTCACTTTTTGAAGACACTGAGCTGTCTGGTAGATCCCGAGTAAAGGGAGGCAGAACTCAGCACACTATCAAGTCACGTTTAAAATAATATCTTCCCCTAGCTGGTGCCAGTGGCTCACACCTGTAATCCCAGCTACTCAGGAGGCTGAGATCTGAGGATCATGGTTCAAAGCCAGCCTGGGTAGGAAAGTGCATTGAGACTCTAATCTCCAATAAACTACTTAGAAAAGTGGCGCTGTGACTTAAGTGGTAGAGCATTAGCGTTGAGCACAGAGAAGCTCAGGGACAGCACCCAGGCCCTAAGTTCAAGCCCCAGGACTGGCAAAAAAAAAAGAAAGAAAAGAAAAAGAAAAAAATTTATTCCCCTAAACACAGACCAATACTTGCTCCGCCCATCAGCAGCACAGGGAGCCACAGCCAAATAAAGCTGGCTGAAGAGCCAACAGTGTGTGAGTGAGAAAGCTGGGGCTGAATGGCATGTCGTGGCCCCTAAGTGCCCACATCTGCTTCTTTCTGGAAGACTCTTAAGGCAGGCTTGGGGAACTGCCAGAAGATACGGAAAAGCCATTTTTCTCCTGATAGGCAAAAAACCCCACAAGAAACAAACAAAAAAAACCAACAACAACAACAACAACAAAAACCCTGGAAGTCTTTAGAACTAACTGCCTGGGCCCCTTGTCCCTCGGCAGGTAAGAAGGGCGCCTGGAGCAGGGAGAGGTGGCACATACCTGTGATCCCAGCTCCTGTCATGAGTTCCAGGTGAGTCTAAACTGCATAGTGAAGTCCTGTTGGTGTTGAGAATCTAGCTCTATGGTGGTGCGCATGCCCTGTGTGCCAACTACAATCTCCAGCAGCAAAAACTAGAGAAGTCAAGGAGGCTCAGGTCGCAGGCATGGATGGCTGGAACATTTGGAAGCACTTTGCCTGAGATGCTGCCGACAGAGGCCCGTTTCTATTTTGGTGCTAACATCGGGGAAACAAGCTTAAGACACATGGGTCTCAATTTGGGGCAGCTGCCTTCTCAAACAGCCCAAAATAGGGCTCAAAAACACACACATACACACACACACACACACACACACACACACACACACACACACATCCTGTGCTCACAGTCACTAACAAAACCAGCAGGCATTAGCAGGGACAAAGGCTGGAAACTTCAAGACCTATCTTTCTTTAAGCCAGATCCTAGTCTGTCCATTTAGGCAGAGCAGTGCTGGCTGCCGGGGCAAAGTTTAGTCTGAGGCCATGGGGCCCGTGGCCCGGCTGCGGATGCACTCTTTTTTTTTTTTTTTTTTTGGCCAGTCCTGGGGCTTGGACTCAGGGCCTGAGCACTGTCCCTGGCTTCTTTTTGCTCAAGGCTAGCACTCTGCCACTTGAGCCACAGCGCCACTTCTGGCCATTTTCTGTATATGTGGTGCTAGGGAATCGAACCCAGGGCCTCATGTATTTGAGGCAGGCACTCTTGCCACTAGGCCATATCCCCAGCCCGTGCGGATGCACTCTTTGGGCTGTCAGGGGGTCTTTGCTGACGATGTATCACTGGCCGGAAGGCAGTAGCAGCATCCTCAAACACTCCAGCTGAGAGGTACTCTGGAGAAACGAATGCTGGCCATCCTGTCTCCTGGATGTGGCTGGTGTAAATCACAGAACTGGGATTTCAAGGCACTCTTCCGGTGTTTCTTCCTTGTCAGCGGAGGTCAGAGGCCCCCTCATCCGGGAAGCACAGGGGGCAGTGGATGGTGGCCTGGAGCTGCCCATTCCCGCGGCCCTAAGATCACAGCTCAGATGCTGACACACAGGGCAGGGTGGGATCTGGGCCTGGCAGCGCCTCCGGCCTCTCCTGGCATCCAACCTGAGTGCTTGGTCTGAGGGGCTGGGGGAAATGCACTTCAAAGCCACCTCAGGGCAGGTCAGTGGCCTTTCTCTCATGTCCTTGACATAACAAGCGCCTCAGCTAAGAGGAGGAAGATTGGCACTGACAGCCAGAGGGCAGGAGCAGCTTTCCTACCCTGTGTCTGCTTGCCGCCACCAGCAGGGGCCCCTCTTCCTCACATGGCTCACCTTGGAGGTCTGAGCCTCCCATTCTCCCCTCCAGAAGCTTGGGGCAGGAGAGGCTCTTGCCCAGTGCTGGCCCTGACTGCAAAGCCAGCCAGGGCCCTGTGGTGTGCCCAAGGGCTCCCCAGGTCTTTCCTCTTCCCTCCTGAGGCATTATGGGGGGCTCACTTCCAGGCCCTGTGTGAAGCGATAGTGCACGTGGTCACGCGGCATCTGCTTCCATCCCAGGCACACCCTTGCACACCCTCCGGAGGACCCGCAGGACCCAACACAGTACCCATATGCTGCTTATCCCCATGGAGTCAGCCATCTTCCCGGATAGTTTTGAGTTCACAGTGGGCTGACTCTGAGGGTTCACAACCTGCAGATACAGAACCACATGGAAGAGGGCTTAGTAGCCCCACACCTCAAATTTTACCCTCATTAAGTTCCTGAAATGACCACTGTGTTCAGATTCTGTCCCTGTGTCTGCATCCATGGATCTCAGTCACCATCTACTAGGCATTCTGGGCAGGAGGGAAACATCAACTTCCTGCATCGCCACCCCCCCCCCCCCCACTGCCAGGCACCCCAACAGGGTGCTGTCCCACCCTGGGGAGCCCAAACCCCCTCAGCCAGGCAGCTGTAGCCATGGGACAGGTGAACCCAGCTGTGGGCCTGGGCTTCCCAAATGAAAGCAGAGAGGGGCTGGGCGCTGGTGGCTCACACCTGTAGTCAGCTGCTCAGGAGGCTGAGATCTGAGGATTGTGGTTCGAAGCCAGCCCAGGCAGAAAAGTCTCCGTGAGACTCTTAGCTGCAATTACCCACTCAAAAACCAGGCATGGCGCTATGGCTCAAGTGGTAGGGCACTAGCCTTGAACATGAAGAGGCTCAGGGACAGCACCCAGGCCCTGAGTTCAAGCACCACAACCAACAAAAATTTTTAAAAAGCAGAGAGGGTGGGGTTGGGGGGAGTCATGACCTGTGGTATTTTGCAGTTTTAGTTATAGAAATCTGTTCTCAAATGGCAGTTTAGGTAAGACAGCAAGGGCGGAGGAAGGTAGAATGGGGCAGGATGGGTGGGCACCTCTGCCTCTCTGCCCAGAAGTAGCCCGGGAGGGCGCCCCCATCCCGCCTGGACCCCAAGGGCCTGAAGCTACACTCACCTGCTACAGGGTTACCTTGACCTCCGACCTGCCGGAGGCAACCCTAACCACCCCTGGCCCATGTAATAATCAAGCCTGGATCAACCAAAGGTAGTTGACAAGTGACCAGAAGTAACTGAAATAAAACATGTCATTGATGGACCAAGTAGCTCTGAATTCTAAGCAAAACTTGGTCAGAGGGATGCCCTTGAGCTCTGCGAAGATGTGCACACCTGCTCTGTGTGCCCCGGTGTGTCAGGGTGCAGTGTTCAAACTGGCATTCTAGAACTTTCCAACAATTGTGCCCACAGTGTGGGGGTGGGAACCACACACTGCTTTAGACACCACTAGTACTCCTACGCCCTCTCCCCCATCCAGTGTTCTTGGGGGGGGGCTGTACTCCCAACACCCGGTGGCCAGGACCCTGAGATGTGGGGGACACACTACCCTGCCTTGCCCATGTTCCAGGGAGGGGCACGCGCAGGCCGCAGAGCCAGCAGACTGCAGAGGGGTCTCCCCTGGTCACGTGGGGTGACCGGGATGAGGGCCCCCGACAGCCAACTCAAGCTACCTGCCATGGGGCACCTGCAGCTCTGGCTTGTGCTAGGACACGAGACGTGGTACGGTGTTGACACTTGTGGCCACACAGCTTGCCACTATGACCTTGAATGGAAGCCTCTGCCCCAGGGCTCCATGCAGGTACTGTGGCACCCGGGCCTGGCCTCCCCCCAGGCTGCACCTCCCCGTGGTCCACCGGGACTCCCGGCTCCCCCAGGGCCGGAAGCCCCTTCCCCAAGGGGCTGCCTCTCCCCTGCTCCGGCAGCCACGGGTCAGCTTGGAGCTGAAGGTGAACGCTCTGAAAGCCAAGACTATAGACTGTATACACACAGCAATTTGTTACTGTGAAAAACCATCTGTTTCTCGGTATTACAATCCTCAGAGGGCAAATTATAGCTAGCGTTCAACATAAAACATCAATTTAAACCATCAACTATTCATAATTTCAATTCTTTATTGGAAACCAAGGACATAAATGTCAGGGAATAAAGCAATATTTCTTTTATTAACTGTTCCATTCATCTGGCTATTAAATAAAACCAGGGCCCCAGTAAATGGCGGAGCCCCTGCCTGACAGCCACACCAAAGAGCTCTATAATTCTCAGGCGCTCTGAAACAACGAAGACGGCGCTTTGTGAAAAGTTAGAAACTTTAATATATAATAAAATTAAGATGACTGCCAGCTTAATACCTTGTAAGACCGGCTGCAGTGTCCTCATATTCAAATAGACTTCCTGAATGTTTTTATTTTTCACAGTGCTCACTGTGTGCAGAGACACGCTGACTTTATGGGCAGGTTTCCGGGGGACCAGCCACCCCCCAGCAAGCGCTTTCACCTGCATCTGGCTTTCCCGAGAGGAGCGGGGCCTGTGTCACCGGTGGCTGGGTCTGTGGGGCGCTCACAGACCTGTGAGGTGAAATCGGGCTCCCCTAAACACAGGGCCCGCTCCTATGGGCAACAATCTTGCTTCTCCTTTGCCTCTTGGTAGAAAATGTTCCTAGCACTGAAACCCAGCAAGGGAGGAAGAGCACTGTGCTGAGCCCAGGGCCTCAACTAGTTATAGGGTTTTGGTTTTTTGATTTGGATTTGAATACAGGGCCTCACATTTGCTAGGCAAGCACTCTACCACTTGAGCTATACCCGTAGTCCCTCTTGCATTAGTTGTTATTTAGATAAGGCCTCTCAGTTTTTGCCCTGCCAGCCTGGGCGGGGCTTCTGTACTTCCACCCGTGTCATAAATAGCTGGGATTATAGGTGTGTGCCACCACGCCTGGCCCAGGTAGGGTTTTTATATGCATCCTCTCACAGCAACCTTGCAGGGCAGGTCCATTTCATGGAACAGGAAGGCCACGAGTTCCAGCAAGTGTAGTTATTAACACCTTTAACTGAAATGATCCTGCCAAACACAAGTGATTGCTCCATGGGACAGCGGCCACTGGGGCTCTGCAGGCGAAGGACGCGGAGGAAGGGGCTCAGCTCCTCATCACCACCCAGGGGCCTCGGAGGGTGCTGGGGGAGACTCAGGACTAGGTACTATACCTGGGATGAGTTCTGTGCAAATGTTTGCTGCCATTTGAGCCCCTTGTTAAAGTGCTCCTGCATGCTCTGACATAGGCCAGACCTTCCACTCACTACAGCCAGAGCTTGAAACCCAGGTGTCTCAGACCTGTGCGCCCAGCCATGTTCCTGCAGACCCCAGGCCTGCCACAAGAGCTGGGGGCGGGGGGGGGGGCTGGCCTTGGCTCTTCTGCACGTTTGGCTGCTCATCAATGATTCCAGGTGGTCCAGGGTGAACCTGCCATGTTCCTTCCACAGATCCCACATGGAGCCAGGTGGATCTCCAGGTAGACAAGCCAGGTGACCAGTGGGCTGGCCACAGGGCTCTCTTCCCACCCTTAGTTTGTAAGCAGAGCCAGAAGGGCATGCACACTTCCTCCATGCCCATCTCAGGGTGTACCAGGGAACGGCTCTGGCCCCCTGCGCCCCCTGCCATGCAGGCTCCTCATGTGAAATGGGTGGGGCTGGCCGACGACGGCCTGTGCACACACTGGCATCCTCCTCCTGCCGCTAGCTGCCTGGGAGCAACCTAACAGCTCTGCACAGAGCTCTCACTGCATCCGTCAGGAACTCACGACAGGGAAGAGCTGCATGTGTTCAGTACAGACATTACTTTTTTAAACAAATATTTTGGATACAGCTGAGTCTGCAGATGTGGAACCCCCGCACATCTGGAGGCCGCCTGTGATGCCCCCCGCCCGTGTGAGGCGGCAGTGGCCGTGGGCTCTGGTTCTGTTTGAGCTTGCTTCCGGGGGGCATGGGCACCTCCTTAGCTTTGGGCAGCGTGGGGTCTACCACAGTGGCCCCAGTGCCCCACAGTGCACCCAGCTTTTGAACAGACAAAGGAGTTGGGAGAGAGCTAGGGCCTGGCGACGTGAGGAGTCACTCACTTCCCCACCCCTACTCTCTGAGGGTGTTTGAGGGGTTGCTGTGCGACACGAGACTCTGGGAGGAAGGTCCTTAGCCGGGGGCCAACTCCCAGGTTCCTCCACAAGCACCGCGAGGCCAGACCCCAGGTCACGACCATACACGCAGCTCTGTGGACATCCACACTTGTTAGCACCTGCTCAGGTGATGTTCCACCACCCCACCCCCCGGCCCAAGGAGCCCCTTTTCTGTCTGGAGTCTCCCTCCGGCAGACCCAAAGCACTCCCAGCCACCTCCAGGGCATTTTCTGAGCCACAGTGACCCTGTACTCACACCCACCTGCACTCCTGCCTTTGCTCACACTGCACTCACACCTGCCCGCCCTCCCACCTTTGTTCACGCTGCTTACGTGCCAGGAATCCCCAGCTGCCCTGACACTGGTCACTTCGCTGCCTGTACTCACACCCACCTGCACTCCCACCTTTGCTCACGCCGCTTACGTGTTAGGAGTCCCCGGCCGCCCGAACACTGATCACTCTGCTCCCTGCGCGGCACCCAGCCTGGCCATGTACTTACTGAGCATCTATCACACCCAGGCTCAGTGCTGGAGCCAGGGGACACCAGGAGATGACCAAAAAGGAATGGTGCCCTTGTAAGGACAGACAGAAACAAGCCAGACAGATGGGACAGGAACAGGTGAGCACATGGGCCAATCCCCAGGCCTGCTCAAGCTGTAGAGGTGAGCAGGCAATGGGAACCCTTTTCCTTCACTTCCAGGGTAGTATTTTTATTTTTGTGCCAGTCCCGGGGCTTGAACTCAAGGCCTGGGCACTGTCCTTTTGTGCTCAAGGCTGGTGCTCTACCACCTGAATTACAGCTCCACTCTGGCTTTTTGATGTTTAGCTGGAGTCTCATGGACTTTCCTGCTTGGGCTGGCTTCACACCATGATCCTCAGATCTCAGCCTCCGGCGTAGCTAGGATGACAGGTGTGAGCCAACGGACACTCAGCAGGCATTTCTTTAAAAAATTATTTTAAGAATGATATTTCTTCAAAGGGCAGCTTCAGCTGAGACCCAAGCATTTTCACAGATTGTACAGAACAGAAGCAAGAGTGGCAGGCACTAGGGCAGAACATTCTAGAATGCTTGGAGCCAGGAAAAGCACATTTGGGAGCACGATAGGCAGAGGTCCCTGGCAGGGTGGGGAGATGATACAAAGAGAAACCAGAAGCAGGATGGGGAGAAGAATTGAAAAGTCCAGCTTCAGTGTGCTCTAAAGGGAAGATGCCAGCATGGTCCCTGCTTAGCTTAACTAGCCCCGAGCCCGTGGTCAGAGAGGGCGCAGATTGGCTCGCCTCCTGCGGAAGCACAGAGTTTGCAATGCCTGTGATCACGCCACCATCCTCAATGTCAAAGGCCACTGCTTTCACGCCAGACACCGGATTCCCGGGGGCTGCTCAGAAAAGGAGGGGCAGGAAAAGGACATAGTCACAGCTCCAGGCCCTGGGGCACCATGTCCACACACACAGGCCCAAGTGTCACATCCGCACACACAGGTCCCAGGTGCCATGTCCACACACTCAGGCTCCTAAGTGAAATCCACCTCAAACTCCTGTTCCCATCCAGGTTTTCAAGCAAAACACTGCTCGTGTATACTCCGCTGTCTCTCAAAGATAGATTCTTAAATTCTCTCATTTAGAGTACTTCAGAGCTGAGTGCCAACGGCTCACACCTGTCAGCTACTCAGGAGGCTGAGATCTAAGAGTCACAGTTCAAAGCCAGCCCAGGCATGGAAGTCAATGAAACTCTTAGCACCAATGAACTACTTTAAAAAAAGCCAGAGGGCTTAGCCCCTGTTATCACCGTATTTGATTCTGATACCCTGGGTATTTTATATGTTTGTCTGAATCAGGGAAGGGAAGGGGAACATCAAAATGGGGTGACAAAGGGTAAAATGTGAACCAATGCAACAGCAATACTTACAAGACAACATGCAGTCAACCAACTGTACAGCTGGGCGGGGGGGAGACTGGGGAGGAGGGAAGGTGGGAGAAAAATGAGGGAGGAGGTAACAAGTGTGACAAGGAATGTACTGACTACCTTACATATGTAACTATAATCCCTCTGTACATCACCTTGACAATAAAAAATTAAAAGAAAAAAAAGAAGAAAAAGCCAGAAGTGGTACTGTGGCTTAAGTGATAGAGTACTTGCCTTGAGCGAAGAGAAGCGAAGAGACAGAGCCTAAGCCCAGAGTTCAAGCCCTGGGACCAGCAAAAACAAACTAGGCTGGAGGCATGGCTCAAGCAGTACAGTACCAGGTGAATTAGCAAGCTTGAGATTTTGAGTTCAAGCTCTGGTACATAGATAAAAGGGGGAGAGAAAGAGAGAAAGAAAAAGGGAAGGAAGGAAAGAAAGGAGATCAACAGAATGATTTAGAAGAACATATAGAGATAGATAACAGATGATAGATAAGATAGAATTTAGAAGAATGGACAGACAGATGATAGATGACAGACAGAAGAACATTGCTACCCAGTTCAGGCAGAAAACAGACCCAGTCCCTCTCTGCTGCCGTGAGCCACGCTCCTCTCTTCTAACACAAAAGGTACTTTTTTGGAAAGAATGAGAGTCGGCCCGAAGGAAAAGGCCGACCTGTAATACATCTACATCTATATTTAGATTATAGAATTAGATCCCAATTTAGTGGGCTTTCATCTCCCAGCGTGTGATGTTTCCCAGGGCCGCCTGAATTAGATTTCCTACCTGTTAGAATTTCCTGTAAGCTAGGATTAAAAGCACTTGCTTCCCAGTTTCTTCCTTCATCGTCCACAGCACTCCCAATTTCATAAGAAGTTTAAAAAATGTCACTATGGCATTTGGGAGAGGGAGGATGGGGGGCGGCAGGCCCCACGGCATGGCTCAGAGAGTGTGCCGAGTAACACTTCGTGCCAGCCTCTGTGGCCCTGGCCACTCCAGTCACCCGTGTCTGTTTAGTTTCAGATTATAACTTCTTTTTTTGTGTGTCTGTGTGCCAGCACTGGATCTTGAACTCAGGGCCTAGGCACTGTCCCTGAGCTTTTGTGCTCAAGGCAGGCACTCTTCTATATGTGAGCCATTTCTGGCTTTTTGATAAGAGAGTCTCACAGACTTTCCCTGTCCAGGCTGGCTTTGAGCCTTGATCCTCTGATCATAGCCTCCCAAGTAGCTGGGATTACAGGAGTGAGCCACAGGCACCTGCTAAATTCTAATTCTTGAAACAGAACCCAAGGCAAGCTGGATGGCCTGTGAAGCGCCGTGGATCCCATTGGGCCGGGCATTCTCTCTCCTGGCTCCTCTAAGATGGCTCCAGTTCCGATCTGTGCAGGACAAAGGCTGCCAGTTGGGGCTGGTGTCAGGGTGAATCTCCTGTATGTCAGCCTTGAACCTCAATGCCAGGCTGCAACAGGTACCTGGGTTGAGACGGACCTGAGTAGCCATGTGCAATATGGGTCTGGCCTCTCACTCGGCCAAGGACGGGGGTGTGGGGGGGGTGTGGTGTGTGTGTGTGTGTGTGTGTGTGTGTGTGTGTGTGTGGCCTCTCACTTGGCCAAGGACGGGTGTGTGTGTGTGTGTGTGTGTGTGTGTGTGTGTGTGTCTGTCTACCTCCTGAGAGCTGCCAGGCAGCAGTAGGCGGAGGGGGGTGAGGGGGGGGAAGGAGGGGTCTCTCCCGCTCCGCAAGCAACCCCCCAAGGCCCAAGCAGTGCTTTCAGGACCAAATGATTAAAGGCAGAGGCTGGCTGCACTAAGCAGAAGTCAAGTGCAGAGGGCTTGGCTTGTACCCTGTCTGGGCTGGGCGGGGCTCTCCCGACCACACCCTGCAGACAGTGCCTGGCCTTGCTCACCTTCCTGCGCATTAGAGACTACAGTCAGAACTCAAGCTGAGGGGCAGGAGCCAAAGGACAATTAGAACAGGTGAGCCCGACGACTGCAGGCCTCTTTCCATCTGGCAGGCAGGTCCTCTCAACCCAGGAAAATACTCAGACATACACCCCCAAGGAAGAGCCATGTGGAGTCAGGGGCCCCTCTCGCACCCCAAGGCAGAGCTATGTAGAGCCAGGAGCCCCTCTCGCACCCCAAGGCAGAGCCCCACATGGAGTCAGGGGCTCCTCTCGCACCGCAAGGCAAAGCTATGCAGAGCCAGGAGCCCCTCTCACACCCCAAGGCAGAGCTACATGGAGTCAGGGGACCCTCTCACACCCCAAGTCAGAGCCACGCGGAGTCAGGGCCCCTCTCTGCTTTGTCAACCACATCTGTTCTGTGCCAGAAACCAGACGCGTCATCTTCACCTCATAAATCTAAACATGAGCACCCCCACCTGTAGAGACAGGATGTCCTTTCCTCTTCTCAGATACCCCGAGCTGCCTGTTCAGCTCCATCATGGGCCACCAGGCCCTCACCCCACAGGGTGCCTGACAAGGAGGAACTTCCCCACGCCAGGGCAGCTTCTTCCTGGCAGGGCCTTTGCTCATCTGCTTCATCTTGACACTCAGCCTCATCTTGTCTCCCCTTTATCAAGTGCCCAGGCCGGGGGTGGTGGGAGGGGCCAGCTCCATGCTGGGTCTCCTGGTCATTCCTTCGCACCACCTCATCCCTCACCTGTCACCTGTGCCAACTGTACCTCATCCTGTCCCTGGCAGAACTGGGCTGGCAGAAGAACAGCCATGACACAGTGCCCAGCGCATCCCTCCACCCCATACTCTCTGGGGCCAATCCCTCTGGCAGCCCAGGCTGGGGTGGATGTCTGTCTGTCCTCAGTCCCCTGAGCTGTGGAATGGGATGTATCTTTCCTGGCTCAGATCGGCTGCACACAGATAGGCCTCTTCTCCTTCCTATCCCAAGGTCCCCAACACCCCCATACCTCTATACTCGGAGGTCACTGGACCCAAGGCTTAGCCCCGTCCAGGAGCAGGAAGGCCCAAAATGCCCAGCAGGGGCCTGGGGTACCCGCACCCAACTCCTGGGGACTAGGCCTAGAGCCCTGGGTCTGTGGCCCTGCCAACACCCACCCCACCCGAAAGGGGTCTGGGTTGTGTCTGTCGCATGAAGATGGGGAAGACATGTCTGATGACTCCTGAGAGGGGGGGTCTGCACCGCCCCCCACCCCCGTCAGTCATGGGGACTTTGGGCCACTTTCTGCAGCTGTCACTGCACGTCTCGGAGTGGAGCCTCATTTGAATGCTAACGAGGACAGCAATTAGAAAGGCCGATCTGCCAGACACGTCGCACAACACATTTGAAACCCAAATACAAATATTTCACATGCCGCCCTCCTCAGGAACATGCATGCGAAGTTACAGAATGCAGAGTGAGCGCGGTGCCCAAGCTCTCACCCGTTGCCATGCGTCTGTGGCTGTCCCGTCTGTGCCACTTGGCTGGGGCAGGTCCGGAGGGGCAGGGACCTGGGCCAGCTGGGGTACAGCACCCACCATGGCGGGGGCTGCTTGGTTACTACTGTGGCCAGAGCCTTCTTTTTCAAGGTACATGCTCATTTCTATGGGTACATTGACTGGAGAAGGTTCCAGAAGCACACACTGAACACATTTCCAACTAAAGATAGAAACTATGCTTAAAAAGCTAATTTGGTATTTTTGGAAGTTTGGGTTTCTTTGATCTGTCCAAAAGAGGCTTAAAATGCAGCATGGTGCTATTTTAGGCAATGCCTCACGAGGCTGAACTGGTTGGAAGGCCGTGTCGGCGGCCGGTGCCGGGCACTCCACTAGGCACTGGCCTTCTCCTCACCACCACAATCTGCCTTTGCCAAAAGCACACCGCGGTTGCTCTTGTTTGTAACAAGCCTGCGTTTTCGAAGCGGCTTTGGCGTGCTCAGGTTGGTCTTGGTGGGTTCGAAGCCACCCCAGCCCCGCTGGCAGGGTGTAGTAGTGTATGGATCACAGGCCCATGGGCCCCGGGCTGCTGGCTATGTAGCTGCCGTCAGCCCTGTTGTGCCTACAGCCCCAGGCCTGGGGCTGCCCCGCGGCACCTCTCCCTCCTGCCCAGGCCACAGGCACATCTGGAAAGGGCCAGGATTCTAGGGTCTTTCTGGGCCTCAAAAGCGATGGCAATTTGGGGGGGCTGAGGCAGGAAGATTGAGTTTGAGGCCAGTCTGGGAAGCTAAATAACAAGACTTTGTCTAAAAAGAAAAAAAAAATCAGGTCAGGCGCTTGTGGTTCACACCTGTAATCCTAGCTACCCAGGAGGCTGAGATCTGAGGATCATGGCTCAAAGCCAGCCTGGGCAGGAAAAGTCTATGAGACTACTATCTGCAATGAACCCCCAGAAAACCAGAAGTGGTGCTCTGGCTCAAAGTGGTAGAGCACTAGCCTTGAATGCAAAAGCTCAGGGACAGTGTCCAGGTCCTGAGTTCAAGCCCTACAACCAACCCCCAACCCCCTCAAAAAACAAATCAAATAATAGAAATAGATTGATAAAAGAAAAGAAGGGCGGGAGGGAGGGAGGGAGGGAGGGAGGGAGGGAGGGAGGGAGGGAGGGAGGGAGGGAGGAAGGAAGGAAGGAAGGAAGGAAGGAAGGGACTTACTAAGGGAAGGGTGCCCACGGAATGGCGTGGATGCCAGCCTCATGTCCTGACACCCATCAGGATCTGGGATCTGCTGTGGTTTTGTGTTTGTGTGAAGGGTGAGGGCAGGACGGAGAACAAGGGCGGGTGACTACAGTCCAATTGTGGACAAGCTGCGCTGGGCCGGCCCACCTGTCACCCATGGGGAAGCCCATTGGGGGAGCGGAAATGACCTGTCAGGGATAAATTCTGGTTATGTGTTTCTGGGGACCCCTTATGCCCCCTCTGAGAACAGGCACACACCAGCTCTGGGATGCAGTTTAATTAAACAGCAGAGCTCACAGAACGTGTGCTTGTGGCTGCACCACTGACAGATACACGCGCAGGCTGAGGCAGTTGAGTTTATTTCTTTAAAACAATTGCAGACTATTATTTTCAAAAGAGTTTGCGTTTGATGAACACATTACACACACAGGCGGCTTTCTGCTGTGTCTCAGAGCCGCAGCGTTGAATCTTTCCCAGTGGAGGCAGAGTCCGGGCTCTCAGCGCTGCGCTTGCTGCAGAGGCTCTTCCGGCTTTATCAGTCATTGAGAGAGACACCTAACCAAGTCATAAATGCACCCCAAGGAAAAAGATCCCCAACACACTCTCCCTTCTGGGGAGGGGGGGGGGCGCGTTGCTAGCAGGCAGTTGGGGTCTGCACAGCCCGGAAGGCCACAGCTCTGGATTCTGCCTGCTGTGTTGCCTGCTTGGGGCCAACCAGGGAAGGAGCCCCAGAACATAGCAGGGTGACCCCCTTACCAGAGCACATACCCTGGGCCCAGCACCTCCTGTGACCATCGGGCCACTGATACCCAGCACAGGAGTCAGCCCAGCTACCTGTGCAAAGTACCCACAGCCATGAGGGGCCTTCTCAGTTTTCTAGAAAAAACAAACAAACAAGCAAACAAACAAGCAAACAAAAAAGTGTTCTTATCCCAAATACAATCACAAGGTGGGAATTCCAAAAACAAACCCAAATCAACCGAGCAGTGCCTGTCACCCACAAGATTGGCTCCAGTGGGTCCATTTTCCTTTACCTCCCCTTCCCCACCCTGGTCTCTGCAGGGAATCCCAGCCCCCTCATGGGTCCAGCCCTGCCCCCTCCAGCCAGCATCACCTCAGAGGCTGGACCTCAGAGGCCCAGGTAGCTGTGCTCAGAAACATGGCTTTCCAGATGCTATCAAGGTTCAGATGAGGCCGGCACACTGCACGTGGTCCTGCTCCTCAAATGTTGGCAACCCAGTCCAGTTCTCACCTGCAGCTGGTGACCAGCCCACAGCCTCTGACGGCCCGGGGCTTCCCACCATCAGCACAGAAACCCCACAGCTGCCCTCCAGAGACCTGGGAGGAGTCGCTGTGGGCCGGAGAGCCATGGGCCCATGCTGGGCTGCTCCCCCAGGCCCATGGCCATGGTCAGTGACATGGTGGGCTCCCATGTCCCCAATGGAAGGGCAAGGTGCCCTGCCCCATCCGTCACCTGGGGCTGAATGACAGCCCCAGGGGCCAGGAAGAACAGGCAGCAGCATGAAACTGCAACCGCACCTACCACTGCAGGAGAAGGACTCTTTCAAACCTGAGGATCCTTCCCAAGTGCACCAGGCAGGCCTGTCCCTGGCGAGGAGAGAGGGCAGGCCAGGAGGTGCCTGCCCAGCCCCACAGAGCCGATCCTGCTAGTGCCTGCACACAGCACAGAGCGACAGTGCTCCCTCCTCTCAACCATGCCCAAGCAGGGAGTTGGGAATTCGGGGGCACCGAGGAGCCCAGAAGAAAGATGGGAGGATGACGGGGAGCACGCCACGCTGCCCTGGGCCAAGGGCCTTTCTAGGGGACAATGGACCAGGCCATCACAGGCATGAGAATTACAGGAAAATATTAAAAGAAGGACCTCAATAGGCCTGGCTGGTCAGTTCTTCAGATGCCATCCCACCTGTGTGGGAGGGTGGGTTGCTATTGCTGTTTGTGGCCTTCTGACAGCTGAAGTTGCACACGCTAAGGCGGTGCAGGTGTAGTATGGCAGAGAACAACGTTCCAGCCAGTGCTCACGCCTGGAACCCCAGCTAATCAGAAGGCTGAGATCTGAGGATTGTGGTTTGAAGCCAGCCCAAGCAGGATAGTCCATGAGACTCTTTTATCTCAATTAACCACCAAAAAGCCAGAAGTGGAGCTGTGGCTCAAGTGGTAGAGCACTAACCTTGAGTACAGAAGCTCAGGGACAGTACCCAAGCCCCGAGTTCAAGCCCCAGGAGTGGCACAATAAAAAACAAAACCCAACTCTACCCCTGCGCCTATGGCTCTACTCCTCCAAGATTTTCTGTACATTTCTTTCAAAATTGGAGAAAAGTCTATACTTCCTCAGTTGCTTTTCACGGGTAACCTGCTACAAACTCTCTTTGCAAGTGTAAATTGTGTGTGTGTGTCTGTGTATACTGGGGTTTGAACTCAGGGCCTGGGAGCTGCCCCTGAGCTTCTATACTCGAGGGTAGTGCTCTACCACTCAAGGCCGGCACCCAAATGCACCTCTGAATGGCCATGTGATGGAAGTGCGGCTGCTCTGGCTCTGGGCCCCAAAACATCCAGCTTCGGTTGCTCTGACACTGATGGATGCTCTGAGTGGAGGGAGACATGAGGGGCCGAGGCCTCCCAGCAACGGTGACAGATGACTCCTTCGCAGAATGTGGGCTGACCCCAGAGCCAGGAGGCTGTGGCTCACTCAGTCCTTGTGGTGACCTGTAGCGAGGGCCATGGCTTCGGGGTGACTGACAGACAGGCAGGGAGGGTTGGAGGGCAAGCACAACAGGGAACAAGGGACATGGGGGGGGGGGAACTGTCTCTCAGCCATGGCCCCCAGCTCTCCTCAGGCCACAAGCACTGCTGGGTGCCAGCCTGGTTCCTGGGTAGCTCTACCAAAGCCCCCTTCCAGTATCCCACACCCCCTGAACACCAAACCCATCCTGTATGGGACCCCCCCCCAAACCTCAGCTGCTGCAGCTGCGTCCCACCCCACCCTGCTCCACCCCTGTACATGGCCCACCATGCCAGGAGGCCGAGGTCCACACGGGACTTCTCATGGCCCTCTGTGGGGGTGGCGGGAGGGCAGCCCCCGAGGGCACAGCATCTGTATGCCAGGCCTTGCACCATCCTGGTCAGCGCTGCAACCAGAACACAGAGAGGACAATCAATTCTCCCCACAGGACCAGGTGCCACCCCTGAAACACACACAGGGAACGCGGAGCTACCACCTCATCCTCCTGCTAGTTCTCAATTCTCCTCTATGTGTGAATGTCGTTGGCAAACCTCTAATGAGACAGGAAAAACACAGCCAGCCTCACTATAAGCTAAACGGATAGAGCCAGAGAAATTCCCATGTGACGCGGTTGGTATCACCCCAGGGTAGTTGAACATGGCTGGGGACCTGGGTCTGTGGTGGGCAGGTACAGCCATGGTCAGTGAGGCGACGGCTAGCCCAGCCAGCAGGGCAGGTAGCAAGCCTCGAAGGTACGTTCTGAGGAACCATGCTATTACCAGGCAACCGTGCCAACCTGCAGCGTCTTGATGGCATCTGAGTCGTACGAAGACAGCAAACCTATTCTTTGCAAAAGAACAATGGCATTCAGAAAAGCATTGCAAAACTAATCTTGTTATTTTGCCCTATAAAGAGGAAGCGAGCACGTCACCAGGTTTAAAAGGGTCCGCACGTTGCACCATGTTCAAACGATGAAATGCTCAGGAGAACATGTTCCCAATAATTACCTGGCCACACCGCCTGGTGAGAGGGGCGCGCACCGCCTCCCCGTCCTGGGTTTCGACGGGAATAATTAGAGACCCGCCTTGGGCGGGCTCCTGGCGTCTCCCCAGCCCTGGGGCAGGCAGGAAGGCCTCCTGGCCAGCACTGGGCATAGGCAGGGACGCCAGGCTTCTTGGTCCCCAGATGCAGCAGATGCCCAAGTGGGGACGGCATCTCCCTGGCCGACCCCGTCTCTAATCTCTTGGAGAGATGGAAATTCTTCTACTATGAGATGGGGCAAAGGGCACCCCAAGTCTGGTTTCCCTTAAGATAAAGGCTACCGCCTCTAAGCGATGCAACGAGAGGTCTTTCTTGGTCTGATGGTCCAGTTCAAAGTCTGGCCGCTTGCCAGCCCTTTTCTCCAGATTATTTTGCCTCCTCAATGTTCTCAAACCTGGCAGCTCCTGGAGTGTCAGACGGCTCCTGGTGCAGATCCACTCAGCATGACACCCCCTTCCCACCCTTCCTGAGCCCTGAGCTGAGTGCCTGCAGCTTCACCCGCAGGTTGAGTTTGCTCCCATACCCACCTCCAGGAGGGGGTCCGTTTTCACCCTGACGCAGCTGACACCTCATCCAGAGTCTGGCACGGGGCTCCACAGCGACACTGCGCAGTCAGGACACAGCAACCACAGAGAGGGCCTGGCACGAGTGCCGGTGACACCACGTGGCCGTTTGCAAATTTTGAAACCAGGTCTTGCTGAGTAGTCTAAGCTGGCCTTGAACTCCTGAGAGCTGGGACTACAGGTGTGCACCACCATGCCTCGTTTACAAAGGAAATTTTAAAAACTCGACCTCACACCATCCAGAAACTGTCCATGCTAAGATCCTGAGAACTTTCCTTCCGGTCCCTTCTGTGTCCTGGGCCCCGCAGCCTGGTGCCCTGAACTGTGTGGCAGTCACCACGCAGCTGTGCTCATGGGCTCAACCACACAGGCAAGCGTGCGCACAGCCTTGGGAGTTCGGCTTTTCCTTTGCAGGCTGCGCTGACACAACATCTGTAATTCTTCCTTTCTGTTCCATCGGGAAAGTTTCCCATGTTCTTCATAAGCAGTCTTGGAAACGGTATCAGTTACATAATTCCATGAATGAATTTAACAATCTAACCGCTCTTCAATATTGGACACGAGGCTGTTTCCATTTATTTTTAGTTCTATAAATAATGCCATATGTTCGGATCTTGTTCGCATGTCTGACTGTTTTGCTCAGGGTGAGGCTCAGAGGGGTGGCTGGTCGTGGAAGTCTGAAGGTATTCAAGGTGACGGGTTCCAGAAGGGGCGGGGCTGACACCCACCCTCCACAAAGGCCTCTGATGCAAAAGTAGATTTGGTGATCCAGTTGATTTTTTTTTTTTTTAAGCCAGACCAGCTTTACCAAGTCATGAGCTACAGAGCCTCCCCTGGGTCAGGTCACAGTCTTGCATGCGTGGTGTCAATACCTAACGAGTTAGCTGGCATAAATACAACCAGGCTGCCTCTGCAAAGGCAGAGCCTCTCACAAAAACGAGAGCGGCCTCAGCTAGGCACTGGCAGAGGCCACAGCGTCCGAGGCCGGCAGTCCACAAATCAGAGGGGGGTCAGTGTGTGCCCTGTGGGGAGGTGGCAGGGCTGGTAGTCTCCCCTCCCCCTTTTCTTTTTGACCTGAGAACCCCAGCTTTGAAAGGCCTAGTACCACCAACACATAATAATTAAAAATCCGACTGTCCCACACCACTCCTGAGGAGGCAGCCTAGTCCCCTGGTCCCCCCTTCCCAAGCAGAAAGTTCAGGGTCAAGGTCTCAGCCACCACACCTCCCCCAGGCCCCACTAACAGGGCTTGGGAACAAGATTGGTGGCTAAGACACAGCTTAGACACTGAACTAGCCCAGGAAGGGCCAGACTGTGTTCGCCTCCACTGTGTGCCCCGGGGGCCATCAGGCTGGTAAGACAGCCTGCTGCTGAGGAGTAGGACCCAGGGGGAATTGGCCCTGTGGTCCAGGGGCTCAATCACCAGCCCCACTTTCCTCCAGTCTGCATTTCGGCAGCTTGCAGGCAGAAGAGCTCGTAGGCAATCTACCTTTGACAGCAGGGACGGCCCCAGATATGTCCCCCACCTACAGCTGTGAGGCCGGAAGCAAGTGATTCCGGAAGTCTCCACCAGCTTCCTCCTCTGAGAGGGAGACAGGATGGGCCTGCCGTGGGAGCTGCCCTGCGTATTTAAAGGCACATACACAAAGGAACTACAGATACCAGGCTTCGCTGTGCCTCCAATAATGAGGCCGGCAATAAGAAAACCACCACATCAGAGGCTAATGTTTACTGTGCCTCTCTCTGGACTCTATGGTGAACACACGTCACGTGATTGCCATGGGTCTGGCTGGACACGGAAGGAACTCAAAGGCACACAGGAAATGCCCGGCCACAGGGGGACCCAGGAGCTCAGGTCTTGTCTAGGATTTCTAGGAGGAGGCTCTGACAAGCAAAAGCTGGGCGTCCACCTGGGTCCTTGGAGTCTTGAGACGGAGCAGGCCCCTGCGGCTAGCTGTGCCCTGGCAGTAGCCAGGCCCCTGGCTGGAGCCCAGCTGATCCCGGCCTTATCTATATTTGGCAAATGATGTCAACTTAGAGTGTCTCATTCTTGCTCATTAATACATGGGCTTAAGACATCCTTACTCACCCCCCAACAAACTCATTTTGAAACTCAGAGGGGGCACGGCCCCTCCCCACATTTCTGACTAAAGGAGAAGTGGTTGCACCTCTCTGTGCCACAAGAGCCACCCTGAGTGCCTTCCACCCCAACTCCCCTCAGTTAGACCCGGAAGCCACATGCAAACACACAGGGAAGTCCTCCCCAAGAAACATCTTTCCTGAAAGAAGCCACCAGTTAGGAAAGGCAGAAATGCGCCTCCGTTTTCTACCTATTTGAAGGGTGTGTGGGGGGAATTCCCTCCTTCTCTAACAAGATGAGTCACCATTTCCAAAAATCCATCAATCTGTGAGTCAGAGCCAGGCAGAAGGGGAAACGGCACTTCCCAGAACCACAGAAAACCAGGAACCCTGGAGGGGGCTGATTTGACTTCCCCTCCCTCACTCTGGAGTTCTGGGGCTTTGGGCCCAACTCCTCTGCTCATTTCAACTCTACCACATGCGTCTGGGTGGAGCCAAAACAGAGGTGGGCAAAATGCTGGCATGGCAGAGTGGCAGGGGTCACAGGAGAGGTGTCACTCCCACACGGTGTGGAGTGACACGGACAGGCTGGGACAGCGGGCACCCCACACACTGCAGAGTGGGGCCCAGCATCGGCCCAGAGGGAAGGGGTGGTGGCACAAACAGGCATCCTTTGCAGAGAGCCATGCTCTGCAAGGGTGCAGGGAGGGAGAGGAACAGAACATTCCAGGACTCCCAGTCCCCTCTGGTGGGTAGCCGGGGCACAGGAGCCACTAAGCCAGCAGGAACACTGGGCAGAGAGCAGACAGCAAAGGGCTTTGACCCTGCAGGCACAGCCTGGCATTCCTGAGGTGTGTTCGGCTTTTCCGCCCTGGCCACAGAGGCCCAGAGAAGCACGGGGTGCCAGCCATGGCCCCCCATCCTGCCTCTGACTCAGGAGGTCTGGCGTCTACCACAGTTCGCATCTCTGTCGTGTTTCCTGGTGACGAGCCATTGGTCTGGACCACATCTGGAGCCCCGCTGTTCTGTGGCACACGAGTCAGAAAACCACACCCCGCCCACCAAATCTGGCCCATAGCCTCCGCCCCACCTTTTTTTAAAGTTTGTGGCACTGGGGTTTGAACTCAGGGCTTTGTGCTTGCTCTACCACGTAAGTCAAGCCCCCCCTGCCATTTCACTTTGTCTGCTTTTCAGACGGGTCTCCCTCCCACTTCTGCCTCTGCTTGCCTCAGACTGTGATCCCCACCCCCTCCTCTTATGTGGCTGGAATCATGGGTATGAACCACCGTGCCCAACCTGTTTTGCTTTTTCAAATAAAGTTTTATTGGAATAAACTAAAATTACAGGCAGCCCTGCCACTTGTGCATAGTCTAGGGCTACTTTACAGCAGAGTAAAACTTTACTGTAGGATAGGAACAGGTGATGAGAAAGGGAAAAACATTTGGCAGATTTATGTCCTGGGGGGACTTTCTGTAGCCTCCAGTGCCTCGTGTTATCATTCTGGGGCTCGGATTCCAGGAGCATGGGGTAGAATGCTGCCTGTTCTGGGATGGAGGCTATGATGGGGTTTGAACAAGGAATATAATCAGTCACAAGTGTGGCTTAGGAGGCCCACTTGGCTGGGTGGGGGGAGGGCACAGAGACTGCAGAGGAATGAGAGTGGAGGCGAGGGATTGGCCAGGTGGTTGCTATGGCAACTCCACAGTGGCCAGGCCTAGGGTAGACTCTTCCTAGCAAGGGTCAGATAGTAAATATTGGTGTCACACGTGTCCGTCCCAGCTACTCAGCTGAGCCCTGTGGCACAGAAGCAGCCACAGACAACAGGGAAGGAAATGAGCGTGGCTGAGTGCCAATAAAACTTTATTAACTGCCTCTTCGCACGGGATGATGAAAGGGTTCTGGAGATGGATGGTGGCCATCCAACACACATCCTCATCCGATGTGAACTCACTTACTGTCCCAAGATGGTTGAAACGGTAAATGCTATCTATGTTAGGTAGATTTTACTGCAATAAAAGAAAATCCCCTGAGCACTGAACCCTGAATTTCATATGATTTTCAGGTCTCCTAGGATAGCCCTGTTCTTTGATTTTTGATGTCCAGGCCCTATAGCACAGCCACACAGTGCCCTGGCTTCTTGAAGGGCCCCATTGTGCCTTGGGGAGCTTCTGGGGGCCCCTGTATGCTCCCATGGAAGTCCCTCCCTCGGGGACTATGCCGGCTGACCATGGCCTAGCCTGGCCTTCCCAAAATAAATCCTTATGATGAAGCCAATGAGAGGGCAGGAAATGAACTACTACCAAGGCCGAGTGCCTCCCTAACAGCCCATGGGGAAGGGCACCCCGCCGTTTTAGCTCTCCAATTGCCTGTGCACTGAGACTTTGATAAATGTAATGAAAATGCCACTTGGATCTCATGGAATGTCACATTGCTATAAATGCATCCCAACGCCTGCTTGGGGTGTCTATGCTCATCTCGCAGTGCCAGGCTGTGGGTCCCAGCCTCACTCACGATGGGCTGGGCCAGGCTCCCCAAGTTTCTCTGCAGAACAGAGCCAGTGAGATTGAGGGGCTCCGACAGGTGGTCCCAAGCATTAGGCAGCTGGGAGGGAGAGAGGGAGGGAGGGAGGGAGGGAGGGAGGGAGGGAGGGAGGGAGGGAGGGAGGAAAGGTGGGAGGGAACTGCCCCTGGCTGCTGGGGTGCTGCGGGATGGAGCCCAGGCACATACCAGACACTCAGCCCCGGGGAAGTAGAGCGGGAAGAGCCAAGACAGAGAAAGCAGGCAGCTTCACCCCTGGAAAGCCACACAACCCGGAACATTCTAAGGCCTTCCCTTATCCTGAATGCTGGACCAGGAGCCCCTGGGCTCCCTGGGACACATTGACTGCTTAAGGGCCAGACACAGAGAGACGTGTTTTTCACTCCATCCGAGCCGACGAGAGGTTCCCGTGTAAGAGACGTAATTGCAAATCATTCTAGAAAATGCTCAACAACTAATTGTCATTATAATACCAAGTTTACATAGCCCAAATAATGGACAAATATCACCATGTAATAGAACAGTACAAAAATGGTAATTTTACTCTGCAAAGTTGGAACTTGCCATTTCAAATTAGCAGAAGCTGTGGAGTGGGCATTACTGACAATGCGAACATAGTAATTGGGCTGATTTCTTGGCGCCTGGCCGGATCGGGCTGCCTGGCGTCCTGTGAGTTAATTATAGCTCTGGTAACGGAGCAGGAACACAGAAGGCTCGGAGACGCAGAGATAAAACCCGGCTCAGGTCTCTGCACAGGAGGCCCGGTGTGAGGGTGCTGGCTGGAGATGGGGCGTGGCAGCAAGGTTCCTCTTCCCCCACCAAGAAGGCATTAGGAGGGGCAGGTGGCCTGCCTGAGCTGGGGTGCTCCCCTGGGCCCCCACACCCTACAGGCTGCCCCTGGACAGGCCCAGGAAGTCAGCTCGGTCCATCCAAAGACACTTTGCTTATTGCCTGAAAGTTTGCTAAAACAACAACAACAACAAAAAAAAGTCCATCCAAAGTAGCTCTCCCTATAGACCAAGAAAATCATTTATTTCACCGAGGGCTTTTTAAAGACAAATCTTTTTGTTAACTTGAGACTGGCTGTGTGCAGGGAGGCCTGGTCACTTCCTGGGAAGTCGGGGTCCTGTGGCCTGCGCCCACTCAAGGCTGGAGGGGACACTGCCATGCTTAGGCTGCGCCCGAGACTGTTTCAGGTGAAACAACATTGCTACGTGGCACATATGAGGAGTCCCTTCTGCCCACGCAGACCCATGTTAGACTCTTCCCAGAACACCTAACCACCCGCCCAAAGCTTTCTGGGGACCTCTTGTCCTCAGTCAGGGGTGTCAGTGGGGCCTCCCCAGGCATTCCCTTCCATACCCACAGCTCGCTGTCTGTCTGGATTTCCGCACCAAGCCCCTGGCCGGCAGAGCCCGCCCCCCCTTCTGTCGCCAGGCCCAGAGGTGTGAGGAGGGAAGGGGCCATGTACCCCTGGCCAGGCTGGGTCAGGCTCCCTGTGAGGCGCACATCACCCCCCCCCCCACAACCAGGGCAGGCCAGTGACCTACATCGGGCGCCTGGCGCAGGGCCCAGCCCCGAGAGGTCGGTCAGTTGTTTGCTGCACAGTTTCCAGAGTCCTTGTGCAACTGTAAATAAACATGAAATCATTCCAAAGCTTCATTTACAAAATTCAACAGAGAGGGGATTTACTCACAATTGAAAAAAAAAATTAGTGACTATTTTTGTTTCTTGGCAATTAAGTCTATGGCGTGGTTTCAACAGTGCCGGGCTGTGCGTGGAACTGCCAGTGGAGACACAGCAGGCAGATCTGCGGTGTCTCACACTGGGTGGCATCTCAGCCGGGCCATGGGAGTGGGCTGCAGTCCCGGCCTGCTCTGCTCGGGACTCACAGGCACCAGGAAAGCACAGTCCTGGTTTGAGCCCCTCTGGGCCGTGGGCAGTCACAGTGTTTCCCTCCCATGCCTAGGTACCTGGATACCATCTCCCTGAAGTCTCAATGCCCCCCCTCCAGCTCCCCAAGACCCCTCCGTGTGGCTGTGGTGCTCTAAGATGTAAAAGGATACACTTTAAATAACAAGTGGCCTGGCCACACAGCCACAGAGCCTGGCTAAACACGCCAGCGTGAACCCAGCACCGCTATGTCAGGTAGCCACCGGCCGCATGGACACTGACTGCAGACACTGCGTCCCCAGCACACAAGCTCACAAAGAGCCCAATCAGGGGCTGGGGTCACCGCAGGCTCTGATGGGCCAGGGGGGACCCACCCGGTGGGGGGAGGGGACCCCAGGTAGCTGTGGCTGAGAGGGAGACCTGCTCACTCGTGGCCTGAGGACAGTGGGCAGCGGATGTGGGGGGCAGCTGTGTGAAATAACACAAAGTGCAAGGGGAGGCGGGAAGACACTCCTGCAGCCTGGGCCTCTGAGACAGAGAAGTCACAAAACAACAAGCAAAAGAAAGAAGAAAAAAACAAAAAACACCTTTTGTTCCATTCCACTTCTGTGAAAGCAAATCTATGACCCAATGTGTCTGTTTCAGACGGGCGGTCTCCCTGCTGGGAATCTTCCAGAACGGCCAAGGCACGCCGCCCTGCCAGCTCTGGGAGTAGCCTCTTTCGCCCTGAGTCACAGCCTTCTGGACGCCCGCCAGCCCCCCAGCTAAACCTGCAATACCCTAAAAAGGTAGGTGAGCGGTGCCTCCAGGATTGAAGCATCTTTCTCCACCTACTGTAACAGAAGTTGGGACGTTTCTGCCCAAGTGAATGTAAAAACAGACCTGGGAGACAATGTACTGGCATGTTTGATAATTCTGCAGTAAAACTGGGAGAGAGGGAGGCGGCGGGGGAGGGAGAGCGCCCATCCCTTGTCTGCGGTTTAACAAGTTGTTCTTAGCAGTTTCTGCTCTTTTAAGGTTTGCAATCAACTCTGCGACTTAGCAATGCAAAAAAAAAAAAAAAAAAAAAAAAAAAAAAAAACACCCTCCTTTGAACCCATATATGTGTCCAGGGGCTTAAGTGGGGTAATTAAAAAGGCAGGATTCCTCAAAGAATGTATCTGTTGAGTCGGATGGCAGCGTGAAATGAACCAGACCCAGCTGAGGAATGCCGAGACATCACAAGCGCCAGGGAGAGGAGACAGTGCTCTCGGCGACGCGATGCAGTGTGGAGCCCGTGGCCTGTCTGCAAGCTCTGCGAGGAGGGGAATCTAGTAGTAGCTTGAGGAGATGGACTGCAAGGCACAGGGTCCGTGTTTCACAGCTGGCTTACAGCACACAGGAAGGTGCTAGATCTTTCTTCCATTTCCATCTTTAAAATGTTCCCAGAAGAGGCCCACCACATACTCCACAGAGGGGCCTGCCCCTTCAGAGCAGAAGAAGGCCACCTGAGACAAGTGGGGGTGGGGGACAGTGCAGGTTGGCCCTAGCAATTTGCTGATTTCCTGCTGGGACCCCAGTGGAGGCAGGAGGTGGGAGGCAGGAGGTGGATGCAGGGCACCAGGGCCCCTCCTGCTCCAGCCAGTCAGCCGGATCCTGGAGTCCATCCGAGGCTGAGGCTCCACCAGGCTCAGGTTGACAGGAACAAGCGGCCCCGGCAGGCTGCGTCCATGGAAACAAGGTCAGACTGGCAACAACAAACCGGGTTTTAAGAGAGCCACCTGCCTCCAAGAAGCCAGCACGCTGCCCTTTCCCTTCTGATTCCTCAGATTCACAGTCCTAAAAACGACACGTTCAGAGCGCTGACTGCAGGGGGAAGTTGGGCCCTATGGATGGGTCCTGGCCAACGATGGGGACTACTCTGTGGCCCCGGGAAAATCGCTATCCCTCTCTGGGCACAAATTGTCTCATGAGGAATAGAAAGGGCAGACAACAGTTGGCTGGGGCAGCATTCAGGACAGGCAGGGCTCTGCAGCCATCGTGGAAGATCTGTTCAGCAGCATTTAATCAACCAAAGCCCAGTGCTGACTGAGCAAGAACACATCCAAGCAAGGAGGGAAGAAGACAGAGGAGTGTGGCCCTCACACAGGGGAGGCCAGAGGGGCAAAGGAATTAGGAAACTGTGGAAGGAAATGTGGGGGCACAGGGCGGAAGGCATCAGTCCATGGCCTAGCACAATGGAGCTGCTCCTCTGGGGAGCACAGAACCACCCCCCCAGACTCCTACCTAGGCTGGGGGACCCATGCTCCACCAGTCCTGGAAAGCGGGACCCCCTTGCTGGGGGTCTTCGGGTATGTTCTCACCAGTGAGGCACACAATAGATGGGCTCAGTCAGAACAAAGCCCCACTGGCAGGGTTGGGGTGAGCCTACTACATGTGGCCTCATGGTCCCAGGGCCTGGATGGTAAAACTCTGAAAAATGTTGAAGCCTGACCTCTCTTAAAAATCATTTCCTGGGGGCTGAGAATATGGTTTAGCGGTAGAGTGCTTGCCTAGCATGCATGAAGCCCTGGGTTTGATCCCTCAGCACCACATATATAGAAAATGGCCAGAAGTGGTGCTGTTGCTCAAGCGACAGAGTGCTAGCTTTGAGCAAAAAGAAGCCAGGGACAGTGCTCAGGCCCTGAGTTCAAGCCCCAGGACTGGCAAAAAAGAAAAAAAAATCTTTTCCTGCTAGATGCTGCTGGTTCATGCTTATAATCCTAATTGCTCAGGAAAGTGAGATCAGAGGATCAGGGTTCAAATCTAACCCGGGCAGAAAGGTTCGTGAGACTCTCATCTCCAATAAACTACTCAGAAAAAGCCAGAAGTGGTGCTGTGGCTCAAGTGGTAGAATGCTAGCCTTGAATACAAAGAGCTCAGGGACAGAGCCAAGGCCCTGAGTTCAAGCCCCAGAACCAGCAAAAAAAAAAACACCATTTCCCACACCAGACATGGTGGCTCATACTTGCAATTCCAGCTATGTGAAGACTGGGATGAGAAGAATCATTTTTCAAAGTGAGCTAGGACAAAAAATTAGCAAGATCCCATCTTAGCCAATGAAACAGGTGTGATGGTGCACCAATGCCAGCCCGGCTACAGGGAATCGTGGCCTGAAGACATCCCAGACAAAAAACAAGACCTGATCTGAGAAAGAAAACAAAAAGGACCAAACGGTGTGGCTCAGATGGTGCAGCACCTACCCAGCAATCATGAGGCCCTGAGTTCAAGTCCCAGTGCCATAGGAAAGAAAGTCTCTCCCTTCTCCCTCACACTGCAGAGTCTCAGGAGTCGGCTTGGGGGGGGGGGGGCGCGCTCCCCTCTGGCTGCACCCGGAGGGCACCGAGGGTGGCGAGCAGGCCCATTGGTGCCAGGTGACCATTAGTATCCGGCAATACGGCAACGACTCAGGTATGCACATTGTCTTCAGACAAACACCACACACACGCGGACCAGGTATGGAGCAGGCATGCACACTGTTGCTGAAACAACTCACTTTACTTCAACAGTTGCTTGGCTTCGGAACTTGCTGCACTGTGGTGGAGCCAGCACCGGTTGCCTCCGTCCTCACTGCCTCCATGGGAGCTCTGGCAGTAGGGGTGCCAGGCACCTCCAGAGTCTCCCACAGCCCGCCCCCAGGGGCTCTGAACAGTGCTGGCCTAGGACAAAGCTTGGGCAATTTGGGTCCAAAAATCATTCTGTAGTTGCCCTGTGCTGTGGTGTAAAGTAAGGGGAGAACTGGCTCACCTGCAACAAGCACGTGCTCAAGTGCACCTGCAGACAGTTGCATACACACTTGGGCACACACACACTCAGGTGCACATGCTCAGTTGCATGCATGCTCGGTTGCACATACTTAGGCACACGCACACTCAGGTGCACACACTTGGTTGCACACACTCAAGCACACATGCTCAGTTGCACACAATCAGGTACACACATACTTAGATGCATGCACACTCAGGTACACATTTATAACAGCACTCACTTCCGTGATGTGGCTGTGCCCCTTCAATGCCTCCCAATGGCCTCAGATCAACAGCACCAACATCGCCATGGGCAGCTCTGACTGCTCTGACCACCAATGGCTGAAGGCTACCGCCATCAAGTTTCTGGTGCCTCTTGCACACACCTGGACACCTGACACAGAAGTGCAAATTCCCAGGCCCAGAGGAGACTAGCTTGGATCGCACCAAGGGAAAAAGCATCCCTCTGGCTGGCCACGAGGAGAGCGAGTCCCGTAGAGGGACCCCTCTCTGTGCAGACCCGCAGACCCTGGCACCTGACCTGGCCCTAGGAATTCAAGACACTGGTTCTAGACACAGGTGGGGGGGGGGGGCAGGGGGAGAGTCCTGGGCGTGAAAGTCAGCAGGAAGGACAGTCTCTTCTCCTGGAAAACCCAGGCCACACCTGGGAGCTGCCCATCAGCCAGGGGAGCGTCCCCTTCCCCAAACCTCTGGGTCCTTGTGGCTCTGGAACACCACTTCTGCTTCTCTTTGGGTTCGGCCTTGCTCCCTACTCCCTCCCTGTTTACAAACAAGCTAAGGGCTCCCCAACCACCCACAACTTACTGACCACTAGGCTGGGGAAGCCAACATTCAAACCGGTTCCCCTCCTCCTCCCACCCACTCCACATCCCGGACCTGGCCTCTCTCAGGCCTCCTCTTTCCACCCTTCTGATTTCTCACAGCCTGTGCACTGGGGGTGAGCGCCTGACAGCACGCTCTGAGGTTTGCTGGCTGTGAGCCTCAGGGACCCCCGCATCCCCTGGGTGAGCTGGGCATAGGCTTCCTAGCTGGCATGGGGCCTGTGGCCCCTGACAAGACCTCAGGGCAAAGCCCCCGTTCCTCAGTCTTACTCTACAGCAGGGCCTGAACCTCATTGTCACTCCCCCATGCCTATGAGCCCTTCCCGCCTGGGCCTGGGCTCCTATACATCCCCTAGAACTCTTCTTCTCACATGGCCCGTCAATTTTATCACTCATCGCTGATTACTGGTCCAGTGGCTCACCAGGCCCACGTGTCCACAGTAGTTCCAGCAGCCGCCTGCAGGACTGGGGTGGCCCCAGGCCTCATCTATCCCAGCAGCTGCTGCTCGGGTGTCCTTCTCATCCTCCTCTAGGCCTGAGTGACAGAGACTGAGCCTCTCCTAGAGGCCACGGCAAAACCCCACAGTATTCTGGCCAGAAGTGACTTGAGGCAAACCCACCAGTTTGCTTTGGAAAGGAGTTCGTGAGGAAAGCTGGACGGCACCTTCAGGACGATAAACACCTCCCTTTCCCCTTCTTCAGCCCCTGGCTCGGCTGGCTTCCCGCTGGAACCACGAGGCCAGCAGCCCGGAGATGAGAGGGGAGGGAGGAAGGCCCAGGACAGCCAGAGCAGAGCTAGCCGCAAAGGCAGCTTCACAAAGAGCCATAAAACCTGCTCCTCATGGCCTGTAAAGCAGGCAGACGCTCGGAGCCAGTGCCTTGCCAGGGAATAAATATCCCCCACTAAAAAAAAAAAAAAAAATTCTAGAAGCAAATATAGAAAGAGAAGAGGCACACTCCGAAACCAAACAAAACTATTCTGAAAGTATAGAGGCTTTTCCAAGTAATGCCTCCAGAGCAAGCAGCCCTGTGAATGGCAGGGGGGAAATGAGGCCTTCCACACCACATCCATTCCCAGGTGCGTGGCCTGGGTTCAATCCCCGGGTCCACCACACACACCAGACAGTCAAGAAAGCAAGCTTGAAAATACACAGAAATGGAAGAAAACGCACGGCTTCAGAGAGGGTTTCCAACGTGACTATGGGGTGCACTCTCACCATGTCTGACCCTGGCCCATCCTGAGAGCCACCGTGACCACCCACTCTCCCTCCTGGACCCGCTGCACACACACCTGACTCACCCCGGGATGGGGAGGGCTGATCCTCGGACATCGCAGTGGTGCTCAGCAGTACTCGGCCCAGGAGAGGGTGGTTGAGGAGGACGGACCAGCCAAATAAAGCAAACTTCCTCAGCCAGCCATAAATGGCCCTTTTGGCTTTTAACAACCCCAAAGTCACTTTTTAAAACTTTTACAACAGAAAACAGAAGTGACCAAAAGAAAAACTACCATGAAGAAGCAAAGCTCTGAAAGTTCTTTCTCACTCTGGGCTAGGAGACACAGCCATTATTTTCAGATGCTTGGCACAAAATGGGAGTGTCTGTCTCAAACCTGAACCCAGAGAGGGAGTCACTGGAATCGTATATTACAAGTACAATGCACAGGTAGGTACCGCAGCTCTCATCTGCCATCCCAGCTACTCAGGAGGTAGAGATCTAGAAAACTAGTTTAAAGCCATGTCAGGCAGAAAAACCGGTGAGACTCCAACTCCAAAATAACCAGGAAAAAGTTGGGCTGGAGGTGTGGCTAAAGTGGCAGAGCAACAGCCTTGAGCAAGAAAGCTCAAGCAGGGCCTGAAGCCCTGCATTCAAATTCTGGTACGAGCAAGGAAGAGAAGGTAAAACGCAGTTAAGAAATCTTAAGTTAGCCTGGCACCAGTGGCTCACACCTGCAATCCTAGCTACTCAGGAGGCTGAGATGTGAGGATCATGGTTTGAAGCCAGTTGGGGCTTCTAATTAAGCACCAAAAAGGCCAGAAGTGGAGCTGTGGCTCAAATGGTAGAGCACTAGCCTTGAGGAAAAAAAGCCCAGGCCCTGAGGTCAAGTTCCAGGACTGGCATAAAAAAAAAAAAGGTTATGTACATAAATTGTTATTTTCCTATGCAAAGTGAAGCCCACAGAAATTTACACTGCCATTAGTATGATCTTAATAACAAGATCATTTGCTTCTACCAGTTTTAATTTTTTAAAAAAGAAAGAGAAAAAAATGCATAAAGCCTATTAGGAAATATGTAACAACTGATAATGTGAGAATCTGGACTTACAATGTTTGTCTAAGGAAAAGGTAAATAGCAAGTTCTAAATTCTTTCATAAAAATCTAGTTCATTATTAAAAAAAAAAAAACAACCTAAACTAAAATGGCCACTTAAGTATAAATACTAACAAAGGCTCTGTTTTTTTTTTTTTTAAAGCTACTCAGAATCCCGGAATAATGCCTGCCAACCAAAACACCTACTACGAATTTAGTAATGGGTTATACAAACATAAATTACAAGGCCAGACATTTTAAAAGGAAAAAAAAGTGATTTATGGACGCGCTGGAGACTCAGAGGATAGAAGCACTATTTCAATTTTCCATCTATCCCCCACCACTGCAGATGTGTTAATGCGAAAAGAATTCTAGAGTAAAAATTGCCTTTAGCTCTTCGGGGTCTGCTCTATCAGCCCTCTCACTCACAAAGGAATGCCAGAGAATTCACTTCCCACATTTACAATTAGGGAACATGAAAATACGGCCAAACGTTATTATTTTAATCGCGTCTCAAGTGTGAGCAGATTGGCTCACACCAAGGTATGTCTTAAAATCTTATTTCAGTAAATAGAAAAATATAAATGCCGCTGCCCCTCACCTTCCCAGAGCAAAGTTTACACTGCATGCTGGGTCCCCGCAGACAACCCACCGTCCTGGATCTGATCTCTCATGTCTTCATCCCTATGCGCATGTGCTCATCGACCACTTTCTCCCACCTTGATTCACTGTTAGAACCAACCTTCAATGCTGAGTGTGGCCAGACAGCGATTTCAATAATAGGCAAGGCCCTGGTCCCAAGTTTGCATAGAAATAAAATAAGTACAAATGCACTTGTTCCACTTTTAGTGCCGGGAGCCAGAAACTGTGACTTCCCTGAGCAAGTCACAGGACTGCACAGCACAATGACAGTCCCCAAAAACAGCCAGACAGAAAAGATGCTCAATGTTCCTCCACTTTGCCTGGGGGGTTATTAACAAGTTCACAAAGGCTTGCCTTCACAGGCCCAGGCAATGGCCGATAGGGTCTCTCTCCAGGACATGTGTGGAAACATCCCATGATAAAGCACATGTTTTCACATGCAAACATGTAGATGCACCACTGTGCTCCTGCATGGGGGAGGCCAATCTGAGCAAATGTGCTCACGCGCGCACACACACACACACACACTCCCAGTTTTTGGTGCTTGTGGTTGTGTGAACACACCTGACCCCAGGGAAACAGGCTGCGGCCAGCTCCATATTTCAGACAAACCAAACATCCAGTGGACAGTAATGGCCTCTGCTACTGATGGCTGGGCCAGCAATGGAGTGGCACTTCATCTTCGGAGGGCAGCTGTCGGGGAAGAGGAGGCCCGGAGCCGACCTTCCGCCCCGGCTTAATCACAGCCACCTATGATAACAGACTCGGGTTTATTTTTATGCCCAGCTCCAGACTAAAATGATCAATCCTTCAGTTCTGACTGTGCTGTATCTTCATAGTGAAATGCAACAAGGGAAATCCGTGGAGTTTCCATGAATCCCTTGGGCCAGGCGTGGGAGAATGAGACGGAAACTCAGGTCTCCCCACCCCTCCCCTCTCCCCCACCCCCGTCAATGACATTCCAATAAAGATCCATTCCCAAATGCTATGTGAGTAGTAAGAATGTCAGTGCTGGGTGCCGGGTGCAGAGTGGGGCCCTGGACTTGATCGACCTTAACGTCAAGGGGCGGGGGGGGGGGGGAATCTGGAGATTCATGCTGCATGGGAGAACTAAGCGTCCATTGGTGGGGTGACCCTTGTGCTGTGTGGGAGAAGCAAGAGTCCACTGGTGGAGTGACATGGATGGGCAAGGCACAGAGGATCTCCCATGCCAGACACACCCCAGGGCTGGCCAGTGACAGGTGAGAAACGGTGGAGGACGAGCAACGGAAGAACAAAGGAGCAGGGCCACAGGGCAGAGTGTGGTGCCCAAGAGCTGGGAGGCAGAGGACAGCTTGCTGGGGACAGGGGGCTGGACAGTAACTAGTCCTGGGAGGGAAGAGGGTAACCCACGTGGGGTCATGCACAGAGCCCAGCAAGTGACATCAGCCCAGGGTGATGTTAGACCCACATCTGCAGGATGGACCTGCAGACCATGGTGTATTCCCACAAGCATGCAGGCCACCAAGGAAATTATCACACGGCACAACTGTCTGAACTGCTCCCACTGCCCATAAACTTAACTCAGGTCAGCAAGTAAGGATCAAGAGCCAGAATGGGTGAGTAATCAATGCCCCATCTTGCCCCTGGGCCACAAAAAGAAAACCCAAGACAGCCTGACTTGCAGCCACTAGAACTTGTCACCCAAGTGTCTCAGTCTTGACTGACCTAATAATCTTCAAGTGAAGGAGAGATCATCCTGGACTTGGATCTGTAACAAATCTTCTATGTAAAAAAAGGGTTCTCGGGCTAATGTAATGCTAGGGCCCCAAAAGACGTATCCTTTTTTAGGTCCCATGCTGGGATTTGAACTCAAGGCCTGGGTACAAGTTCCTGAAATTTTTGCTCAAGGCAGTACTCTACCACTAGAGACACAGCCCTACTTCTAGCTTCTGCTGGTTAATTGGATATGAGTCTCAGAGGCTTTCCTGCCCAGGCTAGCTTTGAACTCCTATCCTCAGATCGCTGCCTCTTGAGTAGCTATGATTACAGGTGTCAACCACTGACAGCTAGCTACAAATCCCTTTACATGATGGTACAGCATCAGAGCAGCATGCAAAATGACACTTCTTAAAACCAAGAGGAGAGGTAGCATTCACAGTTAAGTGAGGTGAGACTTGAGCTCAGTCTCCAAAGCTGGCCGCTCGAGAAATGGTGGCCAGAGAGTGGCTAGGGCCCAATCAGAGTGGCAGTGACCTGGAGAGCCGGGAATGAGTCCCTGCAGCTAGCATAGCGCTTGCCTTGTAATAAACATCCACAAGCAACGGCTCACCACAATGCCGGCCATGTCCTCGGCATTCCCACTGAGCAGCCAGACCGTCAACAACAGCCCCACCATGGTGGCTCCTGCCCCGTGGGCGGGGCCACTCCCTGCTGTGGCATGCCACACTGTACCACATGCACCATCCTAGTGCACTTTGGGGGAGCTCACTGGGTGGGGGGAGAAGCCACAGCTCCATGAGGGGCCCGGCCCCGTGCCTCCACCTAGTAAGCAGCTCCCAGGGTGTGACAGGAGAAGCATGATGAAGATTTTTGTCTCACTGGATCTATTTCAGTGATCTATTTCAGTCTGCAGCAGAAGCCAGGGTCCAGCCTATGTTTTGAGGTTCACCCCTTAATTTTAGAGTGCGTATTTAGCTTTGAAATCTGCTCACAACTTCTCCTTTCACAACAGGCGATTTCAATAATGCGCACATTGCATGCCATTCATTGAATGGGGCTCCTGTGACTTTCCAGATCATTCTGGAAGTTCCACAGCACTCGTCTTCCATGTCCTGACCCCAGTCCTGCTCCCACTGCTTGGATGGGAACACAGAGGCTCAGCTAGGTCCCCACCAAAGCCACCACCCTGGGGTGCAAACAAAAGTCCTCTCCCCTGACAGCCGCTCGGGTCCTAGAGGAGCTCTGATGCCTAAAATAGCTGACTGGAAGCCGGAAGACTGCAGGAAGCAACGCCTGGCGCAGGAAGGAAGGAGCCACGAGGCGGTGCTGGCAAGCATGCGGTCCTCAGGATCGTGGGGGCCCCACTGCCCAGGAACAAGGCCTCGGGCAGCCCTGATACAGGACAGGCACCCACAGGAAGAGGAGCTCCTCCTCCATTCCTGTGAACTATCCTGGAGCAGAGCGCAGCTCAGGAGCCAGGCTTCCCGCTTCCCAGCCCCAGGGTAGGCGCGAGGAGAACCAGGGTGACATCCACACGCTGCTCGTCATGTGCTGGGCGCAGACACAAAACAACCCATCCAAATTCACCAACTGCAGCTTCAAAGTTCCCGCTAAAGAGTGCGGGTGCGTGCGTGTGTGCATGCACGTGCACACCAGTACTGGGGCTTGGACTCTCCCTTAGCATTTTTGCTCAAGGCTGGTGCTCTACCACTTGAGCCACAGCTCCCCTTCTGGCTTTTTTTGATGGTTAACTGAAGAGGCTCATGGACTTTCCTGCCCAGGCTGGCTTTGAACCACAATCCTCAGATCAGATTCCTGAGTAGCTAGGGTTATAGGCATGACCACTGGTCCCTGGCTAAATAGATGTTTTTCATTCTTAGATTCAAAGCCTGATTCAGACTCTTACCCTGGAAAGGCCTTGCACTACTACCCTGGCCCCAACATCGGGGCCACTGCATAGGCTGGGACATTCGCTCCCAGGGCCTTTGAAGGAGGTGGGTGTGTTGGTCCCAGGAAGGGGCTGAGGCGGAGGTTCCAGGCGGGCTGCGGAGGTCACAGTAATGCGGGGCAGTGTGGCCCAGACCTGGCTGGCACCTGCAGGGTCTTCCTGGAATGTGGGGTGCCACTCTGCTGAGGGGGGCAAAGCTGGGTTCCCAGGGCACTTCGTAGGGCCACCACCCAGGCCCTCCAGGCCACAAGGGCCAGGAAAAGAACTTCCTAGCTTGACGACACAGCTCCTCGTGTTTAATTGGTAACAGCTGCAAGTTCACGTTTAATTTTTAAACTTGTTCTAGTTAAAGTCTTCTTGTATTATAACTAGCAGTGTGTGGCTCAGGAATGATTAACACCAAGCTGATTACCTGAGCTTTCTATTTCTGTGGAACATCTACCGGTCTTTCTGTCAGCCAAGCTGCCACTTGGAAAACAACATGGGGAGGGCGCCTTGGGAGAGAAGGAGAGAAAATAACAGAACCTAAAAAGCTGCTTAGGGGTCCCCAGTGGCCACAGTGAGAGGAATTTACAAGAAAATAAGGAATAACAGCCTTGTTGACATGAGACTTCAAATGCTGCAAAACTTGCTCAGCTCTGTGGTGTTGAACGCGTACCAAAACTCCTGCAGCTATCACCACCATCTTCTTCTAGAACATTCTTAATGCATGTTATGGTTTGAATATGCAGCCATCCCAACAGACTATGTACATAGCATGGCTGGCTCCTGTGGTACTGGGGGACCCCCAGAATCCTCAGGAGAGCAGGGTGTGGGGGGTTGGGGGTTCTGGTCCCTAGCCCCTCCTGTCCCTGGGTCTGCTTCCATTCTGCCCTGAGGTGAGCTGCCTCCTACAGGATGCTCTGCCCGAGCCACAGAGCCAGGGTTCCTAATGAAATCTGAGCCAAAGTGAATCCTCCCTCCCTGCGACAAGGGAGAAAATATTCAGCCAGGGATCTGAATGCACATCACCACCAGCCCTCCTCACCCCACACCATCCCACACCATCCATCTACTTCCTGTCTCCACAGATTCACCTCTCTTTACTACTTGTTGTTGTTGTGGGGCTTGAACTCAGGGCTTGGGCACTGTCCCTGAGCTTTTCTGCTCAAAGGTAGTACTCTACCACATGAGCCATAGCACCACTTCTGGTTTTCTGGTGATTCACTGGAGACAAGAGTCTCATGGACTTTCCTGAATGGGCTGGCTTTGAACTGTGATCCTTAGATCTCAGCCTCCTGAGTAGCTGGGATTATAGGAGTGAGCCACTGGCACCAGGCTTTATCATAGAAATGGAACCATGTGAAATAGAACAGTTCCACAGATAAGGAACTATTCTGTCTGGTCCCTCTCACTTCCCATAAAATTTATTTAGTCAACCATGTTGCCATGCTCTGAATCGATGCTTTGTTCCCTTTTATGGCTGAGTAATATTCCACTGCAGGGCCACCTCATCTTTTGCTTATGCATTTACCTATGGGAGGACCTGTGGACTGCTTCCACGCTTGGCTATTATGGGCCGTGCTGCTGTGAATATTTGCGCAAACATTTCTGTGATGTGTTTCCAGTTTTCTGGAAACACACTGAGGAACACAATTTACAGGGCCATTGGCTGCTTCTACATTGAACTTTCTGAGGAACTGACAAAGAGAGGCAGTTCTTACATTCTCTTACTTAAAAAAAAAAAACAACTATGTATGAAGAAACTAAAGAAAACTGGAGCAACAAATACAATTTTATAGCCAGGTACAGGTGGGTCACACCTGTAATCTTAGCTACTCAGGAGGCTGAGATCTGAGGACTGAGGTTCAAAGCCAACTCAAGCATGAAAATCTATGAGACTCTTACAGCCATTAAACACCAAAAAAGTAAAAGAAGAAGAAAAGTGAAAAGGCTCAAGGACACTGCCCAGGCCCAGACCCTGAGTTCCAGGACCCCAGTTATCTTCATCCCCAAAAATATTATTTGCCAGTCTGAGAAATGAATCTGGCTGAGTGATGCAATTACTATTTTAAACCTCCTGCTTCAGGAAGCACCGGTCCCTACAGGAAAGCTACTTTCACAACAAGGTACTCCAGGCTCAGCCCCAGGTACACACGATACTGAGGGTGCCAGGGTCCCACACCCCGCAGGGCCCCGCTGGGGGTGGGCTGGGCACAGTGTCTCTCCTGCCCTCCATGTCCATTACAAGACTCACAGAGGCACGGCCCTGGAGAACCTCAGGGCTGCTGAGAACCAAACGAAAGTGAAACTGGGCAACCCAGGTCACATGGGCTACAGGAACTTGGGCAGCCAGCCCACGTGCACACGCGCGTGTGTGTGCACACACACAAAATCTGATACACATGCATACATAGAAACACACGCATACACACACGCACTGATGTCGGCACGCTGTCTGAGTGCTGACAGGGTGCCGGGGCCAGGCGGCATGGCAGAGGCTCCACGCCACGCTGGGGTGGTCACCACACCGCCCAGGCTGGGCCCCAGCCAGCCTGGCAGCGACGTGCCACACTGGAGTGGCCGCTGTGCATCAGTGACTCCCTTTTTCCAGGCTGACTCACTCCTGCAGTGGCTATAAAAGGCTGCGGAGGAGGGGCCATGGAGGAGGGGCCATGGCTGGGTATTCAGCACCCCCCCACTCCAGTCCCTCTCCTGACTTGCAGATGGCCCACCCCCAACTCCCAGATAATTCCTGCTCTCCCCACCCCCTGCAAAGGAGGCCACAGGGCCAGCACTGTTATCTGACCTCAGAACACTCCATGTGGCCGCAGGGGCCTCTCCGGAACCCACCTGAGGGAGCCAGGAATGCGACGGCACAGCCCTGCACTCCAAGGCAAGAGCAGCCTGGGCTCTAATTCCACAAGTCCCAAGCCACACCTGTACTCATGCTGCCCAAGAATCCAAGAGAGAGCTGGGAATATGGCCTAGTGGCAAGAGTGCTTGCCTTGTATACATGAAGCCCTGGGTTCGATTCTTCAGCACCACATATACAGAAAAAGCCAGAAGTGGCACCATGGCTCAAGTGGCAGAGTGCTAGCCTTGAGCAAAAAGAAGCCAGGGACAGTGCTCAGGCCCTGAGTCCAAGCCCCAGGACTGGCAAAAAAAAAAAAAAAATAGAATCCAAGGGGATGAGAGCAGGGGCTGGCACTCATGCCTGTCTTCCCAGCCATTCAGGAAGCTGAGATCTGAGGATCACAGTCCAGAGCCAGCCCAAGCAGGAAAGTCTGTGAGACTCTTACCGCCAATTAACTACCAAAAAAGTCAGAAGTAGAGCTGTGGCTCAAGTGGTAGAGTGACAACCTTGAGCAAAGAGCTCAGATACAGAGCCCAGGCCCTGAATTCAAGCTCCAGAACTGGCACAAAAGGGAATAGGAAGGAAGGGAAGGGGGAAAGGAAGGGGAGGGAGAAGAGGGGAATCTAACAGGCCCAAAATGAAAGGGGCAGGTGTGACCCCAGCACTTGGGAAACAGGCCTGGTGGGATGGCCACGCCTGCAATCCTAGCTACATGGCAGCTGGAGGTGGGAGAACTGTGATCTCAGGCTGGCCTTGACAAAAGCCCAAGACCCAATCTGAAAAATAACACAAGCTAAAAGGCCTGGGGTGTCGTTCGGTGGTAAGAGTGGCTGCCTAGAAGTGCCAAGGCCAAGCTCAAAGCCTGTACAACCAACAAAACTTCAAAAGTAATAATAATTGCTACATTTGAGAATGAAGTGTTCCCTGTCACAAGTGGGCATGCCCAGTCTGGTGCCAGGGACGTCGGGGCTATGGCTACTGCCTGGGGTGAGCCAGACAGGAAGAGGGCCGGCCCCGGGCCTGGCCACCCAGGGCCCTGAGCCAGGTGACGAGGGACCTGAGCGCCAGGCAGAGCAGGTACAGAAAACAGACGGTGGTGCAGGGGCGGGCTGGGAGCCATGGGGACCCGGGCTCCACTGAGCAGCAACCCTGAAGGCGGAGCCCAGTGGGGAGGACCCGAAGCACCGGGCAAGCCAGCTGTGTCTGGGAGGAAGCCATGTGCTCGCCAGCAGGGGAAGCGGAAATCAGGCAGGAAGGTCTTACAGACAGACAGACAGACAGACAGAACAATCTGGGTCACAAGTGGACACACTCATGTGGTAGAGCATGTCTGGAGACGGAAGCTCGCTACTCCTCTTCTGTGGCAGATCTACCCCAACTCTGCAGGGCAGAACACCAGGGAATGTGGGCCAGGATCCTTCTAGAAGCCACTTTGTGGCCAGTGTGCAGGACACACATAGGATAGCCCTGAAACAAGGACCGAGTGCAGGCAGCCACCACCAGGCAGCTGGCCCCTCTGCCCACCTGACCTGTGCAGGGTCACCAAGCTGCCTGCACAGGCAGCGGTGCACCCCCAAAGCCTCAGGGGTGGGCTCCCTGTGTTTACTGATGGCTGTCTCTAGGGGGGCTGAGGGCAAGGCCTCAGCAACCAGGCCTGTGACCCGGAAGAAGTGATGGGCTGCAGGCACAGACGGCAGGGGATGGAAGGGACCTTGGAATCACACTCAAGGGAATCGAGAGCCCAATCCACAGCTGAGTTCAGGAGACCAAAGGGAAGCAACTGTGAGAGAGCCAGACTTGTGGCCTCATACATACATACTCTCTCTCTCCCTCTCTCTCTCTCTCTCCCTCTCTCTCTCTCTCTCTCTCTCTCTGTGCCCAGAGGTCAGGCCTCAGCATACCTCTGCACCAGCTGGGAAGGGTGGCGCCCCTGCCTCCTCCCTCCACTCTCCCCTCCTGCCTGGGCATACAGGCATCAGTGAGAAGGCAGAAATGGGGAGCAGTGTCTAGAAGGCCAGATCTCCAACCAGACAGGGCCTGAGGCTGAGGACTCGGAGTGTGGGTGAGCGGCAGAGCACTGGTCTAGCTTGTGGGAGGCCCTCAGCACTTCAAGGAAAAAAAACAATTTTTAATCCCTTAGCTCAAAATGTGTTTTTTTTTCTTTTTGGTTTGTCATAGGGCTTGAACTTGGGTCCTGGGCACTGTCCCTCAGCTCTTTTGATCAAGGCTAGTGCTCTTTGAGCCACAGTATCATACTGGCTTTAGAGATAACAGTCTAACAGACTTTCCTGCCCAGGCCGGCTCTGAATCATGATCCTCAGACCTCAGCCTTCTGAGTAGCTAGGATGACAGGTGTGAGCCACCAGTCCCAGCTCAAAACGGTTTTTATGAGAATTAGTCAGGGATGTTTACATTAAGAGATCTCAATTTTCATTTTCTAAGGCCAAAGAGCAAAGTTTTACAGGAACAACAAAATACTTCAATAGTGTTTCCAAATGGTCAGCCAAGAGGGAAGATACTCAGGCACCCCGATTGCTCCTAAGCACACAGCTCCCCCAATCTCCTCTGGGCAGCAGGAGAAGGGACCATGCCAGCTCATCAGCACTGGGCACTGGAGCACCCTGGGCTGTGAGCTGAGACCCTGGCTCCTAAAACACGGGCTAGGGTGTGGCTAGTGGCAGGCACTTGCCAACAACCTAAAAGCCCTGGGTCCTCTCCCCTGCAAGGCATTAAAAAAGAAAAAAGACATATAATGAATCACGGGAAGTGAGGAGAGAAACAGCGCATGTGTTCTAGATCTAAGACAGGAACAAGCATGGTGACATACACAGGGCTCCATGCATGGCGCATACCAATCTGACGAAAGGCGGGCGTGCTCAGGGGGGAAATCAAAGGCATAAGGCCTCCTGGGAAGCTTATGTGCCATCTATCAAGGCAAATACCAAGAAGTGGAAACATGTTTTTGGGTGGGGAGTGGGGGCACAGGACCAGAGGGGGGAAGAGTAGGCAAATGTAGTTGTTATAGTCAATGCACATTATGTAATAAGTGAGCTATGTAACTTAAGGATGGGGACAGTGGGGGAGGGAGGAGGAAGGAAGGGGGTGATACTGCTGGAGATTCACTGTACTTATAACCTGATTTATGAAATTGGACCCTCTGTACAAACTACTTAACAAAAAAAAAAGAAAAGAAAAAAAGGCTCAACATTGATGGCTCACACCTATAATCTTAGCTACTTAGGGGGCTAAGGAAGTGGTGGGTCACAGTTTGAGGCCAGAAGAAAAGTGCTAAAGACCCCCTCCGCCACCCATAGCATGGTGCAGTGGCACATGCCTGTCACCCCAAACTACATGGGAGGCTGGGATCGGGATGATCTTGGGACCATGCCAGCGCAGCAGCAAAGCCCACAGGGCCCCCAGCTCAGCAGAAGAAGCTGGACAAGGTGGCACACAGATACCATCCTAATCACTGTGGTGTGCACCAGGAGGAGAGTAAGGTCTTCTCCCCAAAATAACCAGCAAAAACCTGGGCTGGGGACCTGGCTCAGTGGTATCATGCCAGTCTGGCCCCAGTCCACAGGGGGCCTGGGCCTGGTCTGAGGGCCCCGAGGTGTCTAGGAGGGCATGGGAAAGACAGTGGTGAGCGATGCCAGCTGTGCCACCCCGGCCCCACCATTCCTGGTGAGAGGCAAGGAACTTCTAAGAACAGGCAGAATTTTCTCCCCAGGGCCAAGCCGTCTGGCGCCCAGAAGGTGTATCATGCACATGTCCACCATGATCAGCTGAGACCACACACTGCCTCTGGCTACTGGAAGTGCTGGCCTGTGTTCTGGTTGTTCTTTCTGCCTAAGGAGGCATGGAGTCGGCGGTGGTGGTGAGCATGGCGCATGAGGCACCCTACCCATGCCGCCGCTGAGCCCAGGGGAGCACCGTCCAACTGGAAGGGTTGTGGAACCAGGAAATTTAAAAACCTTGTTCTTTCAAAGCAACTTTTGGAGTCCAAAAAAATGTATAAAACTGTATTTGCCAAGCAACTGCTTTCTCCTTCAAATTACCTTTTCTATGTAGATTTTAAAAGATCTAAGCAACTCCAGTACTTGGGTGGCTGAGTCAGGAGGGTGTGAGTTTGAGGCCAGTCTGCTCACCTAAGATTCTGCCTCAATAAACAACACATGTCATTCTAAACAAAACATCGTCAAGGCTCCAGCGACCTCAGCTCTCCCTCTTGGTCCTGTGGCTCCCTGCGCCTGTCAGAGCTCTGGACAGCCACACAGCACCACAGCCACAGGGCACCTCAGCAACACAGCCCCTTTACAGCCTTCCCAGGCCCCTCCTCACTTGGCCAGAGCCAGCCTTGCCCTCCAGGACCTGGGCTAGACACGCTACCTGCAGACTGGCAGCCTGTTTCTTGTGTGGGCAACAACCTAGTGGGATAATCAGAGGAACTGACCAGAAATTGGAAATCTGTTCTTGCTTCTCTGGACTAGGACCCCAAACAACATGCCCAGCTTGTGTCTGAAATGTCACACGCGTGACCACAGCCACCCACGCTCAACACATACGTCCTACTGGGGCCTCTCTGCACCTCAGAGAACCCTGGGGTGTGACTGCCATCCCCCACCCCCCACTGGCCTTAAGGAGCCTCAATATTTACAGGCTAGTCGCACAAGTAAGCCGGGTCCCCTGGGATTCTGGGGTCCCCTTCAAGGATGGCCCTGAGAGGAAAGCACAGGAGCGGCTGGCCACTGCCCTGCTGCCTGCACAATGCCTCTCCTCACTGCGGTGGCTAGCAAGTGGCACCAGCCTGGGCCACCGGTGGTGGCCAGCCACTGCACATGGCCACTGCCCACCTCTTTCAAGCTCTGGCCCCTCTGGCTGTGGGAGACAGTGGGCCCGTGTTCTAGCAGCGCAGCAGTGGCTGCTGAAAACACTCAGAGTATGGCTGGGCCCCCCCACTGACTGGCCTGGCCTTTGGCACTGCCATGGGCTGCCCCCAGCTCCTGCAGCACCAGATCAGCTCCAGTGCCACCACAGGGGCTCTGATGCCACCAGAGGGCTCCAAGGCCACTGAGGGGCTCCGATGCCACTGGGAGGGGGCTCCGAGGCCACTGGGGGGGTCTCTCAGGCCACTGGGGGGCTCCAATGCCACTGGGGGGCTCTCAGGCCATTGGGAAGCTCCGATGCCACTGGGAGACTCTGAGGCCACTGGGGGCTCTGATACCACTTGAGGGGCTGCGATGCCATTGGGGGGCTCTGATGCCACTGGGGGGCTCTGGGGCCACTGGAGGGGCTCAGATGCCAATGGGGGCCTCAGAGGCCACTGGGGGGCTGCGATGCCACTGGGGGACTCTGATGCCACTGGGGGGCTCTCAGTCTGATGGACCTCAGGAGCCAGGAGCCCAGCCCCAGCCAGCACCCCAGCTTGCCCCAGCCATGCTGGCATGATGAGTGGTACTTCTGAGTTCCAGTGGAAAATTGTGGACTGTGGGGACACAGGACAGGGGGAAGCTAGCTTCTGGGGTGGTCACAGGAAAGACCTGAAGGGGTTCAGCTTGGGGAAACTGAGTCAAGGATCTCGCCCCCAACCCCAGGAAGCCTGAGGTAGGAGGCAAGCAGAGGGAGGGGTTCGGTGCTGGGCACCCAGCCTTTCTCCTGTGGTTACTCACGAGAAACCTCAGCACAGAAACTAGCACCACCATGTCCCCAGAGCCCGTGACCCTGCCACACTCCAGGATGGGGTGGCGGCGGCGGAGAAGGTGCATATCCTGCTAAGGCTCGCCCCCCGCCCCAAAGCCTTTTGTTCCAAAGACTTAAGGCTTGTGATGTGATTTCCAAAGTGATTCAAGACTGCACGCGTTCCACAGCTGCTTCTCAGGAAAGCCCTGCCCACTCCAGCTACACCATCTCACTGGACACTGACTTCTCGGCTCTCTTTCCCACAAGCAAGCAGTTTTTCTGCAGGATCTGCTTCTACCTGGCAGAGCAGGAAGCCCGAGGAAGAGTCTAGAAGCCCGTACCAGCTACCACCTGCTTACACCGAGTGGAGGGCACAGGCGGCGTGGGGGAGCCCCAGGGAGCCCGCCATGGCCTCCAGAGAGGGAGCCCACAGCTGCACACCTCAGCTTCCTCCGGTCCTCCCTGAGCCCCAGAAGGGACCCAGGGTGCCAAGGGACCACTGGGGCAGCGGCGCCAACACATATGGACAGGAAAAGCCCTGCTGCCTGTGAAGAGCGCATTCCTGACGCCCTTTCCAGCGTATTTCGAGAAACATGGGCGTTTCAAAGGCCACAACAGATGAAATGTCAGCTTTGCAAGAAATATCGGCGCGATGCCACATGCAGACACCCGCAACCTCAGACACACTGCTGCCCAGCACCGGAAGGCTGCCAGGGGCCACTGCCCCATAGGGGACTTGGCTAGCATGACATCTGACGCAGGCCAGGGCCGAGAGGGGTGTGAGTCTGGCCTGACCCTAGCCCTGGCTGGTGTGTGTTCCGCTCCATGTCTGCACAGCTGCTGAGATGGGGCTCCTCAGCCACGTGGATAGTCCCTAGCTCGTGCGGCCACTCATGTGCAGGGACAGCACTAGGGCAGCAAGCAGCGGGGCAGGCAGCAAGCCCCACGCTGGCCCTGTCACCCAGGGACTGCTTATGCCTGTGTGCTGATCGCACAGGGGTCCCCGGGCCCCCTCACCTCTGGAGTGTTCTTCTTGAATTCCCGGCTCTGCTCGATGAGCCGCTTTCGAGACTGCTCACTCTCATCTTGCCGGTTCGCCAGTACTGTTGCTGTGGCATCGAGTTCTCTCTGTTGAGAGATAAGCAAAAGAGCAAGGTTATAACCAAGCTTCTGGCACAGGAGCTGGAGGGGTGACGACCCCAGGAATAATTTAACTCATGAGCTAGGGTTGGTAAGGGCTGGGGGGGGTGACACCTGGGCACCCCACACCTATCCCCTAGGCATGGGCCGGCCAGCCAGAAGACACATCTGATTGGCTCTGCCCACAGCACATGCAGAAAAGCTCCCAGCCCATACCCCAGGGGGTCACCGCCCCCCTCCAGGGCTCCAGAGGTCCGCTCCCCAGCTTCCCTTAGGCCTGGGGCCGTGCCTGGTGCCCAGTGCCCGGCTTCCTCCTACTCACAGACACCTCTGCACATATGTATGCACCACGCAGGGGCCCACTTGGGACCAGTACCTGCAACCTGTTTTCAAGAGCAACCTTTAAAAGGTCCCAAGAATGATTGTTTCTACTGTCTTGTGAACTTTGCCCAAGTGAGGTCCCCATCATCAACTTGGGGCATAAGGAGGGGCCGGCGGAGGTGCAGGGCTCTGGGCTGGGCTCTGCACCTCCTGGCCCTGGGGCCTGGGGAGCCATGCCCAAGTAGCCTTTGCCATATGGGTCCAGATGGTGCTCCATTCTGGTGGCAGGAGCACAGACACATGACTATGGCCATCAAAAATCCCAAAACAACAACAGCAACAAACCAACACCATTGTCTTCCTGAGCCACACCAGGACCCAGGCACTGCTCTTCTGGCCTCTACATAGCAGGGCCCACACCCCGCACCCCACACCCCACAGCCAAGGGGAGCCGGGACCTCAGCAGACCCCAGGCTGACAGCCCAGCCAGGCCCAAGAGGAAAAGCCAGCCACAGGCACAGGACGCTTGCTGCCATCTCCCCAGCATCCCTCCCCCCATCTGACACTCTATAACTTCCTTTTTGGTGGAAAACACTCAACAGGCCCAGAAAGTCAACCTGGGCAACATTTCACTGGGTACCAAGATGGGATGGACCATGGCCAGGCAACAAGCTGACAGAGATGTGGAACAAACCCCTAGTAACGCCTAGCGCGCTGTCCACTGAGAAAGCAGACTGGTTGGAGGGAGGGCAAGGGGGAGGAGAAGGGAGAGGGGAGGGGTGGGGGAGGGGAGGGCAGGGGAGGCCTCCACTGCCCCCTCCTCTGCTGTTCCTGGCACTAAAGCAAATCTTGAGCGAACGAGTCCAAAAGAATGCCGTGGGCTAGCATTCAAGAACAGATGTCGAGCTACTGCAGAAGAGAGGGAAACACGGGCCATTTTGACAGACCACATTTGAAACGCATCCCAGGGAAGGGAAGGCAGGGGAAAAGAGCAACCACGGGCAATGTGGCGGAGTGGGAAGGAGAGGGAAGAGGCGCAGCCACAGATAAGCAGAAGGCTTTCAAAAATATAAACAATCTGGTAAGGAGGAGGGCTTGGACGGCTATATTTAAGCCGAAGCAGAAGTTATAAAAGGAGGCTTCGAGAAGGGGGAAGAAAGCCAATATTGAAATATGACAGAGATGAAAAAAAGTTGTTTTGCATTCCAATCACACACAGACAAGAAAACTTAGAGAAAAACACAGTGCGCCCCGGCTGCTTTCAGAGGGCCCCCCACCCTGCCGCTGCTGCATAGAGCCCCCCCCCCAAAGACAGCTGCTGGCTTCACTCCAGCGAGGTGCTGGACACTGGGGGTCCCGCGGTGACTTGGGGGGTCACAGCCTTCCCTCCTGGGAGGGGTGGGGGAAGAGTAGGGAAGAACTGCTTGGGGGCATTACAAGTGAACAGACCCCCAGCTCCCCACCTGTCCCTCTGTCCGCTCTCTGGACAGATGGGCCAGGTGAAAGCCAGCCCACGGGGGATGTCTGCAGAGCAAAGCCGAGTTCCCATCCACGAGGCCACCCGCTGCCCGGCAGTCAGGGCCTCTGTGGGGGCCCATGCTGTGCCCCTCCCCATGCCGGCAGACATATGCAGGCCCACGCCGGCAGCCCATGGAGCTTTCGCACAGTGTCACCACCCGCCACCACGGAAACAGATTGGCACAGCGAGGAGGAGAGCCTGGAGCTCCCACCAGCCCAGATGGGGCCGGGCAGATCCCAGGCTCACAATGTTTGATCGGGTCCCTTTTTCACACACACACACCACCACCACCACCACCACCACCACCACCACCACCACTACATCTTCTGGAAGGAGAGAAAGAGCTTATTCTCTGGAGGTAGGGACAAAGCAGAGGAGGAGACAGCCATTAAATACTAATACTAAGTATTGCTGTATTATCCACTGAGCCTGCTCATACACAGCGTTACCCCTAATGACACATTAAATAAGGGAACTCTATGTTGAGGGGGGCTGAGGGTGGAGGCCCCAACTACAGAGCCCTCAGCCTGTGGGTCATGGGTCCCACAGAAACAGGAGCACAGAGTCCCACACCTATAAGGCATCCCACACAGAGGGCAAAATCACTGGAAATACCCCCATATCCAGTCTACACACCCCATGCCCAGCCTGCACCCCCATGCCCAGTCTGTACCCCATGCCCACCCTGTACCCTTAACCTAGCCTGCATCCCCATGCCCAGCCTGTACCCCCATACTAGCCTGCACCCCTCATACCCAGCCTGTACCCCTGTGCCCAGCCTGTACCCCCCATACCCAGCCTGTACCCCCATACCCAACCTATACCCCCATGCCCAGCCTGCATCCCATGCCCAGCTTGTACCCTGTACCCAGCCTGTACTCCCATACCCAGCCTGTATCCCCCACCCCCAGCCTGCACCCCAATGCCCAGCCTGTGTACCTGTGATTTAACAGAAATTCTTTTTGTAGTTGTACTAGAGTTTGAACTCAGGGTCTCACACTCTAGACTGGTGCTGTACCACGAAGACTTTCCTCCAGCTCTCTCCTGAGCTAGTTTTTTGTATATGGTGATAGATGTGCGCGTACACACACACACACACACACACACACACACACACACACACACGCTGTTTCTTCTACTGAAGTGGCCTCACAGATGTCCACCTGGCCTGGAACATTGATACCTTGACTGCAGCCTCCCAAGGAGCTACGATGACAGTACAAGTCACCAACACCCAGCTTTGAGACAAAACAAAAATGCCTTCCACCCGCCACACATGTACATCAAGACTTAGTAATCCAGCAAAACAGCACCGAATGAAACAACAAGAGCACATGTGAGATTGCCAGTCTGCCCACCAGCCAGCCTCAGACTTCGCAGGAGGAAGGGCCTGGCATGTGGCAGGTATCTTTTGGCTGACCAGTTTGGAACATACATAGTCTCAGCCCATAATCCCAGCTACGCAGGAGGCTGAAGCAGGAAGATGGCTTGAACCCAGGAGTTCTAGACTGTCAAGACAGCTTCTGGTACCATGAGCTGCCACCTGGCTGCAGGAGGAGGGCTTGGTGGGGGTAGCAGCATAGCAGCCCATCAAGGATGATGCCATGGAAGGGCAGGGAGGCCCTGACCCCAGGTCCCAGGGCGCAGCAAGCTGGCAGGGCTAGGAGTAGACACACTAACTCAGAGCACAGCACTGCCCACGAGGCCAAAAGAGCTGAGTGTGTGACTGAGGGCATGCGTGGCCAGGCCTGGTGCTCATGCAGAAGGCTGCAACTTGGCCCTGGACTGCTGGATGTGAGCTGTGCTGTGCTCTCCGGTTCTCCTGCTCCACCACCAGCTGCACAGTAGCCTGGCCCTCCCGTGGGCCTCTTCCTGTGGATCTGCCTCTGGGTGCCACCTGGGGCAGGCCAGCCTCCTGCACGTACCCAGCTCTGGGATGCCCTCACTCCATCCTGTCAAGATTCACTTCTCGGCCAAGCACTGAATATGCATTCAAACTGAGCAGAGAAAAGCTACTGTGGAACCTCATGCCTATTTAAAAGAAACTGCAGCTGGGCATGGTGGCACATGCCTGTCATTCCAGCACTAAGGGGCTAAGGCAGGAGCATCAAGAGTTCAAAGCCCAGGTACAGAGCAAGCCTGTCTCAAAAACAAATTGCAGGGGGAGGGAGGGGGGCATGAGGGACAAGGCAACAAACAGTACAAGAAATGTATCCAATGCCCAACGTATGATACTGTAACCTCTCTGTACATCAGTTTGATAATAAAAATTTGAGAAAAAAAAATAAATTGCAGCCAGGCACCGGTAGCTCATGCCTATAATCCTGGCTACTCAGGAGGCTGAGATCTGAGGATCACAGTTCAAAGCCAGCCCAGGCAGAAAAGTCCGTGAGACTCTTATCGCCAATGAACTACCAGAAAACCGAAAGTGGCGCTGTGGCTCAAAGTGGTAGAGTACTACTAGCCTTGAGCTGAAGAGCACAGGGACTGCACCCAGGCTCAGAGTTTAAGCCCATGACTGACACCCCCAACCCACCCCCCCAAAAAAATGCAGGGTAGAATGAGAGAATTTAGATAAGGTCTAGGGGCTGGGAATATGGCCTAGTGGTAGAGTGTTTGCCTCTCATACATGAAGTCCTAGGTTCGATTCCCCAGCACCACATATATAGTAAACGGCCAGAAGTGGCGCTGTGGCTCAAGTGGCAGAGTGCTAGCCTTGAGCAAAAAGAAGGCAGGGACAGTGCTCAGGTCCTGAGTTCAAGCTCCAGGACTGGCCAAAAAAAAAAAAAAAAAAAAAAGATAAGGTCTAACAGCAGCCATCAATCGCATGGAATGACTCGCCTTAGGTGTGTACATATTAGTCCTTTGGTGCAGGGGAGGTGGGCCTGCAGAGCCCCCACCTCTGAGACTCTTCCTCCTGTGCCCCCATGCAAGCCACAGCCAGATGCCCTGTGGGTGTGTCTTCTGCTCCCTGGGGAGCCCTAGGCTGGTGGGCACATCAGCCTAGGGCTCCCACAAGGCATGAAGGGTGCTCTCTTTGTGTAACCTCACCCTTAATTCAAGGTGTGAGCTCACAGGACTCCACTGTTGGGACCCCCCTTCCCCGCCCTGGCTCGTGGCTGTCCACGGACCCTCCTTCTCCAAGCCCCAGTGTCTTCCTCGAAGTGGGACCCCAGTCCTCCACAGCACTGGCACAGGCAGGCAGTTAGAATTTGCTAAGTAAAATAACAAGCTCAAGAGGGGGGCAACTACATGAACCACAATGACAAACACCCAGGAAACATGCGTGGAGTTCCCTCAGGAGAGCAATTCCAGGCCCAAGTCAGAAAGAGGCAGCTGCAAGGAAGATGACAGTCAGGTCCCACAGCCGGGCTGCAGAGAACTGTCTGCAGTGACCCAGGAGGCTGGGTCTTGGAGGTGGAGCCCCAGAGGCCCTGCAGAGGGCAAGATGCATGTGCCCCATCGTGGCTCCGCCATGAGAGGCGACCCAGGAAAACAAGGGGGACAGGAATGTGAAGTCCAGCAGGGATTCGGGGAAAATCACAGGGCAGACTGACTGCTATGAGAACTCCCACGCAGGAGTGGCTGAGGCTGTCTCCCTGACCCCCCCACCAGCCCCTCTGCACAGCCGGCTTGCCTCTCCAGCCGCACACGTGAGCCTGATATGGATTATTTCTTGGTTCTGAGTCCCACAGTTCAGAGAGAAGAACTGGAAGCAGCTGCCAGGGCAGTAACACTGGCTGGGACACGTGGACGGGTGCCGGGGGTATTGCCCCCACACACGTGCACACACGTATAACACTTTGATATGGGACTCAGTGACTATGGTACCAATTGAGAAAATCAAATCAGATCAGATCAACCGCAAAGAGCTGAGTCCCCACTTCTCACAGCAGCTCCTGTGAACTGCTGGGGGAATGGGAGGGAATGAGACATCTAAGGAGCGCACAGAGACTTTTTTTTGGGTTTTATTTTTCACCCCATCAAAACCCACCCTGCAAAGACAAAAATGCCAGATGCATCCGACAAGCCTGGCGCTCTGCACAAGACTTGCTAGACTCCCATTTGAGCAGCGAGACGTGAGAGACGGCGTCGCGGGGCTGCATAATGAACGGAGTCCATCGATCTGCACTGTGGGGGCGGCGCAGGCATCAGAGCCAGGGCAGGGAGGGGACGCCCCCCCTCTTGTGGAGGGGAGGGTAACTGGGCTCTACAGCTAAACTGGACCATGTAAAAATCTCTCATCTTCCCAAGTAGAAAACCCGTGCTCCACAGGCTATGTGTGGCTTGCCGTCCTTGGGCTCACATGCACTGCAGGGCGCAGAACTGTTCCTTCTCCGAGCTGCCGTACGCCCCTCCTCCCCTCACCACCCCCAGGTCCATCTGGTGGTCTCCGCATGTTGATGATCCCCGTCTGCCTGGGCCCCCCACTGTTTTCTTCCACGTTTTCTTGCTCCAGGTCCGACATAGGGGTGCCCTTGACTGGGCCCATATTTCTGCACCCAGGAGCCACCTAGGCCACAGCGTGGAACCCACCCTAGGAGACAGAGGAAGGGCTGCTCAAGTTGGCCCACTCTTAACAGCCTCTTCCCATGGGCCTCAGGACAAGGAAACTGCAGCCCCCAACATGCCTGGCCTGCTCCCTTGACTTTAATTAGGCCTGTTTGTTTTTACGCGGTTCCTGAGACTTGAACTCGGGCCCTTAACTTTTTCTGCACAAGGCTGGTGAGCTACAATTTGAGCCATGCTGTCACTTCTGGCTGGTTGGAGATAAGTTTCATGGGGCTTTTCTGCTCAGGCTGGCTCTGAGCTGCAATCCTCACGTCTCAAGCCTCCTGAGTTACTAGGATTACAGGCGTGAGCCACACTCAGTACCCTCTCAGACAAATTTAGTGTGCATAGAAATGTATATAACACAGTACGCTCTTTAACCAACACTAAAACCAAGAATAAGTCAGCTGCGGTGGTGCACACCTGTAATCCCCACACACGGGAGGGAAAGCAAGACAGGAAGATGGGGGATTCCATGACAGCCTGGGCCACACAGTAAGACATGATTTAAAAACAAAACAAAACAAAATACAAGGCTGCGAATGTGGCTTAGTGGTGGAGTGCTTGCCTAACATGCATGAGGCCCTGGGTTCAACTCCTCCATACCTACATAAATCTACAAGGAAAAAAACAAACAAGGAAAATCTACAAGGAAAAACACAAACAAGACAGGCCAAAGGGAACTTGTTAAAAGTGAAGACTGTCTATCTGAGTGGGTTTGGGGGGAGGGTTCAGAGCTGAGCCATCCCCTCCCCTCTCCTGCCCAGTCCAGTGACCTGCCTGCAGCCGTGGCTCAGCGGACACTGGAGCTCAGAGAATGCTCAGACGCATCCTGGGCTGCGTTCAGAATGGGGGAGATGGACGGCTGCCTGATAACCAATAGGCGGAACCTTGGCAACTGCATCAACTGAATGGGGTCCAGATGGGGTCCCTTGCTATGAGAGGCTATAGAAGGGTGAATTAAGAAGCACCCATGGATTTGGAGGTCAAAGCAGCCACACTTCAATGGTCAGCAGTCTCATGTGGCTGGTGGTCACCCTGTCTGGTGCTTGTCCCACCAGCGGGGAGCATGTGCAGGTGGACGGTGCTGGACCACGGAGGCCCAGCATGGAGTAGGTGCTGCCAGGGCCCTTAGCAGAAAGCCATGCTGTGCCCCTTCCTCTCTTCCAGAGCTGGGGGGCCAGGTCATCACAGGGAAAAGAAGATAAGGCCAATGAGGAGCATTGCATTCTGATCTCAATATAATGGTGCACTGCCAACAGGAATTGCCCTGCTCTTGTCGGCGCTGGCGAAAATATTTTCCTCTAAGTATTTGTTTCAGAAATAAGCCTTTAATTTGAGCACTTTAGGAGCCAAAATTTCTGTCTGTTGAAAATATTTATCTCCATTGTTTGGCAGGAATCAATTTGTTAGGGCACCAGCCACTCTGGCAAAGGTTCCCTCCGCTTCTGTGGGAAAGAGCCGGAGGCAAAGCCAGCCCACGGCTCCAGTGCTCGGCTGGGGCGGCCCCAGCCATGAGCAGCTGCCAAGAGGGCCAGCTGCGAACTGGGGGGCCAAGCGCGTCTTGAGGTGCGTGTGCACCTGGGTGGAGATGCTCTGGGGTCACTTGGAACACGTGAACGGGCAGGGCAGGCGGCTGGCTTGCTCTTTTTAGAATCAGGATAGGCTGTACTTAATTTTACTCTGTGAATGACAGACTTGGAACTCAGTATTTCTGCACACTGACCCCATTCCCAGGAGCTAGGCTTGCCCCACCCGGGGACATCAGTAAGTCTAGGAAGCGACTGGGGTGCCCAGAAAACGTGGGGGCGGCCTAGGCTCCCTGTGGATTGGATGCTTCCTGGTGACAAGAATTTGGGCAAGTCACCAGGCCTCACTCCCTAGCCCGCCGGTAAAATAATCTCACCTGCCTTAACTCCCAGAGCTGCTGGAAAAGACACCTGACGTAAGGAGTGAGTAGCCAAGTGTGGTGAGGCACATCTGTAACTACAGCCTTCTGGACGCTGAAGCAGAAGGAGTGCTAAGTTTAAACCCACCCTGGGCTACATAGAGAAAACCTGTTTTAAAAAATATTAAAAAGCTGGGTGCCGGTGGCTTACACCTGTAATCCTAACCACTCAGGTGGCTGATATCTGAGAATTATGGTTCCAAGTCAGCCCTGGAATAAAAGTCTAGGAGATTCCATCTCTAAAATAACCAGAAAGGGTTGGGCCGGAGGTATGGCTCAAGTGGTAGAGCACCAGCAGAACAAGAGCACAAAGCTAAGTTCAAGCCCCAGTACCTGCCAAAACAAAAAGAGCTAAGAATGAGGAAAAATTCTTACCAGGTTTAAAAAAGTTGCCCAGAGGGCTGGGGATATAGCCTAGTGGCAAGAGTGCCTGCCTCGGATACACGAGGCCCTAGGTTCGATTCCCCAGCACCACATATACAGAAAAAACGGCCAGAAGCGGCGCTGTGGCTCAAGTGGCAGAGTGCTAGCCTTGAGCGGGAAGAAGCCAGGGACAGTGCTCAGGCCCTGAGTCCAAGGCCCAGGACTGGCCAAAAAAAAAGTTGCCCAGAAACGGTGGGAGATACAAGGCCCCTCTCTGAGGATGAGATGATGTGCTCAGAGCACCACGCTTAGTGCCCCCTTTCCAGTTCGGTGGGGGGTGGGGGGGGCACTCAGAGACAGCCCATGGAGCTAAAGCATTCACAACTGGAGGTGAGGTGCTAATAACTTCATTTTGGAGCCGCCAGGTTTGGGGCTTTTTTAAAATCACAGCTGTGGCTTGCACAGAACTCTACCTGTGGCTACATTCCCTTCTCACATTTTAATTAGCAAATAAAAAACTCCAAAACACTCTCAGTGTTTTTGCCAGGAATTTAGAAGTCACAAGATGCCAAGCTCACTCCTTGGGAAACCAGAGCAGTCAAACACTCCCAGGGTGAGGGGTGAGCCTGGAAGAGAGTGGCCCGCGGAAGGACACTGGCTAGGAGGTGCCACTGCTCAACTACTTTCCCTTTTATTTTATTTGTTTATTTACTTATTTACTTTTTTTTTTTTTTTTGCCAGTTCTGGGCCTTGGACTCAGGGCCTGAGCACTGTCCCTGACATCTTTTTGCTCAAGGCTAACACTCTGCCACTTGAGCCACAGCACCACTTCTGGCCGTTTTCTATATATGTGGTGCTGGGGAATCGAACCCAGGGCTTCATGTATACGAGGCAAGCACTCTTGCCACTAGGCCATATTCCCAGCCCACTTATTTATTTTTATTGCATTTAGTTTCCAAGATTTTCAGGGTTGTGTGTGAGGCGCAAGTTTTACAACCCCCTGCCACTGGATGTGCTGGCCATGAAGAGCAGCACCTGCCGAAAAGCTGAGGGATGCCGGAGGTCTTGGGTGCTCCTGGCCTGGGCACCCAATGGGCACCGATGGCTCCTGTGCCTCAAGTAGAGCTGTGAGTTTAAAGGAACCCTTGAATCCTCAGAGCGCCGTTCCCTCCCAGCCATGCCTGATGTGAGGGATATCCAGTGAGGCAAACACTAGAAGTGTGGCGTCCCCAGAATGGGACTTCAGAGAGCTGTCCTCCCATCCTGCCCCAGGGTGGGGGGTGGGGATGTGGGGGGGTGGAGAGAAAGGGGGAGGGAGAGAGAGGGCTCTTAGCTCAGACCCTACAAAGCCAGCTAAGGAGCTACAGGGCAGCACTGGGACAGCAGTTAACAGGTGCGATGACAACACTGCGGCTCTGCCTCAGCCGCATCCTGGGGGGTCTCCTCTGGACCCCCAGGGACAGCTCCGGGAGGCAGGAAATTATGCCAATTACAAATGTCCCCAATCTCCTGATGGCTGCTCCAAGTTCAAGTCCTCCTTGTCTGTGTGTACTTAGTCTGATTCACTTCTTAATTACACCAACTTCACAGTGCGTTTTCTCTACCAAGCGCGGCCAGAATATTGCTCGGGGCCTTCAGGTTACAGAGAGCTATGCAGCATGGCTCCAGGGGCAGTGGGGAGGTGTAGGCTCTCCTAGGCTCAGAATGTGGTCTAGTAAAAGTCCCCCTCTACCCAGCCCGCTGCTCTCCACATGACCACCAAGCCTGGACTCGGGGACACTGACCACGTGGTGTCAAAAAGCCACATGGGCCACACTGGTCTTGCACTTCTGCTGGCTACTTTCCTGCCTACTTCATTCCATCACAGGCCGAAGCCACGGGCAGCAAGGTCTGGGCAGCAGCAGTGGACAGGGCTCTGCAATGCTGTGTCCACCCATGGTACTGCCGTCTGTGCCCATCGTGGGCACTGCCCTTGGCCGGGACAGCCTCAAGAGAAAGGAAATTCACCACAGGTCCAAGACTTTCCTGGTCCCCCTGGCCATGCCCCAGGCCTATGTGTGCTGCTGTGTGGTCCAGCACCCCAGAGTCCACCCACTTGTAGATCACAACATGAGCTATGTGGGTCCGGCAAGAGCGAGGCCTGGCTGTCGGGAAGACGGCCCTGGACAGGTCCAGCAGGCGGCGAGGGTCCTGGACTAGCCACCAGACAACTAGTGGAAGGGACAGTGCTGCCCACAAGGCCCCAGGGCCTTCCGTTGGGAGGACTGCAAGCAAAGGACTTTGAGACTCCATGTCAGGGGAAGGGCAGGAAGGAGGGAACTTTCCAGAGGCATGGAATGGGTAGAGGTATTAAAAGTCACTTCTGTAGCAGCTTATTGGCTCATCTTTTGCCTCCCCGAGATGATCAACAGCACGCTGCTGTGCCCGTGAGACCACGGGTGGCCCTGCTGTCCGTGGGCTAGGCGCTGGACACGGCCAGGCAGCGAGCCCAAGAGCCAGCTCCACTACAGTGGGCCTCTGGGAAGCTTGTTGGGCTGGGCTGATGGTAGGGCCGAGTGCCCTGGGAACCCACCAACCTCTCTGCCTCCTCCTTGGCCCCTCCACCAGGAAGTGGAGTGGCCTGGCCTTGTTGGGGACAGGTCTGCTTTTAAACAGGGACACCTCCTGGCACCACCGTTGTCATCAGTCACAGTCACCAAGAAAGAGACCCAGGGGACAGGCTGGAGGCAGCCGGTGTGGTCACCAGCACGGTGTGGAGGCGTGGTTCCGGGAGGCCAAGGCTCATGGGGCCTGGCACGCGGGGAGAAGGGGCTGGAGAATGGGCTGCAGGCCGCCCACTGCTGTGAGCTGGTACGGGTGAGGGGCAGGCCTGCAGACTGGGCAGCCACCAGGACCCGGAGGGAAGGAGGCAAGACCTGTCTCTGAGAGTCTCCAACCAGCTCTGGGAATTCGGTAAATACAGGTAGCTGCCCCAAGATGAGCCAGGAGGCTGGAAGTGTGAGCTGGCACCTCACCGTGGAGGAGACCAGCCAGCCCAGGCTCCGGGCCCCCGCCCGAGAGCTCCCGGGGATCCCACAGCCCGGCGTCAGCTGACCTGTCAAAGCTGACTTCGGGAATAAAAATGGAAAGGCCGAGTGGCAGCCGTAACATGGAATTTCCTTGTTTTTATTAGTTTAAGGCTCTTAAAGAGTAACTTTTACATTGGGGAAAACTTCTCAAATATGTCCTACTTGAAACTGAGCTCCGGTTACCTCTCACATGGTTTCAATCACTCGGCTTGCCAATTCCACTAGTTATCAAAGGGCATTTGTGGTTTAAAGCAAGGACAGGCTCCCCTCCAGTGCGTCTGCCGTTCCCAGCTCCCCGACTGACCTCCGGCTGCCAGGGAGGCCTCACGGCGGCTGGGCTGGCGTCACTCCCTCCTGGCCAGCGGGCTGGGGACAGGCGGGCAGGTGGGTAGTGCCTCTCACCCTAACACAGGGGCCACACAGGGCTAAGGGTTTCAGCCTTCCCCACCCCCAAACAGAAACCACTAATAGAGCCAGCATGGTAGCACACACATGTAATCCTAGCACTCAGGAGGCCAAGGCGAAGGGATGGAGCACTCCAGGCCAACCTGAGCTGCATCCTGACGGCTTGTCTAGTGAGGCCCTGGGCTCAGCCCCCAACACCCCTGAGAAATCCCGCTTCCAACCTCAAAACTGACACGTCACAGCCAGGATCACAGAATCCTCCAGAAACACAGGCACACCAAGACCCCAGATCTGCCCTCCAGAGGCAAGTCTGCTTACTCAACAGCTGAGTCAATGGTGATTTGGGGGTGCCACACCACATCCTGTTGGCACCCCGGTGTCAACTCTGCAGCCGGTCACCATAGGAATTTAAACCAGGAAACGTGAGGCCCTCTTCTAGGGAGGCCACACAGCATCTCAGCATCCCTGGCTCTAACAGTGACAGACGCAAGGACCAGGGCCACCAAACCTCCCGGAGGTCCACCCAGCCACACCCTGCCCATGTTCCCACAGGGTGGGGGGCCTGGGAGGTTGGTAGAGAACAATGTGGGGCGCTTGCAGCCTCCGTGGAGTGCAGAACCCTGTCTTGTTTGTGTAAGGGAGGTGACTGGAGATGCATGGAGGTGTGCGGGGGTGACTGAGATGTGTAGGGTGACTGGGGGTGACTGGAGATGCGTGGAGGTGTGCGGGGGTGACTGGAGGTGTGTGGAGCTGTGCAGAGGTGACTGGGGGTCACTGGAGGGTGTAGGTGACTGGGGGTGACTGGAGGTGTGTGGAGTGACTGGAGTTGACTGGAGATGCATGGAGGTGTGCAGAAGTGACTGGAAGTGTGTGGGGTGACCAGGGGTGACTGGAGATGCATGGAGGTGTGTGGGGGTGATTGGGGTGACTGGAGATGCATGGAGGTATGCGGAGAGGACTGGGGGTGACAGGGTGACTGGAGGTGTGCGGAGGGGACTGGGGGTGGCTGGAGATGTGTGGAGATGTGCAGAGGGGACTGGGGGTGACTGGAGATACGTGAAGGTGTGTGGGAGTGACTGAGGGTGACTGGAGATGCGTGATGGTGTGCGGAAGGGATTGGGGGTGACTGGAGATGCATGGAGGTGTGTGGAGGGGACTGGGGGTGACTGGGGGTAACTGGAGATGTGTGGAGGTGTGTGAAGGGGACTGGGGGTGACTGGGGATTACTGGAGATGTGTGGAGGTGTGTGAAGGGGACTGGGAGTGACTGGGGGTGACTGGAGATGTGTGGAGGTGTGTGAAGGGGACTGGGGGTGACTGGGGATTACTGGAGATGTGTGGAGGTATGCGGAGGGGATGGGTTCCACAGAGGCGAGTGGAGCGTGGGGCCCGAGCAGAGGCTCAGCCTGGGAGCTGGCATCGAGTTCTCTACAGCCAGTGAGGCTGGAAGGGCAGCCGGGCCTGGGGGGATGCATGCTGGCTGCTGGGGAGGCTGGGAAGGGTGGCCAGTCACACAGCCACAGCCACTAGTATTTTTGGTATAAAGCAGTTGCTAAAATTAATTTTAGTCTGAAACTTGATGAATTCTCAGTCATGGAATTAACAGGTTTCACATGAAAAAAAATCACTTGATTAAAAATAAATGTTTTTGCTGGGAGATTTGGAGCCTGTCTGTTCCTAATAAAGTCAACATGAAGTTTCTTTGTTTTAGAGGACTGTGGGCCTTTCTGTCTCTTTGGGGAAGAGCAATCCCTACCAGGTGCCCATGCCAAGACTGGCGCAGCAGGGCCGTGGGCATCGCCCCTGGAGCTCCCACTCCGCTCCCACTCGTCTTCACATCTGCCCTAGCTCATGGACTGCACCCCCTGCCCACAAGGTCAAAGTCAGTGGCTCCACAGCCAGCTCTGACATAGCCCCTGCCTCGCTGTGCTGGTGACACAAGGAAACCTGGGCCCTGAATCACAGCCCTCTGCCACCACGCAGGGCTTGAAAGCGATCAGCGCGAGGTCTCCAGGGGGCAAGCCTGGCCAGCAGGTCCATGTGCGGGAGCCTGTACATCACCTTCAGGGGTTAGAGTGTCAGAGGCCCGCGTAGACTTTTGCCCCAGAACTCTATAAACCATCAAACATCCGGAAGCGGAGACATGATTCAGGTGGTAAAGCATCAGCCTTGAGTGGAAAAAGCCAAGCAAGACCTCAAGGCCCTGAGTTCAAACCCTAGTATCAGCACCAAAGGGGAAAAGCAATGCAGGCTGCTACTTTGGCCCTGGGAGCCTGAGGAATCAGCAGGCCTGAAGCCTGTCATCCACCCAGGCACAGCCACATGAAACCAAAGCTCCCCAGCCAGGCCCCCGGCCAGGTCCCTGCCAGCCCGGTGCTCAGGAGCCGGAACTCAAGGCCAGGCTCAGGCTCACTCAGCTCCTCAGGCTGTGCTCCCAGCGGCTTTGCTGTCGGGGTTCACACCACAGTGCGGTTATAATGGGGTGACCTAGATGAGCTCCACCTCTTGGAACAGCTACAGACCTCCCAGAAACGCACTTCCCGGGTAATTTCTAAAGTGCCAGAGGAGCCAAGGCTCTGACATCCGTTCAACAATCAAACGCGATGTGCACCCTAGGGCTGTCGGCCCTAGAAGCATCTTTCAGAGTCCCCCTCCAAATGCCCAACTGTGCACCTTTGCCGTTTTATTTAGACCAGCAATAAAGCACGCCATTAGGAATCTGAGGGGCTGAAAATGCCTAAGACCTGGCTTGCATTTGACTTCGCTTTGCCAAAGCTCCTTCATTCTTCAAAACCTGGGTGGCAATTCATGTCTAAGGAAATGAATGAGATTCTGGTCACACCTTGCATAACTTTCTGAGGAATTATAATAGCATAATACTTGTCAGCTAATGGGGGAAAAAAAGAAAGAAAAAGAAAAACCAACACACACACACTGAACATCCCCTAGCCAGCAGCATACCCGGGGCTCGACACCAGGGCCAGGGAGCTCCCGGTGCATGGAAAGGGCTGTGCCCAGACACCGGACTGGGCAGCGCCGGAGCAGAAATTGCTGTTTATTTACAACATCTCCAAAGCGCTGCTGATTCTCACTTGAATATATATTTCACACAGTACCAAAACTTTTAAATATCCACAAGAAGATTTCATTTTTATAGGCAATAAACATTAAATCTAAAGGACTGGAACATAAAAAGTGTTTTAATACCATATAAATCACCTTTCCCGAGACAGACTAAATCTCCGAAGGTTTTAAGGACTGCCATATAAATTTTTATGGCAAATTATCTACCTAGAAATTATCTGCATGAGATGCGCTTTCTCTCCCCTGCTTATTTGCATATTGCTGACAATCTTCTCAATCACGCCGATCCCATTTGAATTTGGGGAGCCTGGTGGGGGGAAAGGCAGGCACTGGGCCTAGTACATGGTGATACCCCCTCGGCCTCTCCCTGGTTAGACCTAGGTTCCGATTTGCCACCTCAGTCTTTCACAAAGCCACAGCACTCATAAGAGGCTCCTCCCCAGGCGTCTCTTGGCCCATTGGCTGGCCAGTCTGACTGCACAGCAGTGCTAGAAGTGGTGTTTCTAGAACTTTCCATCTACAGAGCAACTATCTCACATGTGGTTTTTGTTTTCCAGATTCAAATGGAAAAAAGGAATCCCAACAAAAGCATAAATTAAGATTGTTCTATCAGAAAGTAGCATATGATGTTAATCAACAAACGTTTTATGATATTAGTGAGTTATAAAATTTACAACCTGCCCAGAACATACATAGAGACTGAGGGGGCCACTTCCTCCTGGAGCCGCTCTCTAGCCACAGAACGAGGGAAACTCCCAAACAGGCCTACTTCGGCCTGTGATTAATCTCCGCCAGCTTCTGAGGAAGAAAACCGAGAAGGGGCTCGGCAAGGACTCCCTGCTTTTATTCCTATAATAAATATTAAAGGAACTTTGTTGTCTTTCATCTTAGATACTTTTAGGCCTTTGAATGACCCAAAAATTTAAATACAGCTCTCCCCCATTTTCTTGCAGGGCCTAATTAACCATGAAAAATGGATGCAGTAACACAATTCTGCACAGAAAGAGAAGACACAATTTGGCAAAGGGGCAGTGACTTCAGCTTGAAGACCTGAGCACTGCCCACAGAAGGAGGGATGAGGGAGGGCATGCATGAACAGCCACGCACTTCTGGAATAAAGACCCACATAGGTTTTTAGGCTGTGCGATGAGCCCATCTGCCTCCAGCTCACTGCAAATTTTTCTTGTTGAAGTGGCAATTTCTGTCCTGGATGTCTAAATGAGGGTAATTAGAAGCCCACAGTAAGTTCTGGAAAATGGCTCCACCAGAAGACACGAGGATACGATGCCAGAAATGCTCTGTTTTGTAAATGAAGGGGGGTAACATTTTGTCTCCAGATTAAAAGACACTGATGCCAACGAACAGCAGCTTGTGTAATCTTATTTAAAATGTGCTAAAGCATTACGCCACCCGGCCAAATGGAAGCAAAAGGATTGATAGATACCAAGCCTAGGATTGAAAGAAGCAGTGGGTGCATGGCTGCAGGGCGTGCTCTCCTGAACACACCCGGCAGTCCTGAGCCATCAGACAACGAGGTTGGGGGCCCTCGCCTCCCTCCAGTGAACTGGTAGGCCCAAAAGCTAAACCCAGGGCCCTCCACCCCAACATCCCCATGGAACAGAATACAGCAGCCCAAAAAGAAAGACAGAACCATCCACCCCTTCTCAGAGGTCAGCCAACCTGACACAGAGGACAAGACACCCCACAGCAGCACCCACCACGCACAAGTCAGCACCTACACCAAATGGCTCTTGGGTCACCATGGGAGCTACTTGGGAATCACAGAGAGGACAGTGGCAGCTTAAGGCCAGCTGGGCAAAAGTTCAAGGCCCTGCCTGAAGGGGGGAGGGGAAGGGACTAAAAGCAAAAGGGCTGGAGAGCTGGAGACTTGGTTCAAGTGGCAGAGCACCAGCCTGGCAAGCTCTAGGCTTTGTGTCCAATCTATAGTTCTTTGAATTTAGAGAGAAATAAAAAAAATAGCCAACTTATCCTCAAATTTATATTTGAACCCTACAACCCCAAATCTGTGCAGCCTTCATCTTGTTTGGCCCCCACCCCCACCGCTGGTGTGTCAGACCCATCCAGACCCTCAGAAGTCCGCGTCCCACGACTGCCACTCCAAACAGGGCAGCCGACCAAAGCTGCCTTGGGGGTCCACATCCTATGATATTCCTAATTAAACGTCTTTGGGAAGAGAATTATAGGATGCACAAAGTTCCAAGAGGTTCTGCCACAGGCAAGTGTTTTACACGAGATACAAAAATTATATTCCAAAAAAATTCTGCTAAATGATCTAACACTAGATAAGAATTAAAACATCTTACTTAAGTGACAAAAGAACTGAGTTAAAAATAAGAAGCCAGTAACAGCCTAAACAATGTCAGGCCACACTTCAGAAATAAAGAGCTCACATTAGCTCACAATGTGAGAGGCAGGAGATTTGCACAAGCCGTGGCCACATAAGGGTTCAAAGTCACCCAGTGCAATTCATTAAATTGCCACATTAAATGATACTGGAAGAAACGCAAATCAGAACAGAAGGGAAAAAAATGGGTTTGTGTCCTAGCGGGAGCTAAAAGGCATAATTTAGAAACCAGTGGCTATTTTTTAACCAACACATATATATATGTTACATTTTTCACAGATTCACCATTGAACCTGGTACTAAACTGCAAAAGCATCATCTGCATCAGGTAAAGCCACCAGGGGCCACCGCTTACATCTGCAGTCCTAGCTCCTCGGGAAGCTGAGACAGGAGAATCAAGCAAGGTTCAAGGCAAGCCCAGACAGCAAAGCTCCCAAGACCTTTATCCCAGTTAACCACCAAAAGGCTGGACTGCAGCTGTGGAACAAGTGGTAGAGCACCAGCCTTGCTCAGAAAAGCTCAGGGGCAGCACCCAGGCCCTGAGCTCAAGCCCCAGGACTGACAACAACAACAATAAATCCCCAAAACTCTTGGTCCTGGGTCCTGCCAGGTGCTCTGACTCCACCTGGAAATAGGGAGGGGACACAGGCCCAACCTGTGAGTGGGGTCTGATCCCCAGCCCTCACATTCTGGGGCTACTGCCGTGAGCCACAGACTCCCAGGGATGCCCTCTGGGACGGCTGGACACTGTCAGCTTTGGGGCTCCCCACCCTGCTGTGGGCACTGCCACTGGCCTTGGGGATACGTGCCCACACCAGCACACCCCACACCGGCACACCCCACAACTGGCACAGGGGCTCACACCAGCACATAGGCCCTGCACCAGCACACAAGGCCCACACACTGGCACACTGGCCCTGCACCAGCACACAGGCTCATACTGGCACATGGGCTCTGATTACCAGGCAGACCTGCCACATCTCTGTATGAAAATAGCTCTGCAAGGCGTCAGAGCTGAGCAAAGGTGGGGACAGCGAGGTTGCTGCAGTGCCCTGCCATGGTTGGCTGGACCATGGTACCACAGTCCCGTCCCCCACCCACACCCCAGGAACCGCTGAGCCACCATGCCACGAGGAAATCTGGGCTACACTCCGCAGGGCCATCTCACAAATCCTTTAAGGCTTGAAGCGGCTGAAAATGACCAGAGAAGACACCCAACAAACAACATGCCCTTGGGGACAGGAAGTCAGGATAGGGAGGGGCAACTCTCTCGATACCCCTTCAGAAGACCCCAGGGAAGCAGTCTCTGGGCACCCATCTTCTGATCTGCACAATGGGGTTCTTGTGAAACTGGACTAAATTCAACGCGCACGTGCGTGCGAGCATGCGTGCATGCGTGTGTGTGTGTGTGTGTGTGTGTGTGGTGGGGCTTAAACTCTGGGCCTGGGCTTGAACTCTGTCCTTGAGCTCTTCAGATCAAGGGTAGCACTCTACCACTTAAGCCACAGCACCACTTCCGGTTTTCTGGTGGTTAAATGGAGATAAGAGTTTCACAGACTTTCCTGCCTAGGCTGGCTTTGAACTGTGATCCTCAGATCTCAGCCTCTTGCGTAGCTAGGATGACAGGCGTGAGCCACCTATGTGCCAGACCCTGGAGCGGCTAAGACTCACTCATGTGTCACCTGTGCAATCCAGGAACAGCAATAACCCAGCAAGAGTTAAGTTAAACAGAAGTCCCTAGGAGCCCACAGTGGTGTATAAATCTAGAAACAAATCTCCTGCTTGGGCAGGGCAGGTTAGCCAGGCACAAGAAGAGGCTCTGTGTGTGTGTGTGCTCCTGACTTCCAAGGGTATCCATAGGGGCTTTGACCTTGCACAGGCCCCCTAGAGCAAGCATTCAAAGGAAGCCAGGATGGCTTCCACAGATGCCCGTGGCCCCAGGCTTGTTAGCAGAGGCTATTCTCACCCTGCTCGGCCGCAGGGCTTGACCATGTCCACTGACAGGTCCAGAGCCATCCGGCTGGTGAGGATCAAGAAGCCCCACCTGGAGGACACACCACCAAGTGCTGAGGCAGCCAGGGATATGGAAGCCATGGCAGGTGTTACCTCTCTACCTGTCACCCCCTCCACTCAGTAGCAGAGGACGGATCTCTGCCCACAGCACAGGACCTGGCCACCAAACACCCTCCCCCCCCCACACACACACATACCCAGCACAGCCCCTTCCACAGTCCCCAGCGTGAATATCCAGCTGTGTGACCTCAGGCCACCTGCCTGGCCTGGCCTTGGGGCCACGGCACTCGGCCTGGGCCTGGTGGATGCCACACTGGCTGCTGGGAGTGTAGCCTGTGTGTGGTGATCAGCAGGAGGGCAGAGGGGCAGGAGGCCACGTAAGCCACCTGCGAAGGCCAGCACCATGGGACAGCAAGGGGTCTGCAACCACGCAAGGCCCCATAGAAGAGGATGCCGGCACATGGAATGCTTGCTTTAGTGGAGGGCACCATTGGGAGTTTCCCCAGGAGAGCCAGCCCCTCAACTTGCCCACTGAATGTAGCATGTGCATGTGCAAAGAGCCTGTGAAGAGTGTGTGATCGTCCAAGGATGATCCTCCTCAGGAAACACAGCAGGGCACCATTAAAATTAAAGACTAGCTCCTTGATGCCGGGCTCCAAGCAAGCGTGGGCATGGTAGGGTCTGGTAGCACTTGCTTAGGACCCGGGGGAATCTATGCCCACCCCCAGGACCAAGTCCTTATCTCTGGCATTTTCTCTCCCCTTCCCTGCCTCCAGCCCTAGGAAAGACTATGCCTCTCAACACCCAAGGCCTTCCCCATGAGCCTGGGCCTAACATTGCAGAGGGATTTGGGGGCGCTCTCCTGACCATCTCCCCAGGCCCAATCAGAGTATTCTAAACCCTAAACCCAACAGTGAACTGCAAGGCCCTCCAGCCTCCACTGAAGGAAGCAGGCCTCAGTCTGTTGGCCACTAAAAAGCTGGTGTGTAAAAATAATTCAGAGCAACCCAGACTTCCGCCACACACAAATCACAGGACCGGGCACTGCGGGGAACATGGGGGCGGGGGGAGCAGGCGCCTGTCACCCAGGGAAAACCAGGAGGGAGCCTGGGGAAGGGGAGCAGGTCCATCAAGGCTGAGGGCAGACACCACCTAAACCAGCAGAGCAAGAACCCCAGATGCCAGAGCACAGGGGGAACTGCTTCCAATCCCCAAAGAAAGAGCTCATTAAAAACAAATCCCCTGTTTACCCTCCATTGTGGTATTACCGTGTAAATATCCATTAAGTGCCAAATCAAGTATTAAGCACTTTCCATGTAAAGTCAATGCTCTGTAATGCACAGGGCTTCACCGAGGGACGGGGGCTTTAAGGAGAAATATTTGCAATCTGAGATTGGTGTGTGTGTGTGTGTGTGTGTGTGTGTGTGTGTGTGTGTGTGTGTGTGTTCCACACACATCTCCCTACGGGCAAGGTGGAGGGTAGGGGAGCTTACCTGCCCAAAATCACACCAAGCCTTTAGGACAAACCCCTAGAAATATCTAGAATCAAACACGGTAGTATCCCCTTATCTACAATTTCAATTAAGTCAAACAAAGTCTCCAACTATTCAATGGTAAGTTCCAGAAATATACATTTCCTAAGTCTTCAGTTGTGCAGCAGTCTGAGTAGCATGAAGAAACCACACCACCTGCCCAGCCCACCTGGGGCCCAGCTCATCTCTGGGCTACAGCATCCACTCAGTATGAGCTACCCACCCATACCCACTGTCTGGTGATTGTCATGGTAACAGCAGTGCTACTCTGTCACCAGCTTTAGTTGCTCATCCCTCACTGTAAACCTAATTGTATATACATGGGACTTTATGTACAGGGAAACACCAGGATCTCTGGGGTTTGATAAGACCTTTGGTTTCATGCATCCATGAGGATTTTAGGAGCCCTCAGACTTAGGGGGGTCTGCTGCTCTTCAGCCATGGTTGGAGAGAAATGAGACTGGGTCCCCAGGACACCAGTCACTGCAGGTGAGAGACTGCCCAGGCCCTCTCCACATGTCTCAACAGGAGCTCAGTAACAGCAGCTAATAAAAGCACAACAATAAATAAAAATTGCTTTGTGAACTAAGGCCAGCTTTTGTCTGCCTGTACATCATGTAAAGATCTCTAGCAAACTGAGAGTGAGATCCCAGCATCGTTCTGATGGCCCTGCTGGCAGGACTCTGAGGGCGGCGACCCTGGGCGGGCAGGCAGGCCTGGAACTCATGTCCTGTACTCAAAATGCATGAATGTGAGAATGCACTGGAAACAAGGAGTGAGCATCACCCTTCCCTTCCACAGGGCAGGGCTGGACTCCAGACAGCCTACAGTGACTCACCACAGAGGGGACGACCACTGGGACCACCCAGCCAGGAGCCTCCAAAGCCTGCAAAGTGCTAGTCCCTATCCCAAACCCCACCGGGCCAGTGGAGGCATCCTTGGCCTCCCAGGACCCCTGGGGTTCTCAATGGCTAGGAAGGGAAGGCTCCAGCCCAGGCCAGGGTGCAGGCTTGGCTGGCAGGACTCACGCAGTAGCAGCCACATATCCCACACCAGCACAGGCACACCTGGCCTTCGGTCAGAAGACGAGAAGCCACAAGATCCAGCTCTCCAAGTAGGGAGCAAGTAGCCCCCAGGCCTTGCTGCTCCGGGGTTTTATAGCCAGCCTTCCCTACGGTACTGGGCAGGTTACTTAGACAACTAAGTCACGTGAACAGTATCCACAAACCAATAACTTACATTCCATCTGAATTCCAGGAAGAGTTCTCTGGACAGGCCCTCTGGACTAGTAGGGACAGCAGGGCCCTCCTCTGGGGGGGGGGGGGGCACCCAGCAGTGTGCCCTGCTCTGCCAGCCCCTTTCCACAGAGACACAAGTTCCTCTTTGAAAAAACAAGTTCCTAGCACAACTTGAGGCCTGTGCTGACTGCCATTCCCGAGCCTCACTCCCCTCCCTCGACCCTCCAGGTGCCCCAAGCCACCCTTGCTGCCCTCAGAAAACCCCCTACTGTGTGTGTGTGTGCGCGTGTGCTCGTGCACACACACACAGAGCCAGCAGCCACCAGAATGGACCCCTCCGCACCAGTTACCTGCTTCCCCCAAGGGCAGGGAGGGACAGGGCTGCTGCGGGAGCCACAGGTCCCGACTTGGCACGCTCAGTGCTATGCCTGCTCTCCCCCACAGGCGCCTGGCCCGGCCTCAATGAGCACCAAGTTCACGGAGGGGGAAGCAGCCTCACCTTCCTGCAGCACGGGGCCTGGGGCCAAACCCATGGAGGCTGGGGAGGAGGGAGGGGTCAGCAAAGCTGCAGCCCCTCCATGAGCCCACAGTACAGGCCGGATCCCTTTTCCAGGAACTGGGTTTCAGTGCCAGGTTCTTCCTCCAGATTCTGTTTTAATACAACAAAATGGGTATTCTGTAAAGCATCACTCTCCCTGCCCCTCCTTCTTGACACTGTATACAGGAGGTTTGTGGACACCCCAGTGGCACTGTGGCATCTCCCTTTTCTCCTAGTCTTTGGTAAATCCTCGAAATTCCTTGACAAACCTACAAAGTCAGGAAATCAATTCCCAGATGTCTTGCAATTCATGGACAATCCCACCGGGGTATTTCAGATCAAATGGGAAGGAATTTCTTTCCTTAAAAAAAAAAAAGAACTAAGATCAGAGCAAGAGGCATATTTACATCTGTCTGCTGCAGACTGGGGCTAGGGAGCTGGGCCCGCGAGCAGCCGCGATGAGCGAAGTCACAGCCAGCCAAGCCCCAGTCTGGCAGCGAGGAGAATTAATGGGAAGGTAGAGCCTCGTTCCACGCTGGAAGCTTTCCAGCAAAAACTGGTCTGTACATGGGAACACCGTGTCAGACTAAGAGAATCAGCTTGTCTGACTTGTGGTTTTCTTGACAACATCCATCTTCTCTTGGCCTGATACAGGGCAATTAGTGCTTGTCAGCTGAATCATGTGTTATTAAGATCATTCAGGCATTTTTTAATTACGGTGAGCGAGACAGACAGTAATGAGATCTCCAGCAACTAACTTTCCACTTCCTCTTCAGATAAATCTTAGGCTGCCTTTGTTTTGTTGTGTTACCCACCGCCCCCCCCCCCCACACACACACCTTTACTGATGTTTGAAAAGAATTGTTTATTCCCGCAGGTAGGTACTTGTAACTCAGCCCTAGGCTCCCACCTCCCTGCAACTGCTGGGGGGCGGGGGATCCCTGAAATCAATCAGACAGACATCTCCAGGCCCCACTTCTGCTGGCTCTGGGAGGTCACAGCGTAAGTTGTGCTTTAAGAATCACTGAATATAGCATTCATGAGCATTGTAGGGTAGAATGATGCTGTTCCTCATTGGGACGGTTAAAAAAAAAAAGATGAAAGCGGGGGGGGGGGCGCTGTTGGTTGTTGGGGAAGGGAAGGTGGGAGAAAAATGAGGAAGGGGGTAACAAGTATGACAAGAAATGTACTCACTACCTTAAGTATGTAACTGTAACCCCTCTGTACATCATCTTGACAAATAAAAAAAAAGAATATTAAAATATTGGAAGAAAATAAAAGAATCACTGAGAATTTTATCCTGGAGGCCTTGCTGGACCCATGCAGTCCAGGGGAGGGGGCCACTCCCCCCCCCAAGCCCTGAAGGGTAGTGTGGGGTCAGCAGACTGAGCTCCACTCCCCTTCCAAACTCCATCTCCTCTCCTCTCCATTGGTGCTTCCTATCACGTGGCACCAAAGCCCAGGAAGCATAAAAATGATTTAGCCTGCTTTCACTGTCTATATTTCATTCTGTTTGCTTTTAAATGAGCAATTCTCCAAAAGGTTAAAACACAGAGTCTGGTCCTCAGCTCGAATGTGGTTCACAATTCTTGTCTTCTGGAAGGCTCCCTGCCCCTGTGTTACAGTCACAGAGGAATCTTGCCATGCTGAGGATGTCAAATTCCCACACCCCCATCCTCTCTTTGTCCAGCAGGAGCCAGGGGTCTCTGGCTGTACCCTGTGCTCCTGCTGCTTTCTTATGAGGCCCCGTGAGAGTCTGGGGCTGGGATAGGGAGGGAGCCCCACAGCACCTATGCCCAGCACGTTCACCATGCTCCCATGGCCGGTCCCAGGCCAGCCCTGCCTGTGGAGGGAGACCAGACCTGGCGCCACATGCAAGGGGCAGTCAGCTCCAGGCCCTTCCCAGGAAGGCCTTCACAAAGACCATTTTAAAGCCCTGTGGGCAGGCTTGTCCCAAGGCCCATCACATACACCGTGCATCCTGGGGGCACCTGTGCTTTGGGTGTTCAGGGTGCTTGGAGAGCTGGCCCAGGTTCCGTAACACTCTGAATATGGGCAAAGTGCACACACATGCACACATAAGGACATGTTTGCGTCACCACAGGTGCCAAGCAGGCAAGGCCACGGGCACGTTCCCTCATCCAATCCACCTGCACGTGGCCAGTGTGGCACGGCTATGGGCACTTTCCTCCACTCAATCCACCTGCACGTGGCCAGTGTGGCACGGCTGTGGGCACTTTCCTCCATTCAATCCACCTGCACGTGGCCAGTGTGGCATGGCTGTGGGCATGTTTCCTTGTTCAATCCACCTATGCATGGCCAGCTGCAGGTGACTCTGCTTCCTCTGCCTTCTCACCGCGGGAACCCTCACACAGACCCATGCTTCTGAGCTGTGGCTGCTGCTGGCACAGTGAGGCACAGTGGCTGGTGCCCTGTCACAGCCTCGCTCAATGTGAGGACCAGCAGGGCATGTAACCATGGGCCAGGGTGCAACGCCAGTCCCCTAGCTAACCCCCCAAGTTGTCCCATGCATGCTCCAAATCCTCCAAGCAGTGTCTCAGAAGTAGGGGGGCTCAAGCATCAACCACGGGGAACAGCACCCCTTACACAAGCGCAAGGGAGTGTACCTTCCTGCCGTGGACACAGAGGGAGGCGATGTCACGCTGTCATGGCTTTTAGAAACATGGAGACAAGGCCAAGGGAAGTGAGCACAGACAGGCTCGCTGTGAGGACCACTCACTCTCCTCATACCCGGAGGGGCTGCAGACCCCACCCCAGTGGGGGGACTTCTCTAGGCCCCACTTTGAACCCAATGATGCCACTTCCTCTAGTGTCAGGAAGTAATGCAGTGGCTGCTGCCCAGCACCCCAGCTTTTCTGGAAAGCGATGTGGTAATGCGTACCCAAAAACTGAAAAGAGAAATGTGCACACACAGGCCACCCACACTTCCTAGAAATCTGTCCTGAGGCAGTGAGGGACCATCAGGAATAATGGTGGGAGAGACGGCAGAGGTACAAAGTTCCTGACACAAATAGGGGCCACAGGGCCGTAGGGGTCACTCACTCAGTGGGGGGGCAAGCAGGGGCCCATGGGGTCACTCACTCAATGGGGGGGAAGGGGGGCCCAGGAGGTCACTTACTCAATGGGGGACAAGGGGAGCCCATGGGGTCACTCAGTATGGGGCAAGTGGGGGGCCCATGGGGTCACTCACTCAATGGGGGGGGAAGCAGGGGGCCGCGGGGTCATTCACTCAGTGTGGGGCGAGCGGGGGGGGGGGGGGGTGTCACCACAGGGGCCAGTCACACTGTGTTTTGGTGTCTTTACTTTGTAGCTAACACTGGAAGCTTGGGGTGTTTTGTTTTGTTTGTTTCCTTTGTTATACTTAAAGAGATTCAAACCGAGACCCTGGGAGCCATGGCCCCACACACTTTCTGCTTTTAGCTTTTTTGCTTTGTTTACTGTGCCAGTATCAAGAGCTTGAACTCAGGGCCTCATACTCTTGCTCAGCTTGCTTGCTCAAGGCTGGTGCTCTACCACTTGAGCCACACTTTCAACCTGGATTTTTGGAGATGGTGTCTCACACTTTTCTGCCTGGATTGGTTTTAAACTATGATCCTCCAGGTCTCAAACTCCCAAGTAGCTGGGATTACAGGCATGAGCAGCCAGTGCCCAGCTGTTGGGTCTCAAGCTTTAGCCTGGACCCTGGGCATCCATCCTTCTGCCTCCACCTCCAGAGTAGCTGGGATTACAGGCATGAGCCACCAGGCCCAGCCCTGGAAGACATTTTTCATCACACAGTACATTGTAGGCTGGAGATCAAAGCTGTGGTTGAAGAGTGTCAGCTATTCTGCACGAGCCCTCAGGGAAGAAAAGGCCTGTTAGAATGTCTGCTGGAGCCGGCGTGCTAAGAGGATTAGCAGAGATTTTACTTCCCACTGTGCTGTTCTGGAGGTTCTCCGTTTTCCTAACTTCTTTTTCACTTGAGGTTTTAGAGATAAAACCAGAGCCTTGCACATGCGGGCAGCAAACTTCTCTTCTGTGCCAGTACTAGAACTTCAACTGAAGCCTTGCTCAGCTGGCACTCTACCACTAGAGCCACACCCCACTTCTGACTTTCAGTGGTTGATTGGAGATAAGTCTCGTGGACTTTCCTGCCTAGGCTTCAAACCTCGATCCTTGGATCTCAACCTCCTGAGTAGCTAGGATGGCAGGCATGAGCCACCTGCACCTGGGCTCGGCTCACATTTCTTACTTTTTTTTAAATCAGAAACAGTCATTTCCATTTTGATTAAAGGGGTAATAAACAATAATTTCCTTTATTAGAATATGCAAAGTCTACATATACTGAAGAAAAAAGAGGCACTCGCGCTGGGGGCATGACTATCCACCTCCAGGTTGGGGGATCTGGGTGAGGGGACTGAAAAGACTGGGCCTTGCCTTCAGACTCTCCCTGGCCTCCAGAGCAGATGACCAGACGTAGCAAGTAGGTATGACAAACCAACATTGGACCCCAAGTATCCAGGTGAACCCCAGGGCTGCAGCAGAGAGATGGGGCAGGAATGGCTTCCATCCCCCTCCCGCCTTCCCGCCATCCCCGTCTTCCCCTCCTTCTTCCCCCAAGTTTGGCACAAACAGTTCTCTGGCTTATTAGGGGCAGCGGGACAGAAATACACTCTAACAGCAATTAAGCGCCATGTCTAACAGCCAAGTGTTTTCAGTTAATAAAGAGCTCTGCTTTTGTTTTGTTTTGTTTTGTTTTTTTTGGGGGGGGGAGTGCGGTCCCGTCTTGGGTCTTGAAGGCCGGGCCTGAGCGCTGTCTCTGAGCTCTTCAGCTCAAGGATAGTGATCTACCACTTAAGCCACAGCATCACTTCTGGTTTTCTGGTTAATTGGTGATAAGAGTCTCACAGACTTTCCTGCCCGGGCTTGTTTTTGAACCTTGATCCTCAGATCTCAGCCTCCTGAGTAGCTAGGATGACAGGCGTGAGCCATCGGCAGTCTGCTTTTGAGAAGAGAAGCCACTGTCTTGCTGAAAGCAGAGCCCCAAGCTCAGCTGGTCCCTCTTATATCAAGCAATCGCAGATGCGTTTAAACACAACATGAACTAGCACCCCGCCAAAGATGGGGTGCACCTGAAGGACCTTGAGCTCTCATCAATGAAATCTAGGTTTGGGTCCCAGCTCTGTGTCTCCCTACAAGAACCCTGCACAGCACTGCCCTTATCTGAAAACCTTACCTGAAAATGGGCATAAAATGGGCCTGGATGATGGGACACAGAAGGCGGGGGACGGCAGTCCCAGATACCTCCCTTGTTCTCCCTGTCACTCACCAGAAAGTTGAACACTACCCAAGCCTTGCCAGCCGCTGGCCAGGCCCCTCAGTGCAGGTCCATTGGAAGACTCCTGTAAGGTGGGCACTGGCCCTGGGCTCCGGAACCACCCCTGCCACGGTGCCCTGAGCATCGTCCTGTAGGGAACCAGCGGAACCTACCACATGACCCACGCCATTGTGACGCTGCTTCCTCTGAACCTTGTCAGCCACCAGGCCTGACCCCAGGCTGTCTTCCCAGCACCAGACTGCCCGCAGAGCCTCGGGGTCAGCAGGGATAGGACTGGGGGTGGGCCTGCGTCAGGCCATGAGCACGGCTCCTGGTACGAGGAGTGGCCACAGGACCTAGTTGTCCCAGGTAGCTCAGAAGCATGGTGTTCTGGCTGCTTCTTTAGTAAAACGGAGCTAACACAGGATGTTGTGAGGATTAATTGAACGGGACACATTAAGCTCTGATTTCCTCCAAGGGACACCAGTAAGTACAGGATATTGTTCCCTGCTGGCTGCCGGGGGTGCGGATCGGAGGATGGGCCCCCACAGCTGGCACGACAGGAATGTGCTGTGCCTCCCTCCCCTCCCAGCCTACATTACCCATTCAATTATGCCAAGACACGGGGAGAGGCCCCTTTCCTTCCCTCCCTTCCCTTCCTTCCCTCCCCTTCCTTCCCTTCCCTTTCTCCCCCTCCCTTTCTTCTCTTCCATTCCCTTCCATCTCTTCCTTTCCTTTCCTTCCCTCTCTTCTCTTCCTTTCCTTTTCTTTCCTTCCCTTCCCTTCTCTTCCTTCCATTTCCTTCCCTTCCTTTTTCTTCCTCCCCTTTCCTTCCCTTCTCCTTCTTTCTCTTCCTTCCCCTCCCCCTTTCCTCTCCATTTCTCAGGCCCAACCTGAACCCAGGATGGACTCCTACTAGATAGGAAAATCAGCACTGACTTTATCAAGGCATCCAGGAAAGCCTGCCACACTGTGCCTGGCCTGTCTTCTTAAAATGCAGAGGACCTAAGTATTTCCTCTGCCTTCTAATATTTAAAAATAAGCAAAGAGAACATAGGAGTTCTTCGATAAAGTGAAGCCACTGTAACTTTAGTGTTCTTTAAGTAAACCCCTAACCCTGCATAGCAGGCCCGTGCCCGGATCATTACACATGTAAACACTCACACACATCTAGTATATATTGCTTTTTCTAATGACATACTTCAGAAAAGCACAAATTCCTAGGTACCCACCACCTGCCCTAATGGAATGAGCCACATTTGCTATTGTTAAGAAGGGGCCCAGTTCCCAACTCCTCCCCCAAACATTTGCAGAATTGGACATTTACCTCTCCTTCACAAGCCTTCCTGTTTCCACTAGCTCCTTACAACTCCATTAGCAACCCGGGGGGAGGGGGGGGAACGACACCTGAGCAGGGTCAGGGTGGCACCGCTGCTACCCAGCGCCCACCACACTCCCTTTCTGGTCAGCCATGTGCTCCGGCAGGCACCGTCACATGGCGCAGGGAGAGAGGAGGGCTGTGCGTCCCACATAGTGTCCAGGAGAGAACTGGAAACCATCACCTGCCACACAAGGGTGGGTGGCCCCCACAGTGTCCGGGAGGGAGAATGCATGGCCACCACAGGTACCTTCCATCACTTCCAGGGCCTCTCCGCTGGCTCCAGGTGCCCCAACCCTCCTGCACACAGACTTAACACTCTGCCACTCTAGTGGGCCTTTTAGATAATAAACACATGTATTCTTTAGAGCTGCTGTAGAACTGAGGGGTTGGCTGGGTCCTCTCTACAGGGGCAAATTCAGCAGAGGGAGGCCTCGATTCTGAAGGCTCCATACTCCCCAGCTGCTTGGGGAGGATACAAGGAGATCTCCCAAGCTGTGGCAGGGGGCTCGGCCAGCCCTCAGCATCCCAAGAGGTAGCGGGAGCCCTCTACATCTAGAGCTTGCACACCCTTGGGCTCAACCAACCACGGACATGAAGTAGATACTCAGGAAAGCCGGGTGCTGGTGGCTCACACCAGCAATCCTAGCTACTCAGGAGGCAAGGATCCGGAGGAGCGTGGCTGGAAGCCAGCCCAGGCAGGAAAGTTTACTAGACTGCATCTCCAGCCAACAGCATGGAGGCTGTAGGCTCAGTGGGAGAAGCCAGCCTGGCAAGGGCGAGGCCCAAGTTCAAACCCCAGTACTGCCAAAGAAGAAAAAGTGCTCAGAGGAAATCTGCATGCGCGGGATGTGCCCCTTTCTTGTTCCTGCCCCTACACGAAAGAGTACTGGCAGACACCACCCAGGCTGTAGGCCACAAGGGGGGTAGGGGGCTAGAGCCCAGGCCACATGGGCGCCAGGCCGCTAACCCTGCTCACAGCAAGGGCTGAGCCTCTGGGAGTCTCCAGTGGGCAAGTAAAGAGACAACAATTGGGTCTAGGTCCAGGAGACAACAGGAGAGTCATCCTGAGCTGGTGATGCCCTCCCCTGCAGGCAGGCCTGCTCCAGGAAATATTCACAAAACTGCCGGTGACATGGCACCAGGCAGGGCTTTTTTATTATTTATTTACAGACTTCATAAACATTGATTCTAAATTTACTCACTTTGAAAAGCAGAACTCTAGAGTGCCCAAAGCTCTTTTCATTCCCAGCTCGGCAAAAACAAAAAAAATCTAAGAAAGCAAAATGCTAGACTGTCCACGGCTTTACCTGAGCTTGAAAAGGAGAAAAATAGAAAGTCTACCATAAAGAGCTAGAAAAATCTCGTGGAACCAGCTCAGCCACTTCAGGGCTTCCTCCTGCTGCCCGCAGTCCAGCCTGAGACCCATGGCCAGCAGCACACCCCGGATGGCCCTGGTGTTCCTGAGTGTCCTCACAGGCACTGGAGGCTCATGTTCCCTGGGCATCCCCCCAGGGGCCAGTGGCTCACGCCTGCAATACTAACTGATCAGGAGGCTGAGAGCTGAGGATCACGGCTCAAAGCCAGCATGGGCAGAAAAGTCCACGAGACTCTTATCTACAATGAACCCCCAAAAAGCCACAATGGAGCTGTGGCTCAACTGGGAGAGTGCCAGCCTTGAGCAAAAAGAAGCTCAGGGACCACACCCAGACCCAGGACCAGAATAAAAAGAGAAAAAGAAAAAAGAATATGTAGCCAGTGCCCAGTCCCCAGCTTCTCAGTCCACCAACTTTCAGACAAGAATACAGTGTCAGGCAGCAACGACAGAAACTTCTACCTCTAAGGCCGGAGCACAGCCTGGGGTCCTTAGAGGACTTATGGTGTGCCTGTGTCCACACAGCCCACCAGGCGCCACGGAAGCGTGGCCAGTGATGGCCTCACCCGGCCTCATGCATGCAGACCACGTGTGGATGGGGCAGCGGCCACCTGTCAGGCACACACGTGGCATACATGCATGCTCTCCTCCTTTATGAAGATGTCAGACAGGCATCCTTAAGTCTCCCTGCCCAGGCTCCCCGCCAACACCCCCGATGCTGCTCTGAGCCACTTCTCCCAGCCATGCCCACACCTCCACACAGCTCATGTCAGCCAGTTCATTTGGCCTCCTGTCCCTGGTGCCATACCCACATGGCTACCTCCTCACCAGGCTGCAGGCCTGGAGACTGGCCTCTACTACATCCACTACGCATTCTGTGGGGAGCACTTTCCCTCCAAGTACCCCGTTCACGGATCTCCCGTGTACCATGTCTCCAAATCCCACACTCAGCTCACTGCAGCACCTCATTCACACCCCACTGCCACACCAGGGGTTCTCCAGAATCAGGGCAAGTATGCAGCAGGCATGGAGCCCAGCCAGTGCCTCACCCTGGATGCTTGTGTGCCCAGTGTCCACAGGGTCTGGGGAGGGTGACAGCACTCAAGACATGGCCTGGCTTTGGGGGCTGCACAGGGCCAGGGGGAGTATGCAAAAGAGGGAGGGGCAAACACGGTGTGCCCTAAGAAAACACTAGAGGAGGAGGGGCAGCCCAGGGCTGCTCCAGGCAGGGCCAGGGTCCCTCAGTGCACATAGGGGACAAAAGCCAGCTCCACCACCAGCACCCAGGGAGCAAGCAGAGAGCCAGCCTTAGGTTTACACTAATGAAGGAGGCATGGCCATTCAGTGGCCAGTCCCCCCGGGGAGACAGAGATGGAGGAGGCCACAATGGATGATGGACAGAGAAGCTAGCTCAACGAAAGAAACCAGGTTGTCTGAAGGCTGAGCTTTAGGGAAAGGTCCAGAAGGCCAAGGAGGGGCTTCCTCATGCACGGCCTGGGATTCCTCAGGCCCTGCATGAGGATAGCCTCACCCCCACACCTCCCCTCACCGGCAGCAGGACCGCTGCAGGCACACAGAACAGCTCTGTGAATCTGCTGTGGGACCCTGCTGTTCAGTGCAGTCAGTAATAGTCTCTGTTGTAACTGAGCATGGAGTGGCTATGGATGCCATGCATGTAATCAATCCCAGCACTGCTGGCTACAGCAGGAGGACTATGAGTTTGAGGCCAGCCTGATCTACACAGCAAGACCGTGTTTTGAGCACAGTCCTCTGAACAACCGGGTGGGGCCACCACGGCACCCGCTGCAGGTGGGGACCACAGCCACGCTGTTGCCCTTTGGAGAACTTGGTGCAGGAAAGCCCAGCGCTGTGCTTAGAGCGCAGCAGTTACCACTGCAGAGGCAGACACTTCCAGAAAGCTGCAACCTCCTTGCTCTTCCATAGGGCTGCTTACCAGCAGGACTGGCTGACAGAACCTGCCCCACGTGTGGCGTGGCCTAGGTTCCAGGGGCTGGAGGGACTGGAGTCCTTCCGGTCTCACAAGGTGTCCGTCTATCGAGCAAAGTGTCTGCTCGTCTGCTCCAGCTTAGTGTGTGAGTCCTGAGATCAATGCTCTCGTCTGCAGTTCATGAAGCCTGATCGGATGCTTCTGCCCGGAGACGATAAAACGAGCAGTCTAAGTAGCTCTTCTTTGACAGATGCCAAAGCCACATGCGCTGCCAAGGTCTCTCAAAACCAAGGTTTCCTTCCCCAGAACTACCTAGCGCACAGGCCCTCGGGTAGGCCCGTGACTCCAGCACAGACCCCACACCTTCCACAGTGCCTGGTTCTGTCATCAAGCAGTAAAACGTCAGCCTGCCAAGGAGTGAACCAACCCCCGCCACAGCCACTGGGACCAGTGATGCAGCCCACATATGCCCACAACTCCTACCACTACAGACGACTGCAGGCATGTGGACACAAGCACACACAGAGTAATACACGGAATCACAGGGGACCTAACAGCGTGAGAAGGAAACCGAAGAGCAACCAGGCCATTGTGGCTGAAAACACAAAGAATGTGCTGAGCTGGTACATGGACACAAGTTTCCTCCACACCTTCCAGAAATTGTGTTCTCCAAGGCTGTATGCGTGAGCACCCACGGCAGAGTCAGCGTGTTCTCCATGGCCATGTGCGTGAGCACCCATGGCAGAGACAGCGTGTTCTCCATGGCCATGTGCGTGAGTGCCCATGGCAGAGAGAGCGTGTTCTCCACAACCATGTGCGTGAACGCCCATGATGAGACAGCATGTTCACCAAGGCCGTGTGCGTGAGCACCCACGGCAGAGGCAGCGTGTTCTCCAAGGCCATGTGCCTGAGTGCCTATGGCAGAGACAGCGTGTTCTCCACAGACGTGTGCGTGAGCACCCACAGCATAGCTGGCACAGCTGCTCTGGGTTCCCTGGCAGACAGGAACAAGCACTGTATGACAGGACCAACTGTCACCCACATCTGCAGCCCTACAAATCCCATGAGCCTTGTGCAGGGGCCTCCCCAGGACTGCAGGTGCCCAGCCAGCTCATGTGCGCAGCTCTGGGGTGCAAAGCTTTCCTACCAGGTATCTGTAAGCCAGAAGGAGGGGTTCGTGAAAATACATTCCTCATCTTGAAGCACCTCTAGCTGAATCATGAGACTTAAGTACTATAGTCTTACATGGGCATGGTGGTGTACACCTAAAATACTAGCACCAAGGAGGCTGAGGCAGGAAGATCTGGAGTTCAAGGTAGCCTGGGCTCCTTAACAAATCCAAAAACACAAATAAACCTCTGCTATGGATTAGGGAATACAAATCCAAACTGCAGTGAGAAGCTGCCTCGTGCCCAATATTGTATCTATGAGGGAGACGAGGCGGAGATGAAGATGGGAGATGCTGGCAAGGAAGCTGGTAAGGACCCTTGACAAATGAAAGAGAATGCCATATGACAACTCCACTTCTGGGTGCACAGAACACTCAAAACAATTGGAAGCTGGGTCTCCAAGAGACATCTGCATCACTCACAATACCCAACAACGGAAGCAACCCAAGTATCTACTAACCAACGGACCAACAGACGGACAGGATAGATGGACAGGAGGGTAAGCAAAATGTGGTATGTAAACATGGAATATTATTCAACCTGAAAAAGAGAAGACCATTCTCTTCCTGTAGAGAAGGGGTCTGGCAATGTTGCCCAGGCTAGCCTCAAACTCCTGGACTCAGGCAGACCTCTGGCCTCTGCCCGAGAGCAGCAAGGTCTCTGACAGGTGCTGCACAAAGAACTCCGGGGACACTCCACTACAACATAAGGAGTTGGAAAGAGGCCACTGCCCAGGCCTGGGAGCAGCAGCTGTTTCTGGGGATGGTTCTGCAAGGTGACGGCTCTGCAGGACCACACAAACACACTTGATACCCTGGAACCACACGTTAGAAATGGCAAAGGGTGTGCGCTGTAGATGCTCGAGCAAAAGAAAGCCCCACCTCTCACAGGCCAGCGACAAGGAACTGGATGGGACAGGCCGCAGGCTCAGCCATCCCCAGCACCCCCAGCCATCCCAGCACCCTGGGCTGAGCTTCATGGCATGAACAAAGCCCCCTGAGGCCCAGGCTAACCTGACCTCCCCCACCCTGCAACGCAGGGCCAGGAGAGGCAGCTGGTGCACAGCTAGTGCTTTCTCTGTGACCTGCACAAATCCAGAGAGAGAGGGATGCCCAAAGGAAATGAATCACAGCATTGCGACCACCATGGCTCTGGTAGTGGGTTATGTATGGGTGGATGGCGTGGACCACCAGCCAGCCTGGGCATGTGAAACATGTCCCACATGCTTCAAGGTGCAGCTACCATCACCACCAGATCAAGACCAGTCTGAACTTGCTCTCCCCCAGGCCCCACCCCACCCCTGCCCCTACAGCAGGTGTCCCCAGCCCTCCAGGCCATGGGCAGAGGGCACTGGGGGAACAGTCATCAGAATCCACTTTCAGCATGCCTGGCAATGTGCTAAACTCGAAGGACCATGTCTGTCCTACAAGACTCAGTCGGAAACGATGCAAAGCTGACACCTGCTGCTAAATGTGGAAACAGAGCTTCCCCTTATTGGATTCTGTTCTTTGACTGTTAAAGAGTTTTGTGTGATCCAGGTGAGCCATGAGGACCTGAGTGCATGTGATGTCACCTGCAAGGACATAAAGGTGGCCAGGCGCCCAGAGCCCGCAGTGTGGGAGGCTGCGGACGCCCCGGCCTGCCACCCTCCTTCCTGCACACAGGCCGGAGCTAGGAGTCAGCACTTCACTCTCTACAGCACAGCTACCTAGGCCTGGGGCAGGCAGGGTGGCACTAGGTGCCTGGTGGTACTAGGACCCAGGGGCTCATCTGGCCCTCCCCTACAGTCCGGCTGCTATGCTGTGGCAAGTGGTAATAGTACCATGTATCTTTTAGATAAATGCTAAAATACTTAGGGATAACAATGGGTGTCCTTTCAACATCCCAGATGCAACCAGACTGGCCATGAGCTGCCTTGTGACCCAGGGGCGGGGGCTCACGTGGGGGAGTTCAAGTCTCATCTCCATAAGGAAACACCAACCAGTGGCAATACACTGTCTGCCTCAAAGGGAGACCTGTTACCAGTCTTGCCTTTGTATGCCTTGCACACAAAGAAAAGAAAAGGGGGGAAGAGGAGAGGAAAAACCTAGTTGGGTGTGGTGACAGATCTGCAATCCTAGCCGCAGGGGGTGGGGGGGAGGGGAAGGGTCAAGGTTCAAGGCCAAAAGTTATAAAGACCTTCCCATCTCAACTGAACAAGCAGGGCATGGAAGTACATGCTTGTCATCCCAGCGACAGGCCACAGACAGGAGGAGAGAGGTCTGAGGCTGGCCTAAGGCCAAAAGTTCAAGACCCTAAAGGAAGAAGAAAGTAAAAAGGGTGAGGTTGTGGCTCAACTGAGAGTGCACCTGCCTCACAAGGTCAGAGTTCAAACCTCAGTACCACAAGGAAAAGCAAAGGAGAAGTTTCTGCCCCAAGAAGCCTCATGGTTGGGGAGGGGGGAAGGAAGAGAGGGGATGGGAGGAGAGGAAGACAGGAGAGACAGACAGGAGAGAGAGGGAGAGGGAAGAAGGGGCGGGGAGAGGGAGACGGAAGAAAGATCCCAGGCTTAGTGAGAAGGAGCTTATTCAACAAGTTATCAAGCCAGCAGAGAAAACAAGCCATGTCAGTATTAGAGCATTAAATCAGCACGCTGGCAAAAACCATCTCCAAACACTCTGATGACAGCCGGATCAAACCCGCCAATACTTGACAGTAATAAATACAGTTATTTGGGAAGAAAAATAGGGAGTGGCCTCACAGCTCCTCCAAAATCTGCCAAATAAGGAGAGCTGGGAGCAGCGGGAATGGAAAAGCACAGCTAATATTTGGCAAGCTTCCTTTACGATCAACAAATTAAAATGTTAAGGAAGCAATTTGTTGAGAAAAGATATTTTTAAAAGGAGCTGAATCATGTAGGTTCAGCCCCGGATATGGTCAATTGGTAATTTTAAATCATTTTTTAAGTTAATGTTTTCAGCCTCCAGAAATGGCATTTAAGACATCATGGAGTTAATCATAAACTGCTTCCCTCCCAGTCAGGAGTGGGGGGGAGGCGGTCACTGAAATGACCAGAGTCTAAACAAAAACCCAGCTGGCGGCTCCCAGAGCCCCAAAGCCCCTCGGGTTGCAGGTCCACGGGCAGCGGTGGCCACTGGACCTGGGAAGCTGGGGAGCTGGGCTTCTGCAGCTACAAGTCCCGGTGCCAGGGGCTCAGGGTGCAGGAATGGGAGACCCCGCTCCTCTCCCGGAGGCTACAGCTCACAACCAGTCACTTAACAAAGCCCCCACCAGCACCTGTAGTCCTGGGGCTGAGTACTAAGTCCTGGGGGGCGGGGGAGGGGTCATGTGTTCGGTTTTATAAATAGTAGATCATGTGATGGTTAGTCAATGAAGAAAAAAGTAAGGAAAGAGGGAGATGGGGCAGGAAAGGGGCCTTCTCCAAGTGGGCATGAGAGCAGCACCCTGGAGGAAGGAAAGCTGGCCTGAGAAGGGACCCCATCCTGCTGCCCCCCCCCCAAAGCTAAACCCAGCCTGCCCAGGGGCCAGGTGCTTGGCTGCTGGCTACACTGGCACATGAGGGGTCCAGCGGCCCGAGCAGTCTCTCAAGGTGGCCCACCCCCCCACATACACCAGGAGTGCAGCCCCGCGCGTGCACACGGAGCCTGGGTCTCAGTGTCCTCAGCTGTAAGCTGAGGCCAGGCTGAGTGACCTGGAGCCTCCACACAGCACCCAGGACCCAGCGGCACCAACGTGAGCAGCAGCAGCCACCTGCCACGGGGGAGCAGGCCCTGGACTTGTGGCAAGAGACTGCTGGGGTTCCCAGTCAGGAGTGACAAGCCCCTCAAGTACTGGTGGTTTATGAAACAGCCCAGGAAAATCAGGGCTGCCACCTTCCAGGAGGCAGGCCCAGGGCCCCACGGAGACGAATGGCAGCCCTGCCCATGTGCAGGCACTGGGTGGATTTGCGCCTCTCTCTGGTTGTGTTAATCTATTTTCATCTGCCTAGCTGAGCTGCAGGACTGGGGCTGCGTGGTGGAGGGAGGCACAGGTGCCCCCTGCCCACTGCTCCCCCTGCACCTCCACCTCATGTCCTTAGCCTTATGATGAGACTCATCTCCACATACCACCAGGAAGGGCTAGGAAAAAAATCCGCAAAAAACCCTCTGCAATTATGCAAAGCCATGGGAGGGCTCCATCATTCTGCGAGGTCAAGGGATGAGGGTGACAGTTCCCACGCCAGGCTGTGTCCTTCTCTCCTGCCTCCATTATGGGGGTCTCACTGAGTCCCCTGCCTCCATCACAGAGTCTCACTGCATCACTGTCTCCATTACCAGGAACGCACTCTGTAGCCCAGCCACTGTGTGGCCTGGAACACACAGCCCACCTCAGCCTCCAGAGTTCTGGGGTACCAGCATATCCTCCTTCAAGTTTCAGGGCTGCCTTTCGAAGTCTCTCCTAAAACAGTGACATGAAGGGACCACCCCCCATCCTCATGACAATCCCCATCACCCCAAAGCTATGCAGGAGGGGAGACAGGCCCTCGCATGCAAACATCTCCTCCATGTTGAGAGGAACGTGAGGGCCACGTGGCCTGACTTCCCTTCATTCCTGCTGATATTACAAAAGCAGGACATGTTCTCAAATGCCAGGCCTCTGACATGAAGGACCTTGCAAGCTGCTGGGGCCACACGGCTGAGCCAGGCCAGGTGTTGGAGACCCTGGATGGGGCAGAGCAGGAATGGGTCCCAGGGCCACAACCCTGCCACTAGAGGGAGGAGGCAGGGCTGGGGGAAAGGGAGGGGATTCAGGGAGCAAGACGCAGGAAAGGAGGGTGAGTTCTGGCCTCAGGGACTGAACTCCCTCAGAGGGGTGGCCAGGACTAGCAGCAAAGAATGGAGAAAGGAAAAAGAAAAAAAAAAAAAAGGAATGGAGATAGGGAACGCAGCGGTGCTGGGGGCTGCAGAGATGATAGAAGAAATCTGGCTTTGGTTTATGGAGGTCCAGGGAACAAGACTGAAGAAGAAACAGGCAGTGTGGAAGGGACAGTGCAAGACCCTGGGATGTGGAGGCCCAGCCAAGCAGAGGCCCAGCTGAGCCCAGCAGTGTGGGGAGGAAGCACCATCCCCCTCCAGGCTGCAGGAAGCAGATTGTGAGCGGCTTCCAGCTTTGGGGTGACAGTCATGTCCTCCAGCCCCCATACGCAGAGCCCCCCCCTTCCCACCCCCACCAGCCCTCATGGTGGGCCTCCTCGAGGAGGCAGCAGATGGGCAACATGGAGGTTCCAGGCCACCCTGGGTGCCACAGTCTCAATACACACAACCAATGGGTGTCGCGGGCCTGTGATGAGGAAGCTGCGGTCACTATGGATTGCGGCCTGAGCGGCCTCTGGTGCACGGGGAGGAGACAGCACCTCCTGATGCCGCCACACCACTCGAGACTCTGCCCTGCACCCTGTGGCTCAGGTTAGACCCCACTCAGCCTGCTTCTCTTCACTAGCGCTGGAGAGATGCCCAGGCCCTCCCAGATGGCACTGGGGCGTGGGGCAGCACAGGAAGGAGTGCTCCCCCAAAGTGTCAGAAGTCACCAGTAGGGAGATGCCAGCAAATAGGAGAGGAAGAGGGCACGGGGGGGGGGGGGGGGGGCAGAAGCACTAGGCTCAGGGCTTGGGGGGAGGGGCAGGCATGTGGAGGGCTGGGTGCAGCTGAGCAGAGGCTTTGCTTAGTCCCAGCTGGAGCCTGGGCTCCAGGTGAAAGCCACCATACTGTCTGTGGGGGTGCGGTTTCCGAGTGCAGCAGGCACAGGATACACAGGATGCTCCCGCTACCCCTCCACCACCTAGCCGTTACCCACAGCCTCCCCTCCCACCTGACACCTGGGCTCAACAACTGAGGGAAAGGAGACGGAAGCGGAATCTGAACCTGGGCCTCTGCCCAAAGCCCACTCCCATTACCACTAGGCTTCCACAGAGTTGCTGGGAAGATTGCCCCCAGCTGTGGCGGAGGAGGCCGCTCCCAGCAGGCCCCTCCATCAGACCACCAAAGGAACATCACAACAGAACAGCACCTTTGGTCACAGCCTCGTCCAGGCCTGGGACTGGCATGCTCCCATTGTCTCTGCCCCGGCCAGGAGTGGGCCCCAGGCTAGCTCGCTGGAGACGAAATGCCAGGGCTATGTCAGTGAGCACCCCCAGCCCAGCACCAAGATGGGAGGAGACCCACTGCCCAGATACCCCACCCAGCAAGAAAACCAAGCTGCTCACAGGAGATACCAGCCCACCCATGAGCCACAACAAGTGGTGTTTGGGGAACACCTCCCCCTAAAAGAGCTCCAGGCAGACCTCCTACAGCGTGGACCACAGAAGCTGTGCCTAGGTCCTTGTAGAGCAATGTCACCGGCCTGAGGAAGCCCCCAGCTGCAAGCAAACAAACAAGAGCCAGGGACTGGTTAACCAGAGGGGAAAAGAAAGGGCGAGCAAATGTGGTCCAGGCCATGGTGCACCGGCCACTGTCCTATCACAGCAAGCTCAAGACTGGCTCCAGTGGAAAGCCACATTTACACACAGGAAGAAGCCATCTCCACAGCGCAGACCTGCACAGGAGGAACCCTGCTTCCCCCACACACCTCCAGCTGCACCATTTAATAAACACAAAAGCTGGGCTGCAGCCTGTGGGGACATGGGCAGCAGGAGGGGACAACATACAGTGGGCACAAATGACTACAAAGTCCTGGCTGTTGGGTTAGAGAAGGGCCCATGGTATTCATTATATGCCAACATTCTGTAACCAAAGTGTGTAGCATAAAACCCTTTAAATAACCTGTTTTGCAATGATCCTATAAAGTCTTGACAAAATGCAGAAACAGAGGCTTTTGTGATAAACGTGGCCAGTGAGTAGGAATGGAGAGGTAAACTGAGGCATTACACACAGGATGGGTAAAAGAGAGAACAAGGGTGCAGCTCAGTGGTGAGCTCCTGCCCAAGAACATGAGAACTCTGCACAAGACCCTGGGTTCCACCCCCAGCACTGAAAAAAACAGTAACAGGAAGATTGGGAGGCTAAAACGTGTTTGCAGAAAATATATCAAAGCCAGGTATGGTGGCACACACTTATAATCCCAGCTACTCAGGAGGCAGAGATGCAAAGACAACAGCCCAGGCAGGAGCATCGGTGAGGCTCTTATCTCCAACTAATCACTACTCAAGTGGGAGAGTGTGCCGGCCTTGAGTCAAACAGCTCAGGGACAGTGCCCAGGCTCTGGGTTCAAGCCCCAGAACTGGTATCTAAATAAATAAATTTGAAAATGAAAACACATAAAGAAAAAGAAAAGGGATGAAAAGAAAAAGAAAAGGAGAGAAAACCCAGAAGACCCGTCCACACTTCACTAAGAGGGGCTCTGGAGACAGAGAGGGAGGGGTCAGGGCCTGAGCAGTCCCCACACCTAGTCCCAGAAACCTAGAGGAACAGAAGGCCCCTGCACGGTGTGAGAGACCAGGAAAGGGAGAAGAGGAAAGGCCATCAGCCAGTCACCCAGACCCTGGAGACACAGACCCAGCCCTCCAGGCCCAAAGCACCTTCCAAGGGGAATCAGGGCTCTGCACACAAGACCCCTTTGGCCAGGGGCTACGGGGAAGCCCCCCAAATGAGACTAAGACCAGAAACCCGGAGCCAGAGAAAAACAGAGGGCAGAGTAGCCCAAAGCAGGAGGGCAGTGCCCACTTTCTGAGGTTCATTTCTGTGTTTAGAGAACCCTCTATTGCCTATTCAGGGACACCTTAGATAACCTACACAAAAATAATGTCTGTTGCTTTCAAACACCGACTAGCTGAAAATTCACAGCCCCAGGAAAAGGATGACTGTTCTGAGGAGGAGGAAGAGCAGCAGCAGCAAGGGGGAGCCAGCCTGAGGCCTCCCTTGCTACCCTCCCCACATGAGGAAGGGAATACCTGGCACTGGACTGGGGAGAGAGGTGGGGAGGGCAGGTGGGGATAGAGGGGTGGGGAGGGCAGGGGGGTGGAGAGTGGGGCTGGCTTTCTTCATGACTGGGCCGCAGTTTCACAACATTGAAAACAAGATGTCTTGAACGTGAACAAGCAGGCCAGCACAGTGGTTACCTTTAGGTCATCTGGTTATGAAGTGAAATGCATTCTCCCAGAAGGACAGTTTGTCCTCTCTGGGATAAGGGCTTTGACCCCAAGCCCCTCTCACCATGGGCCGCTGGCTCCTGGCTGGGCCTGGGCTGCCCTGACCTAGGTTCCAAAGGCAGCTGGAGGAAGCTGCAGCCCACGGCCGAGGCCAGGCAGGCCGGGCACCCAGCCATGGCAGGAGGTCCCACCTGGAACTCAGTTTTCCTTTGAAATCACGGACTTTTGCCCTTGAATTTCCCCACTTCGCTTCTGAAGCCCTCTTTCCTCCAAACTCCCCGCGCGGAACAAGTCAGACCAGATGGACACGAGCTCAGTGTGAACTCCCACCCTGCACCTGAAGCGACCCCAGGGACAGGGGAGGCAGAAGAAGTGGCTCTGCCCTGCTTCAGACCCAAAGCCAACTAGGCCGGGGGCAGGACCGACCCAAACCTGACGCAAGGAAGGAATGCTACTAGTAAGCCATCTTCAAGATCCAGACAAGACAAAACTTTGTGCCCGACACAAGCCATGTGGGCCCAGACATACACACACACACACACACACACACACACACACACACACACACACACATATACACACACACACATACACACACGAGGATCTATTCTCAGCTCCATCCTTCAGCAGCCGGACAGGTGAGAAGCAATCAGATGCTGCTCTAGCCAGCTTGCACACATTCCACATGTGCAGCTCACAGCACCGAAGGGTAAACTGAGCCAGTTGTGGCCCTACAAGGCTTAGCAGGAGGGGAAACACAACCATCATAGGCCAAATCCACAGCAAAAAACAAGATCTTCATCTAGAATGTTCTTTCACCATATGGACCTGAGAGGATTCCTCTTCTGTGTAGGAAGTTTGCCCCTGGACAAAGGGCTGGGGCTGCCCGAGGCCCCACCGAGGACGCCCTTGGTGAGAGACCTGCACAGGGAGCCAGACATTTGGAGAATGGCACAAATAAAACAGTCAACAGGGCCACGGGAATCTGCACCCAGCGGCCTGGCAGCCGGGCTCAGGCCTGCCACCGAGGCTGCGCCACACCACCACCCTTGGCAAGCCTTGTCACTGGGGTCACCTCAGGCACCCCAGTCTCCGAACCCCTGACCAGGTAAGTGTTCAACCACCTCCACTCCACACACAAAGGAAACAGGGCCCAAACCACATGCTGTCAGCAGCCTGGAGCTGTGCCCCCTGCCATACCCCCCCCCCCAGCTCCCTAGAAAGCCACGCCCTTCCTAGGCACCCCATGGTGCCATGTGGGCCTACCCAGCCCCAGGGCAGTCAAAGTGTGGTCTTGGCCTTGGCTTTGACCTTGCTCAGCACGGATAGGAGCAGGTGGTGAGCCACGTCTCACCAGAACACACATGACGCTGACATGCAGGGAGCCCGGCCAGTGCTCAGCAGCCAGCCTGGAGAACACACCCCAGACAGGCCCGGTCCAGGCTAACTGCTACAGTCCTGGGCTCTGGCAACTTCTGGCAAAGCAGATAGATCATCAGTGTTATTGTGAGCTTGCTTGCCAAGCACAAGGGCCTGGGGTCAGTCCCCATTATCACAGAGAGACAGACAGACACAGAGAGACAGAGAGACAGGGAGACAGGGAGACAGAGATCCAGATTCTGAATTTTAGAAGATAAAATAGACTATACAATTGTATAGTTTTAAACTCCAGCACAGGAAAACTCAATTCAAAAAAATCATTACAAAATAGAAATAGAAAACACAAAAAGAAAAAGGCACAAGTCCGAACATAATGACAATTGCCATAAAAGTATTATACCACTCCAGGTTCACCAATCAAACAAGGCTCAGGGGTACACACCCATAATTCCCAGCTTCTCTACCATGAAGGCAGGAGGATTACAACAAGGACAATGACAGCCAAGGCTACAGAGAAAGATGGTATCTTAGGCTGGGAATGTGGCTTCGTGGCAGAGTACTTGCCTAGCACATGTGAAGCCCTGAGTTCAATTCCTGGTGCTTCAAAAAGAAAAAAGAAAATCAGCTGGTGCAAGTGGCTCACACCTGCAATCCTAGCTACACAGGCGGCTGAAACCTGAAAGCTTGAAGCCAGCCCAGGTAGAAAAATCTGTAAGACTCCATCTCCAATTAGCCAGCCAAAAACTAGACTGGAGGTGTGATTCCAGTGGTACAGCACTAGCTGTGAGCAAGAAAGCCAAGTAGGCACAGAAAACCCTGATTTCAACTCCTAGTACTGACACCAAAAAAAAATTTTTTTAATTACGCATCAAAGAGAAATTCAAGCTGGGTTTGAACACCAGAATCTGCCTCGTGCATCTGTAGCAGTCACATCTAAAGCAAAAAGACACGGGGAGACAGAGATAACGGAAGAGAAAAAAAGCAGTGTCTAACAACGCAGGCTAATTCAGACAGCAAAACAAGCTGGATTTAAGATGAAAACATGGGAAAGGATGACAGTGCGTCCACACAGGCACCAGGCTATGACCACATGTACATTATGCTGCCTCCTGTAATGGAGCAGCCATCAAAACCGCAGGCACAGGAACATACACCATACCTGCAGGGACACGTACATGCACGTATAACGCTGTCTCTACTCACACCAAACATCCTTGCTGAGCACATACAGAACCATCAGAAGAACCCAGCATGCAACACCAGTGTGGGGTACAGACCTGTAATCCCTGCATTCAGGAGGTTAACATGGGAATCTCATGTCTGAGGCTAGCCTGGGCAAAACAGCAAGACCTGTGTCAAAGTATCAACACAGAGGAAACAAGGGAGAGCTAAAAAAGGTAAGACATAGCACATAACAACATGGGGTCCATCGTGGCACTTCTTCCCATAATGCCCTGGTTCCCACTCAAATGCTTCTCCCCAGAATGTCCTGGGTTCCCACTCAAACACTTCTTCCCATAATGCACTGGGTTCCCATTCAAATACTTCTTCCCAGAATGCCCTGGGTTCACACTCTAACTCTTCTTCCCATAATGCCCTGGGTTCCTGCTCAACCAATGAAAAGAGCCAGGGTGGCACATGCACAAGCCATCAACCAGTCAGTGCAAACCAGATCAGGGAGATATGGGAGGAGCCTCCTACTACATAACCCACTCTCCAGTGGAGGCACCTGGACTCCTTTCTGGGCCCCTCTCTATGGAGAGTTTTACTGTTTTCCTCACTTTTTAAATAAACTTGCTCTGTCTGAAAAAAATAAAAGGTACCCAAACCCCAACACCATGCTCTGTGCCCCTCAAAAGTTTCAGATATTCCCAAGACTCATGGCTGTGTGGGCCGTGTTCTATAACCGGAGTAATAAAAATAACATGGAGCCCATAAAAGCAGCCACTGAAAAAAATATGTCGAGAATCTGAAAAACATATACTATTAAATAATCTTTAGGTCAAAGGGGAAATGCTAAGGAAATTACAGAGTGAATAAATGAATATAAAATGAAAATAAATATAAAAACCACAAAATGAATAAAAATGAAAGCCATACTTAGAGGAAACATCATGGCCCTGGATACATGAATCACAGAATTGAGAAAATTCAGATTCAAAATGAGAGTGAACTCAAAAGGATAAGAGTGAAATACAGGAGAAAGCTTGGCCAAGACTAAGTTTCCTTACAAATAAATGAGATATACAAAACCAACTGGTAGCTCACACCTGAAATGCTACTCAGGAGGCTGAGAGCTGAAGATCATGGTTCGAAGCCAACCCAAGGCAGGAAAGTCTGCGAGATTCTTAATCTCTGATTAACCACCAAAAAGCCAGAAATGGCACAGTGGCTCGAGCTGTAGGCACTAGCGTTGAGTAAAAGACCTTAGGGACAGTGTCCAGGCCTCCAGATCAAGCCTTAAAACAGGCTCACAAACAAAAAACAAAAGGATGGAAGGAAGGAAGGAAAGGAGGGAGGGAGGAAAGAAGGAAGGGAGAGAGGGAGGAAGGGAGGGAGGGGAAAGAAAGAAAAGGAGACAAGTCTTAGCTATACACTTAGAAACACTTAGCTATACACTTAGCTATACACTTAGCTATACACTTAGAAACAAATAAGATGATGCTAAGTGAAATGAACTCCATGTTATGGAAACAAGTGATATATCACAGTTGTAACTACTTTCAACGTCCTATGTGTATGTGTAGTTTCTATTATTGATGATGTTTTGTATCACCTTCCTATGTTTGTACCTACACTATCTCTGTAATCTTATCTGAGTATATTGGAAACCGTGTTTACTGGTATTGGAAGTAGGAAATTCAAAGGGAATACCAAATTCGAGAGACACAGGGTAAAAAAAGAGAAATAACTACAAAAGCAATACTTGCAAAACTGTTTGGTGTAAGTGAACTGAACACCTGGGGGGGGGTAGGGAAAGGGGGGAGGGAGGGGGGCATGAGGGACAAGGCAACAAACAGTACAAGAAATGTATCCAATGCCCAACGTATGATACTGTAACCTCTCTGTACGTCAGTTTGATAATAAAAATTTGAGAAAAAAAATAAAAAAAAAGAACGACATAAAAAAAAAATGTGATCACCAAAAAAAAAAAAAAAAAAGGATGGAAGGAAGGAAGGAAAGGAGGGAGGGAGGAAAGAAGGAAGGGAGAGAGGGAGGAAGGGAGGGAGGGGAAAGAAAGAAAAGGAGACAAGTCTTCCCCACCAGAAGTATAAGCACACACCACAATGATGGAAACCTGTGGAATCAGCCTGCAAGGAAACACAGGGTCCAGAGAATCAGTACTACGGGGAGGGGGGCGGGGGGGGAGGGGGGCACCTGACCCCTGACAGTCCATGGTGGCCCGAGTACAAGTGTTGCAAGGTGCGACCTTGAGCATCACAGTTTGGGGGAAGTCAGTAGCCTTGCTGGGGGTCTTCTCTGGGAAGGGACGAAGCACTTCTCCAAGGGCCCTGGTTCTCGAGAAGCAAGCCTGTCTGCTCCGGGCCCTGGTTCCCCCTCACAACACAGCCCATCCCTAAGTCAATCCCAGGAGGTCACACAAGCAAGGAGGGCCCTGCTGCAGCTAGTACCACAACTGTGAGCTAAACAAAACACCCTGCCTTGGGCATCTCATTACAGTATCAGAAAATGGACTCATACATATACAGTATCAGAAAATGGACTCATACATATATGAGAGGGGCAGCTTCCCAAACCAGGAATCACCCAGGGGGAGAAATCAACCTAACATACAGGATCATCTGTGAAAGACAAATCTACATGGTCACAGAAACAGAATGCTCTGTGACTAAGAAAAGACTTCTCAAATGAGTGAGATAACACAGAGCATGAGGGGGGAAAAGATGGGGGGAAAAAAGTCTTCCCACTTGCTGAAGAGCACTTCAGACAAATTAATGAGCAAATAAGGCTGGGGATCCTGGCAGGGAGGCCCCACAAACCACGGCCTCATGGGATGGGGCATCCCTATTAACCATCACAAAGATGGTAAAATACAAGGCTGGGCAATTTACAAAAGAGCAATGGGAAACGCTAAGAAGTGTAAGATGAGGCTGTTGTGAGCAGCTATCAGCCACCCTGGTGATTAGAAAGGAAAAGGACACAACCTGAGACCATGAAAGGGGGGGGGGGGGTGCACAGGATGTGGAGGGGAGGGAGGCACCGGGACGTCTCCCAGCCATCCTGCTCCTGGCCCGCTATCAAGGGACTTATATAAGTTCACGTCAGCTCTGCGTGGCGCCAACCACCGAGGGGCCGACTCCAGTGTGCAGATGCTTTGCGGCAGGCAGGTGGGCCTGTGGTGGGATGGGTGCACCACACAGCCCTCTCTGCTTTGCACTCACGGCAAGGGTGCCATGAGCAGGCACCAGGACTGTGGACATCCCCGCTCCAGGGCTGTGAGAGCTGATCACACGTGGTTTATGCCCTGCAGGACCTGTCATGGCCTTGGTGGGAAAGTGACAGGGAGCAAAGAGGACAAAAAGTGTGATGAGAAAAGAACAGGGTTTGTAACACCAGGCCAAAATGAAAGCCTGCTATCAGCTAGCCCTGTGCACACACACACACCTGACCAGGAGTGAAGGCACACGCTGTGAGAATGCAGAGAGGACTGGAGATGGGACTCGACACAGAAGGCAAGTGAAGGTCTCAATGTGAGTGTGCACACCCGTGTGCACACTTGCATGTGCACACACATACACGCACATGAACACCATGAAAGGCACAAGGGGGGAGGGAGTTGAGTTTTCTTGCCCTTATGCAGAAATAGTAATAGGAAATTCCTTACAATCTGGTGTGCGCACAGCGGGGGACGGGGGGGGTTCTTTCTCTGTTCCAGTATTTTTCAGGGAACCTCTGGGCTGACCTCAGACTGTAATCCTCCTACCTATGCCTCCCAAGTGGCTGAGATTATGGGCTTGTGCCACCAGTCCCCGTTTCTGTCCCTGAAGGAGGGAAAATGACACACCTACTCAAACTGACAGCCTCATAGACAGACACACACAGCTAGAAACAGATTTGCGATTTGGCTGTAACTTATGGAACCTGCCAATTTCATTCACAATTTACACCAGCTTCTAATTATACTTAACTGAATATTAACCATTCTAATTGCTGAATGTTTCGTTGGCGTGAGCTGAAGTATTGGGGGACATCTGGTTTGTAAATGGGACTCTGCTGCCAATAGTGAAGAACCAAGACCAGCCCCCACGTGGCCCCTCCAGGACCCGACGTCCCAGAACACTCCTCCAGTGGCACCGAGCCAGAGCCAGGAACCTCCCTGCATCTGGGCTGTGACTGCAGCACCTCGGCTCAGCTCACAGGCTTTCTTTTTCCCTGATGCAAGAAACTCAAGTCCCACGCAGGCCTGGGGCAGGCCTCTGCTTTGCTGAGAGGCCCAGAGCCAGGGAGTGCCATCCTCCATCACCCCGCTTCCCCTCCTCGCCGCACTTCGTCTGGAGCCTAGGGGCTCGTGAGAGGGTAGAGCTGGACCTGGAAGCCACAGGCAGAAACTGGCTTCCCCAGCCAAAGCCAAGCAAGGTACCCTCCACCCAGGAGCCAGTGCCGGCCACAGGACAAAGCACACATGCAGGAGGAACCTTGTGGCCCATAGCTACAGAAGCCCTGTGCCTGAGTGGCCGTGACGTGGCCACAGAGGCCCTGTGTCTGAGTGGCTGTGGTAGCCCGTGGTAGCAGAGGCCCATGCCAGCAGATGCACACCCCCCCCTGCACACCTGACTGGCCACCAGGTATCACTATAATTAGTCACTGTAATTGAAGCTGAATACAATTAATTACATAATTTTGAAGTGTTCAAGTTTAATTCCATTAGAATGACATCATGAAACGCAGGAATTACCAAGGATTACTGACAGAACGCAAATGGAAACGAATGGGGAACGCCAGGCTGACTCCTGGCGCACCTATGAGTCACGCTCAGTCCTGGGGCTTGGGGCCGCCCCCCTACCCCCCACCCCCGCCACCTATTTTTAACCAACCAGGGGGATCTGGCCAGGTTAAGGGTGCAGGAGCCCAGCTCTCGAAATGTGGGCACCCAGTACCCCAACACCAAGGACAATGGCCTGCTGGAGGGTCGGGGCCGATGGGGACACAGAAGACAAGCTGTGGTGCTGCTCCCAGCCTGTTTCACAGGCACCAATGGCAGCCTGTTAAAATGTCTCTCACCTGCCCCATTTCTGCTGGACCTCCCAGACCTCCCCCAGAATGCCAAGGCCAGCCCTGGTGCACCCACTGTGCATAACCGCCGGCCAGATGTCCCTGCCCCTCTCCACCTCCTGTGGGACTTCTGAAAGGACCCCACTGGACAGGACTCGGTCCTGAATGTCTCTGTTCCTCTTCCATTTAGGAGCCAGTACTTCTCAGAGCTGTGTCAGAGGCAGGGGGAGGGGGGTGGTAAGGGCATTCTGCTGGTCCACAGACCCTGGTTCTTCTACCATGCAGCCTGCTCATTCCTGGCTCTTTGTTTTTGGTCTCCTGTGTGACTCCAGGAGAGGCAGGGCGCCCCAACCAGCACTCGAGATAAAATGGAGTGAGAGGCTGAGTCCCTCTTTCCAAATCCTCCCAGCCAGTCCCAGGCTGGCACTTGATCTCTCTGGCCCACTGGTGCCCTAGGGGTGACAGCAGGACCTAGGCCAGCTCAACAGTGAGTAGATAAGGGACCCCAACACCAGATAACAACGGATGTGCCTCCCCAAACAAAACAGCAGTATCACCAAATCCATTCCATTATCTCCCAGACCGGTGAAGGTTTTTGTGTGTTTCCCCTCTACCTTTACACGGTCCTGACATAGCAAACCACACAAGAGCAAAGCCTGCAAACGGGAAGTTGTCTGAATCTGGAGTTGCCTGAATGCTAGGGTTACCTATGAGAGTCTTGAGATGCAGGGCCGTCACCATGTGGGGTTCAGTCAGGACGGAACCCCGTGCCCCTCCTGAAGTCCCTCCCGCGTCACGCGGCGCCGCCTGCCTGCCTGCCTGCCTGGGCCTGTCCAGTGCCGCCTGTCAGCAGGGATTGAGGCTCTGGTGGCAGCCGGACTGCACAGGAAAGTGGGGGTCAGGAGACAAGGCAGCCTGCCCACCAGGCCTGCAGCTCCACGATGGTTCTCTCCCACCTGACTCAGTTTCTCCAACTCTTCCAACAGATTTGCTTATGCATAGACAGGGCGTGGAGGCCACTGGCAAGGTGGTGAATGCTCCTTTCAGCCCAGCCATCACTGCACCCCAGACACGGAAGGAGGCTGGCTGGAGGCTGTGGCCCTGGGCCCAGGATGTGGAGGCGGGATTCTCTCTCCTTGGGGTGAGGCTAAAGACTCAGGCCAGAGAAGCCAGAGCCCCCATAGAGCACCCCTGGGTGTCCTCCACCCTGGCCCCACGGCAACTGCTCAGAAGCCCCCTTACTTCAGGAACCCCGAACAGTCGTGCTCTGAGCCCCCTGTGGCCTCCTATCCCGTCTCTCCTGAGCAGGAGCTGAGGCTCCTCCTGGGGCTTTGTGTGGGCACACGAAATAAACCAGGAGCATAAGCCAAGTCTGGCCCATGTCCCTCAATATCACCAGCTACACAATGCTACAATGAAGGTCCTTCTTCCAGTGGACCTTCAAGTTAACAAACTGTGTGTGCATGTGTGTATATGCATGTGTGCATGTATGTATGAGTGCATGTGTGTATGTATATGTATGTGTATGTGTGGGTGTGCATGCATGTATAGGTATATGTTTGTGTGTGCTTGTGTGCATGTGAGTATGCATGTAGGTGTATGTGGATGCATGTGTGGATGTATACACACATGTGTGTATATGTATGTTTGTATGCCTGTGCTTATGTGAGTGTATAAGCATGTGTGTCTTCATGCATGTATGTTTATAGGTATGTCTGTGTGTGCATGTGTTTGTGTATACATGTGGTGTAGTTGTGTGTATGTGTGTGCAGGTGTTAGATCTTTACTTACCCACCTCCAACAAATGCAAATTTCTCAAGGACCAATCAAACCCCAAACAGAAGCCTCCACAGGCTTCAAACTCGGGGAAGCGCAGTGGTGAAGACAAATCCCAGGTCTCATCTCTGCAACCTCAGCACCAGCCTCTTCCCAGGGACCCCAGCAGGAACTCCTAGCCGCGCCACACCCCTCACACCCCCACAGGTGCACAGCATGGTGGGGCATCCCCCCATCCCTCCAGCAGCAGCCCCCCCTGGGGCTGGCTTCCAGGTCCCTGCTCCTCCAGGGCCTGCACTTCCCCAAACCATGCAAAAACTGTGCAGCATCCAGACAATGACGTCACCCCCAAAAATACCCCAGGTACTTTCTTGGACTAAAAGAGGCAGCAAACACAGGCAGATTCACGATTGCGCACCAGGCCCGCGGCAGGGCTGGGGGTTGGGGGGCTAACAGCCATGAGGGACATGACCTCCAAGAAGGTGGACAGTAACTCCTAGCACTCCTGCCTGACACAGGCCTTCACTCCATGAGGGGCATTCTCAAGTCCAGACTAGAAACTTCCTCCCATCAGGCTGCAAGCGGATTCAGAAAACTAACCTCAGGCAAAGAGCGGCTCTGTGCAGCTCTATCTTAATGTGGATTTTCATGAATGCAATGTACATTTTAAGCAACACCTACAGAGAGAATCTAGTGCATGGGAATAAAAGTGGGACACGTGTGTCGGTGATCGCCCTCCCTAGCACACATGGACAACCCATGTAGGGCTGCATGGAGCTCCATGCAGCACTTACCTGGCAACACGGCCCAGGTTCCACACTCAGCACCATCAAAATAGAAACTAAATAATTTCAATTCCTGAGTCTACATCACACAGAAGTCCTGCCCCGTGCCAAGGGAAACTGAGGGCAAACACCTGCCGCTGTGGTGCTGTGGTGCTGTGGGTGCTGTGGTTCTGTGGGTGCTGTGGTGCTGTGGCACTGTGGTGCTGTGATTCTGTGGGTGCTGTGATGCTGTGGTGCTGTGGGTGCTGTGGTTCTGTGGGTGCTGTGGGGCTGTGAGCACTGTGGGTGCTGCAGGTTCTGTGGGTGCTGTGGTTCTGTGGGTGCTGTGGCGCTGTGTGCTGTGGTTCTGTGGGTGCTGTGAGTGCTGTGGGCATTGCGGGCGCTGCAGGTTCTGTGGGTGCTGTGGTGCTGTGGGTGCGGTGGTGCTGTGGGTGCTGTGGTTCTGTGGCGCTGTGAGTGCTGTGCTTCTGTGGGTGCTGTGGTGTTGTAGTTCTGTGGGTGCTGTGGTCACTGCGGGTGCTGTGGGCACTGTGGGCACTGTGGTGCTGTGCTTCTGTGGGTGCTGTGGGCACTATGGTTCTGTGGTACTGTGGTTGCTGTGGGCACTATGGTTCTGTGGTGCTGTGGTTCTGTGGGTGCTGTGGTTCTGTGGGTGCTGTGGTGCTGTGGGTGCTGTGGGTACTGTGGTTCTGTGGTCCTGTGGGTACTATGGTTCTATGGGTGCTGTGGTGCTGTGCTTCTGTGGGTGCTGTGGGCACTATGGTGCTGTGGTGCTGTGGGTGCTGTGGTGCTGTGCTTCTATGGGTGCTGTGGTGCTGTGGGTGCTGTGGGTGCTATGGTTCTGTGGGTGCTGTGGGCACTGCAGTGCTGTGGTGCTGTGGGTGCTACGGTTCTGTGGGTGCTGTGGGCACTGCAGTGCTGTGGTGCTGTGGGTGCTATGGTGCTGTGGTTCTGGGGGTACTATACTTCTGTGGGTGCTGTGGTTCTGTGGGTGCTATGGTTCTGTGGGTGCTGTGGACACTGCAGTGCTGTGGTGCTGTGGGTGCTATGGTGCTGTGGTTCTGGGGGTACTATACTTCTGTGGGTGCTGTGGTTCTGTGGGTGCTGTGGGCACTGCAGTGCTATGGTTCTGTGGGTGCTTTTGGGCACTGTGTTGCTGTATGCTGTTAGCAGAAGCTGACAGAGAACCCAGAGTGTGGGGGCCCAGGAGACCCCCAGACACTTTACAATGCTTCTGCAGAGTTCAGCTCCACACCCCAGGGCCCTGTGTCCACATCCTTCCTGCAGCCCCCTCCTGGCCTCCTCCAGGCAGGAAGCACGGAATGAAGGAAGAAAGGAATGGGTGAAACAGGGCACCGAGAGACCACCCCAAAATGAGCTCAATTCTGGGGTTGGGTTGTTCTTGCTGAGACCTACTAGCATCTGTCTCCAGCCTGAGGAACACAGACAAGCTCCACTCATGCCAGAGCAAACCACTGCAGGTGTCACGTGGGGAAACTGGTGCATGGGAGGATGTGCAATGGATGATGACAACTGAAACACAAGGAGCCCAGGCAGCCATCATGTGCACTAGCAACAGCTTGGGTCATACACGTACATGTAAAAAAAAAAAAATCTCCCTTTAAGATGGTAGTGTAATTACATAGCAGCTCAGAGCCATGGAAAGCCATCACAGGCCACTTGCAGCGCCCTGACAATGACCTTCAACCACAGCTAGCAGCACCTTCCTTTCCCAGCCCCACGTCAAGGCTGACAAGCTGAGGTGGGGTGCCAGGCCTGAGGGCCAGGCACCACATCTGCGTGGCACAGCTCACCACAGCACCCAGCCATGCCACAGGCCCTCCGTCCTCCAGGCCACCTGCAAGAGGCGCCCTGGCTTCCAGCCCTGCCCTGGGCACCACACACACCTGCCATGCAGGAGACTCCAGCATGAAGCTGTGTCATCCGTGGCAAGCCCACACGACACTGAGGACATGAAAGCAGGCACAGAGTGTGGTTGTTCTGTGGGCAACATGGGGGTCCTGCTCGCAAGCTCTGTGCTGCAGGAGTCAGCATGCAGGATGAAGCAGTCGTCATGCTCGGGCGCTATGCTGCTCCCACATCGCCATCCCACAACTGGCGAGGGACACAGAGCCTGGCCCCTTCCACGCAGACGTCCACGCTGCTGCTGAGGACAGCACACAGCTGCCCCGGCCTCAGGTCTGGGTCAATCACCATGGTGAGAAACAGAAAATAAAGAAGGCATTTCACCATTCTCTGCCACACCTTTCAGAATGATTCAAAAGCAGAGATAGGAGCAGCAGAGCCTTCCTATTTCCAAGGGGGAACCCCAAGTTTCTTCCAAGACTCAGAGAGAGAGAGGGGGAAGGGAGAGAGAGGGAGGGAGGGGGGAGAGAGAGAGAGAGAAAGAGAGAGAGAGGAGCTGAATGTTAAATTCCCTCCAGTGAAGGCTTTAACTTTCATTTACACTGTATCTTTCTTCCAAGAATCCCCAAAAAACATGGTATTCCATAAATACTTATTCTAAAAAAACCAAACAAACAAACAACAACAAGCTGGAATGACGGCAGCTTAGGGAAGAGGACAGGCTTGGCGGGGCAGGGATAGCAGGTGGAGGTGACAGCAGGAACTGGGGCTGTGGCGGCTCCCCGCCCTTCCTCCCAACGCCCTTGGGCTCTCACAGCCAGAGCTTAGTAACTTTTATCAGATCATTCTGACCTAATTATTTTTTTCCGCAGTGCCAGTCCTAGGGCTTGAACTCAGGGCCTGGATGCCATCCCTGAGCTGCTGTGCTCAAAACTCGCATACCACTTGAGCCACAGCTCCACTTTTGGCTTTTTTGGTGGTAACCTGGGAGTTAAGAATCTCACAGACGCTTCCTGCCCACGCTGGCTTTGAAGTGAGATCCTCAGATCTCAGTCTCCTGAGTAGCTAGGATGACAGGTGTGAACCAACTCTAAATACTATTTTCTAAAGACAGTGCTGAAAGAAAAAACAAAGAAATTCACAGGTCAAACCAACAACTGAATAAAGGTAACCAAAAAACAAGTTCTTATACTTTTTGGCCTTAAGATGATAAAACTATGCTAGAGAATAAAAATAAAGGCTACTTTTTTTCTTAAGGAAGAAAGACAATATCAAAGGTTAAAAATAAAGACTAGCGGGGCTGGGGATATAGCCTACTGGCAAGAGTGCCTGCCTCGGATACATGAGGCCCTAGGTTCGATTCCCCAGCACCACATATACAGAAAACGGCCAGAAGCGGCGCTGTGGCTCAAGTGGCAGAGTGCTAGCCTTGAGCGGGAAGAAGCCAGGGACAGTGCTCAGGCCCTGAGTCCAAGGCCCAGGACTGGCCAAAAAAAAATAAAAAAAATAATAATAAAGACTAGCTTGCTATCTTGCGTGGAGAGAAGCAAAGGGAAGCAACTTTTGAGCTGCACTTGATTTGATTTTTTTCATATGCTGCAGTGGACAGGATCTGAGCTTTGACATCTACCAAAGAAAAAACAAAAAACAGTCAACACCCAAATAAATCTTTAATGACAGAAAGAACAGCAGCCTACTTCTCCCAATTTCGCAATCTTTGCTTAAGAAAGAACCAATTTGTCCACTCGGTTTTTTTCCCCCCTTATTCAAACTCAAAACACCCCACAACCACCGATGAGTTTTAAAGGAAAAAAAAAATGTTAACTGCATTTTCTTAGAGAACAAGTAGGGCCAGGCCGAAAGCCTTCTGGTAGGAGGGGGCAGCACCCCGCCTGCACCCTCAAGGAAAGGAGCAGGAGGCGCAGTTCAGAGTCCAAGCTTGCCACGGCTGCCTGTACCAACTGCACAAATTCAGCAGTGAGGGCACCAGGCCTGTGGGAGGCAGGATGGGCCGCAGGGTGCAGAGGTGCGGCCCTCTGGCTGCGTTTCCCCATGGCTCAGCACACACCTTCAGGGAAGGAAGCCGGCACTGGGTTTCACCCAGTGAGGACCGCCTCCTACCTGGCTGTGGGCTCCTGCTCTGCAGTGAGCACAGGCCTGGGGAAGCAGGCCTGGAAGCTATGAGGAACCCCACCAATTCTTCCTGGGGGTCCCACAACCCTGTAGCCACAGAACTGGCCAAGTTTTCCATTAAAAGAAAGAAAGAAAACCCTGGGTGGAGGGCTTCCTATACTAGGAAAAACCTTCACCCCAACAAAGCCATTGGCCACCTCTCTTCTGGGTGCTAACATCATGCTACTGGAATTTCATTACAGCAAGAGCGAGAGAAGTATTTTTATCAGAGAGCTGTTTACTTTTTAAAGGAAGGGTTCTTGATGGGGATAGTAACAAATTCCATCAGATATCATTCAAAAAAGTTAATTCTCCTCATCACACCCTTTAGCTGTGTCCTGCGAGTGAGGTGACTACGGGGCAGCCGAGGGTGAGGTGCTAGCCTAGGTGCTTCCGGGCCCCTTCCAGTGTGGAACTGATGGGGCTGGCAGCTCAGGTGCCCCTCCATTCCGGCTCATTTCCTGGGGGTCAGCCCCTCCCGTGGGAAGCAGGCGGAGACAGAATGGCCAACCACAGCTCTCCTGGAAACCACCACCGCCATCACCACCTCGCACACCAACCAGAACTTGCTCTGCCACACACAGCAAGGCAGGGCTGCCACTGCTCTTCAACAGTGAAAAGCAGAACAGGAAAATATGCCCGAGACAATTCTAGGGGCCTGTCATTACTCTTTCACTGAACCCTGGCCCTAGAACCAAGCGAGCATGTTTTGGTTGGGAAGAGGGCTTCTGAAATGGACAACTTTTAGGGGAAGTTAACTGCTTTCCAGAGCCCTAAGCCCTCACCAGGGTATAATAAGATATCCCTACGCACTCGGGCCAATAAATGCTTATTAAATCAGAAGTCACAAACCAAGTCACAACTTCTTTGCTATAAAAGCCATATGATAATGCCAATAATACATTGCCAGCCTAATTATGCCAGCAGAGCTCCTCTTCATCCATTCTCTGCACACACACACAATTCTCGCCATTACGGCTGGGCATTCACCGGCATCCATTTCTCAAAGTGCCCAGTGGGTCAGGGAAGGCCAGGTAAACAAGTGCGGAGCAGCGAGAGGCCTGGACATCGACCAAAAGGGGTAGCCACAAGTTGCAAGTGTCCCTGGGCTTGGCCAGTCAGGCTCAGCTACAAGATTCCAAGAATTCCACCTGTTTTCAATTAGATACCAGAATTGCTTGAGTGTTTAAAGTACTTTCACTTGCTACTTATACACAGCAATTCTTCCGGGGTTTTTGACCATTTTAAATATGTTAAAATGAGATTAAAGGTCTGGTTTTAAACAGAGGCAGAGAAATTTCAGTTGAAACCCAAACTATCTTTCTCCAGCGATAACACAGCTTCAGACAAAATAAAAGCCAACAGAGACAACATTTCTGCCTTTAACAATTGCTAATAAAAGTCAGACGTTTTGGTGGGGAAAGCAAAGTTACATATTAAATCATTCGAAATCAGGCTTAAATAATCCTGACAGAAACATCAGAATCACTTTTGCAGCAACTTTACAAACGGCACATCTTTCAGGCCAGCAAATACCCGAGTTCTAAAATAGGTGGAATTTATGTGATTCCAAAATCTAAGAGGACAAGGGAGGAAAACAAGCCTTGCTCGGCAGGATTTTTCCTGCATTGGATTTCTCCTAAAAAGTTTATAAGCCTTCCCCTAACAATTTCTCCTCCTTCGTTTCACTATGGAGCCGAAATAAATACAGATTTTTTTTTCCCTACCTAAAGCCTTTTTTCTTTTTCTTTTTAATGTACAGCCTGGGGAACAGTTCCAATCATCATGGGGGCGGGGGGTGGGAGAGAAGACGCAGGCACTCATGTCTGTGTCTGCCCAGCGTACACACATACACACACCCGGGCAGCTTTCTCTTCAATGAACAGCAACAGAGACTTTCAGGCAGCTGTTTTAAGGGCCCTGGGCCCCGGGGAAGCAGCAGGCAGCAGGCAGCAGGCAGCAGGTGAGCCCGGTCGGTTGGAAGAGGTGACTGCTGCACTGTATCCTTCCCAACTAGCAACATGAAAGACAGGGCTGAAATTGGAGATGCAGGCGAAAGGGTCTCGGGTGTCCCCAGCTGCAGCAGGAGTAGCAGCACTAACTTTGTCCCTGCTCTGACTTGCATCTTAGAAATTAAAAAAAAAAAAAAAAGTTTGGCCCAGGAAGAAAATTTAATCAACTGATAATGACTTTGTCCATTCCCAACCTCTAAGACACCCATATTAGAAAAACCCAGAAAAGAAAAACAGGAACATCAGCAATTTGGTTATTCAACTAGATGCAATATTTTAATTAAGATAATAGACTTAATACAAGAACAGTCTTGAGATAGTAACAAACACATTTCCATATCAGGAGAAAAAGGAAAAAAGAAAACAAGCAAGCAGAAGAAAGACCTGCCTTCTGACAAAACTGAAATTATTTTCTGCTCTAAGAGGACAACATTGTCTTTTGCAAGAAGATTTAAAGGGGAAGGAGGGTCACCAGGACAGGAAAGTGCAGAAAGGGGAGGGAAGGGCCAGCCCCAAATGTTCAGAGATCCCCAACACAAAGCAGAGCTGCATGAGTTTCTTCCAGAAAGTGTCTCTTTTCAAACATGTATTTAAACGATAAATTTATACAATGGTGAGGCTTTTTTATTTAAAAAAAAAAAGTCTGGTTTTTACAAGTCTGGGATAAGGTAAAAACTTGTTGAACTAGTCTTAGCAATGCCAAAGCACAGAAACTTCTATACTGCAAGCCTCAGGGACTAAAAAGGAAACAGGATAGAGGGAAATAGAGCTCAGTCTCCATAGCCCCCTCCCCATCCTGGGCACATTCACTCCAGATGCAGAAGCTCCTTGGGAAGCTGCAGAGCAAAGACTGGCCTGATCCCTCCGAGCCCTGTGCCCAGCAAAGCTGGGCTCAGCCTCAGGTGACAAAGGCAGGCCTACACTGCGCTGGCAGGCAACCGGACCTGAGGGAAAGGGGGGGGTCTGGAAAAACAAGCCCAGTCTGAACCTACTGAATTCTTGTTCCAACTGTAGTCTGACTGCCTCCCGGCTGACCAGCCAGCCCCTGGGAACAGACAGGTCACTCAACTAGATACAACTCAAAGGGCCTCCCCAGGCTCCAGAGGGAGAGGGAAAAAAAAAAACTGGTCTTGGCCTTGAACTTGAACTTTCCCATTCTATGTTTGATGTTTTTTAAACACTCAAATTCACCAGCTGCAGTGGGTCAGTCATAATCTACCACAAAAGATGCCTTCTGTAAAAAGAAGACTGAACAGAGAGCACGGGCTTTGGTTTTTGTTTTTAAGATCAATACCAAGTTCACTCATATAAACAGCAAGGGAAGCTTTCCTTGGCATCCACCAATCACAAGGTTAAATGTCCCCCAGATCCCCCAATCAATGAGGGGAGGGGAGCTATTTATACCACGTTTCTAAGACGCAACAATGCTCTAGAAACCAAATCTATTTTCTGGCAGGTCTGCCAGGAGACTTAAAAAAAGAAACTTCACTGATATTTAGTTAGGAAGGGGGGGGTGGGGAGGTGAAGGTTTGTCTCTTAAAACTCCACAACGGGTTTTACAGTAAGCACAGGAATTAAATTATGGCAAAAGGGAGCTATTTTTACTAAAACAGGGTAGACCAATTTATCAAAAAAAAAAAGGCATTCGGCTGTGTACATTACATTCAGGAATCTAATTTACGCAATAGACGCTTTGGAGTAATCTATTTTAGTCAATAAATACTCGAACTCCTTTTAAGTTTTAATCTTATCGGAAAGAACCTATTTTGCAGTCTCCTTCTTAGTTCTTCAGGTGGGCAAAGGCAAGGAGCAGGGGCCCACAACAGAAGTTGTCAGCCTGCACACGTGTGTGTGCCTGCGTGTGCGCGCGTGAGCGTGTGCATGGGCCCGGTGGGGATGGAGTCGCCTGCCCCTAAGTCGCCTGAGGGTCACTGTCACCGTCCACTGGGTTGGTGAAGTTGAGCCAGGCTCGTTCTCCGGGACCTCGACTGCCCTCCCCCGCCCCCCCCCCCCGCGCCCGTCCCCCCAAGCCCCTCAAGCTGTGCCCGCGGGCCACGGGGCCCCACGCCGGTCCCCACACCGCTCACCTTGAGCTGGGCTCCGGCCGCGCACTGCATCCACCCGGCCGGGTCCCGGGGCGGCCCGGGCGCCGCGATCGCCGAGCCGGCAGGCGCCGGGCGGACCCCAAGGGCGCGCAGCTCCTCCGGGACCAGGGCAGCCGGCGGGAACGCAGCCCGAGGGCGCGCCGGGGGTTCGGGCACCGCACGGGGACCCCGGCCCGGCTCGTCACCCGCTGCCGGGACTCCCCGGCCCGACAGAGCGTCACGGAGCAGACCGGCCGCGCGCTCCATGGCAGCGGCGGCCCCGCACAGGACGCGGGGCCCCGCACAGGACGCGGACCCCCGCGGCGGGACAGTGGGGGTCCCGGGGCGCTCGGCGACGCTCGCCGGGATCCGCCGCCCACAGGAAGCGCCTTCCGGCCGTTCGGCAGGGAGAGCGGCGCGGGGAAAGTTGGAGCCCCCGCCTCTCGCTCTCGCACCCGCACCCGCACCCGCGCCCGAGCCCGAGCCCGGGCCCGGGCGGTCCGGCCGCCGCGCTCCTCCGGTCCCGCGCGCCCAGCGTCCCCGCTACCAACCGCCAAGTTTCCCCAAAGCGCCCCCCGCGGGGTCCCTGGGGCACGGAGGACCCGACCCGCGCCGGGGCGCCGCACACAAAAGAGCGGGGCGGCTGCGGGGGCCGCGGGGACGACCGCCCCCCTCCCCTCCGCGGCGACCCCGGGCGGCCACTCGCCGGGGTCCGCGCGGGGTCCAGCCGGGCGCCGGGCCGGACGCCCCCGCCGCCAGCCGGGAGCCAGAGGCCCGGGCCCCGCCGCGGGGACGCAGAGCGCGGCCCCCCGCCGGTCGCCCGGCCGCCTGGCCGGAGCCGGGCCGCGCCGCCGCCGGTGGCCGCCCGCCGGTGGCCGCGCTGACCCTCCCGCCCGCCGGCGGCACCACAGCGCCACCAGCCCCGGCTCCACCGCGCCGCCGGCTCCTCCCGCGGAGCACGGCGCTTCACCCCCGCCGCAACTCCCCACAAACTTTCCCGGGGAATACGGCGGGCCGGGGGGCGCGGGCGCGCGGGAGGAGCCGCCGCCGGAGCCGCAGCCCCCGGCCCCGCGCCCGCCGCCGCCCCGCGCCCCCCTCCCGCCGCGCGCGCCCCGGGGCCGCCGCACCCCCCCCCCGCCCCGGTCCCGCGGGCGGCAGCGCCGGCGGCGGCGGCGCAGGGCCTGGGGGGGCGCCCGGGGTGGCGGCGGACACCGGGGGGCAGCGGCGGCGGCGGCGGCCCCGGCGCCATCTTGGGCTGATCGATGAATTGAACAAAGAGGATCAATTTCCGATCAAGCGGGTTATCAATGGGGGGAGCGGGGAGCGCGAGGGACTCGTCCCCGACCCGGCCCCGCGGCGCCCGGCACCCCCACCTCCCCGCCGCCGCGGCCCCCCGGCGGCCCGGCGGTCCCGGGGTCCGCGGGAGAGGCCGCGGCCGCCCGCAGCCCCCGGCCCCGGGCGCGAGGCGGGCGCGGAGAAGCCTGACCTGCAGCTGCTGTAAATCAAAGCGCTTCCAATATTGAAACATCGATCCCACATTGGCCGCCATCTTGAGACATATTGAGACGGAGTGAGCGGCTGATAGCGAGGGGGCTGGAGTTCAGAGCCGCCAGGCGGCGGCGGCGGGCGGCGCCAAAACCCGGCCTGGAGCCGGCGGCCGCCGCAGCCACGGCGGACGCGGACTCCGCCTCCTCCGCCTCCCGGCGCCGCCGCCGCCGCCGCCGCCGCGAGCCCCGGCCGCCCGCCCGCCCACCTCGCCACGGCCGCCGGGGTCGCAGCCGGGGGCGCGGCCGCCTCCCGCCGGCCCCGCGCGGCCCCCGCCCCGCGCGCCTCCCCCCGGACGCGGGCCCCCGGACGCGCGACCCCCGCCCGCCCGCCTGCTCGCCCGCCAGCTCGCCTTGGCGCGGCCGGCTTGGGCCCGGCCCCGAGGGGGCGCTGCGGGGCCGGCGGAGGCCGCGGGCTCGGGGCCGCTCACCTGGGGCGCGGACGGGTGGGGTGGAGGGCGGAGGGTCGCAATGGCTGGCGCCCGTGAACCGTGGGCCGCGCGTCCTGGGAGCGGGGCGCGCGGAGGAGCCGCGACCACCTGCTCCGACCCCGACCCCACGGCAGCCGCGCGCGTGCGGGGCGCGCGAGGACGCGGACGACGACGCGGCCCCCTCCCCTCCCGCCCCGCCCCGGGGACCCGGGGTAACGGCGGGGCTGGGCGCGGGGCCCCGCGCGCGCGCCGTCCCGGCCTGGACCGCCCGAGACAGTCGTGCCCCACGTCCGTGTCACTCCCCCCCCCCCGTGTGACTTCCGCGATAAACTTCCCGAGCTCCGGACGGACCCAAACCCGGGCCAAGTGTGGGGGCGCGGGGGGCGCGCTCAGAGCGGGGCGCCGTCCCGAGTTCACAGGAATGCTCAAGTTCAACCCCCAAAATAAGTCAATGATCTCCGTGTGTCCCGGGCCGCGCGCGGCTCCGACCGTCGTCGTTCACCAGCCCGCCGCGCCCGCGCGCCTCATTTAACGTCTAATTAGTTAAAGACGAATCCCCACGATCCCCTCGCGTCGGAGACGCCGCGGTAAACCAAGTCTGCGTGGAGCACGGAATACAACAGGAGAGCGGTAGAGAAAAAATAATGACGAGTCAGCGGCCCCCCGGGGCCAGGGCGCCGCCGTGGGGCGAGCGCGCCCCTCGCGCACCCCCAGATCTGGAGAGCGCCCGCGGTCTGTGCTCGCCTCCGAATGGGGTCCAGGTGGGAGGCGGGGGCTCGCCGCGCCCCCGGAGCAGCCGGTGACCCCGGGGCCGGTGCGGCTTCGGCGCCCGCTGGGGCATCGGCGTGCGCAAGGGGATCCCGGCCCGACGCAGCCTGGTGAGGGGCGCCCCCACCCCCACCCCGGTGCGCGCTGCAGCTCCGATGCCCGGTAGAGGGCAGCGGCACCCTGGGGCCTGGGGTCCTCGAGTCCCAGCGCGCTGCCCACCCGCGGGGCCCCACGCCGGCCCCGCCCCAGGCCCAGGGTCCTGGCATGCAGAGAGGCTGCCAGGTTGGCCACCCTCCTGCCCTGGTGGAGGGCGCCCGGGCGGCCGCACCGGGGGCCAGGCAGGCCGCCCTCCCCCCTGTGCGCGGTGGCAGGCAGGAGCCAGACCTAGGAATTAACCCCAAAGAAAATGTACAGGGGCTTTAAAACAAAAAAAAATTTTTTTTTAATTCCTCCCATGGGGAAAGATCAGGGAAATGGTTTGGATTTAGTACAGATGTTCTCAATCTAATTATCCTGTCGATCCCCCTGGGTTTGAACCAAAAATAAAATTTAAAAAAAAAAACCTGAAATATATCTGACCGGTGCAGCACTCCAGAAATACATCTGGTTAGAATTCAGGGCTCTGAACCCACCGCGGTATTTTTGATATCCAGTTGATGTTTCGATACATTACATTACATCGTTACATTCTGGGTTATATTTTTGTTATGTACATGCTAACCTAACTGGGGGGGAGGGGACAAAACATGACACTGGAGGGTCCAGAAAGTAAGCTCTGTGTAAATAAAATTTCTATTTCTTCTACCTGAGTCTTGGGTTCTACAGGCCTTACTGATCTCTTTGGGGAGAGGGTGGGGGGAATAACTATGCCAGCAACACAAAACATTACCATTTTCAAAGGAAAAGCCATTCCAGGCCCACCACTGATCAAAAAAGCCTTGGTTGAATGACATGATCTGCACACACACACAAACACACACACGCACACAACTTTTTAGAGTTGGGTTTTTTTAAGTCAAGGTAGGAAATATATGTATACATACACACACATATATACATATACATATATGTGTGTGTTTCTATAAACCATTTCCTTTTTTTTTTTTTTCAGATTAACTTTTCACGGATGGCCGAGGCTAAGGAAGACCCACTGGCGTCGTGAGCCACCTAAGATATTTGGAAAATGAGAAGGTTCTTTACTGCATAGATAGATATCCATCGACACCCACAAAGATAATAACCGTAATGGCTCTGGCCGGCCCGAGAGGAGTGCAGTGTGAGAAAGGGAGAAAGGGGAGGGCTGTCAAAATAACTGGCCCGGAATCACTGGCCCGGGACCAAAAAGCACCTTGACATGTAATTGATAGCACTTAGAATGAAGCGCAAGACAAACAATCCAGAGGTGTTCCGTCACCTTTTTAATGTCCAGACTCTCCCTTTAGGGGAAGAGAGAGCCTGGGTTCCCAGAGGCGTGACTCACCCGACAGCTCAGGCTTTCAACATTGAGCCCCCAGTTATCAGATGGAAACATTAACCAAAACGATGTTTGTTCCAGCAGCCTTTTACAACCCTGCACCAAATAAGGCAACTGAATCACTCCTGTGTGTGCCCAGAATTCCTCAGTTTCTCTTGTGATCTATTTCATTTCGCCTTGAAAAAAAACAGTGTGAGTGTGTGTGTGTGTGTGTGTGTGTGTGTGTGTATGTGTGGTGGGGAGGGGGACATGGTTCAATTAGGAATTAGCTGTTATTTATGGAAAATTGTAACATACCTTCTAGAGTTTAATTCAGTTTATTTGAGTCCTTGTCCTAATATTCTTCACTTTGCTCCTGGAAGGAATTAACCCATCACAGATTATTCCAAACTGGAAACTGTCTTAGCCAGTAGGCCAGCATTTTTGTTGTTGTTGTTTTGTGGTTTTGTGCTGGAACTGGGGCTTGAATTCATGGCCTGGGGGTTGTCCCTTAGTTATTTGTACTCAAGGCTGGTGCTCTACCACTTGAGCCATGGGGCCACTTCCAGATTTTTCCCAGTTAATTGGAGATAAGAGTCTCACAGACTTTCCTGCCTGGTCTGGCTTTGAACTTTGATCCTCAGATCTCAGCCTCCAGAGTAGCTGACAGGCTTGAGCCATTGACACCTGGCTTGTAGGCCAGCTTTTTGGTGTTTTTTTTTTAAGTCATATTCTTAATCCCTGATCAAGAAAAAAATCTTTATATCTTATTCATTATGGATCCATAAAAAAATTACCTACAAACATTGTACCAAGAAAAAGGAAGTTAAGAAATCATTTAGAGATTTTACCAAAGTATTTTTTATTTTATCTAATTTACTTTTTTTTAGTTGTTATTTTCTTTTGTAAAAAAATTTTTATTGTCAAACTGATGTACAGAGAGGTTACAGTTAGGCATTGGATACATTTCTTGTACTGTTTGTTACCTCCTCCCTCATTCCCCCCTCCCCCTCCCCCTAATTTACTTTTTTAAGTAGTTGTACAAAGGGGTTTCAATTCCACAAATCAGATTGTAAGTACAATGCATCTTGATCTGTGTTACTACTTCCACTGCCAAACTATATTTTTTAAAAATTAAAACATGCCAGTGTTTCATAGGGTGAAAAACAAGTTGTTTATCTTAAAACATTAATTCATTTTCTTTAATATGTTTGCATCCAAATTAAAATTGGTTTTAAATAGTTTTCAACAAGAAATCTTCCAGGAATCAGATGCAATGTAGAAGGCAAAAAGCTACATCATAATTTATTGACAAATAATCACATATAGTTACTTGGGATAAAAATGAACTTCAGTCTGTGGGTGGGTGTGGGTGTGCATGCATGTGTGTGCTGGGCCTGGGATTTGAACTCAGGGCCTGGGCATAGTCCCTTAGCTTTTTTGCTCAAGTCTGGTACTCTTTCATTTGCACCACACCTCCATTTCTGGCTTTTGGGGTGATCAATTAAGGGTTTCAGGAACTTTCTTGCCTGGGCTGGCTTTGAACCTTGATCCTTATAACCTAGCCTCCTGAGTAGCTAGGATTACAGGCATGAGCTATCAGTACCCAGCTATGAATCACAATCTCAGTGTCCCCGGAGAATTCCATAAATACGAAAAGTTAAAAAAAAATCATCAAGGTATTCATCAGAAGAGACTGAATTTATAAATGGCTGAAATCTAGAAAGCTCTCAGCCAAGATAGACGTTTTGAGATCCTTTCGATTGGAAAAGGCCTTTTCCTAACATGAAAAAATTATAAATAACAGAAAATCAAAATTACTCTTTTGGAGTGGAGACTACTTTCCACAATAGTTTGGCCAAAACCTCCTGGAATATAAATGAAAGGTCTAGTCCAGATTCTCTCTCTCTCTCTCTCTCTCTTTTTTTTTTGGACCTCAAGTAAACTAAATGACTTTTAATTGTTTTGTTTTTTTAAAATAATACTTTATGTTAATTATTTCTAAGTACACTATTCAGTATGCTATGTAAATATCCACCAAATAAAAGCACCTATTTCGCCACATGTAATTACATGCATAGTGCCTAATTCATCTCTATACGCCAAATGTGTGTGTTAAGTTATATAATTGTATCAAGAACCTGCCAAACTTGTAAGAACCAACTATAATGATTTCTAAATACTAGACTCTGCTGTTCCCAAGCCAGCCCACCTATCTCGCAAGGGAGCTTGTCTTCACCTCTGAGACCCTTTATGGAAATCTTCAAAGACAGCAGTTTCTGGCCCACCATTGAAGTCTGCCTCTCACCTTTGGGTAGGATCAATTAATGGCATGGCCTCGGGAGCTTTTCACACCTCTAAAGATTACGTGCTGCTCTGCTCCCTGCCCGTCTTAGACAAGAAAGCTTACAGTGTGGGTTTTACACAGGCGGGGTCTGTGGCTCATGCTTTGAATTTAGGTCTAGTTTCATGGGGGCTGGGGCATAGCTCAGTGGTAGCACATTTGCTTAGCATTGCCCTGCAATGCAAAGAGAAAGAAAGAAAGAAAGAAAGAAAGAAAGAAAGAAAGAAAGAAAGAAAGAAAGAAAGAAAGAAAGAAAGAAAGAAAGAAGGAAGGAAGGAAGGAAGGAAGGAAGGAAGGAAGGAAGGAAGGAGAGGGAGGGAGAGAGGGAGGGAGGGAGGAAGGGAGGAAGGAAGGAAGAGAAAAATTGCTACATAGCTAGGTTCAACTTGTCCTGGCATTGGGACATACCAGGCACAGAAGACATAGAGTTTCTTACTAGGTTTGAACCCAAGGCCTCATACTAGACAGGCACTACCACTTGAGCCACACCCCCAGCCCACCTAATTCTAATATAAAGTCTTCTGTATGTAGAGTTTATTAGAAAAGCACATCTCAGCCCGTTGCTGGTGGCTCATGCCTGTCATCCTATTCAGTAGGCTGAGATCTGAGGATCTCACTTCAAAGCCAGCTCAAGTAGGAAAGTTCATGAGACTTTTACTCTTCAATTAACCACTAAAAAGCCAGAAGTACAGCTGCACCTCCAGTGACAGAGCTAGCCTTAAGCAAAAGAGGCTCAGAGACCACACTCAGGTCCTGAGTTCAAGCCCCCAGGACTATCACTATATGTGTGTGTCATATATATATATATGTATATATATACATATATATATGATTCCCACTGAGATCTTTACTGAATTACTAGAAATTGGTAGTGTGCAAAATCAGTATCTTGAAATACGGAAAGCACTATACAAATATCATGATTAGTTGTTGCTTGTTTTGCTGGCTTTGAGACTTGAACTCAGGGCCCAGGCTCTCTCACTCAAGGTTGGCCACAGTTCCACTTCTGGCTTTTCTTATTGGAAATAAGTGTCTCATGAACATTCCTGCCTGACATGGCTTCCAACTGCAACCCTAAGATCTCAGCTTTGGAGTAGCTGGGATTGCAAGCATAAGCTTCTATACCCAACTGATTAGGATCTTGCTTAATGTAAAGTTCAACTTCTATGCTAAGACCTTTTGTTAGCTCATCTTCTTCCTTCTTGAGACACACAGTCCTGGTACTGGGGCACACAGCAGGGACAGAAGATCATTTTACTTGGTCTTTTCACTCCTGTTCACTGTCCCTTTTCAGACACACCTCTGCAGTTAGACCATTGGAGTGAAGCAGAGATTTATCTGCCTGAGATGTAATTAGATTTTCTTTGTCATATACACTGTCAGCCAGAATATATTTGCCCTGAATAAGTGTGATTTGTAAAGTTTTGAAAGCTTGTTCCTCTGGTAAACAGAAAGCAGTGAATAGAAAACTTTCTCATTCCTTCAAGCTTCCTTCACACTAAATATTTGATCTGGTGTCAGCCCATGTATTATAACATCTGAGAGGCTGAAGTAAGTAGCTTTAACCCAGGCAGAAACTTGGATGATGTCAAATGGGGGGGGGGGAAGGGGTGCAGAGATGAAGAGGAGAAGAAAGAAATCAGGAAAGTAGGCCTCTAATTTAACAAATACTCTTCCTTATTAAAACATGCACCCATGTGCACACACATGCACATACACACAAGCCCAGCATCAGTGGCTCATGCCTGTAATCACAGCTACTCAGGAGGCTAAGATGTGAGGATCCTGGTCCAAAGCCAGACAGGGCAGGAAAGTCCATGGGCCTCTTATCTCCAGTTACCCAGCCAGAGCCAGAAGTAGAGGTGTGGCTGAAGTGGTAGAGTGCCAGTCTTTTAATAGAAAAACCCAGTGAAGGGCTGAGATGTAGCTCAGAGGCAAAGTGCTTGCCTAGCAAGTGCAACATCCTGGGTTTGATCCCAGTACCAAAAAAGAAAAGGAAGGAAGAAAAGAAGGGAGGGAGGAAGGGAGAGAGGGAGAGAGGGAGGGAGGGAGGGAGGGAGGGAGGGAGGGAGGGAGGGAGGGAGGGAGGGAGGGAGGGAAAAGCCCAGTGAGACTGCAAGGCCTTGAATTCAAATCCTAGTACCAAAACCACAAAATAAAATACTGAAGAAAATCAACCAAAATGCTAATAGTAGGCATGCTTGGGTGGTGAATTTAAGAATGACTTTCATCTTCTATATTTACATATTTTCTCCATGTGTGTCCACTACCTTTCTAATTGAGGGAAACCCACAAGTATTCTTTAAAAGGAAGACACCACAGCCCCTAGAAGGGTGTCCCTTCACACAGTAATTCCACTCCTACCCAGAGGCAGAAACCTGAAAGCAGACAGAGGAAAATCCTGTCCTAATTTTGCCACTGAGTCACCAGTGGCCTTGGCCTAGGGTTTCCTGCCTGTAAAATGGGAATAATTAACACTTTCTTGTAAAATACTTCAGAGCTGTCCAACAAGAGAGCTGACAAAGGTGCCAAGTGCTGTGCGATTAGTGCTAATTGAAGAGAGTATAAAATACAAAGGCACTTGAGAGAAATTGAAGTCATTAAGGGCGGGATACCCCACACAAATGGTGGCTGGGCAAACCCTGGTTGTTCTCTCAGAAGGTGTTTTGGAGGGCAGGTGAGCCCCTGTGGAGGAGGTGAAGCAGAGTCAGATCAAGGCTGCCCTGAGAACCCACTGTTTATCTGTGAGGGAGACAATGGAACAGTGTGAGCATGAATCATTTGAACTGAAGCACACACAGTGTCTAGAAAGCCTATGACAGGCCTTTGCTATGGTGTTGAGCTGTGTACCGAACTTATACTTTTTTTTTTTTTTTGCTAGTTCTTGTGCTTGGACTCAGGACCTGGGTGCTGTCTCTTAGGGTTTTTTTTCCCCCTTAAGGCTAGCATTCTACCACTTGAGCCACATCTCCACTTCCTGCTTTTTGCTGCTTTATTGGAGATGAGTCCCCCAGACTCTTTCTTCCTTGGCTGGCTTCAAACTCCCATACTCAGATCTTACCCTCCCCAGCAGCTGGGATTATAGAGCTACTGGTGCTTGACTGAACTGAGATTCTTTTTTTTAAATCTTATTTTATTTGCAAAGCTGGGACTGGAACCCTGGGCCTCCAGCATGCGAGGCCAGCACTGGGCCACTGAGGCACCAGCCTGCCGGCTCCTGGATTACATCCTCACAGTAGGAGATCTGAAATGATGAGACTAAAGGGGAGGGAGGGACAGGCAGGAGATACTTGAGGTCAGGAGAGGCCTGGCTATGCAGGGCTGACCAGTAAGGACAAGGAAGGAGGCGCCCAGCAGACTTGAAAGTCAAGGACTCAGGAGGCGGAGCCAGCCCTGCTCCTGGGAGGGGCAGGGGGGTGACTGGCTCTAAAGTAGGATGCTGGGACTCCATGCTTACTTTGAGCCATTTTCTTGTTCACTGTGTCAGAAAGGAGGCTGAGGCATCCAGTACACATGCGTGCCCACACGCACACACACACAGCTGAGCTAACACGCTTTGCACACGACCACCAGAGTCAAGCTCCAACAAAGAGAGTGTGTATGTCTGTCTGACTTCCCCAGCAGGCATATACCACCTCTCTCACAGACAGATGGTGATTTAAAGATCTCACTGCTGGAGCTCCCTGGGCATGGCTATTATTCAGCCTTATTGAGTCGTATTACACTCACATTCCCCAGCTGACTTCCTCTGCGCAGCTTCCCGCTCCACTTCCATTGGCATCTCAGGGCCATTTTGCAATTTATTTTTATTTACTTATTTATTGCCAGTCCTAGAACTTGAATTCTGGGCCTGGGCATGGTCCCTGAGCTCCCTTTTGTTCAAGGCTGGCACTCTAGCACTTGAACCACAGTGCCACTTCCAGCTTTCTCTGTGATTAATTGGAGATAAGAATCTCATGGGCTTTCCTGGCTGGGTTGGCTTTTTATTCTTCCAGTCCTGGGCCTTGAACTCAGGGCCTGAGCACTGTCCCTGAGCTTCTTTTGGCTCAAGGCTAGCACTCTACCACTTGAACCACAATGCCACTTCTGGTCTTTTCTATATATGTGGTGCTGAAGAATCAAACCCAGGGCTTCATGTAGATGAGGCAAGCACTCTACCACTAGGCCATATTCCCAGCCCCTGGGCTGGCTTTGAACAATGATCCTCAGAACTCAACCTCCTGAGTAGATAGGATTACAGGCATGAGCACTGACACCCAGCCTCTCAGTGCCACTTTATAGATAAGTAGAGACTCTGAGCACTAAAACAGAGAGAAGAGATTCCTTGGCCAAGCTCCCAGAGAGCCACATTGTCAGTCTCTTTCTTTGTTTTGCAGTGCCAGGATTTGAACTCGGCACTTCCTCACTTTCTAGGCAGGTACTCTAATCATTTGAGCCACTCTGCCAGCCCTGATGGACTGTGTGTAAGCTTATCCTATCATTTGCCCCCATCCAGACCTTTTCTCAAGCAATTGGTGCCGGGATTGATTGATCAGTTGGTGGGTGGGTTGGTTTTGCCAACCCCTATTTATTAAGGTTTTGTTGTATATCCCTTTTGTAGCCTGAGCTGGGCTCAAAAGTCCCTCCCAGTTCTCTGTCCCTTTTCTATAGAGGATGGAACACTGTGGGAAGGACCTCTAAAGGGAAGGAGGACTCCTCATGCTCCCTCCCTCCCTCTCCCCCTCCCTTTCCCCCTCCCATCAGGCTGCCACCACCACCACCACCCCCCATCTTGCTCCACAGGTCTCCACAAGCCTTTACTTCCCCAACACACATTCTTGAAGCCACAGAACGTTGTACTCCTTCGGCCGTCTTTGCTTTTGGCAAGCCTAACTGCTTATTACCACATGAAATTTGTCTTGGATAGGCCAGGCCTGACCCTGGCACGGGAGCGGGCTGGGCTCCTATTCAGCATCGAAGCCTGTTTATCTGGGACCTTTTATTTCAGAAATCACAGCCGAGACCACAACCCCACATGGAGAGAGGCAACATGTCTTTGCTTTTTCTCTGACAGGATGTGAAAGGAGTCGCCTCAGATCCACCACCACACGCATGCACGTGGGGCCTGCTTGGCAGGCAGGAGGGCGGGTGGGCAAGGCATCAGGAAACACAACAGCTGCAGAGGACCTGACATCTAACTGGAGGAAACTAGGCACTAATGGCTCAGGCCTGTAATCCTTGCTACTCAAGAGGCTGAGATCTGGGGGAATCACAGCTTAAAGCCAGCTTGGACAGCAAAGTCCCTGACACTCTTATTTCCAATTAACTACAAAAAAAGAGAAAAAAAAAGCCAAGCTCATGTGATTTAAAGCACCAGTCTTGACTTAAAAAAAAAAAAAAGTTAAAGGATAGCACCAGGTCCTGAGTTCAAGAGACCCTCCCCTCTCCCCCCAGTATTGTCACAAAATAAAGATAAAACTGGGATGATGCCGATACCTGTTTGAGATTATTTGATGTGTCCAAGAAAATACTACCAGATGGAAACGAAGATGTGGCAGAGCTGACCTTGAAGATGCTCAGCCCTGAGTGGTGTGAGAGCTGATGGATACTTAGGGCCGGCAGTGTTGTGAACCCATGGCAAGTTAGTGTCACCTCTGTATCTCAGCTATCCTCATCCCTGAGTCTAATTCTGACGTTGGCGTGAGGGTCCACCCAGCCAGGAGCCTCTCTTTGGACTTCTGAGAGGCTGGGCCTCCACCCAAAGAAAACATTCGCAGGGCCTCTTGGCAGAGGGCTGGGAAGGGAGCCACGGGGAACCGCACTATGACCCGCTGGCCTCCTGAGGTTGGACGGGCCGGGCAGGGTGTGAGGTCACCCACAGTTACCCTGCTTGCCTGGGAAAGCCGCTAATCACACCAGCTCTGGACAATGGCTAATCCTTGTAGGGAGCTGGAGGGGGGGTGGGGATTGCACACCCATTTTCCATCAGGGGAGACTAAGGCACCCAGCTCTGAGGTGGCCTCTTCCATCCACACACCTGGCCCTCGACCTGCCCGGAACATACCCGGATGTCCAGGTGGAAATCTGCCTCCCACCCCTTCAGGCTGCCACCTGGAGGAGACTGCCAGCCTACCTTACAGCAACCTGCTTGCCAGCCGTCCTGTGTGTCAGAAGGAGTCTCGTTTCCAGCCATCTCTGTGCAGCGAGGGAGGTCCAGACCCCCGACCCAGGGCCTCTAGAATAAAGATGGACAACTTGGCCAGGGTTTGGGCTGAGACATGGGTGGCCAATGAAAGCCCAAGGGAGAAAGAGCTCAAAACTCCCCCTGAAATGTGGTAGTGTGGGGCTATGTGCCGCCGGGAGAGGCTAGGCTCCCCGCTAATTGTTCACTTCTTCACTTTAGGGGAGTCGGGTTTAATGGACTGACTGTCTGAAGAAAGATCTGATTAGCGATCGGGCCCTGGCTGGCGCTGTGGGAAGGGAGGTGCCCAGGCTCCGGGCTTCCCTATCAGCCGGCCAAAGGCAGTCCGTTTAGTGAACCAATTTGCAATTAATTCTACGGCGGGATCTTTGCCTCCCTGGGTTCCTAAACTTAATACTGCCAGTGAGTGGGAGTTGGGACTGGTTTGCACATGCTCCCCTTATCCGATCTTTCTATGCGAGGCGGCCTGGCTTCGAGGGGTTTGGAAATGACTATTGAAGTGGGTGGCACCCCCCCCCCCACACACCTTTCAATGCCATTTTCCCTTTGATTAAGGGATTCCCTGGGAGGGAGGGGGAGAGGGAGGGCTGGCAAGGAATGACCTGCCCCTCCCCCTTGGCTGTCCTCTACAACCTGATTTATTTAACACTTGCTCTCCTCAAACAAATCCTGCCCCAGTTTCTCCTAGGTTGCCTCTGCCCAGGGTGTTCTGCCGCCCACCAGCGTGTCACCTTTCAGTCCTGGTATGCAGGTGTCATTTCAAATACTGGACCAAATTTCCTTCTCTTCAAACAACTGTCTCCCCGCACCCATCAGACATGGCCATGGCCAGAGATGAACAGGGCTAAGTGCTCTTCCCAGAAGAGACACAGAAAATCATGGGGGGCGGGGGAGGGGCATCAGATGGACAGACCTGCCTGCAAGCCTCGGCTCTGTACAGCTTTCGGTCAGTCATGGGGCTTGAACTCAGAGCCTGCATGCTGTCCCTGAGCATTTTTACTCAAGGCTAGTGCTTGAGCCACAGAACCATTTCCGGTGGTTCATTGGAGATTAGAATGTCACAAACTTTCCTGCCCTGGCTGGCTTTGAACTGTGATCCTCAGATCTCAGCATCCTGAGTAGCTAGGATTACAGGCGTGAGCTAGCAGAGCCAGATGTATGTAGCCTTTTTAGCTGGGCAACTTGGAACTGATTGCTTCACTTCTCTGAGTCACTGGATCCAGTCCTGTCATAACTGAACCCTAACTAAGCCTTCCCATGGGGACTGTAGGAAAAACTAAGTGGAATCATGAAGTTTACCAGCCAGTTTGTGAACCAGGTGTGGGCACTGGCTTAGCTGGTCCCATCTGGTGGTGAGCCACACCCGACACAGTCTGGGGTCTGCCCAGGGGCCTGTAGCTCAAGGTCAAGTGCACTGTGGAAGAAATAGCATTGGAAACAGATGAACCCCACCCTCACTACCTTGTCTGTGAACTGACAAAGCCAATACACACACACACACACACACACACACACACACACACACACACACGACTCCTGGGCTTTGCTGTTGCTATGGCAATGAACTTGCCTTTCCCAGACTCTGTCCCACGTACCAGCTTCATCACACCTGCTAGCAATGATGGTGGAGTTGATTCACCCACATGCCCCTCCTCCAAAGGCCCAAGAACATAGCCTCCCTCCTATGTCCAGCCCACTGAGCAACTGAGGGCACCATGTCTGCTGCCCCCAGGCCAAGATGCCACCATCCATCTATCCAGCCAGCCAGCCAGCCATCCATCCATTCATCTATCTATCCATCCCTTCCAGTCAGCCAGCCATCTGTCCATCCATCCTTTCACCCACCTATCCATCCATCATCCATCCATCCATCCATTCATCATCCATCCATCCATCTGTCCATCCATTCATTCACCCATCCATCCATCTATTTATCTTCCATCCATCCATTCATTCATCCAACCAGCCAGACAGCCAGCCACCTATCCATCCATCCATCTATTCATCATCCATCCATCTGTCCATCCATCCATTCATCCATCCAACCAGCCAGCCAGACAACCACCACCCATCCATCCATCCATCCAGCTAGCCAGCTTGCCAGCCAAACTTGTGGCAACCTCCACACTTAGCAGAAACTTCAAAAAAACAGAGTTTTAAACCAGAGGCAGATTTCCCTGGTTCATCCTGTCTGTCTGTCTGTCTGTCTGGTCACCCAACCTCTCTCGCCACCATGAGGTGCAACCTCTCTGACACATCTTGGAGGGGCCTCCCTCCCCCATGGCTGACATCTAGAAGGACAGCTGCTAGCTTACTGGCCCAGCAAGCACCGATGCAGAAGGGTGTGTAATGGAGTTGTGTTCATCCATTGGCCCAGCTACAATTGGATAGACAATCCTCCATCCTCACATCTCAGCCTTGTAAGCAGCTGAGATTCTAGGCATGTGCCCCCAGCCCCCAGCTGCAGCAGTAAATGCTATTCCCTTAAAACTTGCCTGTGCCTAAGATTGAATACGTGACAAAGAAAAGTATTTTTTTTAATGTATGGGTGGGAAAGTTTTGTGTGTGTCTCCAAGCTTCTGATGTAAATTATTTACAGTGTTGTGTTGTGTTTTTTTTAAAAAATGAGCTAACAGCAGGTCGTGCAGGGACAGAAGGAAATTCTAAAATGAAGGATTGTCTTCATAATCAAGGGCTGGAAGGAGAGAAATTTAGAACAGACACCAGTATCTTTTATAGAGTTATTAATCCAGTTGGATGGGATTTTTTAAATAATTAAATGGCATGATTGCAATATAAGTGATATTTTATTAAGCTTAAATGAAATGTACATTTAGGAACTTTATCGGAAACATTGTGTGCTTGATTGTTCTCTGTCTCGTAATTGTCTTCATTGGGAAATTATATTTTCCCTTTTGGATCTGCATTCCCTGCCTTGGTCTTTAGCCTTATGGTTTATTTATGAGAGTATTATTTGTTATTGCTTAGGTTTTTTAAGGAAACTGATACGAAAGGCTTTAAATGACACTCCCCAAAGTGTGAAAAGTTCCTGCCTACACTGCTAATAAAATACCCTAATAGACTCCGAAGAACTGTGTGCGAAGAAACTTCACAGCCCCCTCGCTTCTGCATGACAGACAGCTTCTGAAATTTCCTTTGTCATGACGAAAAATCGATACCAAATACAGCCAAACACCAGACTTCCTGCTTAGCCTGAGACAAAAATAAAAGATTGAAAGCTCCTCCATCACCAGCTGTCGATTGCAGGAGCTCATATTGCTTCATGCTGCCGCTTGTGGTGTTGTTGGTGTAAACATGACTCAGTTTCTCTGATCTTTTGCTCACACCAGATGCACGCACGTCATGTCTGTGCATTCACGGCATAGGGGAAGGGACAGCCAGCCATTGATCAGTCCCATTGGTGGATACAGACAGGGTGGTAATGAACTTCGTTGCCACCCCTGCACCCACCTGCCCTCCCTCCCCTCCCTCTTCTCCTTCTCCCACTCTGAGAGGAAGATCATGTCCACTTGCTACCTGAAAAAGCACCAGTTCATCGCCGCCCTCTTTTCCTCTATGCTGAGGCTCATTCCTGTTTATTTGGGGACAGCATCTTCCTATGTGGCCTAAGCTGATCCTCCTGCCTCTGCCTCCTGAGTGCTGGAACTACAGGCATGTGCCATCCCTCCCAATCCATGAGTCTTTCATTGTTGTTGTTGATGTTGCTCTTTTGAATCTGGGTTCCTCTCCTTCTCCCAGGCTGGACTCAAACTTGCCATCCTCCACCTCGGCCTCTGAGGGACTGGGACGACAGGTGTGTACAACCTCTTTCTACAACATCTCTGCCTGAGCAGCAACTTTGGTGATGTATGTGTGTGTGTTGTGTGTGTGTGTGGTGGGGGGGGAATCATGGCCTAGCAGCCCTTGGAAGGAAGGCTTCCCGAAGGCAGGCCCTTTAGCTTGTTTTCCTCAGGACTCTGTCCCTGGTCATCTTCATGTAGCTCCCCCCCCCCCCCGCCCGATATCTACTCTCTGCCGTAACAGTAGCCCCTGGGCCTGGGAAAGGCTGATTGTCTGGTGCTTCCCCAACACTCTGCCTCCTTGTGGGCTTAGGCTGCTGGAGACTGGAGGGTAGGAGGAAGAGAAGTGGGGACCTGATCCCCCACGCCCTCCTTGCTCTCTCTGTGGGGTCTGGGCAGTTGCTGTGGCCTCCTCCTTGCACTGGTCTGTGAGGAGATGGTGATGCCTTTAAGAGGTGGGGCCTGGTGGGAAGTCCTTTGGTCACTAAGGGCCTGGATCCCAGGGGACAGCAATTCCCGCCCCTTCCTCATCCTCTCCCTGGCAGGCTCTCCACACACACACCACCACCACCACCCCCCAGCCCCCATGGGCTCCCACCATGCTGGGCTGCCTTGTCCCAGATCTGAAAGCCTCGGATTGTGGCTGGGAGTCATGAAAATGGTGAGCCCAACCTTCCTTCTTCCTACCATGACTGATGGCAGGCTCCTGTCACAGTCACGGAAAGCCGACAGACATGGCGATATACAGATGATGTGTAGAGGGAAGGGCAGCTCATCCCACAGGCTGCCATGTTTCCTGTGCTGTTCTGATGGACGGCACTGAGGGCTGGGACAGGTTTTTGTTTGGTTTTGTTTTGGGTGGTACTGGGGCTTGAACTTAGGGCTTTGTACTTGCCAGGCCAGTGAACCACCATTGAACCACGACTCCAATCCTGTTTTCTGCTGCTTATTTTTTTTTTTTTTTTTTTGCCAGTCCTGGGCCTTGGGCTCAGGGCTTAAGCACTGTCCCTGGCTTCTTCAAGCTCAAGGCTAGCACTCTGCCACTTGAGCCACAGCGCCGCTTCTGGCCGTTTTCTGTATATGTGGTGCTGGGGAATCGAACCTAGGGCCTCGGGTATACCGAGGCAGGCACTCTTGCCACTAGGCTATATCCCCAGCCCCTCTGCTGCTTATTTTTGAGGAAGGGTCTTACTGCCTGAGGGCTCACCTGGGACTCCCCGGAGGCCATCCACCTTTTGTAGGCTTCCCATCATTGCCTGATGTCAGACACATACCACCATGTCTGGTTCTGTCTGTCGAAATGGGGTCTTGCAAACTTTTCTGCCCAGGTTGGCCTCAAACCTCCGTCCTCCCAATCTCAGCCCCCAAAGTACTCAGGAGTACAGTCATGAGCCACCAGCCTTGGCTCAGCCACTTGAGTCACAGCCCTACGAACGTGGGTCCGTGGGAGATCAGAGTCTCATGGACTTTTCCTGCCCAGGCTGGCCTCAACCCAGGATTCTCAGATCTCCATCTCCTGCGTTGTTAGGATAAGAGGCGTGAGCCAGCGTCTAACTTCAGCTTAAGGTTTTACTGGAGCCTGGCAGGTGGTGTTTGATCATCTGGCTGGAGGCTCAGCAACTTGAGTAGCCTGGTCAAGAGGGGCAGAGACATGCAGCAGTGTCTGCTGACTTAGTGAGCCAGAGGAGGGATGGCTACGAGCTCCTGGTGTGGTCAGGTAGACTACACAGGCTGGGCCTTGGGTCTGGCAACTGCGGGGAGGGCCTGCTCCATCCTCCGCAGCCAGTGCATTGCCCTGTGCCTCTAAGCTAACGTTATCAAGCTGCCTGGGGCACCTTCCTGGAGCACTGACATGAGCCACCCCAAGTCATCTGGCCAGACTCAAAGGGGACCCCAGGACTTGGGATGGGAGAACACCCCCCTCCAGCCAGGCAAGGTAAGTACAGGTGCTCTAGCCTGGGCACCTCTGACCTGCAGCCTACTGCATGCCTGAAATCCCAGCCACTCAAGAGGCTGAGATCCAAGGACTAGGTTCAAGGCCAGCCTGGGCAGGGATGTCTATGTGACTCTTTATCTCCAATTAACCACCAACAGAGCTGAAAATGGAGCTTTGGCTTAAGGGGCAAAGCACCACCAGCTTTGAGTGAAGAAGATAAAGGACAGAACCCAGACCCTAAGTTCAAGGCTACCCCCACCCCAACCCCCAACCCCCACACAAAAGACCTGGGCGCCAGTGGCTCATGACTGTAAACCTAGCTATTCAGAAGGCCGAGATCTGAGCATTGGGATCCAGAGCCAGCCTGGGCAGGAAAGTCTGTGAGACCTCTTATCTCCAATTAACCACCAGAAAATCGGAAGTGGAGTTGTGGCTCAAAGTGGCAAAGTGCTAGTCTTGAGCACCAAAGCTCAGGGACAGTGCTCAGTTCCTGAGCTCAAACCCCAGGACTGACCAAAGAGAAAAGAAAAAGAGCAGTAGTAGGACTGGGGGTGTGTCTCTGTGGTGGAGACTTGCTTAGCATGTGGAAGGATCAGCACAGCAAAAGAAAAAAATCATTGGGCATCCAGGCCAAGTGGCTTCCACCTTGTAATCCTAGCTACTTGGGAGGCTGAAATGAGGGGACTGTGGTTTGAGGCCAGCCTGGGCAGGAAAGTTCCTGAGTCTGTGTCAACCAGTGACCGAGCATGGCAATGCATGTCTGCCATTCCTAAGGCACAGGGGAGCACCAACCAGAGGCTCACAACCCAGCTCAGGGCCTGGGGAGAACACAAGACCCCATCTCGAACAAAACCATTGCACAAAAGGGCTCAAGTGGGAGGCAACGGAACAGTGGGTGCGGGCAATCCGGCCTGGTGGCTTCGCATCTGTAACCCTGGGCCTCAGAAGGCAGAGATGGGAAGACCACAAGTTCAAAGCTAGCCCAGACTGCATGGCAAAGTGAAAACAAAAACCTCTGTCTTGAGAAAAGAGAAGTGAGCAGTGAGAGAGCCAAGCCAGCTACCTGCTACTGGGGGGTGAGGGGTGAGGGGGCAGCGTGGTTTCCCTAATTTCCTCAACATTTCCCAAATGCATGTGGCAGGTGTGAGGAGAGCCGGGTGGGGCTGGAGCGGAGCTGCGAACCTGATAAAATCAGATGTCCCTGAAGCCAGGCTGGCCAGGGCGGGCGTGAGCTCATCGGATGCCAGGATGGACGCTTGAACCAACTTGTTCCCAGCTCCCCCCGCCCCCCCCCCCCATTCATCAGAATTCGTGATTCACACCCAGATGTGAAATCACAGAAACATTCAGATTACATTTTTATTGGAGATGTTTTTTCACTCCTTGTACAAGCCTTATCAACCATTTCGATCACAAGGTGGGGCGGGGGGAACCTCTCCCAACCTTGGTAATTATTTAAGGATTTTTTTTTTGGAGGGGAAACTTGTTTTTCTGTTTAATCTGATGTAGAGATAGGAACACTCCGGGTATTGAAAGGTGGCGTTAATTGTGTTTTACCCGGTGACTCAGCCTATTTGATGATGATCCAGACTGCTTTCCTTGGTGGGACCGAATGCCATGTGTTGTTTTTTGTTGTTTTTTTTTTAAACTTAGAGCAATCTCAAACATCTGTACTAGAAATGGCCGCTGAAAGGAAAAAGTCTGAGTCGTCGTCTTCTTTTTTTTTTTTTCTTTCTTTTTGGTGCCAGTCCTGGGGCTTGACCTCAGGGTCTGGGCTCTGTCCCTTAGCTTTATTCCACTCAAAGCTGGTGCTCAACCACTTGAGCCACAGCTCCACGTTGGCTTTTTTGGTTTTTAATTGAGATAAGAGTCTCGCAGACTTTCCTGCCCATGCTGGCTTTGAATTGTGACTCTCAGAGCTCAACCTCCTGAGTAAATGGGATTACAGGTGTCAGTTCCTTATCTCTTTGAACCTCTGATCTAACGTGGATGTACAGGGCCCCCTGCCCAGGTGCTGCAGGGGGCACAGGAGACTGAAGGAGAGGGGGATCCGGAACCCAGACCCCAGGCTTCCCACAAGCAAAGGCGCCACATTTCCCTAGCTGCGATTTCCATAGTTCTTTATTCATGACGTGATGAGCAGGTGCTCCTGAGCCACAGCCCCAGGAAGAACGGAAGAGGCAGCGAGGAGTGCAGACGCCCGGCAGCGCCCATCTGCACCTCCTGTCTGACACTTCCCTCTCGGCACCCCAGCGCACAATGGGCCACCACATGGCACTGCCTGCTCTGGGTGGGACCCACAGACCTGTGGGACCCCAAGGCTAGGGTGCCAACCACCTCCTCTTGCTTCCCCTCTGTGTTCAGGAAACACACTCTGTCCTGCCCCCTTCCTGGCCCCTGCAGATGCCAGTTCTCCAGGATTGCAGGGATGTCACTCCAGTCTCCACCGGTATGTTCTAAAGAGGTTGTTGGAATATCCAAGCTACCCAGATGCACCCACCTCTAACACCGGTATCCTGGATAGCTCCTGAATGGCAAGAAACAAAGATGGAGGGGTGGGGGGCAGATGCAGCAGCTTGTACCTGGAATCCCAGCTACTTTCAAGGCTGAAACTGGGAGGATCACAGTTCAAGGGCAGCCCAGGCCGAAGGGTTCTCAGGATCTCATCTCAACCCCCAGTGTGTGCCTGTGAGCCAGGCTGTGTGGGAAGTGTAGATAACAGGGAGAGCCCAGCACCCTTCACTGGAGAGCCTGTATCCCACACACCCCCAGCTCCTGCTCGCGCTCTCTCTCTCTCTCTCTCTTTCTCTCTCTCTCAAATGCACAGAGGATCACTGTGTCCCCGCCTCCCCACTGGCCACCTGACAGTCCCCACCCTGCTAATTGGGAAAGTCATGAATTCCTGAGGCCATTCAGAACAGAACATTCCAGAAGCCCTATTCTTCCTGCAGGAAGAAGCTGGGACAGATGCACTTGAAAAGAACCCAGGAGAAGCCAGGCGCTGGTGGCTCACACCTGTCATCCCAGCTACTCAGGAGGCTGAGATCGGAGGATCACAGTTCACAACCAGCCAGGGCAGGAACGTCTGTGAGACTCTTTATCTCCAATCCATCAGCAACAAGCCAGACCTGAAGCTATAGCTCAAGTGGTAGAGCATCAGCCTTGAGTGAAAAGCTCAAGGACAGCACCCAGGCCCTGAGTTCCAGCCCCAGTAAGAGAGCAAATAAAAGGAGGGGAAGAAAGGGACAAAAAGCCAGGGACATTGTGGGTATGGGGAAGGCCAGAGCCATTTGTCCATGGGGCTAACGGCTGGACGGGTGGGTCAGCTTCTCCTTTCTGCTTCTCCACACCTGAAGGCTGAAACTAAAGTAGGGCGGAGCAGGTGCTGGCAGGCGCTGGCAGGTGGCGCCCAGGGGATCAATTACCCCATGGGCTCTGCCAACCTGTGTGCCGGGCGCCATCGCAAAAGCTCAAAATACCAGGATGGTGACAGGGCTGTCATCTTACCCTCATCTCATCTCTCCACCCACCTGCCTCACTCTTGTTTTTGTTCCGTGCTTTGATTAAAGAACAACCAAATAAGGCATTTGTGACCTGGGCTGGGGCCCCCTCCCTCTCTGTAGGGTTGGAGATGACCCCCCCAAATCCAGGTCACTGGCTGCTAGGGGGTGGGTGCACGAGGGGCTCATAGGAGATGATGGGTAATGTTTGATTTCACCTCTGGGGCTTCTTGTTGTTGTTTTAAATCAAAGTGAGAAAGGCAGGTTGGCATTGCTGTGCCAGTGGCGGCTTCTGGTAGCTGGGGAGGTGGGGACTAGGTAAGGGCACTCTGGGTCTCCATTTAGTATTTTTGTTAGGTGGCCTCATCTAAACCCCAACTTGCCCTGGGCCCATGGCTGTTTGCAAGCCTGCTTTGTTGTTTTCCAAGCTGCTCAGAGTGAGTGGTTCTGACCTGCCCGTGCCCCCTCCCCCAGCCCCAGCTGAGCCAGGGGTTGTGTGAGAGCCCCCCCTTGATGGGCAGGTGGGGCTCCCAGGGGCCACACGGAGGCTGAGGCTGGCGCTGAGGGGCGTGTGGTCACATCTCCTGCCTTGGGACTTGGCTTGGGTTGGTTTTTTTCCAATACTGGGATTTGAATTCAGTGCCATGTGCCTACTAGAAGGGCACTCTCCCATTCACGCCATGTTCCGGAACGTTTTTGCTTTAGCTTCTTTTTTTTTTTTTTTCAGATAGGGTCTCATGCTTTTTTGCCTGGGTCAGCCTCAGAACTCCATCCTCCTGGCTTGGGCTCCTAGGTGGTTGGGATTATAGGCGTGAACTACCCTATCTAGGCTAGGCCTTGACTTTCTCACCTGACCAGGCTGTGTTTAGAAATGGAATCCAGCAGAGGGAAAGGGTCCTGGACATCAAGACCCTATATCCCCCCCAAGAACCAGGACCACTTCTCCATGGAGAGGCCAAAATGTCCCGACTGTCACTTCCAGAAAGATCAGTGATGAAGGAGAAACAGTATCAACGTAGCCATCGGGCCCCCCAGGCTGCGGTGTCCTGGGGGAAGCTAGCTGATGAGGAGCACAAGGAGGGAAGGAACCAATGCAGACCTCCCCCTCCTGCAGCCTGGCAGGCGGGGTAAGTGCTGGTGGTGGGGGGGGGGGGACAGGACCCAGATCCCCTGGCTTCCCCATAGCTCCCAGCCTTTCCTCTTCCCGAGGCACAGATGCCTGGCGCGTGTGCCCGTCCAACGTTAAAAAGGCGCAGCAAGTGAAACTCCCGCCATATGTTCCCACACATGTCAGACTTTCCATAACTGCGCAGCGGCTTGCGCGGGGGTGTCTGCACTTTGCGGGGCTTTGAATCCAAATGCGCAAAGGAGGTTTTACAACATGTATGTGACTTGGGGACGGGCCACAGCGAGAGTGGCCTGCCGGCCGGATGGAGGAAACACTGGGCAGCTCTGAGCCTGAGGCCTCGGTGGCTTTGTGAGGATGGGGTCAGGGACACTCACAGGGGGTACTGGTGCATACGCCTGTAATCCCAGCTACTCAGGAGGTTGAGATCGGAGGATCAGCCCAGGCAGGAAAGTCCTTGAAACTCCTAGCTCCAGCTAACCAGCAAAAAGCTGGAAGTGTGGCTCAAGTGGTAGCGTGCCAGTCTTGAGTGAAAAAACTAAGGGTTAGGCCCTGAGTTCAAGCCAGAGAGAGAGAGAGAGAGAGAGAGAGAGAGAGAGAGAGAGAGATCGCTAAATTAAAGCACCCAGGACCTGACATGTCAAGTGTGATGAGGGAGGGTGGGAGAGACTGTCACCATGGGCCAGTCCAGGAAGAAGAAAGCAGAAAGGCCAAGAGAGAGCCGGGCATAGCAATGCACACCTGTAATCTCAGCTACTCAGAAGGTGGAGATAGGAAGATCACAGTCCAAGGTTATCACAGACAAAAGAGCAAGACCCCATCTGGAAAACAAATTGAAGCAGAAAGGTTGGGAGTAGAGCTTGAGGCAGGCCAGCTGCCCAGCAAACACAAGACCCTGAGTTCAAACTCCAGAATCCCCCAAAGAAAAGGCAAAGGAGGCCAGGGCTGGGAGGCACCAAGTGCCAGCTGGCAGAAGGGTGAGCAGGTGACACCCGCCCTGCCCTGGCTCTTGCCCAGGAGTTCTGGGGGCCTGAGACCCCTCCTCAGCTCCTGGGGTCCCCAGAAGGGTGGAGGGTAGCCTATGGGCAGTCCTGGTAGGGACTGAGGAGCCCCCCTGGTGTGGTCCCCACCCTCCTCTCTGCTGGCTCCTCTGCCTCGCCTGGACCTCGCCCACCCTCAGGTCACCCTGCGGGAGGGCTGGGGCCTGGACACTCCTGGTCCAGTGTGTTGTCTCCATGTTGTGAGGACAGCTGGAAGGGCGCCAGTGCCCCAAGAGTCACACGGAGTGGGGAGGGGACCCAGCCTGGCCCTGGTGTCTCCACTCTGCTGTCCTGTGCACTTCTTCTAGAAGCTTCTCCTGCCTTTCCCAGAGCCCGGGGCCCTGCCCTCCGCCCCTCAGGTTTTGCCCTCACCTGTCTGGATCTGTTCCTGCCAAGGTCTCAGACATTTCGCACACTGTGGGGTGAGCCGATGTGTTTTGGGGGAGCCCCCAGGGTGTGTGTGAGCAGGGGGGAGGGGAAGGGATGTCTCTGTTGTTTTAGGGGAGCGTCTGTGATGTGTAGAAATCCAGGTGACCTCCCTTCCCTCTTGATGGAGCAATTTCTTTCCCAAGGGACTGAAGGGCATGGGGACGTAATCTTGGAACCCCAATCTGGTCTGGGGGACCCGCATTGCGCTGCCTGTAATTAGGGGTCGATAATGGTATAATTTGCAGCCGTGGCGGGTGGGGAGGGCAGAGCCCGGGTTATAAGCTTATAAAAAGGTAATTATATTTCTTTCTGATCTAGCTCTTGGCCTCCCCGGTCAGATCGGGGTGCCGAGAAGTGTGGGTGGAAGGTTGAACACCAGACTGCATAAACAGGGGTGCTGACAATCCCGGGGGGCAGGGGGCGGCCATGCTGTCTTCTTTTTGGGGGGTCTGGAAGCAGGATCTGAATCGCAGCCAGGGAAAAATTATTTTTTTAAGAAATAAAAATAAAAGGACCCCACAGGGCTCCCAGGTGAACCTAGAAGGGGGTCCTTCCTCCCTCCCCCAAAACAGAGAGACCAGCCAAGATGACTGAGGATGAGGCACCCCAAGACTGAATCTCTAAAGAGGAGACCCGGGGGGGGGGTCTCTTTGCCTTCTGAAGTCTCCTCAGCCCCTTCCCATCCCGAGGGGCCTAGGTGGGGAGACTCTTGTGTCCTTTCTTCCCAGCAGGATGGAATGTTCTAGAAGGGGCTGTGTTGGAGCTGCGAGCACCAGCGCTGGTGGGGGGAGCCGGGAGTTATCTACCTCCATCGGCCACCGTGGGTAATAGATGGAGCTGTGGAAAGCCCTTGGCCCCAGATATAATGGTGTCATGTAATTACAGTAATGAGGCCGCTCAGCGCCCGCTGCCTTTCATCCGGGCGCCCCGGGTCCTCTGTAAACATTAATTAATCCTCATAACTCGGCGATGAGGTAGGTCAGTATCATCAGCCCCATTTCACAGATGGGAGGCTCGGCCCTGGATGGCGCCCCCCCACCCCCGGCCCTGGATGGCGCCCGCAGACGGAGCATGAGGGTGCGCCTCGGGCTCCAAGCCCGAAAGGGGCTCATGTATCCCCGCTGGTGCACAATTGGGGGTCCAACAGCCCCCCCACCACAGCTCAGTCCTGGAGGAGGCTGTGGCTCAGGTCTATAATCTGAACTGCTCAGGAGGCTAAGATCCAGAGGATCAAGGTTCAAGACCAAGGTCAGGCAGAAAAATCGAAGACTCCATCTCCAAAATCACCAGCAAAGCTAGGTGCTAGGGGCTCATGTCTGTAATCCTAGCTACTTAGGAGTTTCAGATCAGGGTTCAAAGCCAGCCCAGGCATGAAAGCCCGTGAGAATCTCATCTCCAATGATGCAGCAAAGAGCCAGAAGTGGAGCTGTGGCTCAAGTGGTAGAGCACCAGCCTCAAGCAAAAAAATACTCAGGCCCTGAGTTCAAGCCTCAAGACCAGCACACACACAAAGATAATAATAAAGATAGAAATAACCAGCAAAAAGTCAGACTGGAGGTGTGGCTCCAGTGACAGAGAGGCAGGCAAGTAAATGTGCAAATCCTGGTACTGCCCAGAGGAGAAGAGGTGTGAGGAGCCGTGCATACACCTGTAATCCTTGCGCTGTAATCCCAGGGAGGCTGAGGCTGGAGGACTGAAAGTTGGGAGAGCGCCTGGGTTACACGGGGGCCATCCAGGTCCTGTCCATGCCATGTCCTGGGGGGTCCATGAAAGGAGGTATTCTTTAGAATACCTGAATCTTTGGTGGGCAGGCAGTGGTGGGGGGGGCAAGGTCAGGCAGTTCCACCAGCCGTTCTGGGACCTGAGGTCACTGAACACCCCCCTTCACTGAACCCTGGGACCTGTGGCTGGCGGGTGACCCTGAAACCATCCATGGCTCAGCAATGGCCGGCAGGGGGCCCTGGCCCCCCAGGCCCTGCTGCCCTGAGGTACTGGGGGAAAAGCGCCAGGGAGGTGGTTCCCCCCACTCCCCCCACTCCTGAGGGGCTCTGAAAGGAAGGCCCTGAGAGATAGAGAGAGAAAGAGAGAGAGCCCCACCTGTCAGGCATGGGCCCAGAGTCTGCCTGGGCAGGTGGCTGGGAGGGTTACACAGGTGAGGAAGCAGAATGCCCAGCCCTGTGCCAGCTCACCTGGGAGTGGAGAAAGGAGAGGAGACCGAGGAAGGGGCTGGGGGCTGGGGCAGAAGTTGGAAAGGGAAGACCAGCCAGTAAAGGTGAAGGTGAGGATGATGGGGGATTTCCTTAGGTGCCTCTCAGCAGGCCTGGTGTGAGCCAGGCGTGGCGGTGCCCTCCTGTAATCCCAGCTGTCAGGAAGCTCATAAGGCAGGAGGAGCAGGAGTGTGAGGCCAGCCTGAGCTATATAGCAAGACCCTATCTCAAAAGCACAACACAATCACTTCTCGGCCTTTTGGCTAAGATCAAGTGTAGTATCTGTTCTTATCAGTTTAATATCTGATACGTCCTCTATCCAAGGACAATATAGTAAGTGGATTTTTGGGCCTCGGAGATGGAATAGGAGCTTGCTCCATCCACTCAAAAAATTTTTTTAAAAAGCACAACACAGACCAAGCAAGCAAGCATGGAGTGAATTCACTCATTCAACAAACACAGAGGCAATTTCATTTTCATTTTTCTTTTGCAACTTTCCAACATTACATGGTGCACACTGAGGATACAAACAAAATGACACAAATCTCATCAAACCCAGGCTTTGCCAGGGAGGCTCCAGAGGCTGGGAGGAATGACAAAGCAGCCAGGCGCTGTGGATCACACCTGTCATCCCAGCTGCTCAGGGGGCTGAGATCTGAGGGTCGCAGTTCAAAGCCAGCCTGGGCAGGAAAGTCTGTGAGACTCTTACCTCCAGTGAACCTCCAAAAACACAGAAGTGGTGCTGTGGCTCAAGTGGTAGAGCACTATCCTTAAGCAAAAGAACTCAGGGACAACACCCAGGCCTTGAGTTCAAGCCCCACGACTGAAGAGTAAAAGTGATGAAGCAGATCAAGGGTCCTGGCTGTGTTATAAAGGGGGTGGTATGGACAGCTCCCCCATGAGCTGGTCTGTGAGCAGAGGCTGGAATGAACTGAGGAAAGCAGACCCTGGACGGGGCAGATGTGACCGAATACATCTTGAGAGGCTGGCGGGGTGGGGGCAGGGAGCGGGGAAGAGGATGATCTGATGGCTGTGGAGAGGCCAGGTCCTCTTCAGGCAGGGGGGGCAGCAGGTGCAAGGGTCCTGTGGTGGCCACGCGGCGGGCACAGAGGCTGGAGCCCTGAAGAGGGAGAGCCACAGGGGCCAGGTGGCCTGTCGATTTCTCCTTCCTGTTTGGGCTGTTTGGCCTGCAGAATGAGGACCTGGCTTGGGCCTGGGGGGGGGGGGTCTGTCGTGGGCACGCTGGCCCCCTTGGCTTGTGGTGGAGGGGCAGGACACAGCCCCAGGGGGACAGGAATGTCTGAGGGGTGCCCTGGCTTCTCTGCTCCCTGCCTCTCTGGGCGGTGGGGGTGGCGCTCGCCCACCTAGCACTGGCCCGGAGGGCTCCTGTGAGTGCCAGCTGAGGGTCCTGCAAGGTGAGCCAGCCAGCCACAGTAGGTGCTGCCCTCTCCGCCCTGTCCTCCCCGCCCTCCCCACACTGGTGTGGCCAGGCTCCCACAAGCACCTTCTCCCGGGCACACAATGAATGCCGTGAACACTGCCTGGGTTTGAACTCGGGGCCGCTGCTGGCTAGGCAGATGCGCCAGCTCCTGAATGCGGGCCTAAGGTATGAACTCGGGGCCTTGCTTCTCCCTGCTTTGTGCTCACAGCTGCTGCTCGGCCACTTGAGCCACCGCTCTAGGCCAGCTTTTTGCTGGTTGTTTTTGGAGATGGAGTCTTGGGGAGTTTTCTGCCCTGGCGTGGGCTGTAAATCCCTCTAACGTGTGCTCTGCGTGGCGGCTGGGGGCCAGGCATGCGCCACCACACCGGGCCACTGGTCGAACATGGGGTCTTACGGAGTCTTCACTCTGCCCAGGCTGGCCTCCAATTGTGACCCTCCAGCTCTCTGCCTCCCAAGGAGCTCAGATGACAGGCTCGGGGTGCCACCTCTGGTGGGCTTAATGGTTCTGGAGAATGTGTAGCATCCAAAAACGTGGGGGCCTTTAGGTGTCGGGTTTTCAGGGGAAGAAGAGGGAGGCAGCACGCACATTCTCGTTCTTTGAGAGGTAAACCCCTCATCCGAGCACCAGGAGTTCCTGTGTTTGGGAAGAAAAGAAGAAAAAAGACATTCTCTGTAAAAATTCAGAAAACACACAAAAGCTGTAGATGGCTGTAGACTCTGCTGCGGTGGGGAGAGGGGAGGGGAGTATTGATTCCCTCGCGATCGTGTCACTAACAAACCGTGATTATCTACTCCCTCACAGCAGCGCGGGAAACGCACACCTGATGCTCCGAGTGAAAACAGATTTTATTTCGTGGAAAACAGTGTTTATCGCCAAGGAGTCGTGACAAGCGCGCTCCGTCTGTGCGGGAGGGAGGGCGGGTGCTCACTTTGCCACTCAGAGGAACGCACTGCAAAGAAAAGGAGGCTGAGATGTGAGGATTGCGGTTCAAAGCCAGCCCCAGACAGGAAAGTCTGGGGGATACTTATGGCCAATGAACCAGGAAGTAGCACTGTGGCTCAAGTGATAGAGCGTTGAGCACAGAGGCTCAGGGGCAGTGGCCGGGCCCTGAGTTCCAGGGCCCGCACCAAATTCAGCGGGGCCTCAGCCTCCCCCCCCTCCCCACCCCCCCCATCCAGCACCAGACCTGGTGAGATTCAGGGGCCTGGTTCCCTCTGCTCCCTTCCCTGTGTGTCCTCCTCTTCTCCCCTCCCCACAAGCTGGCCACCCCAATGCTGTGTGTGAGGAGGTGGCAATGGTGGGGAGTCCCCAGGAATGGTGGGAGCCCCACAGGCAGAATCTGACCAGGCAAGAGGTGTGGGAGCCCAGCATGCTCCAAGCGGGAGCCTGTGTGTGTGTGTGTGTGTGTGTGTGTGTGTGTGTGTGTGTGTGTGTGTGTCTGTCTGTCTGTCTGTCTGTCTGTCTGTTTCTGTGTATGGCGGTCCTGGGGCTCGAACCCAGGGCCTGGGGCCTGGGCCTGAGCTTTTTCACTTACAGCTGGCGCTCTGCCCTTGGGCCACAGCTCCACGTCTGGTTTTCTGCGGGTTCCCTGGAGGTGAGGGTGTCGCGGCTTTCCTGCCCGGGCTCCTCCACCCTCGGCCGCAGCCTCCCAGGGTGGCCGGCCTGGGGGAGCGCGCGCGCCGCCCGGTGCGGGGTGCGGGGTGCGGGGTTCGGGCCTGGCCGGCGGCGCGCGGGGTGTGTGGGGTTCCGGGGTGCGGGGTCCGGCGGGCTCCGGGGTGCTCGCGGCTGCTCCCCGGCCGGCGCCGGCACCTGGCCCCCGGCGGGCGGATCACAATTATTGGGAGAGGTTAGGAGAAAACCATTAGCAAAGCCGCGGCTTGCGAAAGCGGCGGCGGGCGGCGGGAAAACGCGGGCCGGATCGCGGCGGGGCGCGGGCCAGGGCGGCGGGGCACGGGCCCGGGCGGGGGGACGCGGGCCCGGGCGGCTCCCCCGGGCCCTCGCGGGGGTTCCGGGCCCAGCGCTCCGCGGCCGCCGCGGCTCGGGCCGGCGAGACCGCGCCCCCTGCCGGGTGCGCGCGGGATCGGCGCCGCCTCCGCAAGGGCACTGCGGGCCTGGGACTCGCTCGAACTCAGTGCCATCCAGTGCTGTCTCTGAGCTTTCCCGCTCAAGGCTAGCGCTCCACCACTTGAGCCACAGGGCCACTTCCAGTTTTCTGGTGGAGATTAGAGTCTCACGGACTTTCCTTCCCTATCTGGCTTTGAACCGGGATCTTCAGATCTCAGCCTCCTGAGTAGCCGGGATAACAGGCGGGGGCCACCAGCACCCAGCTCTTCTGACTTTTCTTGTTCCCGCAGGTTCAGGACTTGCACTTGCCAGACAGGTGTTCTACCTCTTGAGTCTTCCTTTTTTTCTCTATTTTCATTTTCTGTCAGTTGTGGGGATTGAACTCAGGGCCTGGGCACTGTCCTTGAGCTCTTTGTGTTCAAGGGTAGTGCTCCACCACTTGGGACCACAGCTCCACTTCCAGTTTTCTGGTGAAGATAAATGGAGATTAGAGTCTCACAGATTTTCCTGCCCTGGCTGGCTTTGAACCATGATCCTCAGATCTCAGTCTCCTGAGTAGCTGGAATAACAGGCATGAGCCACATTTCATTCTTTTATTAAAAAAAAAAAAACACAACAACTTGTTGCACTCAGATGGATTCTCAGCGCCTTTTAGCTTCCTAGGCAAACCCTGGATGGCTGGAGCCAGTCCTTTAGTTTATATTTTGTTTCTGAGCTAGGACCTCACTAACTTGTACCCATGCTGACCTTGAACTTGAGATTCTCTTGCTTCTGCCTCTGGTAGTTGGGATTACAGGCATCTGCCACACTGCCCCGCTGAGGAAGTCCGGTGTATAAGGCAGGTTCTCACACTTAACACTGGTCACAAATAACCCAGAGCTCCTGAACCGGGGGCGGGGGGGGGGACCGGGGGGGGGCAGCCCTCCGTCCCATGGCACAGCCGGTGCTGGCTATGCATTCGGTATTTTCCCAGCTCCCTCTGTCACCTGCCTGGGTTGCATGCGGAACATGAAGTTGTGGCTATGCTCTGGAGACTGCTCAGCGCTTGCTGACCCCGCCCGGCCTGGCCCAGTGGCCAGCGGAATGGATGGGAGAGGCACACCTGGCCTTGCCTTTCTTCATCCCCCACCCCCCCCAAGAGGTTGGTTCTGGCACCAACGTTCACCAAATGGTAAAAAGAGATAAGAGGCATCCCCCAGGGAAGGAAGCCCAAACCAAGCAGGAAGCGGCGCGGGTAAACCGCCGCGGCACCCGGGCAGGCCCAGGCCAGGGAGAGGACAACCTGGCCAGCCCTGGAGAGTGCGAGGGCAGCCACTGAGTCCGGGCCCAGCGAGAGGTCCGTGCCGATGATCCTCTGGGCTCTGGATCAGGAGGCGTCTGTGTGGATGCGAGGACAGAGAGGAGGACAGACAGGAGGCCCTGAGCCCCTGCAGGTTGGAGAACTTGCACTCCAGTCCTTGCAGCCTGGCATGGAGAGACACAGACTGACACACGTGGATGGATGGATAGATGGATGGACTGATGGACGAGGATGGACAGACAGAGGAAGAATAAGGGGAGGTGGAGGCAGAGCAGGAGGAGAGGGTGGAGGGAGGGCAGATCCTGGCTTGTACTTATAGTTTAAGAACATAAGTTAAGCTCCTTTAAAAAATGTTTTTAAATTACATTTTTGTGCTGATTCTGAGGTTTGAGTTCAGGGCCTGGGCTCTGTCCCTTAGCCTTTCATTCCAGCCTGGGCTCTACCATCACATCTCCACACCCTGGCTTTTTAAAAAATGAGTTGGGGGGCGGGGGCTGGGAATATGGCCTAGTAGCAAGAGTGCTTGCCTCGTATACATGAAGCCCTGGGTTCAATTCCCCAGCACCACATATGTAGAAAATGGCCAGAAGTGGCGCTGTGGCTCAAGTGGTAGAGTGCTAGCCTTGAGCAAAAAGAAGCCAGGGACAGTGCTCAGGCCCTGAGTCCAAGGCCCAGGACTGGCAAAAAATAAAATAAAATAAATTGAGTAGCTAGGTAGTAGCTAGGTAGGCAGGCACTGCGATTAAGCTCCTTTTAATTCAATCCATTGGCCCCCTGATCCAGCCTTGTGTGTACGTGTGTGTGTGTGTGTGATGTGTGTGTGTGTGTGAACATGCAGAGTGGAAGGCGGAGGCCCCTTGGTGTCCTGAGGTTCCTCACTGTCGGGGGAGTTAGGGGACTGGAAACAGGGGAGTCCAGTCCTGGCTGAGATGGGGGGAGCAGGGGGTCCAAGAAAGGAGGAAGTGCAGATCAGAGCTGCAGGGGACAGAGGCTGGAGGGGGAGGCAGGGAAGATTCCTGGGCACAGGGGAGCCTGGGGGTTCAGGGGGCAGGGAGGGAGGAACCCCTGTACTGGCTCCGCCTGGCACGCCTGCCTTCCCACCACAGACACGGAAAAAATAATGTTCATCCCTATCCCACGCTCTTTCTGCTTGAATGCCCCTCCCTCCCTCTCCCTCTTTCCCTCCCTCACTCCTTCTCCCTCCCTCCCTTCCCCCCCTCTTTCTCTTGCTCTCTCTTTCTCTCTCCCCCCAGTTTAGGCCTCAGCCAGCTTTTTCCTGTGTGAGGGCACTGGCAGTTCACACCTGCAGCCCTCACTGCTTGGGAGGCTGAGATCTGGAGAACCCCAATGGAGGCCATCCCCAGGCAGGAAAGTTCCAGAAACTCCATCTCCATAGAGGAAACCTGGTGTTGCGGTGTATGCCTTTAACCCCAGCTATGGGAAGCCTAAAATAGGTAGATCTCGGTTCTGGCTCTTAAAAATCACTAGCAAAAAGAACCCCCCCCCCCAAAAAAAAAAAAAAACAGGGCTGGATGCATGTGGCTCAAGAGCCTCCCTAGCAAGACCACGGCCCTGTGCTCACACCCCAGAATCATGGAAAATAACACAACAGGGCTGGGAATGTGGCTTAGTGGTAGAGCGCTTGCCTAAGCATGCATGAAGCCCTGGGTTCAATTCCTCAGCACCACACAAACAGAAAAAGTCAGAGTGGCGCAGTGGCTCAAGTTACTAGAGCGCTAGCCTTGAGCAAAAAGAAGCTCAGGGACAGTGTCCAGGCCCTGAGTTCAAGCCCCAGGACTGGCCAATAAATAAATACATAAAAATACTTCTAGCTAGGCCCAAGCCTTGCATATACAGAGCTGGGATGGGACTGTGGGGTGGGGGCGCAGGGGGGCAGGGGGTGACAGGTATGGAGGTGTAGTGAGGTGGGCGCCTGCCTGGGGAGTCCATGTCACAGTGCTGGGGCTTGGAGGGGATGGGAAGGGGTGTGGTCACTTGTGCCCTCCCTGACTCATGGCCTGCAGGCAGAGGGATGCCAGTCGGTGGTGGGCGTCTCTTTCTGGAAGTTCAACCTGCTGTGCCTGGGGCCAGCACCCAGCACTCGCCTGGGGAAGCTGTGGGCTCCGGCCCGGCAGGAGCAGACAGCTCGGCCTATCCAGCCCCAGCTCTGTTTTGGCAATTCCAGGCCTAGCTGCCTTTGATTTATGGGCTGGGAGGGTGGGCAGAAGGAAGGTTCCAGAGTGCCCTGAGCCTGTGGGAATTCATGTCACACTTGACTATTTTGTCTAAGGCTAATATTGTTCTTCTGTAGGGGGTGGGGGAACCCTGGACCTGCCCTGCTGGCCTTACTGTTTGGGGAACAGGGTGGGTGCGGTGGGGGTGGGCAGAGGGGAGGGGGCGTGTGGGGATGGGCTGGGTGCAGTGGGGATGGGCAGGGGGCAAGGGCCCGTGGGGGGATGGTCCCACTGCCCTCCTCTGAGGTGGGCTGGGCAGGACCCCCTGTCTGAGGTTGGCCTCTTATCAGGACTGGCAGGACTGGGTAGACACTCCTGAGCGCCCTGTGGCACTCAAGCCCCTGAGGCTGGGCCCAGGGCTGTGCTGCCCACTGGTGGGCGTTTCTTCTGGTCCTGTTCCTCTCAGCATTTTGCAGTTTATGAGGCTCTCCGGGCCTGGCAGCCTGCGTCGTTCCTTCTCGATCCTCTCACTCATTCCTCTCCTGCTCACCTCACCCGTGCTTCCTGAGTTCCTGGTGGGCTCTAGCTTTGCTCCGGTTAGCTCAGAACCCTTCCCCCCCCCCAAAAAAAAAAGACACAGGCACCAACTGGGTGCAGGTGCTCACACCTTTAATCCCAGCACCTCAGAAGGCCTAGATCTGCAGGCCGAGATTCGAAGCCACCCTGGGCAGGAGATTCTGTAAGTCTGTGAGGCTCTTATCTCCAATTAACCACCAGAAAACTGAAAGTGACGCTGTGGCTCAAGTGTAGAGCACCAGCCTTGAGCAAAAGCAGCTCAGGGACAGAGCCCAAGCCCTGAGTTCAAGTCCAGGACTGACACACACATGAAAGAACAACAACAACAAAAAAAACCACAGGCACCTTGGCCATGTCAGAGGGAGACAGGCATAGACTAGAGAAAGGAGAAGGCTAGGCAGGAAGGGCAAAGGGGTACTCAGAGGCCCTTCTTCAGTTGCACCATATTGCTGGCACCGACAGCAGCCCCACTCAGCCTCTTGGGTTCAGAAGAGGCCCAGGGCTTGGCAAATACTTATCACTGACAAAGCTGACAACAGGTAGGTAGGTGGGTGTCTCATCCCCAAACAAGCTCACTTTCCACCCATCACCAAGCCCCTGCTTCCCTCCCTCCCAGGAGGAAATGACACCTCACTAAGCAAGAGGGTGACGGGAAAGTCCTGCCCGGGCCTGTGCCTGCCTCCTCCCGGATGAGCGGCCAGGAGCCTGTCTTCCCCTCTTCCTGTCTCCAATCAAGGGGAATGAAGGAGGCTCCTGTGTCTCCGCGCAGTAGCTGTGGCCCGTGGGCCTGATCTGTCCTGAACCAAATGACAAGAATGAAGCCAGAGTGCAGTGGCTCACGCCTGTAGTCCTAGCCACTCAGGAGACTGATATCCAGAGTTTGCTGGTTGCTGGTGCTCTACCATTTGAGCCACAACTCCAGTCTGGCTTTTTTTTTTTGCTGGTCATGTTGGAGATAAGAATCTTGCAAACTTTTCTGCCCCCATCGGCTTTGAACTGTGAAGCTCCAGACCTCAGCCTCCTGAGTTGCTGGGATTACAGGTGTGAGTCACTGGTTCCAGGCCTGGAAAGCAGGGGTCAGGCCTGGGGCTGAAAGCCTCTCCAGCGGGAGGGTAGGCCTCCCCCAGCAGGGAGCAGGGCTCCAGGGTGTGGTCCTCCCCTGGGCACGGAGGCGCCGAGGGCTGAGACGTCCCCTCCCCACACGGTCACCACAGCCTTTGGTCTTGATAAGTGGATGATGTGACTCATGGCTTTGGACGGAGTGGCAAAACCACAGTCTGCCTCCTGATCCTGCACTGGGGACAGAGGCAGCCACGAACCCACCGGGTCTCTGCCATGGGGACAGCAAGCTGGCGAAGTGCAGAAGCCCATGCAGCCCGGGACAGGGTGGGTCCAGGGGGAGCTCAGGCAGGCCTCGATGGATTTTTGCTCTGTGTGTGTGTGTACATGCATGTATGTGTATGCATCTGTGGGTGTGTGGGTTGGGCGTGTGCATTCATGTGTGTGGGTGTGTGCGGGCATGTGCGTGGTGTGTGTGCACATATATATGTGTGCATGCATTGTGTGCATGCATGTGTGTGGTGTGTGGGCTTGGGTGTTTGTGCATGCATGTGTGTGTGCATGCACGTGTGTTGAGGCAGGATCTCCTTATGTTATCCAGGCTGGTTTCAAACTTGAAATCTTCCCATCTGGGTCTCCCGAGGCTGGGCTTACAGAGGTATGTCACCACACGGGTGTTTTTCTGGTTTTCAGTACTGGACAGGAACCCAAGGCCATGGACAGGCCAGAAAAGTACTGTACGGCAGCCTGCTGCAACCCCAGCCTTCTTGAGAGGTAGCTTTGTCCTGGGTTTGAGGGAACTGATTCTTCCTGGGTCTAAGATGAGGTGTATGGGGGGGGGGGGCAGGCAGCTGTGCAGATAAAGCCGTCCACATCATGGTAGCCAGGAAGCAGAAGGGGGGGAGACACAAAGGGAGAGAGAGACAGAGAGAGAGAGAGAGGGAGAAAGAGAGAGAGAGAAGGGAGGGGAAGGCAGGAGGGGAAAAGGGAAGACTGGAGCAAAATACACTTTGGGAGCCCTAACCACAGAGACCTACTTTCTCCAACCAGGTCCCACCTCCTAGCCCACTCCGCTATGATGTCATCAGTGGACAAACCCATTGGAGGAGCCAGAACCCCCATGACCCAATGCCCTCTCAAGGCCCCGCCTCCAGGCATTGGTGCATCAGGGACCAAGCCTTCTACCCAGAGGTTTGGGGACAGTTCAAATCCAGAGCCCAGCCAGGGGACTTTTCTGCTTTTCTGCTCCTGGCGGTGGAATTCCAGGCACTGGGCAGAACACGCAAATGCCACAGGGGTTGATGTCTGAGGCAGGAGTCACTGATGGAGTGGAACAGAGGTGGCCCCAAGGCATAGGAGTAGCAGGCAGGGACAGATCGAGCACTGTGCCATTTGAGTCTTTTCTTTGTTTTTACTTTGTCCTTCAGGTGGGGTCTCTCACTTTTACCCCAGGCTGTCACTGGAACATGACCTTCTTACCTCTTCCTCCAGATTATCTGGGATTACAGGTAAATCCTGCCATGCCTGGCCCAGCCTTGTACTCTTGATCTTCCTGCCACCACCTCTAGCATGCTGGGATTGTACATCCTCCAGGTTTTATAATCTGAATTTAATTGTGAGGAAGCACCAGACAGAGCTGGCCTGGAGGCGGGAAGACATGATGAACCCTGTTGGGAGGTGACGGAGGGCAAAGCCCAGGGTGCTGGTCCCAGTGAAAGGAGATGAGTGAGCCCTGGAGGGGGAGAAAAGGGTCAGAACCTTGAAATTAGAACAATGAAACCTGTTGGGATAGGGCTGGCAAGGCCTGCTGGAGGAGGCGGGTGGTTGGGATACATTGTAAACATGTGTGGAAATGTAACAATGAAATCAGCCCCATGCAACTCATGTCAGCTAGTAAAACAGAAAGCCAATTAAAGAGAAAGAACAGCTTAAGAACCAAGCCAAGTGAGAGTAGCCTGTTGTCTCCTGGGCTGGAGAAAAAAAAAAAGAGCAGAACAATTAGAGAAATTCAAATAGAGTTTGCAGACCAAGCAAGCAATGGTCTTCCTTGCTTTTACTCATTGTACCATGTAAGATGTTAATCTTTGTATGGTTATTGCTGTTGTTGTTGTTGTTATATTTTTTGCCAGTGCTTGCTCATGGCTGGCATTCTACCACTTGAGCCATGCCTCCAGCCCAACTTTTTGCTGGCTAACTGCAGAAGGAGTTTCACAGATTTTTCTGTCCTGGCAGGCTGGCTTGAACACAATCTTCCAATCTCAGCCTCCTGAGCAGCTAGGATGACAGCTGTTAGCCACCGAGACTCTGCTGATTGTGGTGGTCAAGTCTGCCAAGTCTTGGCAGTGGAGACATGGAGGAGGGGGCAGAGGGCAGAAAGTTTGGGGCTCAGTGATGGAATGTGGGTGAAGGACACAGTGACCCCCACCAGGTAGCTGGAGGCCCAGGGAGTCAACTCCACCTCCTGGGTGGCTGCAATTGTAGCCATGAACTACCATACCTGGCTGAGGAGTCTGCCCTCCTCTGCCTCAACCAGGGCTGTGCTGTGCTGTCTTGTTCCAGCATTTTCCCTCCTGCGGGGTGCCAGTGCTGGGGCTGCCGGAAGGCTGGGCTCTACACTGAGTTCCGCTCCCCATGGTGGAATAACAACCTGCCATTCATGTTGTCTCGTGGGACAGCCAGTCCACAGTCTACCTGGTCATGGTCCACTGACCAGGGCCTCTGGGGAGAGCGGCAGCTTGGAGCCGGGCTGCACAGCTCTGACTTCTGTCCCAGGCTTGAGCTGCAGCTCCACTTCTGGCTTTTTGCTGCTTCCTTGGAGACAAGAGGTGCATGGATTTTCCTGTCTGGGCTGGCTTCAAACCGTGATCCTCAGATCTCAGCCTCCTGAGTAGCAGGGAGGACAGGGGTGCCACCCTGTGATTGGCTAAAGCTCTTGTGGAGGTGAGGGATGGGGTGGGTGTGGCCGGGGTCCCCTGGCCCCGGTCCTCCTGCCAGCACTGGAGCCCCTCTCTGGGGCTGGACCTGGCTCTGTGTCTCCTGCCCCGCCGCCCTGCCTGGAAATCGCTTCTCCATAAACAACGCTGCTGGCCTGCGGAACGTAAACAGCAGCTGCGGGCAGCAGGGGCAGCCATGGGACCCGTGGGCCAGGCTGCCCCCAATTACCACTGTCAAAGGGCCTGTGGGGCCCTGGGGCGCCCCCAGGTGGGGGCATAGGTATGCCAGCCTCCCATGCTCTGGGAGACCATGGCAGCCCTCAGGCTACCTTCCCCTCTCTGGCAGCCCATCCTAGGTTCTAGAACATTCTCCTCGATCTCTATTTTGAGTCAGCTCTCCAAAGCCCTGGGCTGTGAGGTTGGGGGATGTGGGTTGAGATTGAAGGCAAAGAATGAGCCAGGGGCTAGCATTCTTGGGGCCTGGAGGATGGGTTATTTGAGGGGTTTGCTTGTTGTTTGAGGTCAAAGCCCCCCCCCTCCCTCCTAGCCCAGACTGGCCTCAAACGGGAGGTCCTCCCCACCTCAGCCTTGGAGCGCTGGGATTACAGGTGTGCACCGCCACGCCCAGCTGCCGCTCATTTCTGAGTGTACAGCTTGTTTTGGGCGACAGGTTGGTGCCTGTGGGGACGGTGTGTCAAGGATCATGATAGATGGTTCTGGAACATGCTGGAACCGTGCCGGTCACACCAACCAAACATCATACAGTATCTGTGGTGCCTCTGCTCTGGGTTAGGTCTGAAAGGGAGGCCACCGAGCCCCATTTACCGAACAAGGGGCAGGGGCACAGCCCGAGGGCAGCGATATAACCCAGGCAACACACTGCCCCGGCCAGTTCTCCATCAGAGAAACCAAGCATCCAGCTGCCTTCCTCTACATTCCTCCCCCTCCCCCTCCCCCTCCCTTCCCCTCCTCTTTCCCCTCCTCCTCCTCCTCCCAGGCTTTTTTTTTTTTTTTTTTTTTTTTTTTTTTTTTTTTTTTTGCGCCAGGCTTGGACTCAGGGCCTGAGCACTGTCTCTGCCTTCTTTTTGCTCAAGGCTAGCACCTCTGCCACTTGAGCCACAGCGCCACTTCCGGCTGTTTTCTATATATGTGGTGCCAGGGAATCGAACCTAGCTAGGGCTTCATGTATACAAGGCAAGCACTCTTGCCACTAGGCCATATTCCCAGCCCCTCTCAGATGTTCTTGATGGCACAATTCTAGAAAAATCTCAGCAGGCCCAGGAGCAGGCCCTTGGGCCTCCTGGGCTTAGAGGTTAACCGACTTTCTCCAAGTCCTTCCCTCAGGCTTTTGTTTTCAATGCCAGTTCTGGGACTTGAGCCGGGGTCTTGTGCTCTTCTCTAACTTCCTTGCTCACATATGGCATGCTACCATTTGAGAAACAGTTTCACTCCCAGCTTTTTGCTGTGTAATACCTGGGCTGGCTTTGAACCTCACACCCTCAGCTCTCAGCCTCCCGGGTGGCCAGCTAGGATCAAAGGCATGAGCCACGGACAGGGCCCGGCCTTCGCTGACTGCGCAGGTACCTTGTCAATGGAACCACTTCCCTGGCCCTTTGCACTTGAAATGTTTTATAGATAGGGTCCCTCATTTACCTGAGTCTACCCTGGGACTGCAATCCTCCCTGCCTATAGAACAGCTTGTATTACAGGCGTGAGTTACCTCACTGGACTCTACCTTGCTTTTATCTGTGGGGTGCTGCCCCTCTGAAGTCTTACCACCCAGGGGAGCAGGTTTTCCTGCTGATTTAGACAGGAGAAGTCCCCCCACCCCATGATAGGCATTCAGGAGCCTCCGGCCCCCTAGCTGCAGGAGGCTGGGCAGAGGTCCCTGGCCTCCCGGGATTCCGGCCCCACCCGACCAGTGGACCTGGCCCCCTGCCTCCCTTTGCTTTTTGTGTGTGTGTGCCAGTCCTGGGGCTTGAACTCAGAGCCTGAGCACTGACCCTGAGCTTCTTTTGCTTAAGGCTAGCTCTCTGCCACTTGAGCCACAGCACCACTTCTGGCCTTTTCTGTGTATGTGATACTGAGGAATTGAACCCAGGGCTTCATGCATGCTAGACAAGCACTCTACCACTGAGCCACATTCTCTGCCCCTGCCTCTCTTTGAATCCCAGCTCTGGACAATTCCAGGAGCTCTGTGTGCCTCCACAGGTTTAGTGTGTTTGTGGTAGTGCTGGGCATTGAACCTGCAGCTTTGGATGAGACAAGTGTGTTGCCCGCCTCAGACCGCACCAGCCCCAGCCCCTGGTAGGAGAGGAGTTAGTCCCAGTCTCACCCGCAGGCCTGGGTGACTCCCGCCGGCACTGGCGCCGAGCTGCAGCCCACAAAGCCAGAACCGCCCAGGGAGCTGGAACCGGGGTGCTGGACAGAAGCCAAACGACAGTGCAGAGAAGGACCGGTGCATGCAGGCCGGGGCAGCAGGCCCCCACCAGCCCCCTCTGGGGTCAGCCCAAGGTCCTGCGGGGAGGGGAGAGGCTATGGCCAGGGACAGGGGTACACTCCAATCTGGGGTCCCCAATGGAGGACAGGGAAGATGGGCTGTGGGTCCTGGAGAGACAGCCTGACAACCTGGGGGCTTCCTGGTAGAGGCAGCACGTGTATCTCACCATGCTTGTCCCATGGAGAAAGCAGGGTTCACCAGGCTCTCTGTGGCCTCCATGCTCCATACCCGAGGCTCAGGGCTTGACAACAGAAGTGAGAAGTGAGGGCCTCTAGGCCATGGGGGTCCCCCTGGGTCTAGAGCTGTCCCTCTTCCTGCTGCCCGGTGGACATGAGCTCTGACCTTAGGCATAGACCTGGTTCTGTGGGGGCCCCATTAGCACCCGCATGTGGCCAGCCTCCCAGGACCAAAGCTGGGAACTCGGGCCAGCAGGGGCCCAGGGCCCATCTAGAGCGACCATCACAGCCTTGTGTGGGTGCCCCAACCCCCGGTGCCGCCGACCCCGCAGTCACACCACAGCCCAGCCACCCGAGCCGCTCCACAACATGTAACCCAGGTCTTCCTGCTCCACCACACTCCGCTGTTCCTGGTGATTTTTTCCCCCACTGAGCACAGTATCTGGGAGTTCTTTCTATTTTGGTATCCAGAGCTCTTTCTGCCTCTCCCCACCCCCCACACTGTCTCCATCATCCCTCCTCCTCTTCCTCCTCGTCCTCCTCTTCCTCCTCCTCTTTCTTTCTTCTTCTTCTTCTTTTTTTTTTTTTTTTGTATTGCCTAGGGTTTGAACTTGGGGCCTGGGCCCTCTCCCTGAGCTTTTTTCCTCAAGGGTGATGCTCTACCACTTGATCCACAGCTCCACTTCTGGTGAGAGAGAGAGAGAGAGAGAGAGAGAGAGAGAGTGTGTGTGTGTGTGTGTGTGTGTGTGTGTGTTTAACTAGAGGTAAGAGTCTCACAGACTTTCCTGCTCAAGCTGGCTTTGAACCACAATCCTCAGATCTCAGCCTCCCGAATGGCTGGAATTATAGGCATGTGCACCAGCACCCACTCTTTCTAGTCTTTGTTTAGGGAGACTAACTTTTTGCTTGTGACACAAGTTAGAAATGTTCTGGCATTTGACTTTGCGATGCTCTCTTTGTAATGCCACTCTCCTTAATATCACTAACTGAATTGCTTATGTTTTCTGGCTCTGGGGTTTCTGTGTTTTGGTTTTGTGATTCTGGGAACTGAACGTAATCACGCCCCTTGCTCAGCAAGGCCACTAATCTTTGAGCCCCGTCCCCAGCTTTTTGCTTTGTTTGACTTCCCTTTTCTGATAGGGTCTCATACTTTTGCCCCGGCTGGACTCAGACTACGATCCTCCTATCTACACCTCCCAGGGAGCCGGGATGACAAGCATGAACCTTGATGCCCGGCTTGCTTGTTGAGATAGGCGAATAGCACCCTAACAATCCAGCCTGGCTTGGTCTTGAACTGAGACCTACCTCCCAAGTAGCTGGGATTCCAGGCATGTCCCACCATACCAAGCCCTGGATTTTCCCCACCGCCTGGCTTTCTCCACCTTGTAGGCATAGCAGAACTTGTTCATGTGTTTGCTTCAGGCTATTGCTGTGGGCATCTGAGTGGCAGATGCGTCTGGAAACTTCCGTGGTGTGCTGGTGAGGAGCAGCTCCCACTGTTTTGGTTTCCAGATGGCTTCATGGTCATGCCAAAGGCTTTTTTTATAGAGCAATTCCTCCCCTTGCCGACGCCTGGGCGCCTCGCGCGTGTCCTGGGATTTCCGCTCCGTGCTTGTCCTGGGAACGGGCCGAACACGGCCACTGCCTCCTCCGGGAAGTCGTCCTGGGTGGCCCTTCACCTCTGTGTCCTGAGCGAGTGTCCATTATGCTCACCTGACCCCGCAGGAGCATCCTGGGGACCTTCAGGACCAGCCTGAAGTCAGACAAGGCTGCAGCTGCGCATCACAGGCTAAGAGCCTGGGGGCAGGGCCTGTGCCTGGCCAGTGTCAATCACAGGCCCCGTGGGGCCTGGCTGGCTGGTCCCTCCTGTCCCGTCCCAACCCCAGAGGCCTGCCCTTAGCCTCGTGGGGGCTCCCTCGGCCCCAGCCCCCCACTACTGCCCCTGAGCCCCCAGGGGATGACCATACAGAGTGGCTGAGGCCCAGATCTCCACTCCAGGACGACAACCCTCTAGATGCCTCCTGATAGCTGCCATCCTGATCTCTTGGACCCTGGACCCCCACCAGCCCCCCCCCCCATACACTGGGGCCACTTCACCGCCTACACAGGATCCTTGGGCCCAAACCTCTCTCCATGCGGCCCACATGGATCCTGCACTGCCCAGGCAGCAGTGGCAAGACCCTGCCCAGTGCCCACCTGTAATCCCAGCCACTCAGAAGGCTGAGAGCTGACCATCTGGGTTCAAAGCGAGCTGGGCCAGGAAAGCCCTTGAGACTGGTATCTTCAGTGAACAACCAGAAAACTGGAAATGGAGCTGGGGCTCAAAGTGGTAGAGCATTAGCCTCGAGCGAAAGAGCTCAGGGACAGTGCCCAGGCCCTGAGTTCAAACCTCATAACATGCACAAAAAATGTTTTTTAAGTTTTTAAAGTTTAGAGTGGAGCCAAGCACTGGTGGCTCATGCCTGTAATCCTAACTACTCAGGAGGCTGAACCTGAGGGTCATGGTTCAAAGCCAGCCAGGGCAGGAAAGTCCGTGAGACTCCTATTTCCCATTAACCACTAGAAAACCGAAAGTGGCTCCCCATGACCGACAAAGCAAAAGAATAGCTTTGAGTAGAAAGGGTGTCCCACCCTGCACCCTGCAGTGCAGCAGGGCTGAGGTCACGGCTGGCTAGCGGCTCCCCAGTGCTGACCACAGAATCCCCTGAGAGGCGGAGACATCTTCAGTGGCAACATTTGGGTGAAAAATTCCTACCCACCAGTACCTTGGGGAGGCTCGGGGAGAGAGCACCCACAAATCTAGTTTATGTGCCGGGAGCACACCATCACAGAGAATAGGGGGGACATGCCCCAGCCGTGCAGAAAGAAAGAAGGGACCCTGTGCCAGCCCTGCAGAGAGAGGGGGAACCCTGTCCCATCCTTGCAGAAAGAGAGAGGAGGGACTCCACCCTGGCCCCACAAAGAGAGGGGACCCCACCTCAGCCCTGCAGAGAGAGGGAGCCCAGCCCTGTGGCCTCCTGTAAAGTTTGGGCCACGAAGAGGTCCTCCATGTGGGGGACCCCCATGCTAACAGCCCTGACTTCCTGACTCAGTGTTTGTTCTTCACTTTTCGAAGGCAGCACCCCACTTCCAGTCACCACAATCAAGGGGCTGGCTATATCAATTGTCAGTCTGTCAGCCTGTCTTATTTGTGTGTCTGCCTGTGTAACTCCCTGTCTGTGTGCCTGTGTACCTGTGTCTGTGTGTCTTTCTGTGTGTCTGCCTTTGTGACTGCCTGTGTCTGCCTGTCTGTGTGTCTGCGTGGGTCTGTCTATTTGTGTGACTCTGCCTGTGGTACTATGTGTCTGTCTGTGTGACTGCCTGTCTGCCTGCCTGCCTATGTGTCTTTCTATGTCTGCCTATCTGTGTGTCTGTCTATGTGACTGCCCGTCTATGTGTTTGCCTGTCTTTCTGCCTGTCTGTGTGTGACTTCCTGTCTGCCTGCCTGTCTGCATGTCTGTCTGCCTGTCTGTCTGTTTGCCTGTGTGTCTGTCTGCTTCTCTGCCTGTATGTCTGTATATCTATCTGCCTGTCTGTGTGTGTGTCTGCTTATCTGTCTGCCTGTGTGTCTGCCTGTCTGTGTGTGACTTTCTGTCTGCCTGCCTGTCTGTGTGTCTGTCTGTTTGCCTGTGTGTCTGCCTGTCTGTGTGTGTGTCTATCTGCCTGTCTGTATATCTATCTGCCTGTCTGTTTGCCTGTCTCTGTGTGTGTCTGCCTGTCTGTCTGTTTGCCTGTGTGTCTGCCTGTCTGTATGTCTATCTGCCTGTCTGTGTGTCTATCCGTCTGTCTGTCTGTGTGTCTGTCTGTCTGTGTGTCTATTTGCCTGCCTGTCTGTCTGTGTGTCTATCTTCCCATCTGTTTGCCTCTCTATGTGTCTGTCTATGTGTCCATTGGGGGACACAAGAGGAAGTGGATGATTCTGTTTCTCTCTGTCTGTCTGTCCATCTCTGTCTCTGACTCTGTCTCTCTCACCCCAGGGAATGAGGAAGGAGGTCACCCTTGGAAGAGCATGGGGAGAGGCTAGGGCTCCTGGGCAGGTGACACGGATTTGGGGCACTGGTGGCAGCGCTTGGTTGCACACTGCTCCAGAGGAAGCTGTGGCTGGGTCCTGTCAATCATCTGCCCCTCTATGGACAGGGCCCGCCCCCAGGTGAGCAGAGACCCAATGAGACTAGGAATGGGTGCCTCAGGGTGGGGCAGAGCCTCGCCCACCCAGTGTGGGTGCCTGGCTGCCCGGGTGGATTGTGGAGGACTCAAGGGTATAAAAGGGGCTCATTGGTTGTTTTTGGGAGGGTGGTGGTATTGGCATATAACTCAGGACCTCTCACTTGCTAGGCAAGGGTTTTGACAGCTTGAGCCATAGCCTCAGCTTCTTTCCTTTTAGCTTGTTTTTCTGGTAGAGTCTCGTGTGTTTGCCCAGGCCGGCCTCAGATGGGAACCCTCCTACCTCTGCCTCCTAGTAGCTGGGATTACAGGCATGCCCTGGTGTGCTTAGCACACAGACAACTTCACATGTGTATTTAGCCGGGTATAGCTGCCTTTCCTACAGGGAGGACCCTGTGGGATAGACACAGAGATCTGTGTACACAGCAGGACAGAGAGAGGAGGAAGCAGGACAAGAGAGAGAGGAGGAGACAACAGACAGAGGAGGAGACAGGACAGAGAGAGAGGAGACAGGACACAGAGAGAGAGAGGTGACAGGACAGCAAGAGGAGGAGCCAGGAGGCACATGGAGTCTCCTGTCTCCAGAACAAGATGGACTCTGGTTAGAATCTCAGATCCCAGCCTTTGTGACTTGGGTGGTGACTAAACTCTGTGCCCCATTTCCCTCATCTCTGAAGTGAGGTGATCCAACATGCAAAATAAATAGGCACCTACGAAGAGCTGGACATGGCAGTTGACAGGACAGCTTTATAAATCAGAATCTCTCATCAGCCGCTGAATCAGGCACCAGGCAGTGGCTCTGCCCTGCACGGCCCAGGGCGGTAGCAGGGCCTCCTGATTAATTCCTCAGCACCTCAGTAAGCAAAGAGGAAAACCCTGCGATTCTGGGGATTTGTACTCAACACCTCATGCTTCCCAGGCAGGAGTTTTACCACTTGAGCCATGCCCCCAGCCCTTTTGCCTTTAGGTATTTTTTTGGATAGGGTCTTGAGATTTTGCTCCAAGCCATCCTCAAACCACGATCTACCTCCTACCTCTCAAGTAACTGGGATTACAGGCAGGAGCTACTATATTCAGCACTCCAAGTGGGAACCTGGCCAAGTAACTGCATCTGGAGACCCAGCAGTGCATGTGTGCGTGTGTATGCATGTGTATGTGTGCACATGTGTATGTGTGTGTGCATGTATGCATATGTGTCTGTGGGTATGTGTATCTTTTGTAATTCCAGGCTGTTGGCCAGCCCCTCTCCCTCCTGCCTGCTGTGTCCTTTTCCTGTCACTAGGAACTGGCCCTGCTTGGTGTTTGTTTAATCCCTGCTCTGATTTGCTATGTGACACTGTTTCAGTCACTTAGCCCCTCCGGACAATGGTTGAATCATCCACCCCAAGGCCCTTCCAGAGGCTTCTTTGTGAGCCAGGGGACATGGTCATGCACTTTGAGGCCCCATGTGTGGGACTCCAGGTGTCTGAGCCACTTGTTCCACAGCTCCCCTTTGGCGCTTCCAGGGCCCAGAGCACTTGGGTAGGTGGGGGAACCTGAGCCCCTGGGGTCTGGATGGGGGGTGGGATAGGTGTGTGGGATGGGTGTAGGTGGGATGGGGGTCTGGGATGGGCATGTGGGATGGGGTGTGGGTGGGATGGGGGTCTGGGATGTGGGTAGGCTGGGGGTCTGGTGGGCTGGGTTTCTGGGGTCTGGGATTGGGGGGGGGGGGCGTCCAGCCTGGCCTTCACTGATCCTCGTTCACATGATGCCACCTAGTGGCAGGCTTGGGGAGCGGCGCCTGCTGGGCGCCTGGCTTCACCATGGAGCCCAGGACAGGAAGGTGGATGGGAAGGAGGACAAGGGGGGGGTGGAGTGGGAGGGAGGACAAGAGGGGGGGTGGGAGAGAGGACAGAAGGGGGTATGTGAGGGAGGACATGGGAGGCAGCCCTTCCTCTCCTGGCCAAAGGCTTCCGATGGACCCACAGCGGGAGAAGAATAAGGAGGCAGAGGAGGAGGAGGAGGCAAAGGAGCAGAGCCCTGAGGGGGCAGGGGGGAGATGGGCCAGCTTAGCAGGGGATGGCTGGGGCTAGGTTGCGTGGAATGTGGAACGGAGCTCCCAGGAGCCAGGGCCTGCAGTGCAGTGAGGATGGGGATAGAGATGCACATGTGAGCAGTGTGTGCCCTGGCCACTGTACTCTTAGCTTGCTCTACTCACTGCCCGTCCACTCACCGCCCATCCTGCCCACTCACTGCCTGTCCGGCCGCTCGCTGCTGTTGTAACAAGGCACCGTGGCAGGGATGCGAAGGGGCGAGGCCATGGCCTGTGGGGCGGAGAGGCCAGGCACCGCCTGGGACAGTGGGCTCTAAAGCCGGGCACAGCGGGCTTTGCACTTGCAGCCTCGGCGTCTTCAATTTGTCGCACAACAAACTGGAGAGGATTTAGCATGTATTTAATTAATTTGACAAAAATAGTTCAACAGCAACTGTAAACAAGGAGCCTCTCTCTCTCTCTCTCTCTCTTTCTCTCTCTCTTTCTCTCTCACAGTAGGGCTAGGGCTGGAGGCCACACTGCCAGGTGAGTTGACCTTGTGGGACACGGAGAGGCTGCCGAGCCTCCACCTACAAGGCTGCCCAGCCCCAGACCAGGCTGAGGCCTGAGAGGGAGGCTGAAGCCCGGGAGGGAGGGGGAGGCCTGGGAGGGAGGTTGAGGCCTGGGCAGGAGTCAGAGGCCTAGTGTGCTGAGGACCGGCTGAGCTTCCTAGGAGGAAGGGCAGGGAACCTCCCGAACTCCCAGCAGCCACCCGTGAGGTCAGGTCCCGAGGTCCGGGCTCTCCCACGCCACCTCTGAAAGGCCCTAGGGCGCTGAAGGCCTGTGTTCAGCCTCACAAGGTGCCCACGCCTGTCATCCTAGCTACTCAGGACGCTGAGGTCTGAAGGTCGTGGTTCAAAGCCAGCCTGGTTCAAGTGGTAGAGCACCAACCTTGAGCATGAAAGCTTAGGGACAATACCCAGGTGCTGAGTTCAAGCCCCTGCGTGCATGCGTGCACACACACACACACACACACACACACACACACACACACTTCCTAGTCTCTTTGTCATATCCAGCCCCAGCCATCACCTCTGCACCCCAGGACTCTGCAGTACAGTACAAGGCAAGAGGAAGGACAGAAGATGGAGACCTTCTGCAGCTTTTACTCCTTCCAGTGGGACTTTGGCCACAGGATCCTTGTTCTTTGAGACTGAGAAGTTGGAACATCTCATTTGCTACATGGCTTTTTTGTTTGTTTTTGTTTTCCACACACAGCCAGGGTTTGCTGGGGGTGGGTGATGGAGGGGCGATCACAGCAATGTCTCGGACCCCAGCCACAGAGAAGAGGGGGAGGAGGCATGAGCAGGCTCAGGAATTTGTTCATGGGGCTCCTGAGAGGCTGGTGCTGAGCAGGGACCCCAGACTGGGGCTGGCAGAGCAGCTCCCCCAACCAGCACAACCCGGACTCAGAGCCCATCCTCAACTGTGCCCCTCCTCCTACCCCGAAGGAAATTCCCTCTCCATTCCTTCACCTCTCTAATTGCCAATTGTCAATTAGGAAGTCCTCTGTCTTCTCCTGGCCTCCTGCTGTCGCTGCCCGCCAGCCCTTCCTCCCCGTCCACACCACCCGTCGGGAGCCTTCCTCTAATTTGGAGCCACTTAGAAAGGACAAGCAAACTTTTAAAACCAGAAAGAATGCGTCCTGTCCCGGCTGCCTGCTGCCTCAGAGGCTGCCAGAGGCAGCGAAGTGATGTTCAAAGGGCGAGGGGCAACGACACCGGGGGCGGCTGCCAGGATGGCTGCAGGTTTCCTGGCAGAGGGGGGGAATGAGGTGGGGCCTAGCCCGGCCGGCAGCTGCTCCCAGGGTTCTGGCATGGATTCCAAGTTGTGCCTCAATGATCCAGCCAGGCCCTGGGATTTCACGCCTCTGTGACAAGGGTCATACCCACTCTTTTCTGGCCCCTGTGACTGCTCTACTTCCCAAATCCAAGGCCCGGCGGGTGGCGCCCAGCGTCCCCTCTGGGCAGTGGCGCTTTCTCTCTGCTCCCCGTGAAAGTGGAGTCTTAGACCCAAGTTCAAACTTCAGGAGCCCCCAGGTCCAGCCATTCACTCTGATACCAAGATAACAGACCGGCTGGGCACCGTGCTCACACCTGGAATCCCCGTTGCTCAGGAGGCTGAGGTCTGAGGATGGAGGTTGGGAGACTCTTAACCTCCATGAGCCACTCAAAAGCAGCGCTGTGGTTTAGGGGTAGAGTGCTGGCCTGGAGCTGAGAGCTCAGGGGTGGCACCTGGGCCCCGACTTTAAGCCCCAGTAATGGCACACACACGCATGCACACACACACGCTGGCAGGAGAGTTATTACATGGTAGCCACAAGAAGATGGTGTGTGAGGACTGGCCAGCCATCTTCTGGAGCTCTGTTTTCTAGACATGAGATGGGTGTGGTGAGGGCAGGGGGTGGTCATCTGGCCGCGGCTGGCTAGCACCCTCTCAGTCCTGTGTTGGGGGTCAGGACGCACAGGCCACAGTCCTGGCTCCATCCTGGAGCCTCCATGCCCCTTGGTGTGCTCCAGCTCTGCGGTCCCTCCTATAATCCCTGCAGCTGGGACCAGCTAGAAAGCGGAGGCAGAGGCCAGGTCGGGGGAGGGAGGGGACACACCTCCTAGCTGAGCCTCACGACGCCCCCATGCAGATGGCCCTGGCCCTGGCCAGTATCCGTGGGCCCTCTCTGGGCAGCGTGGCGAGCCCAGCCCCTGAGCCTGGTTGCTCAGGGCGGCCACAGGTGATGGATGGGGCACTTGGTAGTTAGAGATTACATGGGGCAGCGGTAGAGAGAATCGGGTGTCTGTTATGAAAGAACTTTCTGGAAGCTTCCTCTGGGACCATTAGAGAGAGCTGCCTGGGGGAGATGACCACCCCATGCCTCAGTTTCCCCTCCTGGGCATGAGGTGCCGATGGATGTGACTTTGTGTGGCAGCTGCGAGCTCTACTCTTGTTCAGGGTCTGGGGTGGCAAGGGTAGGGCAGGTGCTGGGGCTGGGCAGGGGTCTGGGCAGAGGTGGGGTGGCGGGGCGGAGCACGGGCTGGGGCAGGGCAGGGGGCGGGCAGGCAGAGGTGGGGTGGTGGGGACTGGGGCAGGGGCCAGGGCTTGGGGGGGGCGGGGAGAGTGGGGTGGTGGTGGTGGGGTAGGGGGGCATGAGGCTGAGGGACAGGCCCACTCAGGACAGTTAAGCCCTGCAGGCCAAGGTGCCGGCCTCCGGCCCTGGCGGCTGCTCAGCACTGGCTGGGCCAGATGGACCAGGGCCACCTGTGAAGCCAGGCCAGGCCGGGCCGGACATAGGGGCCATGCCAGGGGCAGGTGTGGGCCAGATTGACATGCCTGCCTGCCAGAATCCCAACCAGGGCCCCGGCGGCCTGTGGCCCTCAGGAGGAGACCAGCCTTCCACTGTCCCTTGTCCAAGTCGTCTGAAATGCCTTTTCCTCAGTCCCATTTTGTTTGTTTTCTTGAGACAGGATCTGGTGGCATAGCTAAGGACGGGCTTGGTGTGGCTGGGATTACAGGTATGCACTGCTGTGCCCGGCTCCACCGGGTACGTTGTCAGTGGGGGTGACGCGGGTAATGACGGCATTCTGCAATTCTGAGCAAGATGTGTTATCCTTTTTCTTGTTGGGGCCCAGGCCAGCGACAGCTGGGAAAACACCAGGAACAACAGTCAGGAGTGGACACAGAAAAAGTCCTCTCAGCGCAGGGCAGTTCCCTGGCATCATTTATTACCAGCTATCCAGCCGGGTGCTGAGGCTCACGCCTGCCATCCCAGTGACTCAGAAGGCTGAGATCTGGAGGGTCGCGGTTCAAAGCCAGCCGGGGCAGGAAAGCCCAGGAGGCGCTCTTCCCTCCAGTGAACCACCAAAAAGCCAGAAGTGGAGCTGTGGAAGAGTGCAAGCCCCAGGACACACACACACACACACACACAGCCATCTAAAAGATCATCTGAAGATGTGGGCCAGTGCATGCAAATTACATGCAAATGCCATGCTAATTGCCCCGGAACCGTACGGCTCCCGCTGGCACTGCCCAGCCCGCCTGACCTTGACCGTCCCCTGGCCCCTCTGGCCTGCTGGGGCGGCTCTGAGCCAGGCCCTGAGCTCCCGGAGATCCCCCAGCTTAGGCAGCCTCAGATCCATCTGTGGGCTTTGGCCAAGGATCACGAGCCCCCCACGCTCCCAGGGGGCCCTGCCCGCCTGTGTAGGGGCCGCCCCAGGAGCACTATTTAAGGAGCCAGCTCCAGCCCCCCTCTAGCCCTGTGGCAGTGCGGCAGAAGGATCCAGAACATGGTAGGCTGCTGCGGGGCAGCGGGGGCCAGGGCTGGGGGGGGGGGGGGCAGCAGGGGAAGCGATGTCCCTCAGCAGAGGTGGGTGTTCTCTTGGTTTTACAAATGGGGAAATGGAGGCCCTGTGCAGGTAGACAGCAAGCAGCAAGGCCGGGGTGAGAGCCAGGCCTGGCAGCCCCCCGACTGTCCCTGGGGCACCTTGCGTTTTCAGGGGTCTGTCACAGGCAGCAAGGGCTGGCTGGAGAGGGCCACACACGCAGCACTGAGAGAGCTGGCCCTGGCCGCTCTGTGCAGCTTACAGCGGGTGGCACGCAGTGGGCAAAGCTGGGGCCCAGAACCGGGGGCCCTGGGGGAGCACGAGGACGGGGCACATGCCGAGGGCAAGTGTGGAGGTGCAGAATGTGCCCCAGACAGGGTTTTTCCTTTGGACATCACTAGGTTTGCACTCAGGGCCTTGTGCTTTCTCCAGCCTGGTGTTCAACCACTTGAACCACCCCTCCAGGATGGTTTTTCGCTGGCTCATTGGAGATTAAAAAAAAAAAGTCTGACAGACTTCCTGCTCAGGCTGCCTTTGAACTGCGGCCCTGCAGATCTCAGCCTCCCGAGTAGCTGGGATTGCAAGCCTGAGGTGCCGGCGCCTGGCGGTTATTTTGTTAACCAGAAGGAAGTAGAGGTAAAGGTAGAAGAGGTAGAGGAAAAGCCAGTGAGGAGTCTGCTGGATGCTGCAGTTCCTGATGCAGGCTCCAGAGGGGGAAGCTGGCCAGGACTCTGTGGCCTGGCTTTGGGGGCTCAAGGAGCACTGTTGGGGCTCCCTGGAGACACCTGGTTTCCAGCTGTGCCTAGCCTGTGAGGCTCAAGGATGTTCTGACCGGGGTGGGGGACCCCCAGGAGCAGAGGTGCCACAGACTTTCCCGTGTCCACAGGCACCCAGGAGAGCCCGGAAGAGGGCCGAGGGGGCAGCCAGCTCCAACGTCTTCTCCATGTTCGACCAGTCCCAGATCCAAGAGTTCAAGGAGGTGGGTGGGCCCCACGCCGCCCGTTTCACCACAGGGAATAGCGGGCCTGTGCCCCACATGTCACCACAGGGAATTGGGGGGTCTGTGCCCCCATGTGTCAGGGAAGTTGGGGAGCCCCAGGACCCCCTGACCTGGGCAGCCCCCAACCTGATCCTGCACTCGCTATATGGTCTTGGGCAAGCCCTTTCTCTCTCTAGGCCTTGGTGTCCCTGTCTTAAACAGGGGTGCCCGGGACCTGAGAGAGGATGAGTCTGACCCCGCGCTGTGTGCAGATGGCCGTGGTGCCCGTGGGGATGGGGCAGAGCCAGGGTTCCCCCCGGGCTGAGGGAGGCTGGGGCTGGGGTAGAGCTGGGGCTGGGGCAGAGCTGGGGTCCCCCCGGGCTGGGGGAGGCTGGGGCTGGGGCAGAGCCAGGGTTCCCCGGGGCCAGGGCCACTCTGCTGCTGTCCCCCCAGGCCTTCACCATCATGGACCAGAACCGGGACGGCTTCATCGACAAGGAAGACCTGCGTGACACCTTTGCCGCGCTGGGTGAGTGCCAGTGCTGTGGAGACTTGGGGGACACAAGGGGGTGGTGGAGCTGAGCACACGTCACCCTGGAAGAGGGGCAGCAGGGAGGCCTGGGCCCAGGCAAGGCAGAGTGCAGAGGGGGCGCCACCCAACATGACGGGGCTCCCAGGCCTGCCAGACTGTCGAGGGCAGTGGTAGCTTGTGCAAAGGCCCTGGGGGGGGGGGGCAAAGGCATCTGTACAGCCACAGTGAGGTGGGGGGCTGTAGGGAGTCTCAAGGGTGGCTGCCAGCTCCCCAGGGTCCCCTCATGGCCCCCTTCAGACCCCACCCTCCCCCAGGCCGCATCAATGTGAAGAACGAGGAGCTGGAGGTGATGGTGCGAGAGGCACCCGGCCCCATCAATTTCACCGTGTTCCTCACCATGTTCGGGGAGAAGCTGAAAGGTGAGGGCTGCGGCCCAGAGGCGGGGGGCCGAGGACGGGGCTCAGGGCCCAGGCAGGAAAGCCCAGGAGACTCATCGCCAATGAACCAACAAAAAAGCTGAAGTGGCGCTGTGGCTCAGGTGGTAGCGCCAGGTAGAGCATCAGGTAGAGCGCCAGCCTTGAGTGAAAAAGCTCAGAGACAGCACCCAGGCCCTGAGTTCAAGCCCCAGGACCAGCACACGTGCATACGCGTGTACACACACACACACACACGTGCACGCATACGCACATACAGGCATGCTCACACACACGCATGCTCACACACAGGTGCATCCCTGGGGTCCATGTGTCCCTCGCCCTGACCCCCAGCCCCAGTCACCCAAGGCACCATCGTCACCCCCAGCCTCATAAGCTGCCCACCCCGGCAGGCTTTGAACTTGGGGATGTGCAGAGACCTGGGGACCGGGAGCCGCTGGGCTCTGATGTCAGCCCTGGCCAGGGTGTGCACTGGGGTGGGCAGGGTGTGGGGAGGGGGCTGGAGGGGACGCCCCTCCTGAAGAGGGGGCTGAGGCCAAAACGCCAGGTCCCTTCGTGGCCAGAGGGGTGACCTGCCCCCCCTCCCCGCCAGGCCACAGCTTTTTCTCATCTGTGCCCAGGCCGAGCCCATGTGAGAGGCCAGGCGGGGGCCTTGTGCTGTCCGCTAATTGGGGCGAGGACAGGCTGTTGGCGGGGGGGGGGGGCAGGGAAGCAGCCAAGCGGGCTGTTATGAGGCCCCAGAGGAGGTAGGGGGGCATATGCCCAGTGCCCAGACCCCCGTCCCGGGAGCAGCCAGCTGAGCCCCGCGGCCTGTCACCCCGGCATTGTGTGGCAGTGGACAGGCTGGGGGGCTGCGTCCTCTTCACCTTGCCCCTCTGCTTCTCCCCTCCACTGCTCCCTTCCCCCTCTCAGAGCTCCCACTGAGCCGCGCTGGGAGTGCCTGCCGACCCAGCCTGAGCCAAGGGGGCCCCAGGCTGCACCGCCAAGACCCCACTATTCATGGAGACCCCAGACCCACCCCCTGATCCCCCAAGCCAGCAGCCAGCTGTGCGCGGCTGTGCGCGGCTGTGCGGTTGCTCACAGCTGGCCCTTGTTTCTGACTGTAATGGGGGGGTGCTTTCTGGCCCTGGGTGGGCTTGGCTGGGGAGCCTGAACCCCATACCTTCCGCTCGCCCCAGGCACGGACCCCGAGGAGACCATCCTCCATGCCTTCAAAGTGTTTGATGCTGAGGGCAAAGGCTTCGTCAAGGCAGACTTGTGAGCGCCCCAAGGGTGGTGGGGTCTGGGGGCACAGGGAGGAGGCTGGAGAGGAGCTGGTGTGAGGCTGGTGTGGGGGGCTTGCACCCCACTTCCAGTGTGCATGGGGAGAGGAGGACTCGGGCGGAGGCCAGCGCAGAAAAGGAGGGTGGAGAGGTGGGGGAGGACCGTGAAATCTGGAGCCAATGGGGTGCAGGTGGAGGTGGGGTGACCCCCCACAGGTGCCAGCCCAGACCCCTGTTTACCTCCCCACCCCCAAACCCATTGTGTTTCAGGTTTTGAGGCTTTGGGGTTGCTTCTCTCTTAACTGAGTTCCCACCCAAGGGGGGCTGGGGGGCGGGGAGGAGAGGGGTTGTAGGGTCCCTCATCTCTGGGAGGGTCCCCCATCTCTTTGGAGACTGTAAGCCAGACCCAGGGGCACAAGTGTGCTGAAAGGGGTCTTGGGCTGCCACCTGGGGGTCTGCAGCCCCTTCCTCTACCCTGGCACGCTGAGGAGCCCCAGAACCCCCATGCCGGCCCCTGTGTCAGCCACTTCCAGGCCTGGCTTGGCTTGGGGGGCCAGGAGCCCCCAGAGACCACAGAACTCTGGAAACCCTGAGTGTCCACAGCCCTGGAGATCATGGAAAATGTGCATCATGCAGGACACGGCCGGGGGCCCTGGCTCACCCCCGACCCTCCCCCTCCTACTCACTCCCCCCCCCCCCCCCCCCCCGCTCCCAGTGCTCCGAGGGCCTGAGCCGGTCCTGAGAATGCCGGCCTCACGAGCCATGGCCAGGCCCAGGGTGGGAGGGGAGCCCCCGGGGCCCCGAGATAGAGTGCAGAGCAGGGCACCCTGACCCAGGGCCCCGAGATCATGTGGGGAGCTCTGGGTTTTATGGGAGTGCCGCGGGGGCCTGGGGCACCCCGCATCCCTGGAGCCTGCATGGCGCAGGGGACCCCCCACCCCTGAGACCATGGTTGTCTCCCCACAAGCAGCATCAAGGAGAAGCTCATGACGCAGGCTGACCGCTTCAGTGAGGAGGAGGTGAGGGGGGCCTTGGGGGTCCCCACGTGGTCCCGTGGTCCACCCCGGCCCCCTGACCCTGACCCCCGCCTCTCCCGCAGGCCAAGCAGATGTTTGCAGCGTTTCCTCCGGACGCATATGGGAATCTGGATTACCGCAACCTGTGCTATGTCATCACTCACGGCGAGGAGAAGGACTAGGGGTGGGGGACCCCGTGAGGGTGGCAGGGGACCCCAGGCCACAGAGGAGGGGAGCACAGCTCCTGTCACCCTCGGGGGCGCAGGAGGACACCACAATAAAGGCGGTGGGAAGCTGAGCTGGCGTGATTCATCGCGTAATTAGAAAGACACCCAGCATTCCTGCGGCGGGGCGCCCACAGGGACTCGGGGTCTCAGCTCACACTGGGGCGTCTGAGCTCATCGGCGGGCTCTAATGGTCGCCAGCTGGGCCGCAGGGCCCTGGCTCCGTGGCTGAGGGTTTTATTGAGCACCTAGTGTGAGCCTGCACCAGGCCTGGCGGGGGAGGCTCAGGAAAGGATAGAGATGGGGGGACAGGGCATGGGGCGGGTAGAGCCTGGGGCATCAAGGACAGGAGGAGGGCGGCTGGGGGAGGGGGTGGAAGGGCAGGCGGGGACTCACATGGCACCAGATCTAAAATGAGAGAGGGATAAACGGGGCTCGGTCATAATGAAAACCGTGTGTCCATCAAAAGAAGCAATTAAGTGCATGGAAAGTCAGAGGGGGCCGGGGATCTGTGGGGCGCAGTCCTCCCCTTACCCCCGCTGCCAGGGACACGCACTCCATCAACACGCAGGGCGCCCTGCTCTCGCCTGCAATCCCAGCCACTCAGGAAGCTGAGACCTGAGGATCCCAGTTCAAAGCCAGCCGGGCAGGAAAGTCCAAGAGACTCTTATCTCCAATAAACCAGCAAAAAAACACCAGAGGTATGGCCCAAAGGGCAGAGCAGCAGCCTTGGGGGAAAAAGCCCAGGGTTGGAGCCCAGGTCTTGAGTTCAAGCCCCAGGACCAGTCTGTGCATGCACACACACACATGCACACGCACACACACACGGACACACACATGGTTTCATCATTCCATCACTGTGACAGATACCTGAAAACACAACGGGATGGAGGGCTTTTGTCCACTGTTTGGAGGGATTCAAGCCCACGCTGGGCCAGCTCGGCTGCCATGGGCCCCCAGCAAGGCCGCCAGCCAGAGGGAGGGCCCCCACACCTGGGTGACCCCTTCCTCCAGCCTGGGACACCACATCCCCTGATTAGGCCAGGCCCTTCTCCATGGGTCATCTCTCACCGGCTTGGGCCAATATTTATATCCAGAATATTCCATCACCCCTAGGGGACACCCCCTGGCAGTGGGCTGAGTGAAGGGGTGCGTGCCTGTCACCCCAGCTTTCTGGGAAGTGTTGGTCCCTCCCTCCCCTCAGGCCCCCAAGCCTTGGGAGGGTGGCGCCCCCACCACCGGCCACTGGCCACCTGCCCTAGGATACAGGGAGCCGCCCAGGGCAGAGGAGAAGATTCTAGAAGCTCCTCCACCACAGCTCCCTCTGCTAAGAGTTTAACCTTCCCGGACATCAGGTTGGTGGCGGCCATGACTGGCTAAGCACAGCCCGGCCGCCCCTCCAGGTGGACAAGTTGCTTAGTTCACCGGGACTCAGTTTCTCTCTTTGGAAAACTGAGATCATGGCAGCAGTTCTGTCACAGGCCGAGGACCCCAGAGGAGGCCCCTCAGCCTAGGAAGGATGGGGAGGGCACCCTCACTCGGGAAGGTGAGTGGGGGGGGGGCAGCACAGCAGGGCAGCAGGGGGGCGCCTGCCAGGACTGTGGGCTCCAGCTCTGAGAGTGACAGGATCAGAAGTGTGATTTCCTAACCCACAGTGAGGGCTGGGTGTGGTGGCACACGCTTGTAATCCCAGCTCTCAGGAGACAGAGGGAGAAGGATCCCGGTTCCAGGCCAACCCCACAGCAACAGTGTGAGACCCTAGCTATCTGAAAAAAATAACTAAAAGTAAACCAGGATGAGGGCAGGGGCAGGGTGTGGCTCACAGGATAGAGCCCGCCCCGTGCCCCTTTTTACATGTGGTTCCTCCTGAGGTGTGGATTCACTTTATGCCTAGGCTGTCCTGGACTGTGATCTCCCTTCTTATGCTTCCCCATGTCACTGGCATGACAGGCGTGTACTACTGCACCCAACCGCTGGTTGAGATGGAGTCTTGCAAATGTTTATTAACTTTGATATCTGAGCTAGCCTCCAACCACAATACCCCACTCTCTGCCTCCCAAGTAGCAAGGATCACAGCCTTGAGCCACCACACTGGCCCCCATGTGGGCCTTCACAAGCATCAGGGAGTAGCCCTGGGCTGGTGGCCCTCCCCAGGCCCAGCCAGCCTGGGCCTCATGGCTTCGTTGGCCTGGTCTGTGGCTGTCCTCTGGGTTTTGCATTTTAAAAAGAGTTTTCTCCAAAAGAAACTCATCTGAGCCAGACTCACACCTGTCATCCCAGCTACTCAGGAGGCTGAGATCTGAGGATCATAGTTCAAAGCCAGCCTGGGAAGGAAAGTCTGTGAGACTCTTATCTCCAATGAACCACCAGAAAACCAGAAGTGGTGCTGTGGCTCAAGTGGTAGAGTGCTAGCCTTGAGCTGAAGAGCTCAGGGACAGAGCCCAGGCCCTGAGTTCAAGCCCCACAACCAACAAAGAATAAAAAAGAAAAGAAACACATCTGAAACAAGGTGATTTCAAGAAAAAGAGGAATCAAATTCGCATTTAGAGGCAAAAGTCCTAGACATGGGCTGGGATCAAAGGGCTGAGAGGGGCCATCCTGAGGGTGGATGTTCCAGAACTTTCTAGAACACCAGAGTCCCCCTTCCTTGGAGTTGGCTGTCAGCCTCCTTAAGCAAGGAGGCTGCATCCTGGAGGCCCCTGAGGAGGAGTGGAGCCCGAGGGTGCAGGCAGGGCACACCTGGCTCCCACCACACCTCAGAAATGCTGCACCTCTGTGGCTCAAGTGGCAGAGTGCTAGCCTTGAGCAAAGAGAAGCCAGGGTCAGTGTTCAGGCCCCGAGTCCAAGCCCCAGGACTGGCCGAAAAAAAAAATGCTGCACCTACGCCCCAAGGCTCGGGAACGCAGGTCACGTGAGCCCAGGCCCTCTTGTGCGCCGTGTGATTGTGAGTGTGTGTGTGTGTGTGTGCGCACGTGTGTCTGTCTGTCTGTGGCCACAGTGCCAACTCTGGCTTTTGGGTGGTTAACTGGAGATAAAGAGTCTCCTGGGCTTTCCTGCCCCTGCTGGATTCAAACCTCCTTCCTCAGATCTCAGCCTCCTGAGTGGCTGGACTTCCAGGTGAAGCCGTGTGGTCTTTAGGCCGCTTACTGACCTTACGTCTGGGGCACCGGGCTGCGCAGGCCGTGAGGGTGGACGGGCAGCCCTGGCTGTGGGCTGGCACAGGCTGGCACGGGCCAGGCCGGGCCGGTGTGCAATGCCCTGTCCACGTGCCCACAGCGCCATCTGCTGACCGACGTGGGCATTGCCTCACACAGCCCCCCTTATTTTATTTATATTAAATTAAACGTTAATAGAATTTTAAAAAAACAGTGGCAAATGTGCACGGTGCAGGCCTAAGAGCTCTGGCCCTGCATCCACACCGCATGCTGCAGCCCTGGGGTCCTCCTGCCTCCCACTGTCTGCCACCGGGCCACCTTGGACTTGTCCCTGGGAGTACACCACCCCAGAACCCCTGCATAGCCCCAGGGCCTCTGGGACCCCCCTACACCAGGCTCCAGTGCTCCCATTCCTCATAGGCCCCCTTCCCAGGTCCACAAAAATGGGGCAGCATTCCTGTCACCCTCTGACCTCCACCCTGGGGTCAGGACCCACTGCCTGGGAGGGGAGCCCAAGCTGGCAAGAAAGCTGAGCTCAAATCCTCCAACCAGGAGGTAGCCGGATTACAGGTGGAGACCACATCACGCAGCGTACTAGTTAAGATAGGGGCTTGCAAACTTTAACCTCGATTCTCCTGCTTTTACTGCCTGAGTAGCTAGGGTGACAGCTCAGGATGCGTCCCTGCCAGGTCCAAGAGAGGAAGGGGTCCCAGGGGTGAGGAGGCTTTGGGGTACAATCCTGACCTCAGGATTGCAAGGAGAGTCTAGGTCCAGAGGGCAGAGGGAGGGCCATGGGCCCACAGCCCAGACAGAGCCTCTCCCAGAGAGAGGCCGGCAGCCCCAGGCCCTCTGCTCCAAAAGGCAGTGGGCCACTCCTTCACCCCACTCCCTCACCAGGGGAAATGTGTCAAGAAATTAAGCAGCTGCTTTTTTTTTTTTTTTTTGGTTTTGTTTTTTGTTTTTTTGGCTAGTCCTGGGGCTTGGACTCAGAGCCTGAGCACTGTCCCTGGCTTCTTTTTGCTCAAGGCTAGCACTCTGCCACTTGAGCCATAGCGCCACTTCTGGCTTTTTCCATATATGTGGTAGTCAGGAATCAAACCCAGGGCTTCATATACACGAGGCAAGCACTCTACCACTAGGCCATGTTCCCAGCCCCAAGCAGCTGCTTCTTGCAAGCTGTCTGGGCACTTGATTTAAGGTTCCTGAGTCCAAAGGGGAGGTGTGGAAGGTGGCACTGGGCCAGGGAACCAATTCAATGGCTTCATGGTTGTGCAGCAGGGAAGAGATTTCTAAGCTGTCCATACCTGGGGGCCTTGAACTCCAGGGGCCCGCTGGACTCCTGCAGGGAATGTCCCTGGCCTGCCCATGAGTGGAGGGGAGGAGGGGAGAAGAGGAGGGAGGCAGGTGCACCCTGTTAGCAGGGCCCAGGCTCTTGTGACTGCCCTCTCCTACACCAGTACCCTTTGTCAGTGGGGACCTAGCCCAGGGAGGGGACTTGGCCTGACATGCAGAAGACTGCAGTGAGCCACCATGAAATACATGGGTGGGGGAGAAGGGAGGAGGAATGGGTGGATGGAGGGTGGATGGATGGATAATGAATGAGTGGATAGGTGATGGGTGAGGGGTGGGTGGAGGGCAATATGGATAGATGAAGAGACAATTGAGTGGGCTAATGGATGATGGAGGATGATGGAGAATGGATGGAGGATGGATGGAGGGTAGATGGAGGAAGATGGAGAATGGATGGAGGATAGAGGAGAATGGAGGATGGATGGAGGATGGATGGAGGAAGATGGAGGATGGGTGGAGAATGGATGGAGGATGGATGGAGGGTAGATGGAGGGTGGATAAAGAATGGATGGAGAAGGGAGGATGGATGGAGGATAGAGGAGAATGGAGGATGGTGGAGGATGGATGGAGGAGGATGCACAGCGCATGGAACATGGCTCAGCTCCTGACTCCGTGCCTGTTGGAGGCGGTGCCCATGGGTGCTATGGCGTCCACCCTGTGTCCCCTCCCCGCCTAGTATGCTCCTCGCATGGCTACTGCATGGCTGGGGTGGGCTAGCCCTTCCACCGGGGCTCACAGGCCTCTTGTGGGGCTCCCCAGTGCCACCGCTTCCAGAAGTGTCCATGGAACCATCCTGAGCGGTGGTGGCTGGCGTGGGCTCCGGCATCTGAGGTGTGGTGGGCATGGCCTGAGCAGAGGAACTGGAGGCAGAGGAGGTGGAGAGGGAGGACAGGAGGTGCAGAAAGGGGGGGGTGGGAAGGGGAAGGGGAGGAGAGGGGTGCAGAGCAGGGTCCTTGCACTCCCAGCCATCAACCTTAGGAATGGCAGCCATCTTGCGCCTGGCAGCAGGAGCTCAGACAGGGACTCAGGGGAGGTGCTGGGTGACAGGGAGGATGTCCAATGTGGGGGTGGCAGGCTGGGAAGGGAGGAAGCAGTGTGGGGTCTGATTTGCAGGTATAGGGAGGGAAATGCAGCCAAGATTCCCCGGGACCTGGGGTGGGGGGAGGGGCCGGGCGGAGTTCATCTGTGGTGTCTGGATGGGGACTTGGTCCTGCAATGGTTGTGTCTTGCCAAAAGCTATGTCCGAGGAGCATTGAGAGGGTCTGGCGCTGGTGCTCATTCCTGTAATCCCAGATGCTCAAGGGGATGAGATCTGAGGATTCCAGTTCAAAGCCAGCCTAGGCAGGAAAGTCCAGGAGACTCTTATCTCCAATTAACCTAACCACCAAAAACCCGGAAATGCCGTTGTGGGTCAAGCTCAGGGACAGCATCCAGGCCCAGGGTTCAAGCCCCAGGATGAGCACAAAAAGAAGAGGAGGAGGAGGTGGAGAAGGAGGAGGAGGATGAGGAGGAGGAGGAGGAGGAGGAGGAGGAGGAGGAGGAGGAGGAGGAGGAGGAGGAGGAGGAGGAGGAGGAGGAAGAGGAGGAAGAAGAGATGAATTTGATCAAAATATATTCTAGACATCCATGGAAAAATCAAACTCGACATCTCTTTCTACAATTCATATACACTATTTTTTTTTTTTGCGAGTCCTGGGGCTTGAACACAGGGCCTGAGCACTGTCCCTGGCTAGCACTCAAGGCTAGCACTCTTACCACTTGAACCCCAGCACCACTTCTGGCCACTTCTGTCTTCTTCTATATATGTGGTGCTGAGGAATCGAACCCTGGGCTTCATGTATGTGAGGCAAGTAGTTTACCACTAGGCCACATTCCCAGCCCTCATATACACTAGGTGGACGAAGGCTTCCTTCACTGGACTGTGCCAGGGCCACTTCTCGCGGTCACGCCTGGGGGCAGCTTACCTGGGGGCCGGGGCCGCGTGGGGCCCTTCAACCATCACAAGGCCAAGCAGCCGGGGACGCGGGGGACGCGGGGGGCCGGGTGGAGCGGGGCAGCCAGGGCGCGGGTGGGTGGGGGAACCGCGGTCGGGCGGGCCCCTCTGCGTCACGTGACCGTCCGCAGAACTCCTGACACCCCGTCCGCTCTTTCCCGGGGCGCACCCACACCTGGAGACACGGTGCCGTTAATGCCGCGGGTGGGCACACGACGGCCTAGGAGATCCCTCCTAACGGGTGGGGACCGGCGGGTGAATCGAGGCTCAGGGTCCTCACACCGTGCAAGTCCAGGAGGTGCAGGCGGGGGCGTGGCCGGCTGGACGGGGGCGTGGCGATCTGAGTGGGCGTGTCCCGCCGGTTGGTGCGGGGGCGTGGTCTCGGTGGGGCGTGGTCTCGGTGGGCGGGGCTGCGTTGGGCTTGGGGCCGCCGCTGTCCCCCTGGCCCCGAGCGAGAACTACATTGGGGTTCAAGCCCCGGACCCCGGGGCGCGGCCCGAGCAGAGGTCACAGAGGAGGTGTCTCTGCGCAAGGACGGTGGGCGCGGGGTGGCGGGGCCGTGGCGCACGGGGCATGCGCGGTTGTGGGGCGAGGGGACCCCAGGCTGCCGAGCCTTCGCCCCATCCCAGCCCGAAGCTGCCGAGGCCCCGGCACCCCTGGGCCGGCCCCGGGTTTGTGGGGAAGCTGAGCTTCAGGTGGGGGCCGGCCCAGCTCTGGCGGGAGGTTTGTACCCCAAGGTTCTCCTGAAGGAAGGAGGGTCGCAGGGGAGGGGGGAAGAGCCTTCAGAACTCCTGCGTTGAGAAAAGGGATCCAGGTCTGGGCAACCCTTCCCTGAAATGTGCTAGAATTCCCTGCCGAGGTCGGGCTGTGAGCACGGCGGGGGTGAAGCCGGGCAGGGCCGGGGCAGTCAGGGTCCTGTGTGAGGGACGCAGGTTTCCATCGGCAAACCTGGGGTCCCCGTCCTCGGCTCCCCGACATCCACCTCCTCCCGGGGGGGTAGAGGCAGAGGCGGAGGCCGGGCTCTGCGGGCTCTGGGGCTCTGCGGGCGCTCGCTTCACCCGGGTTCGCATCCGACTCCGGGACTGCCCCCTACCCCCGCACCTAGCCAGCGAGAGGCCGTCCTCCCCCACAGCCGCACCCCAAAAAACGACGCCGGCGGGGAAGAGCACCTTTATTGTCGGATACAGTGAGTCGGCGCCAGGCCTCGGGCTGGGCGGCCAGCGAGGCCAGAAGGAGCCGGGCCGGCTGGGCGGGGAGCCTCAGCACCTTCCGCCCCGAGACCCCAGGCCCGACGCGAGGAGGCAGCACCAGGGCATGTGGGGTGGGGAGGGGGCTGGAGGCGCCCCCTCCTGGGCCCTGTCGGGGGGCCGCCTGCAGGGGCCTCCGTGCCAGGCCTTCCAGCCCAGAGTCCCTCAAGCCCCTCCTGCCCGGGGTCAGTGGTTTATTTGGGGAGGCTCCAGCTTTGGAAATGGACCTCTGGCTCTGAGGGTGGGGACCAGGGCCCGGCGGACCCCAAGCGTCCACTGCGCAGGACGGACCTGCGCCCTGCCTGCCTGGGGCGCCGTCCTGGCCTCCGTGTGACTCATGGAGGGGACACCGGCAGCGCCCCCCACCTTGGCAACTAAGAGGTCTGACTCGAACCCTGCCCTGGGCTGCCGTTCAGGACGCCCAGGAAGCTGCACAGCAAGCCCTCCGCCGAGGGGTTAAATGGCAATATAAGGGGGGCCACCGGGCATCCCCGCTCCCCGGGTTCCAGCGGGAGTGGGGGACACAGGCCGTGCCAGGCCTGCCCAGGGCCGTGTCTGTCCCCCGGCTCCCCACAGGTGTGGCGCCTGTGGCACTCGCAGGCCCCGGGGTCCCTACTGGGCTCTCACTGCCGGCCCCGAGTGCTCCCGGGCACAGGGTCGGGGCCCAGCAGCGCGGCCAGGGGGTCAGGCCGGGCGCCACCCCGCTTCATCTTCAGGTTGGCCCTCAGCGCAGTGTCCTGGCCAGAGCCGCCTTCCGGGGAGGCCAGGGGGTCTGGAAGGAGAGCAAGGGGGTGGGTACTGGGCAGCCTCCGAGGTGCACTGGTTCCCAAACCAAACAGCCCCTTCATCCATGCATCCATCCATTCACCATCCATCCATCCATTCATCTTCCATCCATCCATTCACTATCCACCCATCCATTCATCTTCCATCCACCCCTTCATTCATCCCTCCATCCATTCATTCATCACCCATTCATCCGGCGTTCACCCATTCATCTATCCATCACTCATTTATTAATCTGTCCTCTCACCAGTTCATTCATTCCTGTCTCCGAGGGTCCTTGGGGGGGGGGGGGCGGGCAGGTCAGAGACGGGTGGCAGGGAGACTGAGGAAGGGCATGGGGAGGGGCTGGGGGTCTCACCGTGGATGCCAATCATGTGCTCCAGGATGAGGACACGCTCTGCCAGGATCTTCAGCGCTTCCCGAAGCTGCTGCACGCCCTCGCCCTGGGGGAGAGACGGGGTCTGGGTGGGTGCTGTGGCCAATGTATCCACCCGGGTCCTCCCTACCAGGCTCATGCCACTCAGCCCCCACCACCTGCACCCCTCCATCCATGTCTCCCCCACCCGTGTCTGCCCCACCCGGACCCCGTCACTCCTGTCCTCTTATCTACGTCCCCCTAATTGGCCCCCACCACCCTTGTCCCCCTCACCCACATCCCCCACCTGGCCCCAGCCACCCCCATCACCCAACACCTCACCCCCACCACCCGCATATCCCCCCACCCGTCCTCACCACCTGGTCCCAATCTTCCCGAGGCGCTGAAGATCCTCCCACCTCTGGCCTCGCCTGTGGAGGGGGCGCTCACTGCCCTCCCCAAGCCCATCCAGGGAGAGGAGCAGAGACACAGCCCCGGCTGAGAGGCGAGGGCGCCCATGCGGGGACCAACGTCAGGGAGCAGTGGGGAGCCCCCAGGTCAGAGAGCCGCTCCAGCCTCGCCACTCCAGCCTCCCCTCACTGGCTTCGTCTCGCTTCCCCTCACTTCTTAGGGTCCCAATCTGAACTCCTTCCTCTGTCAGCATCTCCACCAGCCCGGTGCTCCTGGCCACCCATGTGTGACCCCCGTGTCCCACCCGTCCCAGCTCACAGCCTGGGCACAGCTGTAGCTGCACCATCCGGTGCCCTGGAAACACCCAAGGGCACCCAGTGCTACCCCTGGCCCCCCAGCCCTGGCAATGCCCGAGGGCGCCCAGTGTTGCCCCCCAGCCCGGTAGTCCAGACCACAGGTGTCATTACCTCTGCAGTGCCCTTGTCTCCTTTATCGGCCTTCACGCTGGGCTCCCCCTAAAGCAAGTGAGCCGGTCAGATGGGAAGCACCTCCCCGAAGCCCTCAGAGTGCACCTCTCAAGTTCAAATCCCAGCTTTGCCACTGCTTGGGCCCAAGGGACTGCAGGCGGGCAGCACGGGGCAGGTGTGCGGCAGCCCAGGGAAGCCAGCACCTGCTGCCTCCTCCCCTCCTTCAACCCACACGTGCCAGCCAGGGGGCTGATACAATGGCATCATAGGATTGACCCCCAAACCCACTCCATCTGCCCTGTCCCCACAACAGAAGCCCACACTGGGGTCCCCAGGTAAGGCGTGGCCCACCTCACCTTTCCCGCAGCACCCCTCCCTCCCCAGCTCACTGCCAGCCTGCCCTGCCTTAGGCCCTTGCACCAGCTCTTCCTTCTGCCTGAACCATTGGGGCTGGGGCTGGGGCGGCAGAGCCAGGGCCCCGAGCCCACATCCACCCCGCGCCCAGGTCCTTACCTGCTGGCCCGGTGCTCCTGGGGGGCCTGGGGGACCTATGGGCCGAGTACGCAGTGGTCACCTGGGGCCAACAAAGGCTGCGCCCCGCCCCCCCCTGCAGCCTGGGAAGGGACCCCAGCTCACGCCCAGCACCCACCTCCCTGGGTCTGTGTCCACAGAGGAGCCAAGGTTTGCTGACTGAATTCTGGAGAATGAGGAAGGCACAGAGGCCCAGCCTCCTCCTGCTCAACAGCCCCCCCATCTGCTCTCCTGCTGTCCCGCCCCCAGGCCTGAGACCCCCAGAGACTGGCCGCGGTGCCAGTGTAGACAGCTGGTCAGCCCTGGGCAAGTGGAGCCCAGGGGGCGCCCCTCCTACTGGGTTACCTGCGCTATTCACCTATGCCTCCCAGATAGCTGGGACCACAGACACACAGCGCTGAACCAGGTCTAGATGTTGAGATGGGGTCTTCCTAGCCACCCGCCCCCCCCCCCCCCCGCTGACCGCAGTGGTGGGGGCAGAGCCGGCCCCAGCCCTGCCCAAGGCCTGGACCTCCATCGGGCCTCCAGCCCGAGAGCAGGAGGGAGGAGGTCCGTCCACTCACCCGGGGGGCCCGGGGGCCCGCGCGGCCCTGGGATGCCGGCCAGCACCGTGTCCACGACGGCAGGCACCAGCTGCGAGTCCCCGTCTGCAGGGGTGGGGGGGCGCGGGGTGGTGAGGCCTCCCCTGCCCGGACAGGGACCCCACCTGTTCCCCTCTCCCCAGCCAGGACCCCGGACTCCGGACTCCGGACCCTGCCTGCTCCCCGGCCCCAGACCCCCCACCCGCATGCTCCCCAACCCCCCACCCCCGCACACTCTCTGGCTGGGACCCCACCCTGACACCACCACCCCGCCTGGACCCCTTCCTTTCCCCCCTCCCACGGCCACGCTCCCAGATGGGGAAACTGAGGCCAAGGGAGGGTGGGCCCAGGTTCAGAGGCGGTCCCTGCTGCCTGCAGGGCCTGTCCACGGTGGGGTACAGGAGGGAGGCGCCCCCCCCACCCAGCGGCAGGTCCCCAGCCCCGTCACTCACTGTCTTTGTCCGTGGGGGGCTGAAGGGAGTAGAGGGCGCCTTGGGGGCTGCTGGGCAGGACCCCGGGGCTGCCTGCTGGGCCGGGGGGCCCTGGGGGACCAGGGCGCCCCATCTCTCCTGGAAGCCCTCGAGGCCCCGGTGGTCCTAAGAGCCCTGGAACGAGGAGCGGCATCACCGAGGTGAGGGCCGGACCCAGGACAGAGGGGAAACTGAAGTCCCCGTCGGGGTCTCACAGCCGCCAGAGGGCCTGGGGGTGCTGGGTCCGAGGCTCCGGCCACGGCAGCGGCGTGCGGGGCTCCGCTGGGGGGTGGGGGACGGGCCAGCCCCCGTCAGGGGTTCGCGGGGGAAGGGCGGGTGGGCTGGCGGGGAGACCACGGGGCTGGGGTTCTTACCAGGAGGCCCCACGGGGCCCTTTTCTCCTGTCTGGCCCCGGTCACCTTTGGAGCCTGGGGGTCCTGCAGGCCCGGGGGGCCCTGGAGAGAGGAAGGGCCACTTGAGAACTAAGCTGACGGAGGGCCAGGCTCCCCCCAGCCCGGGGGGGTCACAGCCCGCACCCCGACTCCAGGGCGCATCTCTCATGGGAGGAAACGGAGGCTCACAAAGTCCGTGTGTTCCGCTCAAGGCTGCAGAGCCAGACCCCCGATTGTGACCCCAAGACCCCTGAGGGGGCACCTGCCAAGCCGGGGGCCGGGGAGACCCGGGGACCCTTCCTGCCGGGCCGGGGGTCACCCTGGCCCACGGGGGCTTGGCTGGGCTGCGGGAGCCCCGCGGATTGATTCCGGTCCGTGGTGGGCGAGCGCTCCCTGGCGTCCAGGCCCCGAGTCGCGCGCCCTGGCAAGGCGTCAAGCAGGGCCCTCTGGGGTCCCCCCAGGTTCTGGGGTCCCGGCTCGATGACCTAAATTGTCCCCGCCGTAGTGCCAGCCAGGCGCAGTCTTCATTCTGACTTAATGGAGAGGCTGGGGGCGGGACCTGGCTCCACTGAGATCCAGCCGCCAAGGAGGATGTCAGCTTGAGGCCAGCCTGGGCGCCACACACACAGCCCAACGCGGGTGGCTCACGCCTGCCATACTGGGTACTCGGGAAGCTGAGATCTGGAGGATCCTGTGTCAAAGCCCACCCAAGGGGAAAGTCCACAAGAGACCATCTCAAAACTAGCAGCACAAAGCTGGACTGGTGGCTTGGGCGAGTGGTAGAACACCAGCTGTGTGTGAGCAAGCCAAGTGGGAGCGCAAGGCTCTGAGTGTAATGCCTGGAACTGGGGGGGGGGGGGGGGGAACACCATCTTAACCAATAAGCTGGGTGCAGTGGTGTAGACAGAAGGATCAAGGTTCAGGCTGGTCCAAGCAAAAAAGTGTGACCTGATTGAAAAAAAAAAAAAAACACCAGCAAAAAGTACTGGAGGCCTGCGTGGCTCAAGGTAGAGAGAACTGCAGAGCGAGTGTGAGGCCTGAGTTCAAGCCCTTGTACTTCCACACCAGACAGGAAGTCAGCCTGGACCACAGAGGGTGTAGACAAGACCCGATGCGGAGACCCCGCATCACTGAGTCCTCCAACTATTCCCAAACAACTTTTTTTTCTGTGCAGATACCGGGCCTGAGCTGGGCCTCCGGCTCTCTTGGCTTTGCACTCAAGGCTGGTGCTCCGCCACTTGAACCACGGCTCCTCTTCCGGTTGTGTTGGTGGTTAATCGGGCAGAAGAGGCTCACAGGCTTTGCTTCCTGGGCTGGGCCTTGAACCGAGATCCTCAATCTCAGCCTCCCTGGCACCGGGGCGCAGCGCAGCTGCGGGAGGCCTGGCTGGGCTTTCAAACTCCTGCCTTCATGTCAGATTCCCCGCTTGGTTTCCAAACACCCCATGGTTTACTCTCCAGCCTCTTGTGTGCATGCGTACCTGTGTGTGTGTATGCACACGTGTGTGTACAGGCGCCGTGCAGCCCAGGCCCAGGCTGGGGGGGCCACGCAGGCCCTTCACCCCCCCCACCCCACCCCGGCGCCCCACTCACCCTCAGGGCCCGTGGGCCTTCTCCTCCGCGGCGGCCCCGGGTGGGCGAGCGGGATGGCATCCGGCAGGAAGTCCTCGCTCCAGGGCGGCGCTCCAGGGGTGCCGTGTGGGGCTGGCAGGTCATTGTCTGGGCTCAGGGGCTGCACAGGGGCCTCCAGCAGGAGGACCTGGGGGGACAGAGCGTCAGGCCTGGTCATGACCCGCAGCCCCAGGCCCCTCGCCCCTCCACCCTGCTCCCTGCGGGACCCCGGGACACCCCACCCCCGGTTCAATCCACAGGGGTCCAGCTTCCCTGGCAGCCGCCCGATGTGGGGTGCCCGGCACATCCCCTGCTCTGGCTGGGGATCTAGTTGTGGAGGTAGGGGGGTTGGGGAAGGAAAGCAGAGAGGGGGGGAGACACACATGGCCCGCGGGGGCAGCGCACTTGGCAAAACGCCCCCCAAGATGCATCCTCCCAACCCAGGGGAGGCCAAGGGGAGCTCGGGTCCCAAGACCCCACCACCCTTCCCAGCTTCCTTCAGGGGACTGCAGCCCCCCAAGGCACTGGCAGGGAGGGGTTACCTGCTGTGTCCCCCTCCTCAGCCCCCTCTGGTCCCTAAGCTCCCTGGGCCTGCTCCCCCAGGACGCCCCAAGGCCAGCCTGCCACTGGAGCCACAGCCCTCCCCATGCCACCCTCTGCCATGTTACCCTCCACCATGCCACCCTGGCCACACCGCCTGAGCCACACCTCCCAGTGACACACCAGCCTGTGCCACGCTGCCCCACCACCCCTGCCAGCACACAGAGCGGCCCACTGCCTGAGAGCTTCAGGTTTCTTTTCTGTGCTCAATCTGGTCTTGATCTCTGGGCCCAGGCACTGTCCCTGATCTCTTCTGCTCTAGGCAGTGCTAGTGCTCTACCATGTGAGCTACAGCGCCACTTCTGGTTTCCGGGTAATTAACTGGAAATAAGAATATCATGGACTTTCCTGCCCAGGCTGGCTTTGAACCACAATCCTCAGATCTCAGCCTTCTGCGTAGCTGGGATTTCAGGCATGAGCCACTGCTACAAGGCATCCAAGTTTCTGGCAGTTTGAGTCTCTCTGTCCCAGGAAACCCACTGAGCCCAAGAATGCCGCCTGAAGCCTCCAAAGCCTGGGCCTCTCTGACCTGCTGGGCCTTACAGCTCCACAGAGTTCTCCCCCTGCTCCCGCCCCCAGCCTGTCTGACCTTGGCCTCCAGTGTGGTCAGTCGTTCACTCATGTCACTGAGCCGGGTGCAGTTCATACATTCTGCAAGAGAAGGAAAATCAAGTGAGGATTACCTAGGAACAGGGATAGCCTCTGGACAGTCAGGCAGAGAAATCCCCACCAGGAGAAAAACTCCTGCCAGATCTCTGAGCCTCCTTTCTCTGCAGCCACAAATGGCTATTTCTTAGTCATTGTATTTTCTTAGCCCTTAGTCCTTAACAGGACCTTTAACCTGTGAAAACCACAAGGATGGAGGTGGCTTGTGCGCACGTGCGTGTGTGTGTGTGTGTGTGTGTGTGTGTGTGTTTGCCCATTGGTGAATCAGCATTGGCACAGAGCAGGAACTCAGTGTCTCATAGCCGATGAATGAGACAAATGACATCAGCAAATGACACTTGCAGAGCCACCGTCCAGGAAGGAGGCGCATGCAGGGGCTAGAACAGTGGGAGCAGCCAGCCGTTCTCACCTGTCATCCGGCTACTCAGAGGCTGAGATCTGAGGATCGCAGTTCAAAGCCAGCCTGGGGCTGGGAATATGGCCTAGTGGTAGAGTGCTTGCCTCGTATACATGAAGCCCTGGGCTGGATTCCCCAGCACCACATATATAGAAAACGGCCAGAAGTGGTGCTGTGGTTCAAGTGGCAGAGTACTAGCCTTGATCAAAAAGAAGCCAGGGACAGTGCTCAGGCCCTGAGTTCAAGGCCCAGGACTGGCAAAAAAAAAAAAAAAAGCCAGCCTGGGCAGGAAAGTCTGTGAGACTCTTATCTCCAATTAACAACCAGAAAACTGGAAGTGGTGTTGTGGCTTAAGTGGTAGAGCGCCAGCCTTGAGGTGGAGAACTCAGGGACAGCAGCCCAGGCCCAGAGTTCAAGCCCCACCACTGACCAAAAAAAGGAGGAGGGGAAGGAGGTAGGGAGGAAAGGTTTCATGCAGTGCTGGCCCAGGCGCACACATCTGTGCTATGTGCACACACACATGTGCACTCACACGTTGGTAAGCAAGGCTCAGGTGGTGTGTGAATGGTGGGGAAGATGAGAACCAGGTTCCCTCCCCAGGTCGCCCTGGCAACTCCCTCCTGCTGGGACCACGGGCTCAGCTCTAACAGCCATCACCCCTCACCTGCCCCACCTCTCTCCCTCCCTGACCCCCCAGGGTCCCTGGGAGGGAATGGGTGGGTGGATGAGCCCAGTTCCTCCTCTGTGCCCCGGTGTAGACAAGGCCCAGCTGCTGCCAGGCACAGACCTCCCCCCAAGCAGGGCCAGGCTACAGCTCCCTCCAGGCCAAGGAGATCCAGTGGCCATGGGCCTGGCCAGAGGCACCAGGAGCTGGGTTCAAGTCCCCTCCCTGCTTTCAGCTGTGTGGTCCAAGCCAGGCCACAGGGCATCTCCTGCCTCGATTTCCCTAACTGCGAAGGGAGGATGAGCTAGATCCCCCCCTGGCTGGGCTGAGGCCGGCCCAGCTCCCCAGGCCCAACTCCCACCCGGTACTCATGGGATCTGGCCGAGCCAATCAGAATCCTGGGTCTCAAGGCCACCAGGCCCTTGTTCATCCATCCATCCATTCATTCACTAAGTACCTGGGCAGGATAATGCCACAGCCCGGAACAGAGTGGATAAAATTCCGGAGGAATCTCATCCCAGTGGGAATGATCATGGATGTCACCATTAAATAAACTATGCAGTGCCAGCAGAATTTAAAAAAAAAAAACAACACGGGGTGCTGGGCAGGGGCAGGGCTGCACTACTGAGGGGAGAGGCCTGGGGAGCGGGCTTAGAGAGAACAAAGGAGAGGAAGAAGATTCCAGACCTTTCTCAGGGTGGGTTGGAGCCACAGAGGCTCGAGGCCTCACACTCCTGAAAACAGGCGCAACGCATTTCTAAAGCAAAATGAACAGAAGGGGAAAGTGGGGAGCACTCCGAACCCCCAGCCACTCCCTATGCAGCCTCCATGAGTGCTGATGCCCCCTGCTCACAACCAAACCCGGGGGTCCCACAGCCTGTGGGGGACTGGGGCGAGGACAAAGAATACACAAGATACAGTCAGGGCCACCGGGCCCGAGCCCCACACCTCCTGGGCCTCTCTCGCTTTCTCTGCATGTCTGTCTCTGTCTGTCTGTCTGTCTCTCTAGCAGTGAGGCCAAATGGTGCCATTTCAAGCACAACTATTCCAAGACCTTCATGAGCGTACTGCGGCTCGTGCAGGATGGGCTCACAGGCACACCACGCCAAGCCCTCCACCTGCCCACACCCCAGTCACCGCCCCCTCCACCTGCCCACACCCCAGTCACCGCCCCCTCCACCTGCCCACACCCCAGTCACCGCCCTCCAGCCGGGCTCTCCAAAACACATGCATTTTTGTCTTGGGAAGACACGTCCTCCATATTCCTCCAGAGACTCAGCCTGCACAGCTACCTCACCCATTAACCCCTGTGGGAGGCAGAGGTCACGGGGACCACAGTTTTGTCAGCACAGGGCCAAGAGCTGCAGAGACCCCATCTCAACAACCAAGTTGTGCATGGATGTCCATGCCCAGCTACCTGAAAAGCACAGGTAGAAGCTTTTTTTATCCTTTTGAGTATGGCGTGTGTGTGTTTGCGCACGCATGTGCACATGCACGCACACACGCACACACCAGTCCTGGGGCTTGAACTCAGGGCATGGGCGCTGTCCCTGGGCTTTTTTTTCCCCCCTCAAGGCTCGCACAATACCACTTAAGCCACGACTCCACTTCTGGCTTTTTGGCAGTTAATAGGAGATAAGAGTCTCCTGGACTTTCTGCCCAGGCTGGCTTTGAACCACAATCCTCAAATCTTGGCCTCCTGAATAGCTGGGATTACAGGTGTGAGCCACAGTGCCCAGCTTGCGTGAGACTTCTGAAGGCCGGGGCTGACCACCTGTGGAGATCCCAGGGTCCACAGCTGCATCAGCCCCATGCCCACAGGCACCCTGACAACTTTAATAACTTCTTTGGGGGAGCCAGGACTGCGGAAGCTGGGGAGTGGCGGAGCGGGTGGGGCTATGTGGGGCTGGGCTAGGGCTCATGGGGAGGGGGGCTCCCTGAATGCAGAGGGGGCTCTGCATTCTTGGCAGATGGCGTCAGGCCTCTTTAAAGCAGTACACACACACACACCATCTTTTTTCTAAGGGGCCAGAACACTTTCAGGTCAATTACTTCATCAAACCACAGCAGCAACCCGGGTGTCTGCCAGAAAGTGGGTTGGAAGTAGCTGGAGGGTGAGGGGAGCCTGGGTGTGCTGGGCTCAGCCCTCTGGCCACTCCCGATCCCAGCCAGGGCCCTGTGCCCAGCCTGCAGGGCACCAGGCACCCATGGGGCAGCCCAGGCCACGTCATGCAGGACCAGGAAACAAGTCCAGCCAGGTGATCAAGGCCCCCCACCCCCAGCCACACCTGCCTGGACTAAATACAACCCCTGCCACCGGACAAACTTGCAGATTGCAAGGCAGGCATCAGCACCCAATCACTGCCTCCAGGAGCAGGGTTTACAGCCCGCCCCACCCCGCCCCCCGGCAGGAGAAGGGGGCGTGGTGAGGGGGCAGGTCACCAGCTGTCTGCCCCTCACCTCCCAGGGGACCAAGCATCCATTTTCATTCTTTCTTTCCCTTCTTTCCTTTCTCTTTCCCTCCCTTCCTTTCTCTCTTCTTTTCTTTCTTTTCTCTCTCTCTCTCTGTCTCTCTCTCTCTCCCTCTTGCCAGTTGTGGGGTTTTAACTCAGGCCTGGGCCCTATCCCTGAGCTTTTGTGCTCAAGGCTAGCACTCTCCCACTTTGAACCAGAGCACCACTTCTGGTTTTCTGGTGGTTAACTGGAGATAAGTGTCTTACAGACTTTCCTGCCCAGGCTGGCTTTGAACTGTGATCCACACATCTCAGCCTCCTGAATAGCTAGGATTACAGGCCTGAGCCACCAGTGCCCAGCAAGTGTCCAATTTCATTATGAATAGAGGCTCAGCATCAACACTAGGGTGAGAGAATTAGAACTGATCCTCTTATAGTGCAAATCAGTTCTTGGGTTTTTAAATTTATTTATTTTATTGTTTTTTTTTTTTGTTAATCATGGGGCTTGAACTCAAGGCCTGGGCACTGTCCTTGAACTCTTTTTCTCAAGGCTAGCCCTCTACCACTTGAGCCACAGCGCCACTTCCAGCTTTTTCTGGTGGTTAATTGGAGATGGGAGTCTCATGGGGACTTTTCTGCCCAGGCTGGCTTGGAACCTGGATCTTCAGCCCTTAGCCTCCTGAATAGATAGGATTATAGGCATGAGCTACCAGTGCCCAGCTTCCATTTTCTTACTAGCTATGGTAGATGATATTCTCCTCTGGCTAACTTGCACATTAAACTTTACGATAGTCAGTGTATAGAGAATAACAAATAGCAAAAGGCGGGTTTGGTACAATCTGTGGTTTTAGGCGTCCACTCAGGGGCTGTGTTCTCCACATGCACAGAGGGCGCCTGCGTGCACAGTCATCCCCTGTAATCCCAGTCTGAGGGAGGCTGAGGCAGAGGAGCACGAGTTGGAGGCCAGACTGGGCTATACAGCTAGATTCTTTTTTTTTTTTTTTTGCCAGTCCTGGGGCTTGGACTCAGGGCCTGAGCACTGTCCCTGGCTTCTTTTTGCTCAAGGCTAGCACTCTGCCACTTGAGCCACAGCGCCACTTCTGGCCGTTTTCTGTATATGTGGTGCTGGGGAATTGAACCCAGGGCCTCATGTATACAAGGCAAGCACTCTTGCCACTAGGCCATATCCCCAGCCCACTATACAGCTAGATTCTGTCTCAAAAGTAAAGGGCAGGGGGGGACTGGGAAAGTGGCTTTGTGGTAGAGTGCTTCCCTCGTATACATGAAGCCCTGGGTTCGATTCCTCAGCACCACATATATAGAAAAAGCCAGAAGTGGTGCTGTGGCTCAAGTGGCAATGTGCTAGCCTTGAGCAAAAAGAAGCCAGGGACAGTGCTCAGGCCCTGAGTCCAAGACTCAGGACCAGCAAAAAAAAAAAAAAAAAAAAAAGAAAGAAAGAAAAGAAAGCACACATGTATCATTATATCAATGATTTCCCTGCCAAAAAGCTCTTAAAAGCTGAAGTCATAGGCATGGGTAATTCTGACAGTTCACTACCTGAATTTAGAAACATTATTTTCCCCATGGCCGGTGGCTCACATCTGTCATTCCAGCTACTCAGGAGGCTGAGACCTGAGGACAGAGGTTCAAAGCCAGCTCGGACAGGAAAAGCTGTAAGACTCTGAAACTTGCAGCAAAAAAGCTGGAAGTGGAGCTGCGGCTCAAGGGGCCGAGTGCCAGCCGCGAGCGCCTAGGCCCTGAGTTCAAGCCCAGGCCTCACACACTCACTGTCCCGAGGTTCCTGGGTTCCTGGGTTTGAGAGCATCTGTGTCCCCTCCTGAGTCCCCGGCCCCCTGGAATTCATCGCCCCAAGACCCTCCACCAGGCCCCCTGGGACTCCCTGCATGGGGGGCTGTCAGCGCCCCAGCCCCAGGCCCTCCACTGCCCCACTGCCTCTGATAGAGGCCGCTGATGGGGGATGCTGTGTCCGGGGCGGCAGGCGGGGGGAGCTGTGCCAGAAGTGGCCCGCGAGGGGCGCTGTGTCTTCTGAGGCGACCAGCGGGGGGCGCTGTGCCCGGGAAGGCCAGCGGGAGGCGCTGTGCCCGGGGCGGCCGGCCGGGGACTCTTGTGTCTGGGGCGCTGTGCCCGGGGCGGCCCGCAGGGGGCGCCCTGCCGGCGGCCGGGAATCCTGGCTCCCGCGGCCTGGCGGATTAAGAACAGATGTCCCCCGCTAATCTAAAGCAACTGCGCGGGCAGGAATTCCACGCTCGCCAGGTCCTGGTCCTGCAGCTGCCGCCCGGCCACCCCGCCCCCACCCCAGGCGCCGGAGCGGCCCAGGCCTGTGGACCCGCCTGAGGCTCAGGTCCACCGGCCCCGGCCCCTCGGTCCCGCACGGCCTAGCCCTGGGCAGCAGCTGGCATCTCGGGCGCATTTTCTAGAACAATCCATCCTGCTCCCAACAAGGAGCCGGTGCCCTGCGCCTCTTCCAGAACAGGCACCCCATGAAGCAGGCGTGGGTGTGCCCCAATACGAGAGGGACAGAGAGACAGAGAGACAGAGGGACAGATAGAGAGACAGAGAGACAGAGAGGGAAAGGGACAAACAGACAGAGAGACAGACAGAGGGACAGATGGAGGGACAGAGAGAGACAGAAAAGGGGAGAGGGGCAGACAGGGAGACAGAGGGACAGAGAGAGGGACAGAGAGACAGAGGGACAGACAGAGACAGAGAGGGAGACAGAGGGACAGAGAGAGAGAGACAGACAGAGGGACAGACAGAGACAAAGAGAGACAGAGATGGGAGAAGCCGGGCACTGGTGGCTCCCGCCTGTCATCCCAGCTACTCAGGAGGCCGAGATCTGAGGATTGTGGTTCAAAGCCAGCCTAAGCAGGAAAATCCATGGGACTCTTATCTCCAATTAACCACCACAAAACTGGAAGTGGAGCTGTGGCTTAAGTGGTTCTAGAGCACTGACTAGCCTTGAGGAAAAAACCTCAGGAACAGTGCCCTAGCCATGAGTTCAAGCCCCATGACCAACAAAATGAGAGATGTGAGAGCCAGCTGCTGGGCTACCTCTCTCTCTCTCTCTCCACCCCCCCCCCTTCCGTCCCATTGCTGCAGGTCATCGGGCAGTGGGCTGTGGCCTGGAGCGCCCGGCCAGCGTCCCATCTCCACAGCATACATGAGGGTTTTATGGGGTGTTTCATTGCTTCTAAGTCAAATTAAAATACTTTCTTCCATAAGTTCTACAAATTAGGAGTTTAATTTCGCCCCTGGGATGGCAGAAGCTCCCATAATGGTCGCCCCAGCCGCACTGGTGCTGCCCGATGGCTGCCGGCACGCATGGCAGCTGCACATGTACCTGCCCACTCTCCTGAAACCCAGCTGAAAGGTTGCGTTTGCTCAGGAGACTGAAACCAATGAGCTACAGGACACCACGGTGGCAGGACTGTGAAAACGCACTGCCCATATTGAGTCAGGTCTGTGCCTCATGCCTGTAATCCCAGCTACTCAGAAGGAGGCTGGGATCAATGACCCAGGTTTGAAATCGGCCCAGACAGAATGTTGCAAGACCCCATCTCAACCCAAAAGGGTACGGTGACATCCTCCTGCCACTCCAAGTAGGATGGGACGTGCACATCGGAAAACAGTGGTCCCAGGTAGGCCCAGGTGTGAACAAGATGTCTACTGAGTTGCCTGAGCAAAGAGAGTGTGGAGGGTCATTAGCGGAAAGCCCTGAGTTCAAATCCCAGTGCCACCAGAAAAAGGAGGGGGGTGAGCCATGGCTTGGCAGACAGAAGATAAACCTCTAAACCCCGCAGTCCCCTCCCGGTCCTGCTGCCCCTGAGCGCCACCTTGGAAAACAGGCAAGGAACAAAACACTGATTTCCACGCCAGTGCTCCTCGATGCCCCATCTTCTCTCCCCCACTCACATCCCAGATGACTAGGGAGGGCCTTCCTGGCATCTCAGCACTCGGAGGCCCAAGCTGAAGGACGGGTCAGGAGTTCAAGGACAGCCTGGGCTCTGTACTTTCTTGTCTGCTTAAAAGCGACTCTGTTGTATCAAGCTTAGGAAATCCCAGGGCTCAGGGCTCAGGCGCCCTGTCTGTGGCCGGCATCTCAATGGGAGAAGTGCTTCTACCTGCCCCAGCGCTGGGTCCGGCTGCCAGAATCTCCTTGAGTTGCTGGATGTCACGGAACTGACGGCAGAAGAAGGTATCTGATGTTGGAAGAAAACTCAACTGCACCCATTTCCTTGTCCAAAAGAATGGCCCTTAAACTGGGCATGGTGGCTCACACCTGCCATCCTAGCTACTCAGGAGGCCAAGATCTACAGATAATAGTTCAAAGCCAGCCTGGACAGGAAAGTCCATGGGAGTCATTATCTCCAATTACCCAGCAAAAAGCTGGATGTGGTGCTGTGGCTCAAGTTGGTAGAGTGCCAGCCTTGAGTGTAAAAGCTCAGGGACAGCACCCAGGACCAGAGTTCAAGCCCCAAGACTGGCACCAAAAAAAAAAAAAGAAAGAAAAAAGGGAAAGAACAAGAGAGAGGAAGGGAGAAAAGGAGAAAGGAGAGAGAGGGAGGGAGGGAGGAAGGGAGGGAGGGAGGGAAGGAGGGAGAGAGGACAGGCAGGCCTTCAGAGCCGGTGGTGACTTTCCCTCCCCACACGCCTCAGGGTCCCCTGAGTTTCCTTTGCCCTCTCCAGGACACAGCGTCCAGCACGGTGTCCAGAAACCAGGTCCTGGCTTGCGGGAACAACGTGCTGTTCCCAGCTGTAAGGACGCCATGCTGGCCGCTGTCACAGGAGTGGTGATCTCCGCAGAGGGTGGATGGCGCAGCCCCCTCCCGGGAGGAGCCTCCATGGCCATCCACAGACGGCAGGGGAAAGGTCAGCCTGGTGCTGGCCGCACATCAGTGGGCTCATGCCTGCATGCCCTGGCCACACCCCCCACCCTGGGCCCCGCCCACAGGGGGGCCCAGAGGGCCATTTCCCACCCTGGCCACATCTGTTACCAGCTGGAAACAAACAAAAACAATAATAACAATAATCTGAGTTTTAAACCTTGGTCCTAGTAATGGAGTTCCTTCTCTCTCTCTCTCTCTCTCTCTCTCTCTCTCTCTCTCTCTCTCTCTCTCTCTCATGAAGGAGAAGCTGTACAGAGCAGTGGCTCAGCTCTGTATAAACAGCCTTGAATCCTTGGCTCAGCCCCAAGCAGCACATGTATAGGGAGGTTCCGGTAAGTTCCAGAAAACAGCAGAAGGAAGGCTGGAGACAGCTTCCCAGACAAGAGGGGGGTGGGGTGGGGTAGGTTCAGGCTTGATTGTCTCCAAATTGGCACCTAGGGCTCGCCTGGGAAACCATCAGTCCAACCATGCTTTAGGAGCAAACCCACATTGCAGGCTGAGGGGATTTACAGGCCCATTCCAATAAAGTGTCAAAGTTCAGTGTCGCCAAGGCGTGGAAATCTCGCTGCTTCCTACCACAAACCAACATGCTTAGGGGGAAACACACTACTCCAAGTTGAGAGAAAGAGAGAGGGAGGAGGAGGAGGAAAAAGAAGAGGAAGAAAGACTGGAAGGAACAAAGAAGACAGGAAGGGAAGGAGGGAGGGCAGAACTGTGACCCAAGTGAAGTGTCAATGTAAATCATCTCCAAAGTGATCCAGACATTGAAAATAAAAGAGGACTTTAAGCGCATATATATATATATATATATATATATATATATGTACACACACACAACAAAAATATGTCCTCAGATATAGCACAAGTTAGAAGCTGGGTGCTGGTGGCTCACGCCTGTCATCCCAGCTACTCAGGAGACTGAGATCTGAGGATCACAGTTCAAAACCAGCCCGGGCAGGAAAGTCTTGAAACTCTTATCTCCAATTAAGTACTAAAAAAAAAAAAAAAAAAAGTGGTAGAGCACCAACTTTGAGTGAAAAAGTAAGGGACAGTGCCCTGACCAAAAGAACAGCAGCAGCAGCAGCAACAACAACAACAATGCCCGCAACAACAATGCCTGCATGGCTGCACGCCTGCTCCTCAGCCCTAGCCCCAGCTAGGGCTGGGATGTCCTGGGACATCCACCTGCATGGGGCAGCTGGGAGTTCCGTGGGCTCCGGATTGAGGCTGAGCCAGGCTCCAGGGCTTAGAGTGGGAGGGCTGGGTCCAGTTCACCTGCTTGTCCTCCCTCGGGGCAGTTAGGTGAAGGGTCACCCTCAGCCCACAGGGCCTTCTGGCTGGCCACCTTGTTATCCGCAATCCATGGCCTCGGGGTGTGTGGCCACATTGACATGTGCTCAGAGCCCAAACAAGCAGTGACCTCAGCCTGGCCCCGGCTGGGGAGCCCCCCTCCCCTCCCCACCCTACCGCCCAGCCTGGCCACCTGGGAGCCGCGCCCGGCACTCACCCTCCTCGCAGTTGATCCCCGTAAACCCGGGGCAGCACCGCCACTCCAGCGCTGTCACCGTGCGGTAGGACGTCCTGTACGTGGGTCGGATGAGGGTCCTGAACACAAGGACAGGGTCAGCGCCTGCCCCTCAAGCCCCTCCCGACCCCAACCCAATTCTGCAAAAACGACTCTGCTGTGTCCTGTTGGCCCACCCTGTGTGTCCTGGCTGTGTGACTCCAGGAAAATCACCAGCCCTCACTGGGCTGAATGCAAAGCCCTCTGGCTCTGCCTTTCTGCAGCTCCCCAGCGCTGGCTGCCCCCAGGGAACACATCCCACTTACTGAGAACAAAATGTCATCAGGTCGGCCATCCGGGGCTCACACTTGTCATCCCAACTACTCAGGAGGCTGAGAGTTGAGAATCACAGTTCAAAGCCAGCCCAGGAAGGAAAGCCCTTGAGACTCTTATCTCCAAGTAACCAGCAAAGGAAAAAAAAAAAAAAAAAAAGCCGTAAGTGGAGCAGTGGCTCAAGTGGTAGAGTGCCAGCCAGAAGAAAAAGAAAAGCGAAGGGCTGAGCTCAAAGAGCCCCAGCCCAGCTCTGCTTGCCCCTTGCTGCCAAGGGACATAGCCTCTTATGGACATAATCCCCCCCACCCGGGGGGGGGGCAGGTGGCAACTGCATGCTGGCTGCTGATTCCTGGATTCCAGGCCTTCTCCTTTCTCTTAGTCGCTTCTTTTTGCTCAAGGCTAGCGCTCTACCACCTGAGCCACAGCGTCACTTCTGGCTCTTTCAGGTTATGTGGCACTGAGGAATGGAACCCAGGGTTTCCTTCCTGCTAGAAGAGCTCTCTACCACTGAGCCACCTTCCCAGCCCCACCCTTTAGGGTCTTTGTTTTCTTTCACTCAAGGCTGGGTCTGTACCACCCAGAGCTCCACTTCCAGCTTTTTGGTGGTTAATTAAAGTCTCACAAGCCGGGTGCTGGTGGCTCACATCTGTAATCCTAGCTACTCAGGAGGCTGAAATCTGAGGATCCAGGTTCAAAGCCAGCCAGGGAAGGAAAGTCCATTAGACTCATATCTCCAATAAACCACTCAGAAAATGTCAGATGTGGCACACTGTGGATCAAGTAGCAGAGTGCTAGCCTTGGTTCAGGGACAATGTGCATGCATGTGCACACACACACACACACACACACACATACACACACACACACACACGCAGTCCAGCCTGGCCCCGGAGCCATGGTACGCTTCTGGGTGGCTACACAGGACGGTGGGTCCCCCCAGTCCTCTGCAGCGGGGATCACCCTGCTCTGGACCAGGTAAGTAGAGGCCCGAGTGCTGCCCCCAACAGCAGCCAGGTGCCACAGGCTCACACCCCTTCAGGGGTCCCGGCCCCCTCCCTCTCTGGGCCCTTCAGCCCTCCACTGTTGCTGCCTGGCCCCCACTTCCTCACCAGGGACCCCCACGGGAAGAAGACCGGACCCGGAGGTGCCCAGCCGGGCTGGAGACTCAACAGGAAATGGGTGGGGGCTGGAGGAGGGAGGCAGAGACCAGATTATTAATCTCCTGATTAATAGCAGTGGAGGAGGGAGGCTGGGGAGGGGTGTCCGGCTGTACCTGGGCCTCCCCTCCCGCAGGCTGCTGGGAGGCATGGGGGACAGGCTGGCCCTGCTGGGGGAGGGAGAGGGGCAGGAAGGAAAGGCCTCCTCTTAAGAAAGTATTTAAATCCAGGATTTCACGCAGCCTCTCAGGCATCCTGGCCAGAGGGGGTGGGGGCCAGAGGGGGTGGGGGCCGGCTGGCAGGGGGCCCCCCATCTGGCAGGGGCAGAATAGGGAAGCAGCTGAAACCCCTCCGCTCAGCACATCTGGAAATGGTTGGCTCTTAATACCATCAAAGTCCTCAGAGGGGGGGGCTGGCCCGGGAAACTTAACCCCTGCGGGCCTGGCCCCCCTGCCGGCGACTGAACTGACCCAGGGCCCCCCCCAAAGTTCCTTGCACCCCTCACCTCCCTGCAAGGAACAGGCACAGGCCTGGGGACTTTCTACTCCATGCAAGAAAAAGGGAGGTCTTCCAGAAAGGGAAACCAAGGCACAGAAAGCCAAGCCCACCTCTGCATTTGGGGTGAGGGCCTCGATTTTCTCCCTTCCTCACCCAGCTGTAGGGAAGGCCTGCCTGAGCACTGCCCCACCCCCCAGCCCCCCCTGCCCTCAGCCCCCACTCCCAGTCCCCCAGCCCCCCCTGCCCCCAGCCCTCTGCCCCAGCCCCCCCCATCCCCTGCCCAGCCCCCTCCTGGCTGCAGTCAGTCCCCGCCTGCCTCCCCACCCCCATCCCACACCCCTCCCATACTGGAAGCCTCTGATCCACAAATGTGGACTCAAATGTCGCTCCCCAGGGGAGCCCCAGGACCCTCTCTCCCACCTCCCACCGCTGTGTATCTTTGGTTAGCACATGCACACACACACACACACACACACACACACACACACACACACACGAGTAAGGAGAGGACTGTGTTCCTTCACACTGGCTTTGTGCTCCTCACAATCATTAGTTAGGGGTGCCACCCCAACCCCCAGCCAGGGGTGGAGGTGCATGCTTGTAATCCCAGCACTGAGGCTGATGCAGTGAGACCGAGACTATGAGGCTGTGCCTGGACTACATAGGGAGATGCCGTCTCAAGACAAATTAATGAAAAATCACAATCACTGAAGGAGAAAATGACATGGGAAACAGCTGCATACACGCTCACATGCACACACACACACACACACACATGCACACCATTTCACAAGATGAAAGCGTTCACTCATTTGATGCTCACTGCTTGAACTCAGTGCAGGTCAGTTATGGGCAAACGAAGGGGCATGAGGGAGAGACCCTGACCCGCCACCTCCTGGCTGAGGGGCTGGGGGCTCAGCCAGTCTGTGTTACCCGTGTCACCTGACTGGTCCACCCTGGCTGACTTCAAGTCGCCATCTTCACACCTCAGCCTCCTGTGCAGCACGATGACAGCTGCGAGCCACCAGCTCCCAGCTTCACAGATTTGTTTGTAGACTTGAGACAGAATCCCACTCTAGCCCAGGCTGGCCTCACATTCATGATCCTCATGCCTCAGCCTCCCAAACGCTGGGATTACAGGCGAGCAGCGCCATGCCATGCCCAACCCCCTGTCCTCACAGGCCCTGGAGATGAAAACAAGGCTCCACTGGAAAGCAGAGAGGACAGAAAGAAGCGCATAACTGATCCCCTCTGCCTCCAGGCTAATTTTCCAACTCCTTCTGCCCACCAAAGTCCTAAACAGACACAAATCAAAGCACCCCACGGGCTTCAAAGAAAGGAGAGAGCCATCTATGTGGGCCCCACACAGCTCCAGCAGGGAGTGAGGAGAAATTAGAAAACAGAAACCTGCCATTACCATGTGGCCAGGCTTGCAGAACTAGAATTTAAAGAAAAATGAGCAAGTCAACTCTGGGAGCGGGGGGGGGGGGGGGGGGGGGGGGCGTGGCTCAGCAAGGGCAGGTCACCCCATAACCTCAGAGCTAGGTGCTCAAGAGCAGAGTACCCCAGGCTCCACAGGTATTCTGTAACTTCAGCCTCGGAGCTCACCAAAGTCTAGCCCAAAGCTAGACTCCTGCAGGACTTCCCCCACCCGCAACCTTGTGGAGCAGTAATTGCTCACCTCCATTTTACAGCTGGGGAAACTGAGGCACAGAAGGCAAAGCCTAGCCAAGGAAGGGCACATCAGGGGAAGTTTGCTGAAGGTTCAAGAAAAGACCGCCTCTGTCTGACTGGAGAAAATGGTGGAGGTGGGGAAGTTGAGGCATGACACTGATCTGCCAAGGTCTGCCTGGCATTTTGGGAGTGAGTCTCTTCGCACACACACATGTGTGCGCACAACACACACATGCTCGTGTACACACACGCCCTTCCTCTCCAGTACACAGGCAGAGCCCCACAAATGTTTGCACAACCCTCATCTCCCGGGGAGCAGGCAAGGAAGGCGGCACAGCAGGCCCCGGCCTTTACCTCACGAGGTTGGCACAGGGCCCTGGCCACCGGCAGCTCTGGTACACGCGCTGGACCACCGTCTCCGAGCCGTTCTGCACCTGGCAGGACACCGTCCGGGTCACTGTGTGATGGCACCAGTGCCTGTGGGGGGAGGGGACACTGGTCACTTCCACCTGTGCATACCCACTGTGAGCTGTCGAGGTGGCTCATGCCTGTCATCCCAGCCACTCGGGAGGCTGAGATCTGAGGATGGCGGGTCAAAGCCAGCCTGGACAGGAAAGCCCAATGAACCACCAAAAAGCCTGAAGTGGAGCTGTGGTCCAATGGTGGCTCAAGTGGTAGAGCACTGGCCTTGAGTACAAATGCTCAGGGACAGCACTCAGGCTCTGAGTTCAAGCCCCACAACAGAGAGAGAGAGAGAGAGAGCAGGAGGGAGAGAGGAAGAGGGGGGAGGGAGGGAGAGAGAGGGGAGGGAGAGGGAGGGAGAGAGAGGGGGGGGAGAGGGAGAGGGAGAGGTGGTTCTTTTCTGTACCGGCTCCTGTCCTCTGAGATGGGGGGGGACAGGGTTTTTGATAAGGAAATGAACAGGGAATTGTGATCATTTCCGTGAATCACCCAGACACCATCTGCAGACCTCGGCCATCTCCATGGGTTTCCATGCCATGAACTCGTCCTCAGAAACCACACGGGGCCGGGGGGGGGGGGGTGGGGAGAAACACAGAGATTGCCTGGACCAAGTCCAGAGCCTGGCTCACCCCAGCAGGAGCCTGGGGAACACATCTGCTTCCCTGCCGACCTCCTTGGGGAGGCATTCCATGGGTGGGGTGGAATAGCCCCTGCCCACCCACCCCCACCCTTCACAGCTCCAGCCATTTGCTCCTGCACCCATCCTCGCTGCCATCTTCAGGGGCTAAGTGGCCTGGCTGAACACTGAGGCTCTCATGGGGGTCCTGGATAAAATCAGTGCTGAGCATTCAGGAAATCCTACCTTGAGGGAGAGGCCTCCGGGTGTCCCCAATGCCCCCACCCTTCCTTAATGTCACCTACCCCACAACCCCCCCATCCTCCACCCCTGAGGTTCAGCCTCAGCTCCTCCAGCCTCGGGGCTCCCCCTGAGTTTCACCTGTGGCCCCAAGCCAAAGCCATATAACACCCCCTTTCCTCCCCTCCCCCACTGTCAGTCATCACCCATCACTCCAGGACACCCACAAGACACACCATGCACCCTGTCAACACCGGCCATGGCCACCCAACCAAACTGGCTCCTCCAACCTGGCCCCAGCTCCCTGAGCCAAAACCCTGAAAGCAAATCACCCTAGACTTTCTCTTCTTTCTCCCTCCCTCCCTCCTTCCCCCTGCCTCCTCCCCAGGCCAATCCAGTCTCCACCCATGTCCCTGGCCCAGCCTGGGCAGTGCTCACCTTTGACCTGAGCTCCCAGCCTCAGGGCAAGCCTGCAGTTCCCCCTCACTGCCAGCAGAGGGCGAGCTCTGCACCCCAGCCTGGGGTGGTGCAGTTCCTCTGGGGTCCCCAGGGTCACACACACACCCCTCAAACGGTGTCCCAGCAGACCAACTGGCCTCCTCCGTCTGTTCTACACTCCCAAGGTCCCAATCCAGGTTCCCTCCTCACCCAGGCACCCTCTCTTGCCGCCTCATGCTGCCCAGGCTGTGTGTGGAGCTGACCCAGCCCTGGTCCTTCCAGAGGCCCTCACCGCAGGCCTGCAGGTCAGCCCTGGCCACTCATTCAACCCTCCCTGCTGCTCGGAGACAGGCTCTGTGTCAGGCCCAGATCCCAGCCAGGTGACCCCAAGGTCATATATGCCCCAGCTGTTCTAAATACCCAGCCACACTTCGCCTGACTCCCAGACAGGCAAGAGCCACAAGCTGGGTTCATCAAGGCAGTTCAGGTACTTGGGAAGCTGAGAAATGAGGATAAGAACCACAAAGCACACAGATACTCACAAAGGATTAGGTAGGGGTAGCCACGGCTGGAGTCAGGAGCCCAGTTGGGTAGGGGCTAACACCACGCACAATCTGCTGGACCTGGGAGATGCAAACTGACAAGAATGTTCTGGGAACTCCCAGTCCTCTGGAACTCAGAAGAATGGTGGAGGGAGAGGGTACCGGGGGCTTACTTACACCTGCCATCTTAGCTACTCCCGAAGAAGAGACTGCAATGTGAAGGCTGCAAACTCCATAAGACTTGAATTCCAGAATAACCACACACACAAAAAAGCAGTACTGGAAGGTATGGTTCAGGTAGTACTGCACCAGGCTTGCAAGCTCAAGGCCCAGAGTTCAAATCTGAGTACCACCAAGAGAGAGGGGAGCGGGGATACCAGGGCTCATGGACAGCCATGGTGTCTCCCCAAGGCTGCAAAAAGGCTTTGGCCTGCCAGGGCCATAGGGAGGGCCTGGCTCCCCCAGCCTCTGTTTACAGGTGAGAAACTTGCGGCCCAGAGGAGGGACAGGCTGGAGGTGGTCCAGCAAGCTGGTGACAGAGTGGGCCAAAGCCAGGGCAACTGCTTTTCATCCCCTCCCACCCTCTTGCAATGGGAGGACCCCAGATAATAATCTAAGGGATGTGAGTGCTGGAAGGGAGGACCCTGGAATCTAGCACCTGGTATCTGCCAGACCACTAGGTGAGGAAGGGGGAGGGTGCCCTCTCCCCCAGCCATCCTTGCCCTGAGTGCCACCACTGGGACTCCTTGATTCCCCCTCCCCCCCTGTTTCCAGCAACTCAGCAGAAGGTGGGAAAACGTGGCTTAAAAACCCATCCTGGGCTGGGGATATGGCCTAGTGGCAAGAGTGCCTGCCTCATATACATGAGGCCCTGGGTTCGATTCCCCAGCACCATATTATACAGAAAATGGCCAGAAGTGGCGCTGTGGCTCAAGTGGCAGAGTGCTAGCCTTGAGCAAAAAGAAGCCAGGGACAGTGCTCAGGCCCAGAGTCCAAGCCCCGGGACTGGCCAAAAAAACAAAAAACAAAAAAAAATCCTGGCTGGGCACCCATGGCTCACGCCTGTCATCCTAGCTACTCAGGAAGGCTGAAATCTGAGGATCACAGTTCAAAGCCAGCTAAGGCAGGAAAGTTCTTGATACATAGTTCCAATGAGCTACTAAAAAGCAAGAAGTGGAGCTGTGGCTCAAGTGATAGAGCACCAGCTTTGAGCAAAGAAAAAAAGAGCTCAGGAACAGTACCCAGGCTCAGAGTTCAAGCCCCAGAACCAGCACAAAATAAACAAACTATCGTGAGTCACTCCTGTAATTCTAGCTACTTGGGAGGCTGAGAATGAATGAGGAGATTGAGGTTGCAGGCCAGAATTGTCCAAGAGACCCTATTGCCACAGAAGAAAGCTGGACATGGCACTACGTACCTGGAAGCCTAAAGATAGTGGCTCACATCTTAGACACTGGGTGGAAAGCTGAGCTGGAGGCACAGCCCAAGTGGTAGACATGAGGCCCTAGCAGACATGAGGCCCCTAGCTCACAGCCCAAAGATGAATAACAAAATAAATTAACACTGGTGGCAACAGACACCCAGTCTAAACTATTTTCTCGAGGGATACTCATTAACCTTTTCTTAAGCATCAAGACTCTGAGAAGTCAACAGAATGCTGAAAAGCAGAATAACAATCTGATAAATAGAACCATGGTGCGAAGACCACAGAAATACCACACAAGTGGCCGAAGCAGGCAGCCTCACCCAGGCCATGCCACTTCCCCCAGCTCCTGTCAATGGCTGTCTGTCTATCTGTCTGTCTCTTTCTCTCTCTCTCTCCTTTTTGGTGTCAGTCCTGGGGCTTGAACTCAAGTCCTAGGTGCTGTCCCCAAGCTGAAGGCTAAAAGTCTCATAGACTTTCCTACTCACCTACTCAGGCTGGCTTCAAACCATGAACCTCAGACCTCAGCCTCCTGAGTAGCTAGGATTACAGGTATGAGACACAGCTCCCAGCTAGCCTTCTGGTTTTGAACCAAGCCTGGATCCAGGTTTTTTCCAGCATGCATGATGACCCGGAGATGGGCGCCCACCCTCCTCCCTCCACAGCTGCAGCCTCCCGAGAAACCTGAGCTCCCCTGGCCTTCAGCAAAGACCGACTCATGTTCCATGTTGATTAAAGACACATGTCCTCCAAAGCAAGGTAGAGCCCACCTTCCCCTCACTGCTCCCATGGTCATCTGACTGCTGTCCCCAAGGCCTGCAGGCAGCACAGGGCTGACCACAAGAAAGGCCCAAGTCACCACAGAGGAACTATAGCTGTCTGGAGTTCTTAATTGACTCCTACTGAGTCCTCTCCACCCCCATCCTTCCTGTAGCCCCTCTAATTAATGGGCTTTGCTTGCTTCCAGGACCCCCCCCCACCCCCGCCCCTCAGATTGGCCATTCCCAGGGCACCTTGGCATCTTCACCTGCTCTCAGGAACTAGAGGGCCTGAATCAAATAGATATGTGGGATCCTTCCTTCCTTCCTTTCTCCCTCTCTTCCTTTTTTCCTTTCTGTGCCAGTACAAAGAGTCTCTCACACTTGCCTGTCTTTTTCTCTTAGTGTTAGAGCTTTACCATTTACCACAGCTCCACCTTTTGCTTCCTGCTGGCTTCCAACTACAGTCCTCAGATCTCTGCCTCCTTAGTGGCTAGGATTACAGGCGTGAGCCACCAGCTCCCAGCAGAAACCTCCAGAATTTCAAAGGCCTCTAAATTGGGTTCAGGGGCAGAAATCATTTGGCTCTTTCCCTCAGTGAGTTCCAAGGAAGATCTATGACAGGGAGTGAGGCAGGCCCAGGCTCTCCTTAGCATCTGAAACTAGACCTTCCCAGAATACTCCAGGCTTGGGGGGTAGGGTATCCCCCCCAGTCCAGGACGGTCTACCATGGCAGACAACACCTAGCCCTAGTAAAAACAGACTTCCCATCCCACATTGCTGTCGGGCCCAGAGAAAACGGGTGACCCACACCCCCCAACTCACTCCCACACAGTCTGAGATCAGAGCAACCCCAGCCTTGCCTAGAACCAGACGCCCCAAAGAGGCAAACAATGCGGTGTTTCTCTTCTCCATCTGCTCCTGCTGGGAGGGCTGCGGTGCCCATCCCCCCTTCCTTCCGCTGCTGGGGGTGGGGGCGGGTGTGGAGGGGATCCCCCTTACCACACTCAGGCTGTTGCTCTGACCTCAGGACAGAAGGCTTTGGTTAGCAGGGCAGGCCCCAGAGGTGAGGGAGCATGGGGGCGGGGGGGGGGGGACAGGAACAGGCCAAAGAAGAGATTAACTGCACGACCCTTGCCAGTTGAGATGCTTATCTCCAATTAATCATCACGATGTGGGAAGTGGAGCTGTGGCTCAAGTGGTAGAGCTCTAGCCTTGAGAACAAAAGCTCAGGGGCAGTGCCCAGGACCTGGGTTCAAGATCCAGAACTGGTAGGAAAAAATATCAGCCTGGGCTATAGCAGGATACTGTCTCTATAAACCAAAAATCAACTAACTACATTAAAATGTGATATAATCTGGATTTTTATTTTTCTGTTTGCTGGTCTTGGGGCTTGAACTTAGAGCCTGGATGCTGCTGCTCTCCCTCAGCTTCTCAGGCTCAAGGCTAGTGCTCTACCAGCACATGAGCACAGCCCCACTGCCGGCCTTTCCGGAGTAGTTGATTGAAGATAAGTCTCAAGGACTTTCCTTCCCTGACTGGCTTTGAACCTCAAACCTCAGATCTCAGCCTCCTGAGTAGCTAGGATGATAGGCATGTGCCACTGGCACCTGTATCTGCTTGTAAAAGTGGTATCTAAAAGAATATGTGTAACTTTTAAATTCTCTTTTGAGCAGGTCATGTCTAGCCAGCGCCATCATTGGCCACATGGTGAATTGTAGGATCTGGCTTCTTGTCTTGATGGATGTGCCTGAATTTCTAGAGGAAAGCAAGTCCCACCCCCAGGTGATGGGTGTTCCTGAATCCCAGGAGACGGGGAGGGGGGGAGTGGGGGGTGGGCACTTGGTCTATAGGTTACTGAACCTGTCAGTCAAGTGCCTGGAACCAGAGCTTCCTCTGACTCTGCCCCCTGACCTGACCCTATTTAGGGTCAGGTCAGCCCAGGAGCCATTACACCCTGCCAGGTCTTCCAGCTTGAGTCCTGCGTCCTGTCTTCTGGATCATCTCTGGTCACTATGGCATCCCATTTCAGCTCTCCATTGGAGCTGAACTGGTTTGTTGGTATTGTTTATGTTCTTTCTTTCCTCTCTGGCCTGTTTCCTAACAGTGTTAAGGGTATTTGCGGGCTGCAGGCCTTTGTAACAACTGGCTGCCTACAGACTGCTAGCATTCTAATAAAGATTCCAAGATTCAATCCTTCTTGGATAATTTGCCACATAACAGTACTAGGGTTTGAGCTTTGGGCCTCACACTTGCTAGGCCATTGCTTTACCACTTGAGTCATACCCCCATGCCCGTAAGCCATGCCCACCACTTAAGCACACTCAGCCCTTGAGCCTGCCTCCAGCCCTACCTACTAAGTCTCCCTTCACTTAAATACTTGTGCTGGCCCCAGGAGCCCCAGCAGAGCCCCGGCAGCATTCAGGTTTCATCTACTTCCTCTACCTGACACCCAACATTTGGCCTCTGTTCCTAATTTCACATAATTCCTGCATATCATCCCTTGCTGGTTTGGGGTCTGATGGAAAGTTAGTGGCTGGTTTGGGATTGGTCTGCCTGGGGGGAAAGGTGGAGTGGAAGAAGCTGTCTTCCCTAGACACACCCTGGTACCCCAAGATCCCATCCATCCTGCCTGCCCTGCCACCCACTGTCATCTCCGGGTGAGAGGTAACCCTAGCCAGCTCAGCCCCCTCCCAGGGGCCAGGCTGGCTCTGTGATTAATCTCAGGGAGATCCTGTGTCCTGAAGCAGAGACAGCTGTCCCTTGACCAAGCCCAGCAGGCAGACAGCTTCCAGCCCTGCCTCCTGGACCCCTGGCTGGGCAGAAATTGACCTAGGCCTTTGGCTGTGCAGCAGCCTGAGCCCTCCTGCCATCAGGCCAGAGTTGATGTTCTCTGTAGTTAGAGTTCACTTTCAAACCAAAGAGTTCAGGAGTTTGCTGGGCGTTTACACCAGAAAAGGCTCAGAGCACATTTGGCAGAGGCAGGGTGGGTGCCAACTCCAGAGGCTGAGACCCGTGCTGGCTTCCCAGGCAATGCACACAGCCCCAACTCAAACTTCCTTTTCACGTTCCTCTGGCCCTGGATCTGATTCGTCGTCCCTGATGCAGGTTAAAAACAGTCAGAGAGAGCCAAATTTGCCTGACTCAAGTGCCATGGCTAGGAGTGGGTCTTTAGCTCCATCCACCCTGGCAGCCAGCTGCTGACGTTTATAAATGAGTTCACCCACCTTCCCAGGCAGGCAGATGTCCACCCAACATGAACCTACCCAGCTTCATCATCTATTTCCTTTTACCTTTTTTTTTTTTTTTTTTTTGCCAGTCCTGGGGCTTGGACTCAGGGCCTGAGCACTGTCCCTGGCACTAGGCCATATTCCCAGCCCCACCTTTTCTTAATTTAGTTTTTGAAATAAGAGTCTTCCTCTTGTAGCCCAGGCTACGATATCCTCCTACCTCTGCCTCCCAACTGTCAGGATTACAGGCATGCACTACTGCACTTAGCCCTTCTATCATCCATTTCTAGCTCCACATGGGGAAGTGCCAGGAGCATTCTGATGGCTCACTTCTCTAAAATGACTCTCGCTTACCTATATTTCACACATAGTAGGTCTAAGCACATATAACTTGAAACTACATCAAGTAGGCTGTTGCTTCACAGAAATCACAGTTGGACACACCACTACTGCTCACCAGAAACTTGATATTATGTCATACTTTTGTTTTTGTTTGCTTTAGTGGTACTAGGGTTTGAACACAGGGCCTCAGGTGCTCTTACCACTGAACCACACCCCCAGCTCTTATTTCATGTTCTTCATCTTGAATATTGTGGATGCTTAATTCACTGTTACCATGATCTAATCAACTTCTGCTAATGACTTGTCACCTTTCAACAAATCTAAAATCTCTTAAATTAAGCACATTACATACACACACATACATACATACATACATACATACATGCTTGAGAAGATTACCATATTTTTTTTTGCCAGCCTGGGGCTTGGACTCAGGGCCTGAGCACTGTCCCTGGCTTCTTTTTGCTCAAGGCTAGCATGCTACCTCTTGAGCCACAGCACCACCTCTGGCTTTTTCAGTTTATGTGGTGCTGAGGAATCGAACCCAGGGCTTCATACATGCTAGGCAAGCACTCTACCACTAAGCCACATTCTAAGTCCACCATAATTTTTACCTTGCTCTTTGGATACCATTTGCTTTTTTGGAAAGTACACAATTAAACTAAGGGTGATGCCGGGTGCCAGTGGCTCACACCTATAATCCTAGTTACTCAAGAGGCTGAGATCTGAGGATCACAGTTCAAAGCCAGCTTGGGCAGGAAAATTTTTGAGATTCATCTCCAATTAACCACCAGAAAACCTGAAGTAGTGCTATGGCTCAAAGAGATAGAGTGCTATAGCCTTGAGCAAAGAGCTCAGGGACAGTGCCCAGGCCCCAGCTCAAGTCCCACAAGTGACAATAAAATAAAATTAAAAATAAATAAATTAGAGCTGGGAATATAAGCATAAGGCCTTGAGTTGGATCCCCAATACTACCAAAAAAAAGGTGGGGGGGGGCGGAAATGGAAGAATGGGAATCAGAGGCAGGGAAGCAGTGTGGGATGAGAGGTTGGAGAGAAGGAAGGGGCGATAATCCAAGGATGCAGGAAAGGCACAGGAATGCACTCTACCCAGAGCCTCCTGGCCTGTTCACTCCTTGATTTGAACCTAGTGAGGCCCATTTTGGGCTCGGGAACTGGGAGAATTGGGAAGTAATGTGTGTGTGTTGCTTTAAACCACTAAGTTTGTGGTATCAATAAGAGCAGCAACGGGAAACCAACACTTCCTGCAGCATGGCTGCGCCCTTCCCCAGTTCTCCATGACAAGAACTGAGAAAAACTGTGAGGCCTACGACTAACAGCCTCCCTGCTCCCACCGGTGCCCACCCTGTAGATCCCAGGGTTCAGGGTAGGCACCCATTACCAGACCACTCTTTATGGGATTTATTAATGCCAAACCCCCTCAGTAAGAGGGCTGGATCTGCCTGGTACCGTGGCTCACACCTGTAATCCTGGCAATTTAGGAGGCTGAGATATGAGGATCTTCCACTGAAGCTAGCCTTGGCAGAAAAGCCCAAGAGAGTGTTATCTCCAATTAACCACAAAACTGCCAGAAGTGCAGTGTGGCCCAAGTAGTAGAACACTAGCCTTGAGCAGGAAAGTGAAGCCCAGAATTCAAGCCTCAGCATTAGTACCAAGAGACAGACAGACAGACAGAGTCATGCAGAGAGCCAGCCCTGAGTGCACTGACCAAAAGAGCTAAATTCAGACTGTGGATTTCCTGCAGATGGGATGTTTAAGCGGATCTCCGAGACCTGATTAAGAGTTAGCCAAACCAAATGAAAGCAAAGACTGGCTCAAGGCAGAGGCAACAATAGGTGCAAAGGTCCCAAGGCAGGAAAGAGCTGGAGATTAAAAGACAGCCAGAGGGTCTGGGAAGATGGCCTAGTGGTACAGTGCTTGACTCGATGCATGAAGCTCTGGGTTTGATTCTTCAGCACTACATAAATAGAAAAAGCCAGAAGTGGCACTGCAGCTCAAGTGGTAGAGTGCTAGCCTTGAGCCAAAGCAGCTCAGGGACAGTGCCCAGGCCCTGAGTTCAAGCCCCAGGACTAGCTAAATACATACATACATACATTCATGCATGCATGCATACATACACACACATATATACATACATACATGACAGCCAGAGTTGCCAGGACATGGCTCCAGTGAAGGAGCACTTGCCCTGAGTTCAATTCCTAGTACTGTTTTAAAAAAGAAGCCCAGGCCCAGAGTCCAAGCTCCAGGGCTGGTGAAGAAGAAAGAAGAAGGAAAAGGTGGAGGAGAAGGAGGAAGAGGAGGAGGAGGAAAAGGAGGAGGGGGACAGGGAGGAGGAGGAGGAGGAGGAGAAGGAGGAGGAAGAAGAAGAAGAGGAGGAGGAGGAGGAGGAGGAGGAGGAGGAGGAGGAGGAGGAGGAGGAGGAGGAGGAGGAGGAGGAGAAGAAGAAGAAGAAGAACAAGAAGAAGAAGAAGAACAAGAAGAAGAGGAGGAGGAGGCGGAGGAGGAGGAGAAGGAGGAGGAGGAGGAGGAGAAGAAGAAGAAGAAGAAGAAGAAGAAGAAGAAGAAGAAGAAGAAGAAGAAGAAGAAGAAGAAGAAGTAGTTGTTGAAGTTGTTCTTCTTCTTGGTGCTGGTGGCTCATGCCTATCAGCCTAACTATTCGGAAGGCTGAGATCTTAGGATCACAGTTAAAAGCCAGCTCAGGCAGGAGAAAGACAAGTGGAGCTGTGGCTCCAAGTGGTAGACCACCAGCCTTGAGTAAAAAGGCTAAGAGAGAGTGAGAAGTCCTGAGTTCAAGTCTCAGTATATGCTAGCACAAATCAAGCACAACACATAAAAACACTTCCAAGTATAGATCAAAATAAAATAAACAAGAGAAAAGCAGCCCATGGTGTGCAGAGCTCGTGAGGTGGGGGAACAGGGCAGAGCGAGGTCAGAGCACCGAGCTCTCTATGGGCAAGCATGCTTGTGCACGCTTGTGCACACCTGTGCAGAGTGCAGAAAATTTTCATGGGCAGCCGCAGAACAAGAGGCTGAGGCAGGAGGATCACACAAGGTTGAGGCCAAGCTGAGTCCCACAGCAAGAATGGAAAGGAAGGAAGGCAGCTGGAAAGCCTGCCGGCCCCACAGCGGAGGGCCACCTCCTCCCAGAAGTCCTTGCGCCATCAGGCCAGCAGCTCCCACAGCAAATGGGAAAATGATTTTGGAAACCACATCAGAGCCCTGGCAAATGACTTCGTAGCTCCAAGGTAGGCACAATGCCTCATTTCCCAAAACTCTGGGTGGCCACATGATCGAGGAACCCCTCAACACTGCAGAACACATTGCCAGGACAATGTTCTGACGTATATAATATTCTAAGCATCATCCACTCTCAGCAGAAATGGCTCAGGAGATATTGGGGGGGTAGCCCAGCTAACTAAGGTGAGGGGTCACAGACAGCCATCACCTAGGTCCCCCTGTGGAGGCTGGGGGTGGGGACAGACAGGGGGCACAGGAGACGAGCCCCCACTCCTCCGTCCTCAAGTACAACAATGCTCACCTGGATGGAGCCTAACTCTTACTAAGGAAGCCTCTTCCAGGATACCAGGGAACCTTCCAGAGTCTTGATTTGTAAGACAACCATGGGGGATCAGGCTAGAGCCACAGGGACTCGAGTCCTGGAAGAATGTGTAGGTTGTCGTAGGGGCGGCCAAGGAGCTCCCTGGCACTTTATAGGAACATTCCGGAAAATCCTCTAGCAGTTCGTTTAGCCTCTCTCAGGCCTCTGCCCCAGGCGTGGCTGGTCCATGTCCAAATCACACTCCAAGTGGCAATGAAGTGTTGGCCGTGGAGCCACAAGGCGCCGGGTGCAGCTCCGATTGCCTGAGACAGCTGTGCTGGGAAGGGATTTGAAGATCACAGACAAACTTTAAGAAGGGAGAAAGGAAGAAAAGAAATGGGGACACTGAGGCTCGGAGGAAGAGACATCCTCCAGGGGCCTCCACAGCAGAACCAATCTACATCATTCTCAGAACCCTCACCAGCCACCCCTGCTTCAAAGGGAGCAGAGAGACCCCTGAAGCTGCAGCCTCCTAGAGCCCGCCTCGTGGGAGCCAACCACAGACAATGATGGCTTTGCTCCAGGATTTGTTGGTTTTGTTTTTAATTATGCTGGTCCTAGAGGTAGAACTCAGGTCTTAAGAGCTGTCCCTGAGCTTTTATGCTCAAGGATGGTGCTCTACCACTTGAGCCACAGCTCCACATGTGACTTTTTGTTAGTTACGTGAAGATAAAGAGTCCTGCTTCAAACCACCATCCTCAGATCTCAGCTTCCTGAGTACCTAGGATTACAAGTGTAAGCCACCGGTGCCTGACTGGTGGAAAAATTTTTTTTAAAACAAATATTTTCTATCTGAAGTTGGCCACATCCTCCAACACAAACCCACTGGGTGCTGGTGCACGCGTTTCCCTTCTTGGGCTCATGCTAGCTGTCTCACTCTGCAACTTGCAAAGCTTGTTTTCTAGACTGCTCTCATATGGAAGTGTGCAGCCCTGCTGTTGAGGGGCGTTTGGAGATTCGGCCTAACAGAAACCTCGAGGAAGGATTTCCAGACAAAAAGAAGGGAAGTCCATTTGCAAGCAGACTTCTGCAGCCATGTTTATGCTTCTCTGAAACCGCCTTCGGGGGCTGTGTCCTCCCTTCCTTCCCTGCACAAAATGTCTGTATCCTTGCTGGAAGGCGCAGGAGGAATTATTCGAGAGCATTCTGGGGGTTTTGGTGACTGTGAAGGATCAAAAAGAGCCGGGGCCTGTTTCCTCCATGTTCACAGAGTTTGGGGAAAGAAGACGCAGAGACAAGAGCCACGGAACTTTGGAGACCCTCTTAGGCTTCTGTGAAAGATTTCCTATTTTGCAGCCAAGTGTCAGTGGCTCACGCCTGTAATCCCAGCTACTCAAGAAGCTGGGATCTGAGGATCATGATTCAAAGCAGGAAAGTCCACCAGACTCATCTCCAATGAACCACCAAAAGGCTGGAAGCAGCGCTGTGGCTCAAGTGGTAGAGCGCCAGCCTTAGGCACAAAGGCTCAGGTACAGCACCCAGGCCCTAAGTTCAAGCCCCAGGGAAGAGGGGCCTGACCGTGAGGGCCTCGCTCCAAGGCACTGGCCTCGGGCTGAGGGATCTCCAATTGGGAACCCGGACGCGGGGCGGCCCGAGGGAGGCGCCCGCGAGTGCGGACCGGGTCTGGGGTCCGATCCGACCCGACTCCACAGCTGAGCCCTGACGTGGAGGCTGCTCCCCGTCCCCCGGCGGCGACCGCGAGGCGCAGCCCTGGCTCTTCCGAGGCCTCAGCCCCACGGACCGGGCGGAATGGACTGGACGGACGGAGCGGCCTCCCCGCGTGGCCGGCGGTACACACGAGGCCCGGCACCGGGAGCCTCAGGCGAGCATAGCCGAGGCTGTGCGGGGAGCGCGGTACGGCCGCCCGAACCCCGCCAGCGCCCCCAGAGCGAGGAACTCGAGCGCCAGGACCGGAGGAAGACGACTGGCGCCAGTCCAGGCCCCGAGCCCCCAAAGCCGGGGACCCCGGTTCCGGCCTCTTGTGGCCCCGCCACCCGCGCCCCAGGCCCCCCACCCCCGCATCTCGAAGCCCCAACGCCCCGTGCCCCAGGTCCCCCGATCTCGAAGCCTGTTTAAGTCCCCAACACCCCTCGTTCCCGTCTGCACCCCCGGATCTCGTCTTCTGGTTGCAGCCCATGCCCCGAGTCCAGGTCGCCGCGTCCCGAAGCCCCCCGAGGCCCCCATCCCCCCGTTCCCGCCTCGGCTTCATCACCCCCCCCGGTTGCCGCCCGCGCCCCCGGGCCCCGTCCCCCCGGTTCCCGCCGCGCCCCCGGGCCTCGTCTCCCCGGTTCCCTCCCGGGCCCCCGGGCCCCCGGGCCCCCTCCTCCCGGTTCCCTCCCGGGCCCCGTCCCTCGTTCCCGCCGCTTTCCCGGGCGACGTCCCCCCAGTTCCCTCCCGGGCCCCGTCCCCAAGTTCCTGCCCGGGCTCCATCCCCCCGTTTCCTCCCGGGCCCCGTCCCCCTCCCTTCCCCGTTCCCTCCCGGGCTCCGTCCCCCGTTCCCGCCCCGCCCCGCGCACTCACCGGCGGCTCGCATACGCCCCGCCCGGGGAGCCCGCGGCAGGCTCGGGGTAGCCGTGCTGCGGCAGCGCGGCGGCCGGGAACGGGTAGAGGAAGCCGGTGGCCAGCGCCGACCCCCATAGGCAGCCGCACGCCCAGGGCAAGAGCAGGGCCAGCTTCATCTTGCGCCGCCGGGCGCGAGGACCGGGGGTCCCGGGGGTCCGGAGCGCACGGGTGGCCCGGACCGAGCCCGCGACCCCGGCCTGCCGAGAGCAGAGGATCGAGCCCGGGTCCGCGGGGAGCGGGCGCGCGCTCCGGGGCCGCCTTTTCAAATTCGGGGAGGTGGGCGCTGCGCCGTCAGAGGGGGCGTGGTGGGCTCAGCCCTTAACCCTCGGCGGCCCGGGGCCCTGCGGGCACCGCCAGGGCACGCAGAGGCGGGAGGCCGCGGGGGGTCTCGGGAGCCCGGACCTCCAGACTCAGCTCCCGCCTCGGCCTTAGCCCCGGGGTCCGCACCCACTCGTGCTCGCAGTTCGCTCCCCACCAGGGGCAATTATTCCCATGTTTCAGAGGTGGAAACTGAGGCTGGGACAAAGTAAAGCTGGGATGAGTAAAGCTTGCACAAGAGTCTCTGGCATTTGTGGGGGTAGCTGGTGACCAGGTGGGGGGGCCTTTCACCCCCACCTGGCCTGCTGTCTCTCCCAGAAATCATCACCTGAGGCAGGGCCGGCCATCCCATCCATCCCACCGTGTGTGTGTGTGTGTGTGTGTGTGTGTGTGTGTGTATACCAGTCCTGGTGCCTGAACTTGGCCTGGGCGCTGTCCCTGAGCTTTTTAACTCAAGGCTGGAGCTCTACCACTTGAGCCACTCATCCACTTATGGTTTTTTGCTAGTTCATTGGAAATAATCTCATAGGCTTTCCTGCCCTGAGCTGGCTTGGGACCCTGATCCTCAGCCTCCTGAGTAGCTGGAATTTACAGGTTTGAGCCACACTGGTGTCCATCCTCAATTCTACATTCTGATTTTTGAGACAGGGTCATATTGTGTAGCCTTCATTGACCTTGAAGTCAGGATCCTCTAGCTCAGCCTCCCAGCTTGCTGTGTGGGATTACAAGTGTGTACCATCCCACCAGGTTCACAGTTTATCCTAAACTCACTTCCCCAGTGCCACAGGATGACAATACCACACAATTTATGGCTGAAGATCTTTAGAGAAAGAATAAATAACATTCCCGAAAATACAGGACTGAGGCTGGCCCTACTGGTCTGGTCTTGGACAGCAGCTTCATTCTAGCCAGTGGGCAGGTCCTGTGTGAATTCTGTGTGCCTACCATTGTGCAGGGTGCACAGAACAGAGGAGAAAGGAGGAGGTCTCTGTGACATCCCACCCTACCTGCCCCAGGAGAACACCAGCAGGCAGAGCTCTCTAGTTAGCCCCATCTGCAACATTAGAACAACAGTACCTAAAGGATCAGAAAGAGCTAGTCACATCAAGTGCTTGGTAGGGTGCACCTGAAACATTGTAACACCCAGAAAGTATCAAGGATTATTAACCTTTCCAGGATTTCGGTAAGAGTTGTATCTTTAACCGTGGGGCCTGACTTACATGAAATGGGTGTGGCCCGAGTCTTATAAAGGTAATGAGAGCCTTAAGCAGCAACTCGGATGTGGTGGGCGTGGTTTTCAGGGTGGGTAGAGCTTGTGGGTGGGGCGTGGCTTGAGTGTTTAGCAGCGTGGTCCAACCAAGAGTTCAAACTCCAATAATATATGAAAAAAAAAATTAAAAAAGAAAACAGGAATGAGACCAGCCAGTAGGCTAGATATTCTAGAATACTTGCAACTTTCTCAGAGGACAAAACTGTATATTTTACTCCGTGGTCAAAGATTTAAATATATTTTAAAACAAACACAAGACCAGCACTGAGTGGAGGTGTAATTTGCATTCCTTTAAAGACAAAGTATGCAGCCAGTGGGTGCAGAGTGAGAAAATTCCTTGCTGGTGTTGCTACAGCTGCCGCCTCCACCCCCGCAGCTCTGCCCCAGAGGCCTCAGCTCCATTCCCCACACATGTGCCTGTCTATTTCCAACCTTGTGCCCTTGCCATCCCGATTACACATGGAAACTCCCAGAGAAGCGAAAGCCTGTGCTCGCTTCCAGGAGCCTGAGAAATACATCCTATGTTTGGAGAGGGGAAGCCAGGTGCTGGTGGCTCACGCCTGGAATAATCCTACTCAGGAGGCTGAGATCTGTGGATCATGGTTTGAAGCCAGCCTGGGTAAGAAAGTCCATGTGACTCTCATGTCCAATTAACCAACAGAAAACTGGAAATGGAGCTGTGGCTCAAAGTAGCAGAGCACCAGTCTTCAGTGAGAAAGCTCAGGGAGAGTGCTGAAGCCCATGAGCAACAATAACAACAAAAAAATGGAGGTGGAAGGGCACCAGTGACTCTAGTTTCCATGATCCAAGGATCATGGTTTGAGGCTGCCTGGAAGGAAAAGCCCCTGAGACTCTCATACCCAAGTTAACTAGCAAAAAGCCAGGCTAGAGGCCTGGATCAAATGGTAGAGCATTATCTGAGCAAGCATCAGGCCCTGAGTTTAAACCCAGGCACTGATGAAAATGAAAACATTAATCAAAAGGTCTTTTGTTTAACAATAACACAATGTTGGAACCCAGGGCCTCATGCCTGCTATGGGCACACACTCTGCATGGAACCCCCATCCCCAGCTAGGGTTCAGATTTCTCAATGATACACAGGCAGAGCCTCATCACAGGAGCTTTGCTATGCTAGCCTGGTGTCTGAGGCCTTTCTGATAAAATCTCATTCAGTGCCCTGTCCACAGACAAAAGACAGATCTTCCCCTGTGCTGCAGTCAGCAGAAAGAAGCACTGGACACAGACATAAACACACACCAGGCACAGGCCAAAGTAAATATTGACCTCTTGGTGTGATAAATCTTCCTGTTAATGTAAAACAGGAATTCCTGCCCCCTTCTCCCCCCAACCCAGCCCCTGGCTCTGCCAGCAGCTCTGGACTACCGGCATGCCCACATGAACATGCATCCTGCAATTCTCCCACACAAGTTAAGGGAGGTAGAGGCAGGCAGAGGCAGGCATGGCACAGTTCCATACCGAGTCCTCCAGCAGCCCAGGTCACTGCTGTGTGGGGTTGGAGAACCACATAGCCATGGACAGATGGAAGTCCAAGGAGCCAGGCTGTCACCACCAGAAGGGCTTCTTTGTATGTCTCAAGCTTTCTGTCCTTGGCCAGGACAAAATGCAGGCAGAATGCAGCTGTCACAGAAGATCCTGACTGAATTTTCCTCTTCACGCAGGCTTCCTGAGATTCCACATAGCCCACATAAAAGTGACTGCATGTAGCCAGGTGCTGGTGGCTCATGCCTGTCATCCTAGCTACTAAGGAGGCTGAGGTTCAAAACCATCCTGGGCAGGAAGTTCCTGAGACTCTTTTTCTTCTTTTTTAATCAGTCATGGGACTTGAACTCTGGACCTGGGCACTGTCCCGGAGCTCTTCAGCTCAAGGCTAGTGCTCTACCACTTGAGCCACAGCACCACTTCTGTTTTGTTTTTTTTAAGAGTTTCACAGACTTTCCTGCCCCAGCTGCCTTTGAACCACGATCCTCAGATCTCAGCCTCCTGGATAGCTAGGATTACAGGTATGAGCCACTGGTGCCCAACTTCCCTTAGACTCTTATCTGCAATGAACCACCAGAAAACTAGAAGTGGTGCTGTGGCTCAAGTGGTAGAGCACTAGCCTTGAGCTAAAGAGCTAAGGGGCAGCACCCAGGCCCAGAGTTCAAGCCTCACAACTGACAAAAAAAAATGTGATTGTGTGTGTGTGTGTGTGTGTGTGTGTGTGTTTTCATGCCAGTACTGAGGCCTGAACTCAAGATGCAGGCACTAGTCACAGCGTCTTTTGGACTTTTCTTCCCTGGGCTGGTCTTAAACACCATCTTACAAACCTCAGCCTCCTGAGCAGCCAGGATTACAGGTGTGAGGTGCCACCTGATTTGCTGTTTGCTCCGGTTCACACGTGTCCCGTTCCTGCCTTGGCAATGGAAACCCAAGCCACTGGGAGGGATGGTGGGTAGATGCGGCTATGGCGGGAGGATCATTGGCTTTTTCTGTCTCCCCATGAGGACTCAGTACCGAGCCAGCAAGTGACATGCCACTGTGGGTGCCAATGGCAAGGGGAGTGGAACACGGGAGGGAGGTGGGGGCCTGCCTTTTGCCCAGTAGACGAATCACTTATAAGATCACCTCCAAATTCACAGAGTGAACTCAGGGGAGCAGGAGAGGGGGGCATGGTGTGGAGGAAGCAGCCAGGCACTGCCAGCTCATCTCACTGTCATGGCCAGCCTTCTTCTCTGTGTGGCCGCAGCCTCCAGCACCCCACGGCCAGTGTGTCCTCATGTCTCACTTTGTGGTCCTTCTCTGGTTCATAATGCATTCCATACGACCGTTAAGAATGGCCCGTGGTCATTTGGCAAAAGCCATGTGTCTCCGTGCCTTCAACATGCTCCTCCTCTGCAAATGCAATTCTTATTTTCATGGTGTCTGTCACAAATGATTTGACAGATCCCCTTTGCTATTTCCAAAGCCTCTGGTAAGTATCTCTTGGCAAATAAGAACATCTCAGGCTGCTGTCAGGCAGGTCCTTTTCCTGGGGGACACAGGCCCAGTCCTGGCCCTGTCCTGTGGCACCAGGTGGCTCTCTCATCAAGCATGTGCCAGAACATGCCTGAGAACTGGATGCCCTGTGCTCTCACCAAGGCTGAACACAAGGGAGGGGGTTATGAGAATCTTCCCGCTGGGCGGCAGAGTGCATGCCTGTAATTCCATCTACTCAAGAGGCTGAGATCTGAAGACTGATATTCGAAGCCAACTGGGGCAGGAAAATCTATGAGGCTTTTATCTCCAATTAACCAGCAAAGAGCCAGAAGTGGCGCTGTGGTTCAAGTGGTAGAGAGCTAGCCTTGAGCTGAAGAGTTCAGGGACAGCGCCCAGGCCCACAGTTCAAGCCCCATTACTAATTTAAAAAAAAAAAAAAAAAGGGCTGGGGATATAGCCTAGTGGCAAGAGTGCCTGCCTCGGATACACGAGGCCCTAGGTTCGATTCCCCAGCACCACATATACAGAAAACGGCCAGAAGCAGCGCTGTGGCTCAGGTGGCGGAGTGCTAGCCTTGAGCGGGAAGAAGCCAGGGACAGTGCTCAGGCCCTGAGTCCAAGGCCCAGGACTGGCCAAAAAAAAGTCTCAGAGACTCTACTGCCCAGGCTGGCTTTGAACCAGCCTTGAGCAAAAAAGGCTCAGAGATAGGGCCCAGGTCATGAAATCAAGCCCCAGTACCAGTATATACACATCACATGCGCACGCGCACATGCACACACACACATTTCAGGTTACAAACCATTTTGTGAGCATTTTCCATCTCTGAGAGCTAAAGTGAAAATGTTCACATCTCAGAATTATATGGGAGGTGGATGAAAGGAATTTTTGTCATCTTGAATCATAGGAAATCCACAATTTATTCTTCAGTAATAAAAACTGTCTGTGTAATCACTGGGATCACAGGGAGTCAGCTCAAATTAAATACTTTATGATTGGCAGTTATATTAAATCTTTTCAACAATTTATGAAGAGGATTTGAAATATGTCAAACTTATTTATGTTATTTTTTGCAAGTGAGAGATTTTATTCCATCGAGTCACTGAATCAAGAGGGGAAAAAAAATCTTAGTTCATGTAGTCCTCAACCCATCCAATTTCACCATGCAGGCTAAAGGCCAAGTATGAAGCAAGTCTGAAGTCAACTTCTTCTAATTAAAGGCCATACAGCAATGCCTCCCAATCATTTACAATAACAATAATCCAGGGGCTGGGAATATGGCCTAGTGGCAAGTTGCTTGCCTCCTATACACGAAGCCCTGGGTTCGATTCCCCAGCACCACATATACAGAAAATGGCCAGAGGTGGCGCTGTGGCTCAAGTGGCAGAGTGCTAGCCTTGAGCAAAAAGAAGCCAGGACAGTGCTTAGGCCTTGAGTCCAAGGCCCAGGACTAGCCAAAAAAAAAAATAATAATAATAATAATAATAATAAAATAATAATAATCCAAAATTTGAATTCTTTCAGTTGGCTTTCTTGCTCACAGCTGTCATTCTACCACTTGAACCACACCTCCAGCCCAGATTTTTGCTGGTTAGTTGGAAATAGAGTTTTGCCAACTTTCCTGCCTCAAATGGTTTGGGACACAATCCTCCAAACCTCACCCTCCTGGAGTAAGAGCCACCAGGACCAGAGGGATTGACTCTGACCACCTATTGTGTGCCAGGCTTAGAGCTAGACCCAAGAAACCAAGCAGGAATAAACCTCTCCCTTAGAAGGTGGGATGTTACTAGAATACAGAAACAATTACCTCCCAATGTGATATAAAACAAATCATTATGTGCAGACTAAGAGACAAGGCCATGTCCATGTTCAAGAGAAACATTCCATATCTTCTTTCTTTCTTTTCTTTTTCTTTTTTTTTTTTTTTGCCAGTCCTGGTGCTTGGACTCAGGGCCTGAGCACTGTCCCTGGCTTCTTTTTGCTCAAGGCTAGTACTCTGCCACTTGAGCCACAGCGCCTCCTCTGGCCTTTTCTATATATGTGGTGCTGAGGAATCGGACTCAGGGCTTCATGTATAGGAGGCAAGCACTCTTGCCACTAGGTCATATTCCCAGCCCCCCCTATCTTTTTTCATTAAAAGAATGGGGACCATTTTTAAGCCAATATTCCCAACACTCCTCCACCCCTTGAATTTAGGGAACAGACCTCACTATTTTTTATTCATTTTATTTCTATTTATTTTTGTGCCAGTCGTGGGGCTTGAACTCAGATCTTGGGCACTGTCCTTGAACTTTTCTTTCTCAGGGCTAGCACTCTACCACTTGAGACACAGCTCCATTTTTTTTTATTTTTGGGTGGCTCATTGGACTTGCCTGTCTGAAATGGCTTTGAACCAGGATCCTCGGACCTCTGCCTCCTGAATAGCTACAGATGTTGCTTTACCGAAATACTTTGTCTCAAATGAAATGAGACTCAAAGCTGGGCATTGGTGGCTCATTCCTGTAATCCTAGCTACTCAGGAGGCTGAGATCTGAGGATCCCAGTTTGAAGCTAGCCCAGGCAGGAACATCTGAGACTCTTATCTCCAATTAACCACCAGAAAACCAGAAGTGGCGCTGTGGCTCAAAGTAGTAGAGCACTAGCCTTGAGCAAAAGAGCTCAGGAATAGTGCCCAGGCCCAGTGCTTAAGCCCCATGGCAGTGGGGGGTGGGGGGGAGGGAGGAAGGAGGAGGCAGGCTGGGAATATGGCCTACTGGTAGAGTGTTTGCCTCATATACATGATGCCCTGGGTTCAATTCCTCAGCACCACATATATAGAAAAAGCCAGAAGTGGTACTGTGGCTCAAGTGGTAGAGTGCTAGCCTTGAGCAAAAAGAAGCCAGGGACAGTGCCCAGGCCTGGAGTTCAAGCCCCAGGACCGGCAAAAAAAAAAAAAGGAGGGAAACTCTACATGGGAAAACAAGGGGAAATACATGCTTAAGTTTGCCTCCATAAAAGCTAGAAGAGGGCTGGGAAGGTGACTTAGTGGTAGAGTGCATACATGAGGCCCTGGGTTTGCTTTGTCAGTACGACATAAAATCCAGATGTGGCACTGTGGCTCAAGTGGTAGAGTGCTAACTTTGAGCCAAAGAAGCTCAGGGACAGGGCTGGGAGTATGGCCTAGTGGCAAGAGTGCTTGCCTCCTACACATGAAGCTCTCAGTTCGATTCCCCAGCACCACATATATGGAAAACGGCCAGAGAGGGCGCTGTGGCTCAAGTGGCAGAGTGCTAGCCTTGAGCAAGAAGAGGCCAGGGACAGTGCTCAGGCCCTGAGTCCAAGGCCCAGGACTGGCCAAAAAAAAGCAGCTCAGGGACAGAGCCCAGGACCTGAGTTCAAGCCCCAGGACAGGCAAACACACACATACACACACACACACACACACACACACACACACACGCTGGAAGAACAGAGAACAGGGATAACTGCCTGGGCTGGTCTCAGCCCACAATCCTCCCAAGTTGCTAGGATTATTGGCATGAGCCATTGGCACCTGGCTTAACTTCATGTTTTAATGAATACAAAAGAACAGTTGTATGAAGCATTGGTAAAAAAAAAAAAAAAAAAAATTACCACCTGGGAATACGTAATCCTGCCAAAAAGTAAGGAGGAGCTTATACAAGGACAGAAAAATTTTCCTTTCTTTCTGTGTGTGTGTGTGTGTGTGTGTGTGTGTATGCTGGTACTAAGGCTTGAACTCAGGGCCTGGTGATCTCGCTTGCCTTTTGGCTTTTTCACTAAAGGCTGGCACTCTGCTACTTGAGTCACACTCCTACTTCTGGCTTTTTGCTAGTAAACTGGAGAGAAAAGTCTCCGGGGTTTGCCTGCCCAAGCTAGCTTCAAACTGTGATCCTCAGATCTCAGTCTCCTGAGTACCTAAGATTGTAGATGCAAGTTACTGATACCCAGTGTTTAAGTATATTTATTTTAAAGTCTGATAACTGAGACTTTATTTGAAGTGGGGGGACAGATCCTATATATCTTTCACACATGTTAGTTTTGGTAGTTCTGGAGGGCCTCAAGCTTCTTGAGCATGCTGAGCAGGCGCTCTACTGCTAGAGTCATGCCCCAGCCATCTATCCTTTTGTTCTTTTTCAGATTAGGTCTCATGCTCCATCTTCAGACCTCAATCCTCCTTCCTATGATCCCATAGACATTTAACGCCATACTCACTAACTTTTTGAAAAACCTGGCCATGAGTCATGATCCTCTCTTTGACTCCTGAGTAACTGGAATTACATGGGTGAGCCACCATCCCCAGGCTTTTTTTTTTTTTTTTTTTTTGGCCAGTTCTGGGGCTTGGGACTCAGGGACTCAGCACTGTCCCTGGCTACTACTGTTTGCTCAAGACTAGCACTCTACCTCTTGAGCAACAGCGCCACTTCTGGCCTTTTCTGTTTATGTGGTGCTGAGGAATGGAACCCAGGGCTTCATGCATGCTAGGCAAGCACTCTACCACTAAGCCCCCCCCCCCCCCCCACACACACACGTCTTGCCTAGCAAGCTTTGAGGCCCTGAGTGCAAAACCTAGTACAGACACACACACGAAAAAGAGGCCGCACGTTCCTACCGAGGCCTGCTCCACGACTTAAGACCCCACCTAATGACCTGGTGTAGCAGCCACACTCCCGGCACTGGCCAAGCTACGCCAGCACGTCATCTTTCCCCGTCTCCCAGAGCACCCAAATCACGGTGAGTGTCGCAGGACAACTGGGAGGAACAGAGACCCCACCTGTGGGAGCCTCACGGCAAGCAGCTCCGGTTCTGGGGGTGCCCTACTCTTGCCAGCCCCCTTCACCGCTCCCCCACTTCGGTTCCCAGGAGCCCGCGGCTCCCGTCGGGCCCCGCGTGCCGCCGCTCCCAGTCGTCATGGGGACGAGGGCGGCCAGCCAATCAGCCAGGAGCAGCGCGGCTCCCGAAGGCCTCCGCGCGTCACTCCCGGTCGCCATGGGGACGAGGGCGGCCAGCCAATCTGCGCGGCCTCTGCCGTTTCCCCGAATCCCCCGCGACTGTGGGACCGGCCGGCGGCCCCCGAGGCCCGGCTGCGATGCTGAAGGCCAAGGTCCTCTTCGTGGGGCCCTGCGAGGTGAGGCCGGGCCCGGCGCGGTGCGGTGCGGGGGGCTCCCACGACTGCGGCTTGGTCCAGCGGACCTCGGGAGGTGGCGACCCCGGCCCAGTGTCCCCTCCCGGCAGACGCCGCTGACCCGACCGGGCAACCCCGCGACGGAGGCCGCGAAGCGAACGGCGTCGTTGGAATCAGGGCCTGGAGCCGTCCGGGGGTGGCTCAGGCCGGTAATCCTAGCCACCCAGGAGGCTGAGATCAAAGCCAGCCGGGGCAGGAAAGTCCGTGAGACCCTTATCTCCAATGAACCACAGAAAACCAAAGTATAGAGCGCTAGCCTTGAGCTGAAGAGCTCAGGGGCAGCACCCAGGCCCTGAGTTTAAGCCCCACGTCCAACAAAAAAGGAACTAGAGCCTGGGTCTCAGACCTTTTTTTTTTTTTTTACCACCTTTCCCCATCCCAAGTCATCCCATAGGAATGTTTAGTGACACAGAGAACCGTGGCCAGGTGTGATGGCTCATGCCTGTAACTCTAGCTACTAAGGAGGCTGAGATTGGGAGAATCAAGGTATTGGGCCAGTTGAGGCAAAAAAGCGAATCCCATGCCTGTCATCCCAGATATCCAGGAAGTGTAAATAGGATTGGATCCTAGGCCAGCCTAGGCAAAAACTGTGAGACACGGACCCCAAAATAACCAAAAGCACTAATGTTGAGGGCATAGCTCAAGTGCCTGCCAGGTGCAGACCCCTGAGTTCAAACTCCAGTACCTCAAAAAAATTAGGTAGATAGATGGACGGATAGATGGATGGATGGATTAGATAGATCTAATGTTCTCCTAACTTTCATGCTTATCAGAAACACTTGGAGAGTTTCTTAAAATACAAGTTACTGGGTCTCTCTCCATAGTTTTGACTAGTTAAGTTGGGAAGCGACCTGTGAATTTGAATTTTGCAGACGCTATTTTCCTTTTTTGTGTTGTTGCTGTTGGTTGTGGGGCTTGAACTCAAGACTTGGGCATTGCCCTTGAGCTTTTGTGCTCAGAGCTACTAGTGCTCTACCACTTTGAGCCACAGCTCCACTACTGGTTTTCTTGTGGTTAATTGGACATAGCGTCTCATGGACTTGCCTGCCTGGCTGGCTTCAAACTGTAATCCTCATAACTCAGCCTCCTGAGCAGCTAAGAATACAGATGTCCACCACCAGCTCCTGATGTGTGGGTGGAGGTTGGGGTGGGGGTGTGTGCATGTGCCAGTACAGGGGCTTGAATTCAGGGCCTCACACTCTTACTTGGCTTTCTCATTCAAGGCTGGTGCTCTACCACATGAGCCACTCCTCCACTTCCAGCTTTTTTTGATGGTTAATTGGAGATGAGAGTCTCATAGTTTTTTCCAGCCATGCCAGTTTCATTATCCTCAGATCTCACCTCCTGAGTAGCTGGAGTTATGGGAGTCAGCCATCAGCATCAAGGACCTTTCCTCTCTATCTCATCTTCCCAGAGTGGGAAAACCGTTTTGGCCAACTTTCTGACTGAATCTTCAGACATCACAGAGTCTTCAGACATCACCAAATATAACCCAACCCAAGGGGTGAGGTGAGCCTGCCCCAGAGTCCCCAGCCATCATCCACCATGTACTGCTGGCATTTTGGGGGTTCCGCAAGTGGGATGCTTCTGAGTCAAGGTATCGCTGCTGTTTTGACTTCTAGGATCCTGGAATTCGAAAATCCAAATGTAGCCAGCAACAATAAAGGCATGGGGTGTGAGTTCGAGCTCTGGGACTGCGGTGGTGACCTGAAGTATGTTTCCTTTAGAAAAGCTCTGTTTCATCAGGGGGGTGGTGGCTCAATGGGACAGCCCTTGCCTTCCATGCATAAAGTCCTGACCCCACAATGATAAAGCAAGAAAGAAAGAGAAAAATCGGTTACCTAACAGTACCAGGGCGTAAGACCCAGCATGTTCCCAAGCTTGGTGCTTCTTTGGGGAAGTATTCTTTTTGGTTAACTTCAATAGTTCAGTGATGCAGTTGAAGTCTTCAATCAGTGATATGAAGATAAAAGATTTTGGTTTGTTTGAACTCAGGGACTTTCCCTCTTGGTTTGGCTTTTTCTTCTCAAGGCTAGCCCTCTATCACTTGAGCCACACAGCTCCATTTCTGGCTTTTCTGTGGTTAATTGGAGATAAAGGTCTCAGAGACTTTTCTGCCTATGTTGTCTTCCAACCATGCTTCCTCAGATCTTAGCCTCCTGATAGCTAGGATTCTAGGCCAGCACCTGGCAATAATGCTCAGTGAGAAATGGGAGATTGAACTCACAGGTAAGGTGCCTGGCATGTTCAAGGCTCTGAATTGCATCCCCAGTATCTTTCTCTCTCCTCTGTCTCTGTCTCTCAGTCTCTTTTGTCTCTGTCTCTGTCTCTGTCTCTCTCTCTCTCTCTCTGTCACACACACACACACAAAGTACACAGAAGGCAGGGTGGGCTGAACATCAATGCCTTAATCTTGTAAGAAAAAAAGCTGAAGGACACCAGCTAGGCCCTAAGTTCAAGCTGGTAATGGCACAGATAAAACAAAACAACTAAGGCAGGGTGGCCTCACACTGGCTGTGACATGGTTTTTGCCCTATAGGTTCGAGTCCTGCTGGCCAGCCCTAATGAAGGATGCTCATGGGGTGGTGATTGTCTTCAATGCTGACATCCCAAGTCACGTGAAGGAGATCAAGATGTGGTATTCCTGCTTTGTTCAGCAGCAGTTCCTTCAGGATGCCCAGTGTCTGCTTGTCGCACACCACAAGCCAGGCTCCGAAGGGGACACGGGGAACCTGGCTTTGGGTAAGGACACATGGATTTCTCTCCCTCCTTTTGTCCCAGTGACATGGACAGTCATCTGTCTGCTTGGATTGTGGCTTTTCTCTGCTTGTTTGATTTGGGTTTGGGGTTTGGGTTTGTTTTCTGGTAGTATAGGGATTTGAACTCAGGGATGTATTCTTCGGCAGCCGCTCTGCAACTTGAGCCATGCCTCCAGCTTGGTTTGGTGTATTTGAGTGAGAGTCATACATACTATGCAGCTAGTCTGGAGCTCACTTGTAGCCCAGGCTGGCCTCAAACTAGCCATGTAGTCCAGGCTAGAACCATCCTCCTGCCTCAGCCCTCTGAGTGCCAAGTTTACAGGTGTGTGCCACCATGCCCAGTTGCATTCTATGTTGGGATTTTTATTGTTGTTTCATTTTTTTAGGTTTTTAAAAAATGTTTTTGGAATCACACCTATGCTCTGTTTGTCACCATGTCAGTGGCAGCAGCCACGTTTGAAGCCACCTATGGCCTTCAGGCCACGATGTGGACCCTTTGATGTCAGGCAGACACTAAGGCCAGGAGAAGCTTGGCACCCAAAGCTCACACCTGTAATCCCAGCTACTCAGGAGGCTGCAGCCTGGAGGATGGTAGTTTGAGGCCAGCCAGGCAGAAAAGTCTGCCAGACTCCATGTCTAAACCAAGCCACACAAAGCAGGGGTGAGGGTATGGCACAAGTGATACAGCCCCAGCCTTGAGCGAAAACGCTGAGCTAGAATGTGAGGCTCTGATTTCCAGCCCCCGTAGCAACACACACACACACACACACACACACACACTTGTTAGATGAACTGGCTTCCGGCCTAATTAGCTTTCTTTCCCTTTTTTTTAAGCACCGCCCTTGGCCAAGCTGAAGCTAGTTCACTCCAATCTCGAGGAAGACCCTGAAGAGATCCGGATGGAATTCGTTAACTATTTAAAAAGCATCATCAGTTCTGTGTCTGAGAGCAGAGACAGGGAGGAGATGTTAATTTTTACCTGACTTTCTCCCAATAAAATCCACTTCTTCTCTATGCAGAACTAAGCTTTCATCCAGGGAGGGACCCAGGCTTCCTTCTCCCTGCCTTGTTCCTACTGAAGAGACTCTTTATATCTTCTAGAAGGTTCCTGTCAGTCCCACCTAGGGACTGACCCATAGCCCTCTGGCCTCAAGTGTATTTGAACTTGGAAAGATGCTATCACAGATTCTGACTTCCTGGCCTAAGACCTTTCTGAAGAGCTAGAAATTTGGGGACTATTTTCCCCTTCACATTTTTCAGAATTGTAACTACCATAGTTCCAACACACAACAGCTGTTTAATAATTCATACGTGCTGGCTTGGATATGACTTTTCCCCTCCTTGGGCACTGGGGCTTGAATTCAGGTCCTTATGCTCTTACCTTTTTGTACTCAAGGTTGGCCCTCTACCATTTGAGCCATGGCTCCACTTCCAGCTTTTTGCCAGTTAATTGGAGATAAGAGTTTCATAGACTTTCCTGCCTGGGCTGGCTTTCAACCATGAGATCTCAGCCTCCTGAGTAGTTAGGATTAGAGCTATGAGCTGCTTATGTTGGGCTTGTTGGTATGTCCTCTTCCATTTGGAGCTTAACAGTCTCCATCCTAGGCCCTCAGCGTGTATCTCTACTGCATCAGCAGAACGCCCTTCACCCAGACCTGAACTTGACTCTGCCTACACGCTATCTTCAGCATCCAGCTGGGTACGAGAAGTACCTCCTGCCTCTCCTCCCATGACTATATAAATATGCCCCTGAACAAAGACAGGTGCCATTCCTCCCTCTCCCGTGAGAGAACTGGCCTTGTCAGCCCTGCTGGCAGTAAACTCCTTTTGCTCTACACGACTGTGTCCATGTGGTCTTCTGGGCTGGTTACTTTTTTTTCCCCACAAATTTGTTTTAAATCATTTTTAGGTCAGGTTCAAGTAACTGAAGAGCCTTTATGAGTAGCTTATATTGTCTAGATCCAAGGTATGCTGCAAATGCAGTCTGAAGTAAAATGGGAAATAACATCTTTCTAAAGACAGGCTTAGAAATTCTGATCCAGTAAGTTAGGATGTTTGCTTTATCTGGTAGCAGTGCTGATCCATACCTTGCTGCTAAACCACCATTTACAGGAATAGCCAAGATAATAGGGTACAGACTACCCACAACTAAACCAATCAGTCCACCCCGTGTCACTGTACAGGTTTCACAACTCAAATTACCTGTACTCAAGGGTAAACTTACAAAACCTTTGTAAGCCACATTAGCTGTCAAGAATGGGATCACTGCCATCGGCAAGCCAGATGCCACTGGAGCCTTTGTCACATGCAAGATGCGTCAATAAAGACTGTTAGCTATTAGGCCACAGAGAGCAGCATTCAGTCCAACATATGTTGATCCACGTTCAAGGACATTCCTGTCTGTTTCTGGAAGTTGGTTAATTTTTCTGGTTATGATATCAAAAATTAAGTTTTCCTTGATAGTATCATCTGGTTTATGATTTTCCATCTTGAACCGCTTTCCCCCAGAAAGATGCCACCTCCCCGCGCGGCCGGCTCCCCGTTGCCTCCAGGACGAGGGCTCGGGGCTCGCTACAACCTTCGCGCCCCTCGCCTGGGCGCAGCCATCTTTGGCTGACACGTGACTCCTGGGCTGGTTACTTTCATTTCATTGGTGCCGCGACTCAGATTCAGGCTCCCTGGTGGTTTTGTTCTTCCCTTCAGGGAATCTCAGCTGCCCTAGGACCTAGCCCTGATTCCAGGCCCACCCAGAGGACTGCCCGATTGGCTTCCTTTTGACCAAATGCCTTTGCCTACATCCAACAGTGGGTGATTTGCTTTTCTTCCCAGGTGAGTGGCCATTTTCTGCAGCTAGGGGCTTGGAGTCTTTTTTCCATACTGCTTTTTAGTGAGAGAAATCTGTGTGCCAAGTTCTGAGCCCTGCCCTCCACTTCCAGGGTCCTAGGCCTCCAGGCCAGACAGGCCAAGGAACCCAGCACTTGGCAGTGACTACCCGTCTTGCTGCCTGTTCCTTCTATGTTAGTTGACCAGAGAGCCTCTGGGGATGGCCATGGTATCTCTAGTATCAACTCCATTGGTGTTCACGGGAAGGACACAGTCTAAAATCCCTCAGGATTTTCTGGGCTGTCTTTTGAACAACATAAAGGCTCTTAAACTTGTACCAGACATTAAGCCTCATAAGCTTATACACTTATATAATCAGGTTTGGCCCTAATATTCACCAGAGAATTCGTCCATGTGGGTCCCAACGTTATATGGGACCTCTTTTTGCTTGGGCAAGTTAAAGGAAGTTAGTATGTAGGGCCTTTCTCCATTCTAAGCCTTTATTCTGCCTCTCATGTTCACTTGCCCACAGTCTCCTAGCTACGAGGCTGGCACCATCTTGCCCATACTCTGACCCCATGAGTCACCACCTTTGCCGGCACTGGTGGTGGTGGTGGTGGCCCTCCTCCCTCCTGCTCTGGCAGAGGCAGGGCTTCTGGCCGAGGCGGTACTTCCATCCTGTAGAGGCAAGACTTTCTCTTCCCACTTCTGCTCTGGCTGCCCCTCAGTCAGCTAGTCACTCTTGTACTCCCTAAGGTCCTGGGCCTCCTCTGTGGGCACCTCCTCTTCCTTATCAGCCCCCCCCCCCCCAACCTGGTTTCCTTGCAGGCTAAGGATACATCTGACTCAGCCATGGTCAGCCAGCTGCCAAATGGGCTTGGCGGCACCCTGGAGGTTGTTGCATGTCTTGTGGAAATGCTGGGTGCCACCCTTACCCAGGTCCAGGCTTGGGGGCCCACTCCAGCTCAGGGTTCTTCCCTGGCCCCCCTTCACCCCTCACACAAGGTGGTGGTGGCAGAAGGCATATTGTGTGTCCATGTGCCTTTTTCACTGTCTGACATGTCCCAGGTTGAGGTGCACCTGGGGTCTTCTCCAATCCCGCCACCTACATCAAGGAGTTGAATGTGTGTTCCAGTCCTATGAGGTAACCTGCCATGATGCATAAGTGATTTTTAGCATACTCCTGCCAGAGGAACAGTGGGAGGTTTGGAAAAGGCCACTATGTGGATGAGACCCACCAGACCACCCCCAGTCACCCACTTGGGACTAAGGCCATACCCAACCAGGAGCCTCACTCACTGGGACTACAATTCCAAAGCCAAAGCCAGAGCTGCTTGATGGCCTGCATAATTGAGGGTCTCAAACAGGCAAGCTCCAAAGCCATAATTATGACAAAACAACTGAGGTAATACAGGACTTTTTGACTAAGTAAGGCCCTCTTTCAGTTTATCAACCTAGATCCTGAGTCTGTGGATGGACAACTAGACAACACTACTTAATGACTCATTTTATTAATCAGGCAGCTCCAGACATTTGGGCTAAGCTAAAAAGATTAGACAAGGGACCTGTAACCCCCTGGCCCAGGCTATGGAGGAAGCCTTTAAGATGTATCAGGGATGATAAGACCAAAAAACTTAAGTACCACATGCTAGCAAAAATCCACCAGCCTCGGGTCTCAAAACCAGCCCCAGCCCCTTCCAGCCCGCCTTGTCCTGTTATGGGTGTGGTCAGGAGGAGCACTAGTAGGGACCCTACCCCCTGTAGAAAAGGGAAGGAATCTCTAAGCCATGCTACTGGTGCGGCCAGTGAGGCCATAAAGGCTCAGCTTGTCCAAAGCCAAAAACTCCCAACTAAGCCATGCCCCGGGTGCCGTGGGCGGGGGCACTGGGCCATGGGCTCAGGAACGGCAGTCATCCACAAAGGCCTTCCCATCCTCTCTGACCTTTTGGCACTGGCTGCTTTAGACTTAATAGGCCCTAGACTCCCAGCCCTGATCACTTGCATCACCACACAGGAGCCCAGGGTAACAATTGTGGTTACAGGTAGGCTCTTTCATTTTTGGTGGCTACAGGTGCTAGGTATTCTGTAACTACTGAATTCTGGAGCCAGACTTACCTAGCTGAGACCTCCACAGTCGGGGTGAAGGATACATCTTACAGGCCCCAACAACCCTCCCCCTTGTTATTTGCCTTTTTTCCATGGTGACTGTCACTCCTTTCTTGTCATTCCCTGCTGTCCTGTCCCCCTGCTGGGCAGAGACCATTTGGCCAAGTTTGGTGCCTCCATCACTTTGTGTCCCTCCCAACATTTTTTGGCCTCCCTGGTGTTTTATTTGATGGCGGCTTTAGTAGACCTGCCTGTTGATGGTTCCCTTTTCCACCCTCCGAAGTTGTCCGTCGGTGTTGGACATCCACAGCCCTTCTATTGCTAAGCATCATGCCCCGGTTCATATCTCTGAGAGACCCCCCAGCACGTCTCCTCACAGCCCCAGTCTCCCCTCCCTCCTTTTAGGACTATAGCCGATGGTTCAAGATCTGCCAAAAAAAAAAAAAAAAGGCTGTTACACCCCGCTAACTCCCCTTACAACACTCCCAAGCCTAAGGGCTCACATCATCTGGTGCAGGACCTTCCCTTATAAAGTCGGCTTTTATTCCCCTGCACCCCATTTGCCCAATCCTTAAATGTTGCTTTCCACAATTCCTGCAACAGTTAGTTGCCTTTTACTCACTGTTGGGTTTAAAAGATGCCTTTTTCACTACTCCTTTGTCTCCTTCCTCCGAGGACCTCTTTGCCTTTATGTGGACGACCCCATTACCCCAACCTCAACACAGCTTACTTGGGCTGTGCATCTCCAGGGCTTCTGGGACATTCCCTCCCCCCCCCCCATACATACCTGTTTGGCCAGGCCTTGGCAGGGGACTTACAGGACAACCCTCCACCCTTATCCACTATGTGGATGGACATTCTCCTTTGCAGTCCCACCAAGCTGTTGTGTCACACCCATGCGGTGGCCCTCTTCATTTTCTTGTCTCTCAGGGATACTGAGTCTTGCCCAATAAAGTACTAGGCCATCCAGCCATGTGCAACTTTCTCCCACTCACAAGGCTATTACTTCCCTCAGGAAACATTTAATTGCTAATTACCCTGCACCCTTCACTAAGTCTTATGCTTCTCTCCTTCCCAGGTCTGACTGGTTACCTCAGGCCCTGGATCCCCCAACTGTTCCTACCTAGCCCACCCCCTATATGAGGCAGCTGAAGAGTCACCTGAAGAACCCCTTTGCCCCCCTCCTCTGGTTTCTCCCTTTAGGAGACTTCAGCAGGCCCCGCCCTCAGGCTGCTGGGTCTTTCACACCCGCTCTTCCTGTATGTAACTGAAAATCAAGGTTTTGCATTGGGTGTTTTGGATCAACAAATTGGACCTTCATTTGTGCCTGTTGCGTACTTGTCACAATGCCTAGACCCTACCATTAGGCAATGGGCTCCTTGCCTCCGGGCCCTAGCCACTTCCTTGGTTTTAATACAGGAATCAAAAAGCTAACCTTCGCCCTATTATGTAATTGTACCCCTTTTGCACAACACCGTGTCAAAAAAATTAATAAAAATTTTTTAAAAAGCTAACCTTCAGCACAGCCCTTACCATTCTTTCCCACCATCACCTTTCTGAGTTAACTTACAAGGGGCTGCATACAGTGCCTCCCTCCCTTAGACTCTCCCTTCAGGGGTCGCTGGTAGAAGACCCCACTTTAACCTCCAGCCCTGCCCTCTGCATGACCCACCCACTCTATTACCTGTCCCAGATACAGAAACCTGGCCACACACTCCTGTGTGGAGACGCTGGAGGACTTGCTGCCTCACCCAGCCCACATTAGTGAAGGACTCCCATTTTACTTGGTTTGCCGATGTCAGTTCTTTCCTCTGGGAAAATTCGAGGGTGGCTGGTTGATTGACACTGTGGTGTCGATCTCTGGTGTTGTGGAGTCCTTCCCCTGCCTCTCCAGACTACCAATCAGCAGGCCCAGCTTTCCACCCAGCTGCGGGCCATTCCCTGGCTGTGTACAGACTCTACACTTTCCATACTGTCCTTTCTCATGCAGCCATTTGGAAGGAATGAAGCCTCTTGACAACTAAGGGGACCTCAGTTATAAATGGTCCCGAGTCACTGGCATAGTTCACTGCAAGGCCCATCAGTCAAATGACTCTTTATAACCATGGGCAGATGAGACTGCCAAACAGGCTGCAAAGTCCTCAAAACAATGGGCATTAACAGCTGCTGGTAACAAAAGACTCTACCCTCCCCCCAGGCAGGATACCATAAATACCCCCACCACCTTTTCCACCCCCATACAGGTGCCTTAAGGCAGTTCATTAAACAAAGCCTCCCACAACCCTGCCAACACACAATTCCACACACAGCTCTCTCCCATGAAGCATGCCAAACAGCCAACCCCAACACCAGTGTGCTGCCATCTCTCTTTCCAACCCATTAGGCTCAAGGTGATCTCCCAGATGTGGACTGGCAAATTGATTTTACCCACATGCCAACAGTCCATAAGTACAAGTACCTGCTGGTCCTGGTGGGCACCTTTACAGGGTTGGGTACAGGCCTTTCCCACCTCCACCATGAGAGCCTCCTCTGGGTCTCAGCTTCCACTACAAGAAATAATACGGGGCTGGGAATATGGCCTAGTGGCAACAGTGGTTGCCTCTCATACATGAAGCCCTGGGTTCGATTCTTCAGCACCACATATGTAGAAAAAGCCAGAAAAGGTTTTGTGGCTCAAGTGGTGGAGTGCTAGCCTTGGGCAAAAAGAAGCCAGGGGCAGTGCTCAGGCCCTGAGTCCCAAGCCCCAGCACTGGCAAAATAAATAAATAAAATAAAATAAACAATAAAAAAATAAAAATAAATTAAAATTTAAAAAAAAAGAAATAATCCCCCGCTTTGGCCAGCCAGCTTCCAGCGAACGACAGTGGCCAGAAACTTGCTTCCTCTGTAACCCAGCTCTTGGCCAAGTCCCTAAACATTCCTGGGCACTTGCATATTCCCTATCACCTTCAGTGCGGGGAGGGTGGAATGTGCTAAACGCTCCCTCAAACAGGTTTTGACCAAGCTGTCCCTTGAGTTACATCTAGACTGGTTAAAGCTTTTACCTTTGGCTTTTTTCTGTCTGTGGGTTTTACCTTTTGAGGTTATGTATTGCCGCCCACCTTTGCCTCCCATGTCAGGCTTGGGATTCTCCTTTACCTTCCCCAATGCTATCTTCTCTCCTTCGGCACCTGCCCCTTTTCTTTGGAAATATGCTGACCAATAGCCCTATGCCCCCATCATCCTCTGCACCCTCCATTAATGCTGGGTACCTGGTGTACAATTCCAACAACTGTCTGCCACAGGCATTGAGTTCCACCAGGTTTCCTGCTAAGTGGGACGGACCATATCCAGAAAATCTTTCTACTCCCATGGCTGTGCAGGTTCGGAGCCGTCCACACTGGATTCATCTCTGCCACGTCAAATATCAGCTGCCTGATCAACCTTCATGCACCCCTATCTCCACGGATAAAAAGACTGGACCTAGTCTTCCCCCAGTCACTGAGGAACCGGAGGATTCCACTCAGGGCAAGTAACATCTTCCTAACAGCCACACCCTTGGTCACCTCTGGCATAGTAGTAATCTGCTTTTCCTGGGTGAGGCTCTAGGAACGGCAGCCCCACCAGACTGGCCCCAGTCCCATCGAATATTGGTGAGCCTGGGATGCCATATCTTCTACATATCCTTTTATCTCTTCTTGTGCTTTCTACAAAGGAGTTTCCTACAATGGCTGTAAGTTCTCTATTGTACTGGTCTATAATTTTTGCTTGCTTCCTCTAGCACTTGTGTAGTGCAACATGAAGGATCTCCCCCAGAATCCTTCCAGGACTGCATACATTGCAATATCTGGCTGTGCCTAGCCCAAATTACTAACAGCTCTAACTTTTGTCTAAAGCAGGAATTAGACCGGTGTGCGCGGTCCCAGCTCCTGAGTCTGGGCCGTGACCCTGGCTGGTCAGTATACTTTTTGCTTCCCCAATAAATCCATCTTTTTGCTTGAGACTGTCTCTGAGTGGTGGACTCTTGGAGGGATAGGGGATCCCCCCCTCGGACCCCATTACATTGTGGTCCCCTCCCTTGGGGCACTATACAAAAGTTAACTATTTTCTGCTCCAGCCAACTTAATAAACACATTACTTATGCAGATTCTTATAGCTGGGGGACACCCTCATACAAAAAAAAAAAAAAAAAAAAAAAACCCTAGGTGCTGGGAATGTGGCCTAGTGGTAAAGTGCTTGCCTTGCATACATGAAGCCCTGGATTCAATTCCTCAGCACCACATATATAGAAAAAGTCAGAAGTGGTGCTGTGGCTCAAGTGGCAGAGTGCTAGCCTTGAGCAAAAAGAAGACAGGGATAGTGCTCAGGCCCTGAGTTCAAGCCCCAAGGCTGGAAAGGAAGAAAGAGAGAGAGAGAGCAAGCGCTGATGCTATACACCCTAGATGCGCTGATGTTATGCACCCTACCCCACCCCCAGGTTATAATCCTGGAGAACAACACCTGTGCTCAAGTTCAAATTGCACTCACAGAAGATTGTGTAAACTGCTTGACCACCTGAGTAGTGGAACGCCCTCCCATGAGTAGGCGTATCCGCCTGCATCATGTGAGCCCTGCCAAATTCTTGCACCAAGTCTAACTAAAATGATAGGTTACTTCAAACAGTTGCCATGAGGCAGATTGTAACGCCATTGGCCACATGCATGTAACCTGGCATGCTCTGTAAGTGTTGTAACCTCATTGGCCACCTGTGTGTGGCAGGCTTGACCATGTGTTATTTGCCTTTATAACCCAACCCCGAGCGTGGCCCCAGGCGCGCGATTCCAGCTCCAAAGTCTGGGCCGTGACCCTGGCCGGTCAGCATACTTTTTACTTCCCCCAATAAATCCATCTTTTTACTTGAAAAAAACAAAAAAAAATGCACTCACAAATGTAAGCAACTGAAAAATTCATTTTACTTGTGCTAATTATGAATCCACTTTATACACAACAGGCCACATTCCCCTACTGACTGGTTCATTTGTGAAAAGTATAGCTTTAATTACATCCCTGCCAACCTGTCCCATAATTCCTGCTGCTGTTGAAGTTATTTGACCATTGTACTACCCCAGAGGGAATTTTTATTATTGCAAATGTTTATTTAAAAAAGTTAACTATAAAAATGTACATGACCGGGGCTGGGAATATGGCCTAGTGGCAAGAGTGCTTGTCTTGTATACATGAAGCCCAGGGTTCGATTCCCCAGCACCACATATATGGAAAACGGCCAGAGGTGGCGCTGTGGCTCGGGTGGCAGAGTGCTAGCCTTGAGCAGGAAGAAGCCAGGGACAGTGCTCAGGCCCTGAGTCCAAGGCCCAGGACTGGACAAAAAAAAATTTAAAAAAATGTACATGACCAAATTGTATCAGTTAAGTAGTCTTTTGGAGAGGGGATGCAGATTTCTCTGATTAGCTGTCATTTATTAAACTCATTCCAAGGCTTCTAACATGATGATACTATTTCCTCGTATAACCACCATTCCATTATTGTTCTGTTGCCGACTAGTAGCCATCTCCACACATTCATCTATCACCAGATTCATAAATGGATCAAATCCACACAATATTCCTTGGACATGTCTGCCACCATTTAATTTCAAAGATAGCTTCTTATCCATAAATTTTTTTAGCTCGAGAGGGTGAGCTTCACTCATGATTCCTACTCGGCGGGCTCAGAGATGCTTTGGAACCAAAATTGATACCTCCTTCACGTGCCCATGGCAGAAACAACTGCTGGTCTCAGAGGGAAATTTTTGAACCTCATCATACCCAAGAGGCAAGAGGTCTGGCACTGGAGGAATCCTCTGTTGGTGAGCTATGCTAGTTATGTGGGGCAGAAATATTATGCCCTCACTTTTTCTCTGGCCAGGATACTGGGACTAGCAGTCTGAGCCTTTAAAGCTGTCATGAGCCTGGCAGGTATAGTGGTAAAGAACATTACGCCTCCTCCACCATCACGCTGTTAAACCAAGAACAGCAGAAGCACAGACAAGCCATTTAGGGCAATCCCACCGCCATCGATTATTTACTCCTACTACACCATCAGGAGTGCAAGGAGGTAAAGAACATATGCTGTTTTAATCTGACCGATAACAGCTATACCATCCAAGAGGAAATCAAACATCTTAGAGAGCTTGCAGAAAATATCCAACAAGATAAAGGAGGATGGAACCTCTTTGGCTTATGCCTCTCTTGGGCCTGCTAGCAGCAATTTTGCCTTTTATTAATGGTGCCTTGCCCACCCCAATGTCTGCTAAACATCCTTATGGGAAAGATTAGGATCTCCACCAATCAGACTATCAATCAAATGCTCCTAGAAGGGTACCGGGTCGAAAGGGATCCCCCAACTACTTTGTCTCTTTACAGTAGGAAGTAGCTCCAGAAGAAACAACCTCCACCCATATTCTTGGGCCGGGTACCCATACCTGTTAAACAACAAAGGGGGGAATGTTAGTACTTCCTTCCATTTGTGGCTTGACTGTCTCCATTCTAGGACACCCCCGCCCCCATCTCTAGCCTTCAGCTGCATCAATGGAAGGCCCTACACCCAGACCTACCTTTCGCAAAGAAAACTCTCCCCTGGGCTCCCACCAGCTTCTCCTGTGTCTGTGGGTTACTGGCCTCCAGCCAGACCTAAACTCGGCCCTGCACTGGCAATAAACTCCCTTTGCTCTACATGGTGGTGTCCATGTGGTCTTCTAGGCTGGTTACTTTCATTCAGGGCTGTGATTTAAAAAAAAAAAAATAGAACTGGGGCTTGAACTAGGTCAGGCAAGTGCTATCTACCTGCGAGCCACATCCTCAGTCCCAGATGTGATTTTAGTTCAATTCAATTTAAAAATCCCAACTGGTTGAGTACCTGCTCTACAAGAGCCACTGTTCTAGTTGCTAAGAACATATGGCATGATGAAATAAAGTTATATCCTCATTGAAGAATTGATTCCTGGGCTGGGGATATGGCCTAGTGGCAAGAGTGCCTGCCTCATATACATGAGGCCCTGGGTTCGATTCTCCAGCACCACATATACAGAAAATGGCCAGAAGTGGTGCTGTGGCTCAAGTGGCAGAGTGCTAGCCTTGAGCAAAAAAGAAGCCAGGGGCAGTGCTCAGGCCCTGAGTCCAAGCCCCAGGACTGGCAAAAAAAAAATTGATTCCTGTCTTATTACCGCAGGTCAGGCAAGACACCAGGTACATACACACTAACAGGCTTGACCACATGCCTATCTGAGGGCAGGTTCCAATCTGGGCCTGGCCAAGGACACCGCCTTGGGCCCCCCAAGAGATCATAACCCATTTTCTATTTCTCTGCTTCCTTGTTAAACCCAACATAAACCCATTGCAAAATCCAGTCCCTCCCACTACCTCCAAACCCATGGGAAGGTCTGTGCCCCTCGCTCTTCCTCAATAAACAGTCCTCGCCTGTTGACAATCGAGTCCGGCCTATACCTTTTCTGTTCCTAACATTGGTGGAACTTCGTTTCTCTAAAGAATAGTAAGATAAAGTAAAAATACATTCTCAACGGTTGCATGCGCAGAGCACTCTGGGAGCTGTAGTTTTGCCTCCCACGTGCTACCACTTCCTCGTGGGAACAGGAAATTGTGAGTTTCCCAGAGCATTCTGGGAGATGTAGTTTTCCTTCCCACACATTACCGTTTTGTGGCACGGAGCTCAGAGGTGGGGCGTTCTTGGAGCATTCTGGTAGCTGTAGTTCTACGCTGCACTTTTGTGTCCGGGGCACTCTGGGAGATGTAGTTCCGCTTCCTCACAAACTGCCCTGTCTCCCCTGGCCCTTACGGACGGTGTGTAAAGTGCGCGCAAACGGCCCATTTTTGGAGCCGTGGTAGCGAGGACTACTGGCTGTTACTCGTAGACCACCACGTTCACGAAGCTGGTGAGCCCGCCGTCAGGAGCGCGCTTGGTATCGGTGATAACCGGTTCACCGCTGAGGACTCTGGGAACTGTCATTAGGCGGTTGCTGGGCCCGACCCGGTGGACCGAGCAGCTGCCGTTAGCGTTCGCCACCGGTCAGAGCGAGAAGCCCTGGACGGCGGGGACGCCAAGACGGAGGACGCCTTCCCGCATCGCCGGCTCCGGCCTAGGCTGAAGGGTCGAGGTCGCAGCCCCAGCGCAGGGGGCGTGACCGTGCTGTCTGGGGCGTGGCCTCTGTGTCAGGGGCGTGGTCTCTGGGCCGGGGCGGGGCCTCGTGAGTGGGCCGCCGGGCTCCAGGTTGGCCAGAAGCAATGCAGATCTGGTGGGCAGCGGACCAGGTACGGCCGCAGTGGACCCTGAGCAAGGTCTTTTAAGTTTTCTGGGCTTCCACTTACCTGTGCCAAATAAAAGGTTGGATGAAGAAGAACCAGCCCGTGAAAGTTACCTTTTCATTTCCGTCCTCCCGTTCCAGCCTCCCGCGGGCTGGGTTTACTGGCATGTGCCCTAACACCTGTTCTTTTTCTTACTGCTTATTATGTGTCTAATTGTTCATCGATCAGCAAAGGACCGTACTCTCCAGCCCTGCTCTCTTCCCTCTGCTTCCCTCCTCCCTTCACCTTCCTACACTTGGCTAGGGCCTCAACTCAAAGGCCTAAGATTTGGGCGGCTTCCAGCTGCCTTAGGATTGCAGCTCCTGCCTTCCTCCCTACCCCACCCAAAGGGGCACCCCAGGACTCTGCCCTTGGAGATTATTAATCCACACCCCTTTGGGAAGCCTCCTCCACACTTGCAGGCCACAGCCTCCACCTGCTTGGGCTGCAGAGGTCAAGTTATTTCCGTCCCCTCCCCCACCTAACACTTCAGTCATTTCTTCATCTTCTCCCAGATTTGTTTTTTTGTGCCAGTCACGGGGTTTGGACGCAGTGCCTGGGCCCTGGGTCCTTGAGCTTTTGTGCTCAAGTCTAATGCTCTACCACTTGAGCCACAGCTCCAATTCCAGCTTTTGGTAGTTAATTAGAGGGAAATACAGAGTCTCACAGACTTTCCTGCCTGGGCTGGCTTTAAACCATGATCCTCAGATCTAGACATCCTGAGTAGCTAGGATTGTAGTTATGAGCCACTGGCACCTGGCCAGATTTGTGAAATCCTAATTTAAGGGATTTTCCTTGTATTTAGGAAATGAGATGTGCCTTAAGAAAGAAAACAAGGGGCTGGGAATGTGGCTTTATGGTAGAGGGCTTGCGTCATATACATGAAGCCCTAGGTTAGATTCCTCAGCACCACATATATAGAAAAAGCCAGAAGTGGCTCTGTGGCTCAAGTTGGCAGAGTGCTAGCCCTGAGCAAAAAGAAGCCAGGGACAGTGTTCAGGCCCTGAGTTCAAGCCCCAGGACTGGCAAAAAAAATTTTATATATATATGTATATGTATATATGATGTCATGAAACACTCTACTCCATATATAGTGTCATGAAACACTACTCCAACCTCATTTTTCATTGTACTGTCCGCTGTTTACATCTGTGGGAGGTGTGGCTATTAACTGGGTTTTTTTTGCCCAGGAAACATCATATTTGTATTTTTTGTGTTTTTAGGGTTGAGGACACATTCACCTCGCATGGGGACTGTCTGAAACCTGGTCACATGATCAGCAGATGTGCTGCTGGTACCTAAGCCAAGAAACAACTCTGAATGTTCCAGAATCTACCAGCTGACATAGGGGAGCCTCCCAGAGGAGACACTTAAGCAGCTCCCTTCCCCAGAGAAAAGCCTGGAGGAGAAGAGAGGATGGAGGAGCTATGAAGGGGACTCGAGGACCCAGTCTGCAGGCAGGTGAGCCACTGTTCTGTGGTCAGCAGTGAACAGCTGAAGGCATAGCACTGCCAGAGCTCCCGTGGCCAGCGCCTGTCCTTTCTCAGCATCACAGCAAGCACGTGGTCTGACAGTTGGGCAGTCTGTCACTGGCAGTAACCAGCTCTGAGTGTGCTCTGAGGCCGACCTCCCCACCTTGCCTAGCAAGAGGAGCCAGCTAGCCAAGGGTGGTGGTTCCAGTGTCTGACCAAGCAGAAAACCCCTACACAGGAGTGACCCCACAAGCTAACCATGTAGAAACCCCAGATCTCTGTGTGTGTGTGTGTGTGTGTGTGTGTGTGTGTGTGTGTGTGTGTGAATACTGGGGCTTGAGCTCAGAGCCTCAGTGCTGTTGCTTTCCTTTTTTGCTCAAGGCTGGGGCTCTAGCACTTGAATATCAGCTCTACTTCTGGCTTTTTACTGGTTCATTGGAGATAAGAGTCATGGACTTTTCTGCCTGGGCTAGCTTTGAACCTTGATCCTCAGATCTCAGCCTCCTGAGTAGGTAGGATGACAGGTCACTGGCACCTGGCTACAGAGCTTCCATTTGGAGCCTTCTGGAAAAATCCAGGCTAACCCCATCCCTGAACCCCAGCTTCCCTCATTTGGCTGGGTTCAGAAAATATACTGAGACCCCATCAGAAGCTGCAGGGAATGAAGGCCCTATGGAGCCTACCACGTGACCATGCCGGGGTACAGGAAGGAGCTGTCCACAGCACCTGCATGGGGAGGCTCAGCCCATGGCCAGGCCACCCTAGGGAAGAGGTTTGGCCCCCAGGCCCCCTGTGCCCCCTAGCAGGGAAGTCACACACAGGAATGGCCAAGCTGGAGGGTCACCCCATGGTTTGTGGGAGCCCACGTGAGCTTTAAGTGACACAGTCATGGGGACTCAGACTCCCTCACGTGACCTAGATGGGAGCAGCAGTTTCAGGTAAACTCGGCCAGATTCATTTCCTTTAGCTCTGTGTGTGTGTGCGTGCGTGTGTGCATGCACACTCATGTGCACATGTGGTGTGTTAATCTTCTTGATAACTGTGGAAAGGACACTTCCCAGGACATTTTGGAGACTAGAGAGGTTCAAAAACATTTCCGGAGCTGCACATTGTATAATCCCACCTACTCAGGAGGCTGAGATCTGAGCATTATTATTCAAGCCAGCCTGGGCAGAAAAGTCCAAGAGAATCTTCGATAAAATTATCAAAAAAAATTGGAAATTAGAGCTGTGGCTTAAGTGGTAGGGCACTAGCCTTGAGTAAGAGAAGCTCAGAGACAGTGCCCAGGCCCTGAGTTCAAGCCCACTCCAAAAAAAAATAATAATAATAAAAAGGCCAGACATCTGTGGTTTGCACCTGTAATCCCAGCTACTCAGGATGCTGAATTGAGGATTGCGGTCTGAAGCCAGCCCAGGCAGAAAAGTCCCCATGAGACTCTTATCTCCCATTAACCACTCAAAAACTGGAAGTGGTACTGTGGCTCAAAGTAGTAGAATGCTAGCCTTGAGCACAAAAGCTCAAGTAAAGCACGTAGGCCCTGAGTTCAAGATCCACAATGGACAAAAAACTAAAAATAAAATTAAACTACTCAGAAAAACCAGGAAGTGGTGCTGTGGCTCAAGTGATAGAGTGCTAGCCTTGGGCATAAAGAGGCTCAGGAGAACAGTGCCCACGTGCAGAGTTCAAGCCTCATGACTGACACATACACACCAAAAAAATCTTATCAACAAAAGTAATGTACAAAATAGAAAAATAAAAAAGTAACAATGGAGAAAATCTAGTCACCAGTTATAATCACCAGCAACACTGGAGCACTGGTTGTGTATGTACATTTCCCATTATCTTATTCCTCTAACAAAGGAAGTCCCGGATCTGGAGCTGACTTGCAGTGGCGGCAGTGCTCTTGCTAGGTAGTACCGATTCTGGCCACACGAGGGGGATGTTTGTCCACGAGCGTCAGCCCAAAGCCTGTGAGAGCGCAGCCGGGCACCTGCCCTTGGGTCCTTTACTACAAGATCTTAGAAACTCACTGGAGGTCCAGGAGCTATTCCCAGCCTTCATGCTCCTTCTGAAGCCTTAGCTCAGGAGGAAAAGGAGACATAGCACCCATGCTCGCCCAGGCCAGGCCCGCCTGAACTCCAGGCACTGAGTCAGTGACCAAGCCACCCAGGCCTGTCCCAGCTTCCTCCTCGGCCTCCCACAGTTCCTGGGGACCCAGGCAGACTTGCCGACAAGGCCCCCCAGCCCCTGGAGGGGCCAGTCTTATCCACCCAACCTCCATTTTGTCTATTTCCTGTCTTCCACAGGTCTTCACATATGGTTTGCTTTCTTTTGCCAGTCCTGGGGCTTGAACTCAGGGCCTAGGCACTGTCCCTGAGCATTTTTTGCTCAAGGCCAGCACTCTATCACTGAGCCACAGTGCCACTTTTGGCTTTTTGATGTTTCGTTAGAGACAAGAGTCTCATGTACTTTCCTGTGCAGGCTGGCTTGAACTGTGATTCTCAGATCTCAGCCTCTTGAGTAGCTAGGATGACAGGTATGGACTACTAGCACTCAGCTCTTGTTTTGTTTTTACCAAGTTTTGAACTTGGCTCCTGCTTCCTAGCTCAGCTTGCTTGTTCAGCTGGCATTCTACCACTGAAGCCATGCCTCCAACCTGGCTTTTTGCTGATTAATTAGAGATGAAGTCTAATATATTTTTCTGCTCCTGCTGGCCTTGAACTATGATCCTACAAGTCTCAGCCTCCTGAGTAGCTAGGATTACAGGTGTGAGCCACTGGTATCTGGCTGATACCTCCTCCTTTCCTGGCACACATAATAAGGGCAAATATGGGGTGGAGTTACTTCTCTGATCATCTTGTTTTTTTGTTCCCCTGTCCTGGGGCTTGAACTCTGGGCCTAGGCACTGTCCCTGAGTGTCTTTCTGCTCAAAGCTAGTGCTCTACCAACTGAGCCACAGCTTCACTTCCAGCTGTTTCTGATTAGTTTATTGGAGTCTCATGAACTTTCCTGCCCAGGCTGACTTTGAGCCATGATCCTCAGATCTCACCTCCAGCAGCACCTGGCTCTGTGACCCTCTTAGATCACAAGTGCCCCAGCCTGCCCTCTGCCCACCTTGCCCCCCTCCTCAGTCTCCCCGCCTGTGAGGTGTGAGTACCCCCAGAACTTCGCAATGGGTGAGGAGCATCCGTCCTCCCACCGGAACGGCGTCTGATGAATGAGAGCTGATTTCTCTCCATATTCCATTCATGCCATTGAGCGCATTCATTGCATTCACTGAATGAATGGCTCTGCTCCGAATGGCTCATCTGCGGCTGGCAGAGCTTAGGCCATTCACAAAGGCGGGCATTTTCCCCCCCGCATGATACTGGCTTGGGCTCTGACGTGGGCTCAGGTTATTCTGGGCGGATCTGCCCTGTGCTTTTCTCCGGCTGTGGCTCCCTCCTCCCTGGCACCTCGTCACAGCCAGTGTCTGTGGCGTGAGCTGTAGATGAATGGAAATTTCCTTGCATTCACAGTCTACTCTGGATTCTTCAGGATTCTGCCAGAATTGGGAAGCTGTGGGCTTAGTCTGCAGGCGTTTACCTGCAGCGTCTTTGTCAACAAGATGGCAGTCACAAGAGGCAAGGAGGGGGTCAGTGACCTCCAATTCTCAAAAGGTTCTGAGCACCCATGGCTTGGTGATGCCCCAGCATGCCGCCCTGTTCTCCAAGGCCCACCGAAGCCCACCTCTTCTCTGAAGCCTTCTGGGACCCCTTATGCTTCCCGTGAGGTCATTCATCACGCCTGTAATCCCAGCCACTCAGCACACTGAGATCTGGTTCAAAGCCAGCCCAGGCAGGAAAGTCTGTGAGATTCTTACCTCCAATTAACCAGCAGAAAAAATAAAAGCCAAAAGTGGAGCTGTGCCTCAAGGGGTAGAGTCCCAGCCTTGGGCAAAAAAGCTAAGGGGCAGCACCCAGGCCCTGAGTTCAAGCCCCAGGACCGGCATAGAGACATAAAGGTCATTCGTGCCGTCATGCTCTTGTCCCTTAGGATCTCCTTCTGTGCTCTTCTTTTCCAGCAGACGAAGCTCTTGTAGAGGAAACGTGTCCTTCGACCGTCCTGTCTCCCTGGAGCCCAAGGGCTGTGGGCCGTGGTGTGGTTCTCCGTGGCATCCTGGTCTCAGCAATGGCCCAGGGTGTTTGTCTCTGATGACACAGTATGGGGTCTCCTATTTGGTGTGATGTCCTCATTGTCAAGGCCACACAGGGAGGAAGGTGACCCCTTGCTCAGTGCTGCCTCTTCCCCTCCCCCCTCCAGCCCTGCAGACTCTGGAGGGGCCAGGCAGTGCGTGGCCCCCATGTGGCACCTCTGCCAGGAGGCATTGCTGGTGGCTGTGTGCCTGCTGGGCCCAGCCAGGCTTGTGGAGGGCATGGCCAGGGGGCTGGTGGGGGGAGGGGAATGGGATGCTGCACCCCTACAAAGCCGCCTCATCTCAGTGTCCTGCCTGGGGACCCGGTTGCTCAAGGAGCTCCAAACGGTGATGGTGGAGCCGGCTGCCCAGCCCCATGCCTCAGCTCTGCCTCTGGTGTTCCCAGGGCCTGGCTTAGCACGTGGTGCCCACAGAGGCAGCCAGATGAACCTGGGGGTTTGTGGTGGTAAGGGGGAGAAGAGCAGTGAGTGCTGGCCTGAGCCAACCCCGGCCCCCTCCCACATGAGCACATCACCAAGTACAGAAAAGACCCCACCGCTTTTGGACAGTTGCAAAATTTCTATCTTTCCTATCGGGGAGAAAAAAGTGGGGGGCAAATGTGGGGTGTAACTCAGAGCATGTGGCCTCGGAGTCACCTTGTAACTTGCTCTAAAAGCAAGCTCCATGGGAGCTGGTCCCAGGAGACCAGTGCACCCTGTGCTAGGGGAGGGGAGGCCCACACCCGTCATCTCTCTGTGGGCCCATCCAGGGCACATGTGCACCCGTGTTAGCTTCAGATCATGGGAGGCAGCCAGTTACTGACTGGTCATGCCCCAATTCTGAATGTTTATAATCTGAATGTCATTTCCTATGGGTTTCCAGAAAATTCTCTCCAATCACTCCTGTAATGGCTGACCCAAGTCATTGACTAGAAGTGCTCACATGAGGAAGTAGAGAGGAAAGCAGATGAGCCAGGGGCTGGGGAGCCGGGAGGCAGGCCGTCCCGGAGGGACAGAAAACAGGGCTTCCTAAAGGCAGCTCAGGAAACTGAATCAAGGTGGACCCCCCCCCCCCCCAGCCAGCTGCTTTCACCATCCCCCAGCCCCCTGCCATGCTGGCCACATGCTCATCACTGCTGCTTCCCCACGTGCTCCAAAGTCACACACTCAGTACCTGACACGGACAGTCAGTCACGGCCACTGGCCTGTGTGTGGACAAATATCTCATTTAATCTCCCCCAAACCTTGGAAATGACTGTCCCGGTCTACACATTTCATCCTTACCTCAAGGTCCTGCAATTACTAAGTAGAAGAGCCAGGATTTGAACACCTGAGCCCCTGCCACATGCCTGGCTTTTCACTGCAGGGTTTTCGTCATCTTGGCTAGAGGGATCCCTCGTCTTTCTGCACGGTCTCTGGGACAATCTGGAAATAACCCTGCTCCTCCGGGCTCTTGTGTGGGCTGTCAGGGCCATGGGAAGATTTTCTGAAGGTCCAGCTTCCCTGGGGGAGGGACACGCCTGTCCCCTCAAACTGTGAGCGCTCACTCACCATCACTGCTGTGGGTCTGAGGCCCGCAAGTCAGGGCAGAGTCCAGACCCTTAGCTAACAAGTGTTTCTTCAGGGGAGGTGTTACAGGGTGCTTCCCCTCCCCGGGCTCCTGAACAGCGACCCTGGCAGGGCTGTGGCCACCAGGACAGCCATGCCTTTGGCTCTTGGTACTTCACTCTCCACGCGGCCCCTCTAGAGGACCTCATTCCTCCTTAGGTTGTCCGGGCTCTCAGCGCCCACGGCCCCCATCACTGCCTGTCACGCCAGGACATGCCATCCCTTGGCACCCGCAGACAGCTGACCAGGCCTCTAAGTCAGTGCAGGCTGGCTTCAAGTCCCACTGGTCACATTCCCCTTTTGGGAATTTAGAACCCCAAATCAGACAGTTTGGGGAGCTGACAAGATGTCATGAGGGCAAGTAAGGCCTGGGTGCACCCCTATGCTCTGAAGTGTACTGAAGAAGAAAAAGGGCACAGAAAAGGGAAGGAAGCTGTGACACAGAGAAGCTGTGGGTTGTGGTTTTGGTTTTGGTAAGAGGATAGAGGTGGAGATGGTGGCCAAGGCAACCCCAGGACAGAGGTGACTCATGTTCCCTGAAGCAGACAATCACAGACAGGATGGCAGCACAGGCTTTCCAAATCCCTTAAATGGTATATCTTTTTTTTTTTTTCCTAGCAGTACTGGGGCTTGAACTTGGGGCCTTGTGTTTCCCAGACCGGTGCTCTACCACTGAGCCATGCCTCCAACTGTGGCAATTAGGTCCTCTTGGGGTAATTGTGGGCCCTATGTTGCCATTGCATCTTCATCTCTCCATCTTGCCCTCAACTTTTGTTTTTTGCTTCTGACTTCTCCAGAGAAAGCCAGTAGGCAGAAACGCTGCAGACCTGGGGGACTGTGGCCCAGTGCGGGTGGCGGGAAGGGAGACTGCACTTGGAAAGATTTAGAATGCTGGTTCTCCAAGAAATCTGGCTTCCAGACCAGCTCTCATGTTGTCTTTTGCTGCTCTGACCCCAAAGCACCTGGGGCTGAGTTCTTCTCTTAGAAAATGGGAGAGTGGATGGGAGCCCAGGCCTTTCCTTGCATTGATCCTTTGTATGTCCCCAGTACAAAGAACCCCTCCACCCATTCTATTTAGATCCTGCAGAATAGGTCCCAGAAATGGTCACCCCTGAGAAGGGGCTGCCCAGGACAGCCCCCCAGATGGCAGGGTCCCTGGTGCCCTGTGTTAAATGATAGCACCAGCGTGGCCTCTGGATTCTCCTACTCCAAGTGCTGTTCGGTGTACCCTTTGTGCTGTCCTCAGCTCTGCCCCCCAAAGCCCAAGCAAGCAGTGTAACTCATGTCTGCCTGTTTGGGCCTTTCCCTTCATTCAAAGGCGCTGCATTGAGCCAGCACCCTACCCCATGGGAGGGCCAACCAGAGCTTTGTCCATTCTGTTTTGTTTTGTTTTTTTTTCCCACATAGAGCAAAAGAGTTTATTGTCAGCTGGGCTGGCAAGGCCAAGTTCCCACAGAGGAGTAAAGGAAAATGGCTGTCCATTTTGTTGTAAGAGACAGAAAGGCAAAGGAATCTGTGAGCTAATCAGAGATGTGTGTGATGACTCCGGGTGGTGGAGCAATAGAGGTTGTTTTCGCCCTCTGTGTTATGGGAACCCAAGGGTCTCTGGATTCCTCTGGAACGTTGTCCTAGGCTTGCCACTAGGTGTGCTGTGGAATCTAGGAAAAAGGGGGTGGCTGGAAACTTCCCCCGGGCTCCTCCACAAGTTCCTTTCTTTCCTGTGAGTTCTCCAGTGATGAGGAAGAGCCCAGCCAGCCAATCTCACTCCCAGCCCTCTGTCTAGGGCAAGCCATCTGATGCCACATTTGGCCTTGGGTGGCCGTCCAGCCTCATTAGGCTTGCCTGGTTCCACTTCCCAAGGAATTAGCCAGGCCTGTCTCGAAGATGGAACCCTGATGGAAGGTTCTCATCTCCCACCCCAACACACCCCTCACTTGCATGGCTCCTGAGTCCCAGGTGTCCAAAGAGCCCTGCACAACTGTCCGAAAGGCACAACATTCATGCATGCGGCTTTTCTCCAGTGTGAATTCTCTGGCATTGAATTCTCTGAGCTTTGGTTCCACGAAAGCTTTTGTACATGCCTCAGTCACATCCGGGGAGTTCCTGGGGGGGAGGAAATAGCCAATTTGTGTGACTGCATTCATGAATGGTGCCCAGCAGGCCCCCAGGTTCTCTCCTAATGTTCCCTAGGACATGAGCCCCAGGGGAGACAGGGATGCTCCATGTACAAGCTGTCACCCCATGTGAAAGCTGTCACTGTGAATAAATTGTGAGCCCTGATCTCAGCTTGGCCCACTGGTTATTCATGTTTTAAACCTGCTCCATGGAATTGAAAATCTAGGCACCTGGTGGAACCGAGTCCCTCAAGTGGTCCCTAAAATGCTCCAAAGATATAGATGGGAATGTGTCAGCAGCCCCTCCCAGCCCCCCAACAGGACCTCACTGTTAGCATGGGGAAGCCCTGCTCCCCTGTGGCTCAGGGGTCCTGCTCCCAGGCTTGGGATAGAAAATTGCAGGGAACCCCAGCATCAACCATTCTCTCCTGAACAAACTTGCTTCTTTCTGTTGTTGGTTGTGGGGCTTGAACTCAGGGCTGGGCACTGTCTCAGCCTTTTACTCAAGGCTAACTCTACCAGTTGAGCCCTAGCGCCACTTCTGGTTTTTGAGTGGTTAATTGGAGATCAAGAGTCTCACCAGGACTTTCCTGCCTGGCTGGCTTTAAACCATGATCCTCAGCTCTCAGCCTCCTGAGTAGCTAGGCTTGCAGGCATGAGCCAACAGCACCTGACCAAACTATTTTGCACTAAGAATGAAATATTTTGAGAAAAAGTGCCTTTGAGAAAATATATAAAATGACAGTTATACAGCTATGGTGTGTGTGTGTGTGTGTGTGTGTGTGTGTGTGTGTGTGTGTGTGCATGTGCATACTTGCATGTGTACCCACCAATCCTGGGGCTTGAACTCAGGGCCTGGGTGTGTCCTTAGCTTTTTTGCTCAAGGCTAGTTCTTTATCACCTTGAGCCACAGCTCCACTTCCAGCTTTTTTGGTCATTTGAGATGAGAGTCCCATGGACTTTCCTTAGATGACAGACTCTTGAGTAGCTAGAATGACCGGTGTGAGCTTCTCTTCTTCGCAGTGCTGGTCACTGTAACAGTGTGTCTGTTCAGGGAGGGGCACGCAGACAGTTTGATCCTCACACTGGTCTGATGGGGATGCTCTCCTTGTAAAACCCATCAGATTTATATGTATTCTTTATATATGGTGAGAAGTTACCCCTCTGCCCAAAAAATCCAACCTCACAAGCACTTCTTGCCCTCCAAAACAGACATAGGGAGGTCCTGGCGCATAAGAAACAGAATTTGGGCTTCCAAAGAAACTGCTAGAAGAAGCAACCTCTGGACTCTGACCCTTGACCTCCTCCCTATCAGACCACCTTCTTCCTGCCTGATCCCCGAGTGATGCTGACTGCTGACAGCGAAGCAGCTGCCCACCCAGTGTGCAGGTGGTGGCCACGTGCAGAGGACGGCAGACAGCTATACCACGGCTCACGCCTGTAATCGTAGCTATCCATGAGGCTGAAGTCTGAAGGATCATGGTTCAAAGCCAGCCTTGGCAAGACAGTCCTTAAATCTGGTCTCTAACCAGCAAAAAGCTGGAAGTGGAGCTCCTGCTAGCCTTGAGCCAGAAAGCCAGGTGAGCATAGGAGTGTCTGAATTCAAGCCCCAGTGTTATCACACATGTGTGCAATGGCAGAGCAAAGCCCCATCACCGATCCCTTACATCCATACCAGCATTGTATTTGCCCTTTTCAGTCTAAGGAGTAAGATGTGATTTATATGAATTTTGAGTAAGATTAGGAATAATTTCCTTTATTTTGTTACTGATTCCTGACTGTGATTTTCCTCTTCCTGTTTCCCCATATCAGCCTGGATGGCAGGCGCACACCCCTGAACCCAGCCACTGTGCTTCCCCAGTAGCTGGGGTATCAGGCAGGTGTCACTGCGCCCAGCCACTGGTTAAGAGGGAGTCTTGAGAATTTTCCCCCACCTAAGCCCTGGCTGGACTTGAACCTCCATTCTCCTATCTCTGCCTCCCAAGTAGCTAGGATTACAGGCGTGAGCCACTGTGCTTGGCTTAGGTTTACTTATTCTAAACTTAGGTGTGGAGAGAGGATCAGATCTAGCTGACCTTTCACCCCACGTGTCTTCTGGACTTTCATTTCTTCTCTCTGCAGCTGAGAGTTGTGAGTGAGCGAAACCGCAGCTCTGTTTCATAACAACGCCCTGCTGGCTTGGCCCAGGGCAGCTAAACAAGCTTTTAAGGTCAGTGACCCCTCTGGGATTTCCTGGCTCCTGAATTTTGTCCCGATAATTAATTCTTTGTTATTTTTTTAGGTCTTTCCCCTTCACATGTCTCTTTTTTGGGAGGAGGGAGGTTACTGGGGTTTGAACTCAGAGCCTGGGTGGTGTTTCTTAGCTTTTTTACACTAGGTTGGCACTCTACCCCTTGAGCCACAACTCCACTTCTGGCTTTGTGGTGGTTCATTGGAGATAAGAGTCTCATGGACTTTCCTTCTTGGGCAGGCCTTGAAACACAATCCTCAGATCTCAGCCTCCTGAGTAGCTAGGATTATAGGTGTGAGCCACTGGCACCTGGCCAATTAACCCTTTAAGACCTAAACCAAAAGCTGAATGTGCCAGTTCACACCTGTAACCCCAGCACTCAGGTGGCTGAGTCAGAAGGATCACAAGTTCAAGGTCATCCCTGGGTACATAGCATAACCTTGAGTCAAAAACATCAAAAAGACTCAGGACAAATATTGACCCATGTGGCAACTGTCTCCTCAGGCAGTGTTTTTTTCCCATTTGAATTCCCATAGCAGTCCAAGTAGACTGTGTCCCCAGGTTTGTGGTGTGCAGCGTGGGATTACAGGCATGAATATCACTTTCACCTAGGCTGGCCTAGAACCATGATCTTCCTAATCTCCGTTCCCTGATTACACAGCCTGGATTATACATCTTCATTAAACTTCATGAAGGTCATATCCGGGACATTCTCCAAATCTGAGAAGCTCTAGGTACAAGAGTGAAAGACTCCCCTCTCACCCAGAGCTTCCTGTAGGGCAGCTGAACTGGAAGCTGAAGTCTGAGTTGAGCCAGGCACCTGTGGCTCATGGCCTATAATCCTAGCTACTCAGTAGAAAGATCCAGAGGATGACAGTTTAGAGCCACCCTGAGCAGGAAAGTCTATGAGATTCTATCTCCAAAATAACTAGCAAAAGGTTGGAGGTGAGGATCAAGTGGTAGAACCCCAGCTGTGAGCAAAAAAGGCATGTGAAAATACAAGGCCTTGAGTTCAAACCCTGCTACTAGGAAAAAAACCCACAAAACTTCTAAAACAGAAAATCAAATTTAAAGAAGAGCTGGGTGCTGGCGGCTCATGCCCATCATCCTAGCTACTCAGGAGGCTGAGATCTGAGGATCAAAGTTTGAAGCCAGCCAGGGCAGGAAAGCCCATGAGACTCTTATCTCCAATTAACCACCAGAAAACAAAGTGGCGCTGTGGCTCAAAGTGACAGAGTGCTAGCCTTGAGCAAAAAGAATCCAGGGACGGTGCTCAGGCTCTGAGTTCAAGCCCTAGGACTAGCAAAAAAAAAAAAAGAGCTCAGGGACAGTGCCCAGGCCCTGACTTTAAGCCACACACACACACACACACACACACACACACACACACACACACCCTCTAAAGCAAGAAGCTTGGGAGACTGCACGATGGCCTCACCTGGGATTTGGTGAAGATGTTTCTGTACAATTATAAAAAGACAAGGGCTGTTTGGCTTTTGTACACTGTAGGAGTTTGCTGAGCTACCATAACAAAGTCTCAATCGTTTAAAAAAAAAATTCATCTGTTCAAGGTTTTAAAGGCTGGGTCCAAGACTAAGGTCCTGGCAGAGGTGGATCCTTCTGAGGCCCCTCCCCTGGGCTTGTGGATGGCCCTCAATGTGTGTCCTCACATGACCTGGCCTCCTGGTTTGTTTTTCTTTTCTGTCTTGAACTCTGGGAACTGGCCTCTTGTATAAGTCTGTGTCCCCCATCTCTCCACTTCTCATAAGGACACTAGTCTCACAAGACCCACTTCAATGACCAAATTTTTTTTTGGCCAGTTCTGGGCCTTGGACTCAGGGCCTGAGCACTGTCCCTGGCTTCTTCCCGCTCAAGGCTAGCACTCTGCTACCTGAGCCACAGCGCCCCTTCTGGCCGTTTTCCATATATGTGGTGCTGGGGAATCGAACTGAGAGCTTCATGTTTAGGAGGCAAGTACTCTTGTCACTAGGCCATATTCCCAGCCCTCAATGACCAAATTTTAACTGTGTCCTCTGTAAAGGTTCTGTCTCTAAATCAGAACTATAATACACATCTATAATCTCAGCAACTCAGGAGGACGAGGGGCAGGAGGGCCTTGAGTTTGAGGCCAGCCTGTGCTACTCGGCAAGACATATCTCCAAATCTGGTCTTTTAAGGTTCTGGAGTTACACTTCAATAATGAATTTGGGCACTCCGAAAGAGGGACATGACTTAGTTCAGGCTTATTTTGTTCAATGCCCAACAAAATATAAAAATATAAGGGGGAGGGGCTGGGAATATGGCCTAGTGGAAGAGTGCTCCTCTCCTGTACATGAAGCCCTGGGTTTGATTCCTCAGTACCACATATATAGAAAAAAGCCAGAAGTGGCACTGTGGCTCAAGTGGCAGAGTGCTAGCCTTGAGCAAAAAGAAGCCAGGGACAGTGCTCAGGCCCTGAGTTCAAGCACCAGGACTGGCAAAAAAAAAAAAAAAAAAAAAGAGGGAGATTTCGTCACCATTTCCCACTGCCGTCATCCTATTTCAGCTGTTAAATCACTAAAAAGTCTCAACATTGGACAGTGAGGCTGGCTCCCTGCCTCAGCGATTTCCCAGATTCTCCCAGTTTGAGATCTTATTTTCTCAGAGGCAGGCTTCAGCTCAGCTCTTAGTCACCACAGGCCTTCTGGAACACTCTGCGTGGCCTTCTGGAACACTCTGCATGGCACCGGAACGTTCCCCCCCCCACACACACACATACCGCCCCCCACGCTGGGGCCAGGCCAGGACGGCTTTTATCCACAGGGACGTTTTGAGTATTCTGACTCCTCACTGCTTAAGAAAGCACGAATGGCTACTGGCTTCTTCCCAGAAATGGGAGGTTGTTTTTTTTTTTACGTCTGGATGGTTTTGGGAAAAGCTGATGTTGCGCGTCCAGAGATGAGCAAGTATGTAGAACACCGGCCCAGACTGAGTCAGAAGGCGGAGGAGGAGCGATGCCATCACTGCTTCCATCGCGTTAGGTCAAAGGAAAAAGAGCAGCTGGGGGGGGAGTGGCCAAGAGTCGGGGGCGTGGCTCGATCGGCAGTGGGCGTGGCAGGGGCGGGCTCCGCATCTGCCTAACCCGGTACAGAGCTCTGAGTTAAAACCTCCACTCAACCCCCGCACCCTCCACAAAACGAAGGAAAGCTGGCCATCGATCACGCCTGTAATCTTAGCAACTCAGGGGGATGAAATGTGAGGACCGTGGTTGAAAGCCAGTCCTGGCATGAAAGTCCATAAAACTCTTACTGAGACATCGAGATTCACCTTTAGTCCCAACTAAAGAGGCTGAGCCATCCCAAGAAAGTGAAAAGCAGCTTGACCGAGAGCTGCTTGACTCTTGCAGAAGAAAGGAAAGAGCTCAAGCATAATTGTTACTCCATTTGCGTGTTTTAAGTTCCAGAGATAGATTTAAGGTAAATAAAGAAGTTAAATACCAGTGACATCCAGAACCAAGAATTAAACAAAGAAAGAGTATTTTGCTTGCTTAAATGGTTCATTGCTTTATTTACCAGAGTTTTAGTAAATCGCAATTGCTATTTGTAATCAATTCTAATTCTGCTTCTGTATGTCTGCTTGCTAACACATGCACTACCACCTGCATGTGGTCCATGTGATTTTTGCCTTTCAAAACCCAGCCCTACTGAGGCCCAGTGCTGTTCTTCACCATCCCGGTGGTGGCGAACAGACACTGTGCACAGCTAAATTAAAGACTCCTAGTCCAATTGATGGGTGCTGGTGAGTTTGTCTTGGGTTTGAGGCCCACCTGGGTGTCCAGTGTACACTTAGCTCTAATTAACCACAAAAAATCGGAAGTGGAGGTATGGCTCAAAAGGTAGAGCGCCACGTTTGAGCAAAAGCGTCAGGGACAGGACCCAGGACCTGAGTTCAGGTCTCAATACCAGCACACACACAAAAGTTCTTAAAAATCTACGTTGGGGCAGTTGAATTATAACTCCCTAGCTACAGCGAAGATTCAGGAAGGGGAGAAAGATCAAGCGCATGCGTAAGGCAAAAAAATATATATACATTATATATATTATATATATATATATATATTCCGGTACTTCTTCCCCGGATCCTGTAGCCACAATGTCACACAACAGTTGGCGAGTCTGACAGAAGCCTCTGTCCGGTTCTTGGCTGCTACTCGTCCTACCTCGCCTCGCCCCGCCTCACTCACGAGGCCTCGCACAATCATTGGCCAGCTCTTCTCAGAGCTCCGCCCCCTTTGTCAAGGTCCCGTCTCCTGCAGTGAGCACCTATTGCGCCGGCGCAGACACCGCCTGGTTTCTACCGTTTCCTCCCCCACCCCCCCATACCGCCGCGCTCTCCGGGGTCCTCCAGACCACCGAGCTGGAGTCCTAGAGCAGGCCCGCGCAGGCGCACGCCACACCCGGAAGTGCCGGCGCCTGGGCCGGCGTCGTCGGTGGGAGGATGGCGGATCCATTCATTCATTCATTCATTCAACAGATGCTGGGGGGCTTGTACGGTGGCGGGACGTGAGTGAGGCGCACTGTGCCCCCTTAAAGGGCTGAGGGCCAGCTGACGGTCCTGCTCGCTGTGGGGAGCCGCGGACCCCGGCCCCGCCTTGCTCGCCGTGGGGACGCTAACCCAAGCCGGCCCTTCCCGCCGACCGGAGTCGCCGACCGGTCGCTCCGACGCCTGTGGGGTGCGCGGGGTCATCTGAGGTGAAGCTGGAAAAGTAAGTAGGGGCGACCCCGATGGGCTGGTGTGCGCGGTGATGAGCCCATCCTTCTGCGGCAGCCCGGAAGGGATGTGGATCTGCGCTTGGGAGCTGCTACCGGCCGTTGGGCTGGGGTTGCACTGGAAAGATGGGTGGCTGCGTGTGATTGATAGGGACATAAATCTGTGTAAGGCTAACTAACGGCCTCTTCCAGGATGTGTAAACTTCCATGACAGCAAGGGCTCTTCTCTGTCTGGCTTATTTCTCATATCTATCACTTAGATCCCTAATAACAGGTTGGATGTGTGGATGGATGGATGGATGGGTGAGTGGATTCATTTGTGTGTGTGTGTGTGTGTGTGTGTGTGTGTGTGTGTGTGTTGGCAATCAAAGCTTGAACTCAGGACCTCATGTTCTCACTTGACTTCTTTGCTGAGGGCTAGTGCTCTACAACTTGATCCATGCCTCTAATCTGGCGTTTTGCTGATTAATTGGAGATGGAGTCTTGTGGACTTTTCTGCACTGGCTGATTTTGAACCATGATCCTCAGATCACAGCCTCTCGAATAGCTAAGATTGCAAACATGACTTCACAAGGCTCTTGATGAAACTTCTTAACTGAGTAGTTAGTAGGTGAAACTGGGAAGTATGAGTGACAGATGAAGGAAAACTGTAAGAATACAAGTAGTCTAGTCCTGGTAGTAGGTTTTTGTGTTTTTTTTTTTAACATTCCTCCTAAGCTAACCACTGATAACAAGCTGAAAGCAAAGAAACCTAGAACTCACTCCATCTGCAAATGGACTCCAGAGAGAAAGAAGGCCAGAATCTGCAAAAACAGAACAAATACCAGTCCTAGATTATTTTCTCAGCACCCCAAAATGTCAGCTTCCTGTCTGCTCACCCACGACTGAATTTGACAAAAACATAGTTTTCTTTTGAATATTCCCACCTACCTGCATGAAGTCATAGGGCTGACTTGAAGCTTGTATTTTATTATATTTCTGTTGCATCATGTAATGAAACCATTATGTGGTGTTTTTATTGTTTGCTTATTTTCTCAGATAATGCAGGAAAATCTTCATTATTCCTTTTTTTTTTACTTTTTATTGAATATTTTCTCAAATAAATGTACTCAGCCAAGTATTTTCACATTATACTGTATATTAAAAATGGCCAGGCATTGCAGGGGCACCAGTGGCTCACGCCTGTAATCCTAGCTACTCAGGAGGCTGAGACCAGAGAATCTCTGTTCAAAGCCAGACTGGGCAGGAAAGTATGTGAGACTGAGACTCTTATATCTAGTTAACCACCAGAAAACCGGAAATGGCACTGTGGCCCAAGTGGTAGAGCTCTAGCCTTAAGCTGGTAAGCTCAGGGACAGTGCCCAGGCCCAGAATCCAAGCCCCATGACCAACCAAAAAATAAAAAGGCCAGGAACAGTGCCTCCTGCCTGTCATCCTAGGTACTCTGGAGGCTGAGATCTGAGGATCAAGGTTTGAAACCTTTGGAGCAGAGAAATATCCCAGACTCTTATCTTCAAGTAGCCAGCAAAAAGCTAAAAGTGGAAGTGTGGCTCAAGTTGTATAGTACCAGCCCTGGGCAAAAAAGGTAAGAAAGGACATGAAGCCCTGAGTTCAAGCCCCATACTGGTACGCAAAAAAAAAAAAAATTTTAAACAATAAGATTTCTCCTTTAAGCGTGCAGCTTTCTTCACTTACTGCAGTGGCAGCTGAAATGAAGCAGCAGGGTAGGACTCAAGTTCAAATTCCAGCTCCTCTGCTTCTAGCTCAGTGTCACCGGGCAGATGACAGAACATCTGGAGCCTCAGTTTCTTCAGAGTTCAAAAAGGAGCTAAGAATGGCATCTTTTGTGCTAGTCACTGGTCCTAGCCACCCTGGAGACTGAGTGTTGGGAATCTGCTTTGGCCTCCCAACTTGTGTTTCTCCCATGGCATGGCCCTCTGACTACCCTTCTTCCACTCCTCCCCAGGGGTATCTTCCCAGAATTCAATTTTCTTTTGCATGTTTTTGTTTTTGTTTTTGTTTTCCTGCCTTGGGGCTTCAACTCTAGGCCTTGGCACTGACCCTGGGCTCAAGGCTAGTGCTCTACCACTAGAGCCACAACAACACTTCTGGCTTTTCTGAGTAGTGTACTGGAGATAAGTGTCTCACATGGACTTTCCTGTCCTGGATGGTTTCTGAGATCATCAGATCTCAGCCTCCTGAGTAGCTAGGATTACAGGTGAGAGCCAGTAGTCCCAGCACAGAATTCTTGGAATCTTATCATCTAATCCCAAATAATGGGAATCTAAACAGTTTCAGCCTTAGCCACGAGCCACTACCACAAACTTGCAAGGCAAGTCCTAAAACTCTTTGAACACTCCAGCTGTGACCTTACTCCCCACTCATGACCTTACTTGAAGTCCCTCACCCCTGCACCCATTACACCTCATATCCTAACTCCTCAGGCCACCCTGGTGTCCCTCATCAACCTTCATGAAAGTTCATCTGGTCTGTTTTCATTCTGTCTTTCAAATCTGTCTTTTTCCCTGAGATATGAGGGTGCAGGCTCTAAGCCGTGGGACTCAATTCTCTAACCACAAAAACCAGAAGTGGAGCTGTGACTCAAGTGGTAAGAGTGCCAGCCTTGTGGAAAATGCTAAATGAGAGCATAAGGCTTTATGCATGTGACAGGTGTTTGTTTGGATGATAACCCAGGCACTGACCTCTTTACTATTAGTACTTGTGTCTGTTTAAACAGCAGTCTCGGGGCTGGGAATGTGGCCTAGTGTTAGAGTGCTTGCCTCACATACATGAAGCCCTGGATTCAATTCCTCAGCACCACATATATAGAAAAAGCCAGAAGTAGTGCTGTGGCTCAAGTGGCAGAGTGCTAGCCTCGAGCAAAAAGAAGCTCAGGGACAGTGCTTAGGTCTTGAGTCCAAGATCCAGGGCTGGCGTGCACATGCACGCACGCGCGCACACACACACACACACACACACACACACACACACACACACCCCATAAGGAAAACAACTTTCATTAAATAAAGACATTTAAACAAGGGAACTTCCATTCCATTGAAAGGTTGAATCTAGGTGGAAAGTCTGCAAGTCTAACCACCCATCATTTCACTTCCCCTTGCTTCACACTGCCTCCCCTCTCCGCAGTACCCAAAGATGGCTTAAACATATGAATACTGGACCCTTCAAGAGACACTGCTTCTCTTTAAGTTCCCGTTATAGTGAAACCAAGTTGTTAGACCCAAAGTACAGGAGTCTCAAAATAAGCCCACCACTTGCCTCCTTATTCAAGGGCAGAGAAAGGAGGTTTTATTACACAGCTTGGAGGCGTGGGGGGGGGGGGGGGCCCAGGCGTTGTGTGTGCAGACATTGTCTTCAGGTTCAATAGGGAAAACAGAGGGAGTGAGACAGATAGGTCTGTTTCAAACAGTACCAGGTCACTGGTGTGGCCTGGTTAATCTTTATCTGTCTCCACCCTGAGAGGAATTGGGGGAGAATTGTTAGCTTTGCTATTAGAATGACTGGCAGGTGGCCCTGTTTTTGTTTTATTTTATTTTTTGCCAGTCCTGGGGCTTGGACTCAGGGCCTGAGCACTGTTCTTGGCTTCTTTGTGCTCAAGGTTAGCACTCTACCACTTGAGTCACAGTGCCACTTCTGGCTTTTTCTGTGTATGTGGTGCTGAGGAATCGAACCCAGGGCTTCATGCATGCAAGGCAAGCACTCTACCGCTAAGCCATATTCCCAGCCCTGGTCCTCTTTTTTGTTGTTTCCTGTCATATGAGGAGAAGGTTTTGCCTGTTTGAGGTGGGAGTCTGACTTCCACCATAGATATTTATCTGTGAAACCTTTCTTGGAGTTCAAGGTGATTGCAAAGGGACTGCTGCACAGAATAGCTCAGCTCAAAGGACATAGATGCAGAGTTAGAGGACCTGTATTTCATTCACATAGTTGCAAAGTGAGGGGGGCTGTAGTTCATCCACAGGGTTCAGCAAAATATCTTGTAAGTTTTTCAGATGCAGTAGTATTTGCTGTGCAGTGGACCCGCCTCCTGCTATCCATATGACTAATACCCCATTCTCTATCTTGCATAGAGGCCCCAGATATCCTGGTGCTGATTATGATTATGATTTTGGCCGATGCGGTTCCTGCTAGGTGTTCCATCCTGGGGGCTGGCCTGACAGATTCCTGTCTCGGAATTCTGGGTTGGGTTTGCGGGCTCCCAAGGAGGCCGCGGTGGCCGGGTGGGGTGGTGGTCGCTGACGGTCCGGGCGTGCGCTCTAGCGCCCCCTGTGGCCGGGCCGGCAGGAGCAGGCGGGGCCGGGCCAGACCGGCCGCATCCGCCGTGTTCCGGAAGTGCCTCTCCGCCCCTGCACCGGACCATGGAGACTGTGATCCTGTAGAGTCCGTGGTGTGAGGACTGCGGGGGCGGCGGCCATGGAGGCCGTGCTGAACGACCTTGTGTCTGTGGAGGATCTGAAGGTGAGGTCTGGCCCGCGGAGGCGAGGGGAGAGTGGAGGACGGGTCCCGAGCAGAGTTCCGCGGAGGCCAAACTCGCTCCCAGCCTCGGCTTTGCCCGAGGCAGTCGAACTACGGCTCCCGGCAGCCTCTGTGGCGCGGGCTCCTGGCCGAAAGGCGCTCCTGGCCCAAGAGCCTGCTGGGAGTTGTAGTTCCTCCCGCCTCCATCCGAAGGCCTGGAGTCGGCTTCTGGGTTTGCAGAGCCGGGCGCACCGGGTATCCCCTTAGGGTTGAGGCGGCGCCAGTGCCGAGCTTCGTCGGTGGCCTGGCAGCCGTGGGGGGCGGGCCCTGCCTCTGCTCCCTCCTTTCTGCCACGATGAAAGCGCGGGCGGAGCCGGGCGCCTCCCTGAGACCTCGGGAGTCGCGGGCCGGGCCGGCCGAGTTTACCGTCCCACTGCCCAGGCGGTGCCTGGAGCCGCCAGTAGGCGGCCTCGCCGCCGGGCACCGCGGGGAGGAGGGCGGGAGCGGAGCCGCGGGGTGCCAGGCCCCTTGGTCGCGGAGGAGAGGAGAGTGGCCGGCACCCTCGGCTCTGAGCGCTCGCCCCTCTCCTCTCTTCTCTGGCAGAAGTTTGAGAAGAAATTCCAGTCTGAGCAGGCGGCGGGCTCCGTGTCCAAGAGCACGCAGTTCGAGTACGCCTGGTGCCTGGTGCGGAGCAAGTACAACGATGACATCCGCCGGGGCATCGCACTGCTGGAGGGTGAGGCGCGGCCCCCCACCCTTCCCGCCCGCCTCCGGCCAGGCGTCCTCCGCCACCGGCCTCCCTCCATCTCAAGTGCCGGACCCTACCTCGAAGCGCAGTCCCTCCGCAGTCCGAGAGAATGGCTGGAGCTGGCCCTCCACAGCCGCAGCTTCCACACTTGCAAATTTCTAACAATCTAAAAGATTTTGAAGAAAAAAAAAGACATGCTGTCTGCTGAACATGTGCAGACATTTCTAATGCTGGTACTGGAGCCTGGGCGCTGTCCCTGTGCTTTTTCACTCAAAGCTGGCGCCACAGCTTTTTTGTTGGTTAATTGGAGATAGAGTCTCATGAACTTTCCTGCCCTGGCTGGCTTCGAACCTTGATCCTCAGATCTCAGCCTCCTGAGTAGCTAGGATGACAGGGCCTGGCAAGTGTCTTTGTTAATGCAAACACAGAGGCCACACTGGCAGTTGGTTTTTCCTGGTTTCCCTGATGGGGCTAAGCAGTAGACGGGGTCTTTGGTCACGGACAGTCCAGCTGCAGACAGTGCAGACCGCTAGGAGGGATGCAGCAATTGCAGAACTTCTTGGGGCAAGCTCTGGGCCCCAAGGAAAGTCTATTGGGGGGGGGGTCACTCAGGGAGGATGAGTTAGAAAAACGGAACCCCATCCTTCTAGTGGCCAGATTGCTCCCCATTCTCAGTCATCTGGTGGCCAGGGACGGCAGCAGGATGCACAGCAGAGCTACCCTTTGTTTTTGTTTCTTTTGATTAAGACAGGTTCTCACTGTGTAACTATCCTTGAGCTCATGATCCTCCTGCATCAGCCTCCTGAGTGCTGGTATTTCAGGAGTGTGCCACAGTACCTGGCAAGTGTAGAACTGCCTTTGGACTTCTCCTATGCCCTGGATTCCTGTCCGTTCACAAGGATGCACAAGCTGACTATCACTGATTGTGGGATCTGTGTCACTGGGTATCGGGCAGCTCCTGCCACCGTGGAGACGCAGCATTAGTGGGAGGTGGAAAGTAGTCTTTTGGAGCACCCCATTAGGAGAAGAGAGACAATTTTCACTTTCTTCTTTCTCTTCCCCAAGAGCTGCTGCCCAAAGGGAGCAAGGAGGAGCAGCGGGATTATGTCTTCTACCTGGCTGTGGGGAACTACCGGCTCAAGGTAAGGCCTTCAGGAAGGCTACTGGCAGGCAGGCAGGACAGGCCCCTTGAAGGAAGGGGAGAAGAGGGGGTCCTGCGGGTGTGGGAACCCAGGGGCTGGCATGCCTGGGGTGTAGCCCATGCCTTGGGCTCTTATCTCCCCTGGCTTATCACCCTGCACAGTAGGGTTGGTGGACTCTACTCCATTGGGTGGGGCTGGGGTGGTGAGGAGGTGGAGGGAAGAGCAGGCACAGGAGGAAAGGAGCCCAGGTTGGGGGGGGGGGTTGCTGGGAGCCCACGGGTGCCCATGTTGTGGGGTGTGTTTTCCCTGGAGTGCAGGAATATGAAAAGGCGCTGAAGTACGTGCGGGGACTGCTACAGACAGAGCCGCAGAACAACCAGGCCAAGGAACTGGAGCGGCTCATTGACAAGGCCATGAAGAAAGGTGACAGTCTCTGTGCCCCCCCAGGCACTGGCTCACCCCAGCCTCAGGGAGAGGTGCAGCCATTCGCCTCCTGACCCCCTCTCCCTTTCCACAGACGGCCTGGTCGGCATGGCCATTGTGGGCGGCATGGCCCTGGGTGTGGCAGGCCTGGCCGGACTCATCGGGCTGGCTGTGTCCAAGTCTAAATCCTGAAGGAAGCCGGACCTGCTCCTCAGCCCCAGGCACCTGAGAGGCAGAGAGGACGTGAGGGGCCTGGCCATCCTTGCCAGCCCTCTCCCTACCCTCTCTCTGTGCTCTTGTCATTGTCCCCCATGGCCTTCCATCCCTGCCCCCTGTCCACTTGTGATCTAGCCTGTCCTTTGCTGTGGGATGAGTGTAAATAAACATGGGCCATGGCTTGGGATGCTGGAGTGTGATTTGTGGGAGGGGGCCTCACTATGGGCAGATGGTGGTCACCCATGGTCCTCTCCTGCCCCGGGCCCTCTGGCTCCCGCCCTCTGGCCACTACAGGCCTCTGCTTTGTCCTCTGAGCTGCCCGGCCCACATCCTTCCTTCCTCTCCTCCCCCATGGCCCTTCCGTGGCTTTCTGTGGCCCAGCACCCTGTCCCAGGGGAAGGCTGAGATTTATGTCCCGGGTCTCCTCTCACCCACTCAGCTGCCTCTCACGTCACCAATGGAGTTTTCCACACCAGAGGCCCCCACTCAGCTTCCTTCAAGGCCTCCGCCCTTCCCTCCCTTTGTCTCCTCTGAGGAGGAAGGGGGCCATGCAGGGCAGGACAGGGTGCCCTGGTGTGGAGTGGTGTGTGGGAGAGGTTGGGGGCACAGGGCATCCCAGTTCAGCCTGTGGAGCGGGAGGCCCCACCCAGCCCACTTTGCCTGCACCCTGTGGTGCCAGGCTCTGCGTAGGCCTGTGTCCTCACCGCATACCTCTCGTTCCACAGCGCCTGCCTGGCCAGTGGGGATGGGAAGAGGCACCTACCAGGAAAGGGGGTTGGTAATGGGAGGATGGGTGCCCCCCCCCAGGTCTATGGCCACCTTGCCCTAGACAGGTGCTGGGCGTGGCTTCCAGTCCATCATCATTAATACAGCAGGTGACAGCCGTTGGTTGGTAACGGAAAGCTTTAGCCCCTGGGCAAAGAAACCTAGCTAGAGCCAAAGGTCAGCTCCTAGAGCCAGGAAAGCCGAGTTTGGGCAGGTGGCTCCCCTCAGCCTGTAGCATTCAGATGGGTACTTGGCAAGCACTAGCAGGTAAGGACTGTGATCCCCAAATGACAACCCCAGAGCCTGTAGTGCCAGTCAGCCCAGGGCCCCCAAAGCCCCTGGGTAAGATGGCATCTAGTCTGGACCAGCAGGTGGGGTCCAGATCCCCTAGCTTCCCACCCCTTTGCCAGCCTGCTTAGTCCTCTGTGAACTGGCACCCTGGGGGGCTGGCTGTGCCCCGGGGGTAGGCAGGGAGCTAGCCTGAGGTGCATTTCTTTGGGTACTGTTAACTTTCCCCTCTTTGCCAGTCTGACTCCATTCTCTGGCCCTGGTGAAATCTGAGTCAGAGCCAGAGCCGGCCACTTCCCCTTGGCTGTGATGTCTCCCTTGGGGCGCTCCTGCCCCAGGGCAGGGGCTGGGCTGCTGTCCTTCCAGGCGATAGTCTCTGGGCAAGTCCACTCCTCCACCTGGCAGGGCGGGGAATGGGGCGGCCCGGAGGCTGGGGGCGGGGGTGGACTTTTGGCCATTTTTCCCTCCATCTCTTGTCAACAGCTGCAGAGTGAGCCTTGCTCCACTCACTCCTCTGACCTGCGAGGAAGCAGAGACCCAGAGGGCAGTAGAGAACCCTAGAGACTGAGGTGGAGGTGGAGGAGCAGCGGGTGGAGCTCTTCAGCGAGGCTCCCTGGCCAGAGCCCCTTGGGGGCCCCCCAGGGGTGCTGCCCTCCTGCCTCTGTGGGGCCGCTGCCCCAGGGGGGCCTGCTGCTCAGGATGTCTCTGGCTGTGGAGACATTTGGCTTTTTCCTGTCGGCCCTGGGGCTGCTGATGCTGGGGCTGACGCTGCAAAACAGCTACTGGCGTGTGTCCACCGTGCACGGCAACGTGATCACCACCAACACCATCTACGAGAACCTCTGGTTCAGCTGCGCCACCGACTCCCTGGGTGTCTCCAATTGCTGGGAGTTCCCGTCCATGCTCGCCCTGTCTGGTATGGGGGCCCCAGGGGGTGGGGGTGGGGGGTACTAGATATCAGGGATTCAAGCTCTGGGTCCTGGGTAGCCACAGTCAGGACCTTCTGGGCACCATCTGGAAATAGAATAAGGCCTGGCTACACTCGTGCCACTGCCTGTAGGGGCCAGCATGGCCCCAAGTCAAGCCCCTGCTGCTGTTAGCTCTGGGCCCAGACCGTACGATGGCCTGAGCCCTGTGCCTGCCATCTGCGCCCTTAGGACACAGGTGCAGGGCAACAGGTGGTTGCAGTGATGAAACCCAGCTTGTGAGCACACTCCGCACATTTGGGGTTTTGTTCTAGGTAGGACTGCTGGGGTGGGAGTGAGGCCGAGGCCCCACCTGGGGCTTTGGGGGGGTGGATTGGCTGCCAGTGTCAGGGACCTACCTGAGTGCCCACAGCCTGGTGCCCGGCTGCCCTTCTGAGCTCCACAGGACCCTTGGGGAGGCCTGGCTGAGGTGGAAAGGGGGTGCCGGGCAGGCGTGAATGCCAGCTGTGTGAGCATGCGTGTGTATTTGGGGACCTCATGGTGGTTGTTGAGGTTCTTAAAGAACTGTAGCCTGGGCTGTGAAATTTTTCTGATAGCTACACTGCCTCTGGCTCAGCCCATGCCCTCCTGCTCCAGAAATCATGGCCCTCAGATCTGAGCATCACGGTTCAAAGCCGGCCCAGGCAAGAAAGTCCAAGAAACTATTTTCTATTAACCACCAAAAAGCTGGAAGAGGAGCTGTGGCTCAAGCATTAGAGTGGAAAAAGCAAAGGGAGAGTGCCCAGACCCTCAGTTCAAATTTTAGGACTGGCGCGTGAGCGCGCGTGCGCGCACGCGCACACACACACACACACACACACACACACACACACACACACACACACACACAACCAGCATGCCCTGAGCATCTGGGTACTGACACCTGCAGACTCCTCTGGCTTAAGCTCTCAGCCTTTTGTCCAGGACTGACTGTGGGCAGGCAAGCCATCTCCCCATCCCCTGTGAGAGCTGAGGCCAGTGTGGGCCCCAAGCACCGCGGAGGCAGAGGGATGCACAGCTGCAGCAGCCCGTGTGAGGGCATTTGCCTGGAGAGCCTGGCACCCATAGGGCCTGTGGGGCTGTGTGAGTGTGCATAGCTGGCGTGCAAGGACATGGGTGGCCTCACCTGCTCCATTGCCCTCCTCTGTGGACCCCGTGCCTGCAGGGGTGGGTGGGCACAGAAGTGGAGTCCCTGCGGGCCTACATGGGCCACGGGGTCCTGAGGCAGCTGGAAGGAGCCGGGGCTCGGCTCGCTGGAGCCCAGGGCCCAGCTTCTCCTCCAGGGCTCTGGTGTCCCGAGGGAGGGGGCCTGGCTGTCACCTCTCCCAGCGTGTCTGGGGACACCTCCCGAGGGGCGCAGAATCGGTGGGGACTCTGTAGGGAGTGGCTGGGAGTCTGCATGTTCTCCTAGAGAACTTTGTCCCCCTCCCCGCTCCCTAGCGTGGGCCACTTGCCCTCTTCCTGGTAAGGACCCAGCCTTTTCCCTTCAACACATGCTTGGGCCCCACCCGGGAAAGGGGTACAAGGTCCTTGAGACCGCTTGGCGACTATCAGGGACAGAGGAGGAGGAGCAGGGCCAGGAAGGAAGCGGCAGCTGCCCTCAGCTTTGAGAAAGGGGAAACTGAGGCACCCTAAGCATATGAATGGAGTGACTTGGATAGGTCCTGAGCCTAGTAACCCACCTTTCCAGAGCAGAAACTCCCCTGACCCTCTGCCATGGGCCACTACAGCCCCCTACTGGTCATTCTGGGAAGGCCCTCAGGTCATGCACTGGGCTTGGGGCTTGGAGTCAGAGGTGGGGTTTGATGGCTTCATGAAGTCCTGACTCCCAACAAGGGGTGATGTTTGCATTTCTACTGCCATGCCTGGGAGAAGATTGGCCAAGGAAGAGGCCACAGCAGTCCAGGGGGCTACATACGTAGGAGTGCCAGGTGGGACCCTGTAACAGGACAGCAGTGGGGAAGGGGCCTGTGGTCTTCTAGGAACTGGGAACTAGCAGGGACCAGGGCCTGGGGCTGGAAGGGCAGGCCTTAAGGGTAATGGCTGTGTCCCGCCCCCACTCCCTCCCAGGGTATGTCCAGGGCTGCCGTGCTCTCATGATCACCGCCATCCTCCTGGGCTTCCTGGGCCTCGGTCTAGGCCTGCTGGGGCTGCGCTGCACCAATTTTGGAAGCATGGAGCTCTCCAGGAAAGCCAAGCTGGCGGCCATCGCAGGCGCCCTGGACATACTGGCTGGTAATGGGGAAGGGGGTGGTTCTGGGCTCTCTACCCTCATCTCCTAAGCCGCCTTCCTCCACCCACCTCTGTACTTCTCAAATCTCTGGGGAGAACCCGGGGCTCACAAGGTCAGGTGTGAGCCAGGTAGTGGCAATGACCCGAGCCAAGTGGGCCTGGAGAACTTGCACTGCCATGAGGTAGAGTTAGGTCACGGGCCGGGTCACCCAGCCGTGTCACCCAGCCACGTCACACATGCTGGATCCACTTCACCCATCCTGGACCCATGTCACCTGTGCTATGCCCACAGTTCAAAGCCAGCCTGGGCAGGAAAGTCTTTGAGACTCCTATCTCCAATTAACCATCAGAAAACCAGAAGTGGTGCTGTGGCTCAAGTGGTAGAGCGCTAGCCTTGAGCTGAAGAGCTCAGGGACAGTGCCCAGGCCCAGAGTTCAAGCCCCATGACCAACAACAACAAAAGGTTCACAGCCAGTGGAGAAGTGATAACCAGGTGGAGGGCTTTATGAGGCCCAAGCAAAGGGGCCCTGGGCCTTCAGAATACTCAGGATTGGGATATGGGCTCCAGGCCTTAGGGGTAGAGTGAATAGGGCGAGGTGGAAGGAGGAAGGTCGCTCGGTGAGGGTCCTGAGTGTTGGAACAGGAAGGCTTCTGGGCTGGAGTGGGAGGAAGGGATTGGATAGAAACACCCCCAGTCCCCAAGTCCCCTTTGCTCTGGCTCCACGCACTAGTGCAGCCTCCTCTACCTCCCAGGAGTCTGCGGGATGGTGGCCATCTGCTGGTATGCGGTCAACATCACCCAGAACTTCTTCAACCCTCTGTACAACGGGACCAAGTGAGTGGGGAGCCGCCTGCTCTGAGGTTGGGGGGGGGCATCCTTCCCCCCTCACCATACTCACTCCATCCAGGTATGAGCTGGGCCCTGCCCTCTACCTGGGCTGGAGCGCCTCCCTGCTGTCCATCCTGGGTGGCATCTGCCTCGGCTCCAGCTGCTGCTGTGGCTCCAAAGAGGACCCGGCCACTCGGTGAGGAGGAGGGGCAAGCAGGGGGAAGGGGCAAGGAGGGGAGGATGGGGTGAGGAGGAGGGCCAGAAGGGGGCGACAGGGTGAGGAGGGGACAGAGGGGGGCAGGGAGAAAGGCTCCTCTGGTGACATGCCTCTCCCACAGGCCCAGGCTTCCATACAAGGCATCTACGGTGGTGGTGGCGGCCCCTGCCTCCTCGGATGAAGACATTAGCTTTGGAAAATATGGCAAAAATGCTTACGTGTAGGTGTAATAGGTATTGGAGTCCTGGCCTGTGGACCCCCCAGCTCTCTGCATCACCCCCCAGTGGGAAGGGTCCCCTTCCCAGCCCTGGGACCAACTGCCCCTAAAAAACTCAGGGAAGTCCTGCCCAGGCGCACCACTACCTCCTCTTCCTTGTCCCCTTTCCTTGGCGGGGGAGGTGGGGGAGGGGGTGGCGGCCCACCTCATCATCTGGACCCCCCCAGGCCCAGAAGGGCTCTGGAGTCCTTCCTCATCTGTGTGTCCTATATAAATACGTGCATAAATAAATGTATATTGTGACTCTCAGGGCTGTCCACTGCCTCTGGACTTCCTTATCCAGCACAGCAGTGTCACAAGGGCCCTGTGAATGGGGATGGCCCCACTGGGCATGCGTCAGACCCACAGGGTCTGCAGCAGGTGCTTTCCTGAGGTTCCATGTCCAGCTTAGCCCCAGGCCCTGGGTGGTGGGCAGGCTGGTCACAGGCCCCTGGGTACCAGGTAGGAGGCTGCTAGGCAGAAGCTGACATCCAATGGCCTGGGCCTGTGCAAGTGCCTGCGTCCTAGCTGCCGAGCAGTCCCCTGGCTTCTGTCTGCACTTCTCCCTTACTCTCTAACCTGGCCTCGCACTGCACCAGCCCTCTTGCCTGCCTGTTCATATCCCTTCCTTTCAGGAAAGTGTCGGGCAAGCTCTCGGTGTGTCCCTTAGTGCCAGCTCTGTTCCCTTGTCCTCATCCCTCTCAGGCTGCACAGCTAGAACAATATGGACACACTGACTTTTTTTTTTTTTTTTTTGGCCAGTCCTGGGGCTTGAACTCAGGGCCTGAGCACTGTCCCTGGCTTCTTTTTTGCCCAAGGCTAGCACTCTGCTACTTGAGCCACAGCGCCACTTCTGGCCATTTTCTGTATATGGTGCTGGGGAATCGAACCCAGGGCTTCATGTATATGAGGCAGGCACTCTTGCCACTAGGCCATATCCCCAACCCCACACTGACATTTTTCTGCCATTACTTTCCAAGCTGTTTTTTTCAGTCAGTCCTGGGGCTTGAATTCAGCCTCAATACTGTCCCTGAGCTCAAGGCTAGCACTCTACCACTTGAGCCACAGTGCTACCTCTAGCTTTTTGCTAGTTAATTGGACATAAGTGTCCTTCACAGACTTTCCTGCCTGGACTGGCTTCAAATTGCAGTCTTTAGATTTTACCCTCCTGAGCTGCTAGGATTACAGGCGTGAGTCACCAGTGTCCAATATGGCTGGTAGTTCTGGGGGAGCACTTTGCATCCTGACTGGGTGTGCAAACACAGATCCACCTGTGTTAGGGTTCCTAGTGGTGTACAGCCCCACACCTGGATTAGCCATAAACCTGCAGCCAGCACTACACAGCATAGATCTCTTGCCCTCCCGCCCTGCCTCAGGCCTCCTGAGAGAGGGAAAAAGAAGTCCCCAAGGCAGGCAGGGACAGCCTCAGAAGGTGCCAGCAATAACACTGTGGGACCTCAGGAATAGTTCACTCCAGTCATTTATTCATGAGACACAGACATGAGGCAGCTGAGGAAGTCCAGAATCCAAGGCCACCAGAAACTTGTCTGTGCAGCCGCCCCACAACAGGGGCTCCCCAAGCTCCACTGCTCCACAGGACAGTGGCTCCAAGACAGGCTAGCTGACCACTCCGATTGGTCTAAGTGCCAGAGGACAAAGACAGGACCTAGTCCTTGTGTACCCCCCCATTTCCTAGCCACCTGGAGGGAAACCGACAAATTAAGAAAAAAAACTAAAGTGATAACCAAACAAAGACAAAATGCCAAGAAGCCAGGCATGGGCTGGTGCACTTGTAATCTCAGCACCTGGGAGGCAGGAGCTCAAGTCTGAGATCAGCCTGGGCTACATGGCAAGACACCATCTCAAAAAAGAAAAATGTAGCCAAGGCAGCTCCGTGGCAGGGGCTGAGCAGGGGCTGAGCGTGGATCTGTCCTGGTGAGGGGGGAGGGGAGCAGGGGGCAGCCTGTGGCCCACACCCTCCCCACCCCATGACCAAGCCCAGAGGCTCCTCAGCGAGGCCTTTTAGTCCTACAGCAGTCTGTGGGCAGGGCCAGCCCTGGTGGTCAGTCTGTGGCTTCCTGGGCCAGGCAGCCTTCCCTGCCGGTCCTCTGCTCCTGCCTCTGTCTGCTCAGTGTTGGGTGGCTCTACCCCGCTCACACAGTCCACTTCAGACACCTACAGACAGAGAAGGCCAGGGGAGGAGCCAAGACTCATGAAGCTGTGGGGATGAGCAGGGAAGTGGGCATGGGGGGAGGGGGGCAGCTCACCTGGTCTCCTGGTGGGTGCCCAGACAGCGCACGGTACAGTACCGGGCACCACAGCTCACGCAGGTGTAGGGCGAGGGGAAGCCGCACACAGCACAGAAGGGGCGCTGGGGCCGCGACGGGGGTCCTGCGCAGGCTGTCAGGTAGTTGGGGCCTTCAGCCACACTCAGGTTCTGCACAGGTGCATGACACTACACTGACCCACACGGCACCTCCTCACTGTCCAGGCCTGCCTAGGCTACCTCTTCCTTCCCAAGGATCCCCCTCCCCCCACTTGCCAGCCCCTCTCTTACCTGCTCCTCCAACAAGGCCTGGAAGTTCTTTCGGAAGCGGAGTTTAAAATGATCACCTCGAGTTTTCTTCTTTTTCTTTCCTGGCAGTCAAGAGCAATGAGTTTGCGTGACGTGTGGAGGCGGCCACCAAGCCAGGGACACCCCTGTCACACCTCCCTGCAGCTGCCCAACTTCACTTCTCCAATCACAGCCCACTCTCATCCCCATCCCACCTCAGTCTAAGGCTTTCTTCCCCAACTACCTTATTGCACACACGAGGAAACTGAGGCACACAAAAGGGAGGGTGGTGCTATCACATGAGCTGATTACCAGCAGGGCCAATCAGCCTCCTGGCCTAAAGGCCTGCCACCACCCCAACTCAGCTCCTCAGCAGCATCTCCTGGGGCCTTACCTGTGTCTGCATCATCGTCAAACTGAGGCAGCCTCTTGGCGAGCTGTGGAAGGCCCGCATGGGGGTCATCCTGGAAGTTGTCATTCTCAAGGGCCTCAAGCTGCCGGTCGATGCGGCGCTGGCGGGCAGCCCGGTCCAGCACACGCCGCTGCCCAGGGTCCTGGGAGCGAACTAGATGGAATGGGATAAAGAAAGTCTTGGACCAGGTGCCAGTGGTTCAGCCTGTAATCCTAACGACTCAGGAGGCTGAGATCTGAGGATCTGCCAGCCTGGGCAGAAAAGTCTGTAAGTGGCACAAATTGTAGAGTGCTAGCCTTGAGCACAAAGAGGCTAAGGGACAGCAGTACCCCCAGGCCCTGAGTTCAAGCCCCAAGACCAGCAAAAAAAAAAAGGGAAGTTCTGGAAACTGCATTGGTGACTCAGTCCTGAAAGCCCAAGCTACTCAGTGATCTTGCCTCCACAGAACAGTTCACTAACTCCTCCCAAATAGTAAAAAGCCAGGCTGGAAGCATGGTTCCGTCACAGAACGCCAGCCTAGCAAGTATGAGGTCCTGTGTTCAAACTCTAGTACTTCCAAAAGAGAAAAAAACAAACCTGCACCTCTACTGAATATACATAGGATTCTTGTTCTTGTCATTATTCCTAAGTAAAACCAGGTCACTATTTACACAGGTAGCATTTGCATCATATTAGGTATTGCCTATAATCTAGAGACTTTGAAGTACAGGGAAGGCAGGATCTATGAAATATGACAGCATTTTTATATTGGGCCTTGAGCACCGCAGAGAGTTCAGTGCCCAAGCAGAGTGGTGGTCCTGGAACCCATCCCCTATGGGCACTGAGGGGTAACTGTACTGAGCTCTTTGCCAGGCATGGTGGTACATACTTCAACCCCAACCTTGGGGGAGGTAGGAGCAGGAGGATCTTGCGTTTGAGGCTAGCATGGTCTGCTATGTTGAGACACTCTTAAAATGAAGGAATAAAAATTAAAGCACCGGGCTGGGAATATGGCCTAGTGGCAAGAGTGCTTGCCTCCTACACATGAAGCTCTCGGTTTGATTCCCCAGCACCACATAGACAGAAGTGGTGCTGTGGCTCAAGTGGCAGAGTGCTAGCCTTGAGTGGGAAGAAGCCAGGGATGGTGCTCAGGCCCTGAGTCCAAGGCCCAGGACTGGCAAAAAAAAAAAAATTAAAGCACCAAGTTTTGGTCACGCTGTCTATTTCTTCCTTTGCAAGGCCCAGGCAGCACCCAGGTTCCAGTAATGCAGGAATTTACAGTCTAGTGTGAAGAGAAATGTGCTGCAAGACATGGAAGCACAAAGTAGTACAGAGCACAAGACACAAATACTGAGCCTGGCTTTGGATCAGTCAGGGGAGATTTCTAGCGGTAAATCTAGGCTGAAGCCTAAGTCATGAGCAGCCTGGACTGGGGACAAAGGAAAATGTTTAGGCCTTGGTGACAGCCTGCATGAAGGAAGGCTACAATGGAAGAGCAGGTGCCTTTAACAAACCCACAGGTATTCAGCCTGGCTGGTGAATGATGTTTGTAGGGAGGTTGTTTTCAGATTAAGGCAGGCCAGATGTCTCACAGTCTTACTTTCATGTATGTAAAGAGGGTGAGATCTACGGAGAGACTGGAGAAATGTGACATCACTCAACTCAATCTACTGCAAGTCAATTTAATAGTATTCACGTCTTTATCTTTCGCTCTCAAAATCTCCAAATTTAAGTCTAGACAAATCAAAATTTGCTCGAATTACAGCTAAGTGCTGGTGGCTCACACCTATAATCCTAGCTACTTAGGAGGCTGAGATCTGAGGATCACAGTTGGAAGCCAGCAAGAGCAGGAAAGTCCATTAGACTCTTATCTCCAATGTACCATAGGAAAACTGGAAGTGGAGCTGTGGAGTCCCAGCCTTGAGCAAAAAGAGCCCAATGTCAGCGCCCAGGCCCCCAGTTCAAGCCCCAGAACCGACAAAATGAATGAATGAATAAAATTAGAAACTAATTTCCTCAGGCAGTGCTAGATACATTTCAAAGGTTTAACAGCCACATATGCCTAATGTCCCACTGCCAAGACAGAGAAACAACAGTCTCATCATGCCTCTCATCATGTCCTCTCCCCAAGGCACGTATAACCCTGACACGCAAAAGTGGATCCGCAAGTCTCGATCTCAGAAACTCGGCTTTTGGAATCACTTTTTCCCTCTCCATCCCCAGCCAGCGCCCGGCGTGGAGCAGGTGTGAATGGTTCGGGGGCTTCCCTAATTCCGGTGAGACCTGCGAGACCACAAGTCCCAGCTGGGTGTGGATCGGGTGGTAGAAGCGGGAGAACCGCTGGGGAGCTCACATACCCGACGTTTTCTTTTCCACCATTTGTGCAACCCAGTTGCCGGAAGAGCCCACTGCGCATGTGGACTAAACCAGCCAACCAAGTGGCGGCAGAGCCACGCTCACTTCCGCGAGCGCAGGCGCGATGCAGCCTTCCGCCGGCTTTTCCCGTCACGGCGTGACGTTCCCTTGGAGACGGGAACGCTTTCCGCCATGTTTCTTAAGGGCAGCCCTACTTCCGGCCTCAACATGGTTGCCCGAAAGTCTTTAAACCTCGAAATGGCTTAAAGAGGTGGTGCCACTGGTTTTTCGAGAAATGTTCTTTTCCTTGAGTCCTTCTAAGGGCGCTTTATTAAATATGGGCAGCCCCCGGCTTAGAGTTCCCCCACTCCGGAGACGGTGGGGGGGGGGCGGGGGGAGCGCGGGACTCGAGGGGGCAAACCGCGCCATCCCGCCGTGGGAAGCGCGCCCCCGCCCCCGCGCGCGCAAGCCCTGCGGCCCCCGGCCCGGCCTCACTTCCCGTCTGGGTTTCGGGCTCGTCCCCTCCGCGCAAAGCGGCCTGCGCGCCCGAGCCCCTCGGCCCCTCCCCAGTCCCCGGCCCGGCAAACCCTCGGCGCCCGGGACAAGCCTTGCCTTGTCTCGCCGTCTGCATCTCGGGTTCTCCGTAGCCTCAGGCTACGCCTTTTTTTCCAGGGCGGAGCCCCGGGCCTGCCCCGCTGGGCGGCCCTGATCCCACTTCTAGAACCTTCCCCGGCAGTCGGACTCTAGCCCCGTGTGAGCCTGCACGCAGCCCCGGCCCACTGCCCCCCATGGCCGCGTGCGGCCTGCGACCCCGACTCCTGCTGCTGCTGCCGCTACTGCTGCTGCTGCTGCTGCCGCCGCTCCCCGCAGCCTGGGCCTCGGCCTCGGCCTCCGACCGGGACCGGCCCCGGGGCGGGATCGCTGTCAACCCAGGTGAGAGCCCAGGGAGGGCCGTCCCCCGGGGGTCCCGCCGCTCCTCGCCCCCGGGCGGGAAGAGTTAAGAGGGAACTGGTTATCCGAGAGATTCGAGGACCCCGGTTCATAGCCAGCCAGGAAAGGCCATGAGCCTCTTTGCTCTAACAATCCATCAAAGGACCAGAAGTGGAGTTGTGGTTCAGGTGGTAGAGCACCAGGCTTGAGCACAAAAAGCTAAGGAACAGTGCTTAGGCCCTGAGTTTAAGCTTAAGAAAAAAAAAAAAAAAGAGTGTGTTGGGCGTTGGGGGGGCTGGAAAGTAGAAGGCAAAGGGCTGAGTGGAATAAGGAAGGGGTGAGGGGCTGTGCCTGGGCAGGTGGGCCTCAGCTGTGTTCTTGATTGATAACAGACAAACTGCTGGTGATCACTGTGGCCACGGCAGAGACAGAGGGCTACCTGCGCTTCCTGCAGTCTGCCAAGTTTTTCAACTACACTGTGCGAGTGAGTCAGGGTTTCCGGGAGGGGGCTGGAGGCTGTGTACAGGGGTCCCCACACTTAACCTCATCAGTTCTCTATATGCCTGAACCCCCTCCCTTGCCTGGCGCATCTCTCCCACAGACGCTGGGTCTGGGGCAGGAGTGGCGAGGGGGTGATGTGGCTCGAACAGTTGGTGGAGGCCAGAAGGTCAGGTGGCTAAAGAAGGAAATGGAGAAATACGCTGAGCTGGAGGACATGGTCATCATGTTTGTGGACAGGTCAGGAAGGGCTGGGATGGGGAGAGAGGAGGGGAGATAGCAATGGAGGAGGGAGGAGGTGCTGCTCTCCCTAGAAGCCTCCTGCTCATCCTCCCCTTCCTCTCCCAGCTATGATGTTCTTCTGGCCGGCAGCCCCTCAGAGCTGCTGAAGAAGTTTATCCAGAGTGGCAGCCGCCTGCTCTTCTCAGCGGAGGCCTTCTGCTGGCCCGAATGGGGGCTGGCGGAGCAGTACCCAGAGGTGGGCACCGGCAAGCGCTTTCTCAACTCTGGTGGTGAGTGACAGGGGCCTTGAGGCAGAGGAAGGGGCCCAGAGTGGTGGGCAGGATGTTGGGGGTCCTCCAGGTGCTCGAGGCTGGGTCAGGCCCTGAGGACCCTGAGAGGCTTGGAATCAACCCCTCCTTCACCTGCCAGGCTTCATCGGCTTTGCCCCCACCATCCACCAAGTCGTCCGTCAGTGGAAATACAAGGATGATGATGATGACCAGTTGTTCTATACTCGGCTCTACCTAGATCCCGGGCTGCGGGTAGGGAGGAACAGGGGTGGGCAGGGGAGGGGTTGGGAGTGGGTGGGAATTGTCCCTGTAAAGGGGGCTCCAGCTGAATGGAGAGGCTGGTGGTTCACACCCATAGTCCTAGTTATTTAGGAGGCTGAAATCTGAGGGTTTCAGTTAGAAATCAGCCAGCAAAACAGTGAAAGTGGTGATGTAGCTTAAGTGGTAGAGCACCATTCTTGAGCAGAAAAAGCTAAGGGAGAGTGAGAGGACCTAAGTTGAAGCCCCAGTACCAGCCCCTCTTCAAAAAAGAGAAGAAAGAGGGGGAGAGGGAAGAGAGTTGGGAAAATGTAGAGCATGAGGAGCTGGGCCCCCTGCACCCTATAGTTAACCATCCCATCCCACCCTGTACAGGAGAAACTCGGCCTTAATCTGGACCATAAGTCCCGGATCTTCCAGAACCTCAACGGGGCTTTAGGTAAGGAGGTGCTGGAGGTAGGCGGCAAGGGGCCCTGCTTCCCAACAGAGGTCCTGGTGGAACTAAACCAGTATCCACCTTGCCTATGTATATATGCTTGTGCATTCACACTTGTGTACAACTTACCTGTGTACATACATTGTGTATTCATACCTGCTCCCATCACCTGTATATTCAACCTGTGTCCCCTTCACCTGTGTGTTCTCACCTGTGTCCACCTTACCTGTGTATATGTGTCTTTGTGCCAGTGTACACTTAAACTATGTGTTCTCACCTGTGTATACTTCACCTGTGTACATATACCTGTGTGCACCTCATCTGTGTCTTCACACCTGTGTATATGCACCTGTGTACACCTCACCTGTGTGTGCACACCTGTGTCCATCATGCTGTAATGAAAACATCTGCTGAGAACATGCCATGTGCTCAGTTACCCAACCTAGAGTGTTAGGTCCTTGGTCACGTTTGGCACAGGGCCTCCTGAGGAAAGGGTCTCTGGCTGTCCATCCTGGACAGATCCTGGGCAGAGGAGGCAGCTGACTCCCTAAGGGCTATGGCCCACCCCACGTCATTGCAGATGGCAGAGCTCTCCAGGGTGGCAGTAGCTGCCCAGAACCTACAGAAGGGCACCAGTCCATTTGAGCTACAGTCCAGAGAAATCACCCCACTGTGTGTGTGTGTACATGTGTGTGCATGCGCTTGTGCCAAGTACTGGGGCTTGAACTCAGGGCCCAGGTGCTGTGGCACTATCCCTTTTATGTGTAGGGCTGGTGCTTTACCACCTAAGCCACAGTTCCATTTCCAACTTTTTGATGGTTAGTTGGAGATAAGAGTCACAGATTTCCAGCCCGGGCTGACTTCAAACCATGATCCTCAGATCTCAGCCTCCTAAAGAGCTGGGATTACAGGTGTGAGCTACCAGCACCTGGTGACACCCCATATTTAGAAGATCCTGTTGCTTTCTCCTGGAGAGAAGTGATCTAATTCTCCTCCCTTGCTACTTTCCTCAGATGAGGTGGTCTTAAAGTTTGATCGGAATCGTGTAAGGATCCGGAATGTGGCCTACGACACGCTTCCTGTGGTGGTCCATGGAAACGGCCCCACTAAGGTGCCCCCCCTGACCTCTGTCCCTTCCTGCTCCAAGCCCTGGGGGTCCCCAGTCTCCTCTCTCTTGCCTCTGGTGCCTGCCATGGCCACCTGCCTATGGATAATTGGGCCGTGGCTCACCCCCCCCCCCCCCCACAGCTGCAGCTGAACTATCTGGGAAATTATGTCCCCAATGGCTGGACGCCCCAGGGTGGCTGTGGCTTCTGCAACCAGCATCAGAGGACACTCGTGGGGAACGGGGTGAGACTGGTGGGTGGGCTGGGCAGGCGGGCCACGGTGGGTTGTGGGAGCTGGCATGAGGGCATGTTGGGCATGGTGGGGGACTGCGGGGTGGTGGGCCCCCCTGAGCCCCGTGTTGTGCTCTGCAGTCTGTCCCCCAGGTGCTCCTGGCCGTGTTTGTGGAGCAGCCCACCCCGTTCCTGCCCCGCTTCCTGCAGCGCCTGCTGCTCCTGGACTATCCCCCCGACCGCGTCACACTCTTCCTGCACAACGCTGTAAGACACCATCGCCTCTGGGGGGACCCCCTGCCCCCTCACCCGCCTTGAGCCCTCACCTCCCCTTCTCGGCCCCAGGAGGTGTACCACGAGCCCCATGTCGCCGAGGCCTGGCCACAGCTGCAAGACCACTTCTCATCTGCGAAACTGGTGGGGCCGGAGGAGGCCCTGGGCCCCAGAGAAGCCCGGGACATGGCCATGTGAGCAGGCGCCCACACCCCACACCCATGAACACCCAGGAGGCCACACTTGCCTCTTCTCAGGGGCTGGCATCCCACCATCCCCCCCAGGCCTTGGCGCCCACTTTGGCTCACACCAGCTCTTGGGGGTCCTATTGCCTCCCAGGGACCGCTGCCGACAGGACCCCAAGTGCGAATTCTACTTCAGCCTGGATGCCGACGCCGTCCTCACCAACCCTCACACCCTGCGCCTCCTCATCGAGCACAACAGGTTCTGCTCAGCCCGAGCCCCTGACACCGAGCACCAGGACTCCCCTCACCTCCCCCCAGCACTGGGACCCCCTGCCTCACCCCCCCCCCGCACCAAGACCTTCCACACCTCCTCCCCTGAGCACCAGGACCCCCCACTTCCTCCCCACCAGCACTGGGACCCTCCACCTCCTCCCCTGAGCACCAGGACCCCCCACCTCCTCTGAGCACTGGGACTCCCACACACTTCCTGGAAACCCTGAGCACAGACCCACCCCTACACCTCCCTGAACACCGGGACTCCCCCCACACTTCCCCTGAGTACCAGAACCCCCTCTCCCCTCCTACCCCAAGCACCAGGACCCCCCTCCCTCCACCTCATCTCCCTCCAGCACTGAGATCCGCCTCCCCTAGAACCAAGACCCTCCCTCCCCTTTCCCCACTTCAGCACCAGGAACGCCCCTGCCATGCCATGGGACCCAAGGCCTCAGGACAAACCCCCTTTGTCTGCAGGAAGGTGGTCGCCCCCATGTTGTCCCGGCATGGCAAGCTGTGGTCCAACTTCTGGGGGGCCCTGAGTCCTGATGAGTACTACGCTCGCTCTGAGGACTATGTGGAGCTGGTGCAGCGGAAGCGAGTGTGAGTCCGGCCTGCGCTGCAGCCTCTGCTCGCACCCCTTAGGCCCCCCAGACCCTGGTTGGGACCCATGTGCTGGCCATGGGGGACTGTGGGTTGGGCCTGGCACATGTTGTGAGCAGCCGTACTCACAGGGGCCATGGGGCCCCAGGCTCAGGGCTGGGGTGCACTTGTCTGCAGGGGTGTATGGAACGTGCCCTACATAGCTCAGGCCTATCTGATCCGGGGGGACACACTGAGGACCGAACTACCCCAGAGGGACGTGTTCTCAGGCAGCGACGCAGACTCGGACATGGCCTTCTGCAAGAGCCTGCGGGACAGGGTGAGTGTGAGTGGCCGGGGGGCGGGGGGAAGGGGTATCACCATGTGTTATCTGTCCTCATGTCACCACTGTGCATGGGGGCATCACGTGCCACCGCTGCTCATGGGGGAATGGGGGGCTCTGTGTGTCAACTGTCCTCATGCCACCACTGCCCAGGGCATCTTCCTCCATCTCAGCAACCAGCATGAGTTCGGCCGGCTCCTGGCCACTTCCCGGTATGACACAGACCACCTGCACCCCGACCTCTGGCAGATCTTTGACAACCCTGTGGTATGTGAGCCAGGGGATGCTGGCATGGGAGGGTGGCCCAGCAGTGGGTGGGAAGAAGGCTCCACTCAGTGGCTATATCCACCCAGGACTGGAGAGAAACATACATCCATGAGAACTACAGCCGTGCCCTGCATGGGGAAGGCCTGGTAGAGCAGGTGAGGCCCTCAGATCCCGACCCCTGTGTGCCCTGAACCTTCCTGACCCCCCCCCCAGGACCTCCCAGTACCCCCCACCCACACACCCCAAGGCCTCCATACACTACCACCCACCCCTTCATACCCCGAGACCAGAGCATCTTGGGTCCCTTGCTGGACTAGGGGTGGTCACACCGTGCCTGCCTCACCTGAGGGGTTGCTACTCAGGCAAGGCAAGAGAATCAGCTGGAGGCGAGGCTCAGTGGTAGAGGGCTGGCAAGCAAGCAGGAAGCCATGCCACCAAATAGAAAAGAGAAACCAAGGCAGAGCCATGGGTCACCAGCTGCCAGCAGGGGTGTTAAACCAGTGATTCTCAGCTGTCCCCTGAGGGCGTGGGCATTCATTTACCATGGCTTCCTGATAAGCCAGCCCCGGGCTACCTGGGTTGGCCTCTTCAGGGCAGACTGTGCTGTTGGCAGTGAGTTTGAAAGCCACTGTCAGGGTGCTGGCCCAGCCCCTCCTGCCATGGCACCACGATGGAAGGGCAGGAGGGCTGGAAGGGGGGGGGACGGTGGCTCCTGCCTCCTTCCTGCTTCCTCACCCCCTCCCCACTCAGCCCCCTCCTCACTGCCATCCCCAGCCGTGTCCAGATGTGTACTGGTTCCCACTGCTGTCGGAGCAGATGTGTGATGAGCTGGTGGAGGAGATGGAGAGCTTTGGGCAGTGGTCAGGGGGCCGGCACGAGGTGAGGCTCTGGAGAGAGGTGGGCGCTCACTCTTCCTTCATTCCTGGAGCATTTCCCCAGCCATTGGTGTGGGCTGTGGGGTAGCATATATTCTGTGGACAGAAGTGGGGGGACCAGGGGATTTGCAGGAGAGGGGATTTGTGGCCCAGCGGGCACAGGGTTTGGGGACTGTGCCCAGGGATGTGAGTGCTCAGGGCCCACTGCCCGCAGGATTCAAGGCTGGCCGGCGGCTACGAGAATGTGCCCACTGTGGACATCCACATGAAGCAGGTGGGCTACGAGGACCAGTGGCTGCAGCTGCTCAGGACCTATGTGGGGCCCATGACCGAGCACCTCTTCCCAGGCTACCATACCAAGGTGGGCTGCCACCCCACTGCACCATGGATCTGCACGGAGACCTCTAGCATTCTGGGGAACATGGAATCGGCTCTGGGTTCAAGATACTGCAGGAAACAATGACCCATGTTTTTCATCCTAGTTACTCAGAAGGCTGAGATCTGAGGATTGGGCTTCAAAGCCAGGCCAGGCAGAAAAGCCCATGAGACTCTTGTCCCCAATTAACCACCAAAAAAGGCCAGAAGTGGAGTTGTGGCTTTAGTGGTAGAGTGCCAGCCTTGGGGGGAAAACCTGAGGGAGAGCATTCAGGTCCCCAGTTCAAACCCCAGCACACACACACACGAGCCCTCCCCCCCAGCCTTGCCTGCAGCCTCTCCCGTTCCCACCCACAGACCCGTGCAGTGATGAACTTTGTGGTCCGCTACCGGCCAGACGAGCAGCCCGCACTGCGGCCCCACCACGACTCCTCCACCTTCACCCTCAACGTCGCCCTCAACCACAAAGGCCTGGATTATGAGGTGATGCTCACCCTCACCCCTCAGCTGGCCTGTTCCCACTTTCCAGTTAGGTGTGGGCAGCTTCCTAGGGTGGCTGCCCTCCCCCTGCTCCTGTCCCCACCTCTCCTCCCCGTCCCCCTGCTCCTATCCCCACCTCTTCCCCCCCCCCGCCTCCTCCTCCATGTCCAATCCCCCTCCTCCCCTGCTCCATGTCCAATCCCCCTCCTCCCCTGCTCCATGTCTAATCCCCCTCCTCCCCTGCTCCATGTCCCCTCCTCCCCTGCTTCATGTCTGCTCCTCCTCCTCCTGCTCCATGTCCGCTCCCCTTCCTTCCCCTGCTCCATACCTGCTCCCTGTCCTCCAGGGAGGTGGCTGCCGCTTCCTGCGCTACGACTGCATCATCTCATCCCCAAGGAAGGGCTGGGGGCTCCTGCACCCTGGCCGCCTCACCCACTACCACGAGGGGCTGCCCACGACGTGGGGCACACGGTACATCATGGTTTCCTTTGTGGACCCCTGACACCATGCTGCCAAACTTGACCTGCCATTGTGCCTTCTTGGGGGGCCCAATCCCCCATCCTCAGGGCTCTGCCCATCTCCTGCTTTCTGACCGTGAGTCTGTGTGCCCGGGCCTAGAAGTGTCACCTCCTCCCCACCCATGGCCCGTCAGGAAGCTCCCAGCACCCCCTGCCCTCTCCACAGTCCCCGAGGGCTCCTCAGGGATGGGGGGAGGAACTCTGGGGACTCCCTATGTATTAAGTTATTATAATTTCTTAGCCCCCCCCCTCAATAAAGGAGGGTTTTTAAATGGTGAACTCCTGACTTTTGCTTTGCATGGTCTTGCATCTGCCTGTTCCTCTCCACCTCCTGTCTCTGTCATCCAGAGTAGGGGCCCTGGCAGACTTGTTTCTTTGTGTGTGCCCAAACAGCATCAAACTCAGCCTTGTGCATCTAAAAGCTTGGCTTTTTCCACTCAAGGTAGCTTAGTGGTAGAGAGCTTGCCTAGCATGCATGAAGCCCTGGGTTCGATTCTTCAGTAAATAGAAAAATATAAACAGAAAAGGCTGGAAGTGGCACTGTGGCTCAAGTAGCAGAGCACTAGCCTTGAGCACAAAGAAGCTCAAGGACAGTGTCCAGATCCTGAGTTCAAGCACAGGACCGGCAAAAAATGTGTGTCCATTGGCTTCACACTTCCATCCTTCCATCTCAGCCTCCTGAGCAGCTAGGATTAAGGTGTGACCACAGTGCCAGCTCCTGATTTCCTTCAGAGGAAGGGTCCCGGAAGAGTGGAGCCGGCTCACTCTTCATTGTCAGAGCTGGGAAGTACAACAGATGGGCAGATGAGCAGAGGAAGGTCAGCAAGGGCAGTGCAGACCAGAGGCCCTTGTGTTTTGTCCTGGCCTCTGCTTTGAGGAGGGTGTTCCCCGCCTGGAGGGGCTGCCAGGATGGAGGGCAGTGAGAAGTTGTGGAAGCCTGGGCTCCCATGACAGAGCCTCTGTGTCCAGCTAGGGACATCCCCAGGAAGGTTCCAGAACTGGAATGTGGAGCCGGTCCTGAAGGACCTTGCCCAGGCCCCTCAAGGCCCTTTGGGGTGAACAGGCCTGGCTCCTTCCATGTATTCCCCCCAGCTTCACAGGAAATCCTCCATTTGTCTGTATTCCCTTTTTGAGGCCTTTTAACCCATCCTGTGCAATATGCCATGTAGAATATTTATCTTAAAATTCAAGGCCACAAAAACAATGTTTTGGGGATTGAAAAAAAAAGCCAACTAATCATGTCAAGTCCACTGCCTGTGAGATTATTGATATGTGCCTCTTGTACATGACTTCTTTTGAGAAGGAAATAAAATCAGCTGGAACTGAAAAGAAAAAAAAAATAGGGACAGGAAGTCTGGACATGATGTGTATACCTGCCCCCCAGCCTTGGCAGGCCTGTGCAGGCGGCTTGTACATTCCTGCACAGTCTGGCCTCTCCAAATAAATTGCTCAAAAGGGAAATAATGTTGTTTATCTTGTCAGTCGCAGGCTTGAGCTTGGAGCCTGGGTGCTGTCGGCTCAAGACTAGTGCTCTATCACTTGTCCCTGAGGTTTTTTGTTTAAGACTGGTGCTCTATCACTTTGAGCCACAGCACCACTTCCAGTTTTCTGGGGGGGTCTTTCCTGTCTCAGCTAGCTTTGAACCATGACCCTCAGATCTCAGTCTCCTTAGTAGCTAGGATTACAGGTGTGAGCCACTGGCCCCTGGCTTGCTTGCATGCATGGGTGCATACATACATACATGTAGCCTGGGACAGCAGAATACAGTGTAGCCCCAGACATTTGGGTGGCTGAGCTGGGGGGTGGGGTTCTTGAGTCTAGGAGTTTGGGTCCAGCCCGCACAACATGGTAAGAATGTGCATGTCTGTGTCAGTGTCTGTGTTGGTACTGCATCTTGAACAGTTGGCTTACTTGCTCATGGCTGGACCTCAACCACTTTAACCCACCCCTCTAGCCTGACATTTTGCTTTTTAATGGCAGTAGATTCTCTTAGACTTTTCTGCCCAAACTGACTGAATCTCTGATCTCAGCCACCTCGTACCTAGGATTACAGGTGTAAGCCATTGGTTCTTGGTGTGGGACACTCTTTAAAAAGTTACCCATCAAGCTACAGGTGAATTACAGGTGGTTCACACCTGTAATCCTAGTTACTAGGGAGGCTAAGATCTGAGGATCTTGGTTTGAAGTCAGCCTGGTCAGAAAAGTCCATGAAACTCTTACCTTCAAAAAAAAAATAAAGAAAGAAAAATAAATAAATAAATAAATAAAAGAAACTCTTACCTTCAATTAACCACCATGAAACTGGAAGTGGTGCTGTGGCTCAAGTGGCAGAGTGCTAGCCTTGAGCAAAAAGAAGCCAGGGACAGTGCTCAGGCCCTGAGGTCAAGCCCCAGCACTGGGGGGGAGGGGGGGAGAGACAGGCACAGAAATGAGAGGGACACAGGGCGAACAAAGGCAGGAGAGTGGTACTCACTAGATGCTATGCTGAAAAAGAACTACATGGGCTGGTATTCCTAGCAAGTGCAACATCTAGGGTTTGACCCTCAGTACCCAAAAAACAAAAAAAGAAAATGAACTACACAACTTGTGCGTGAGGTTGGGAGGGGAGAAAGTGAAGGAAGGGGTGACATTTTCTTAAAAGAAATGTACTCCTTACCTGACTTAGGAAAACTTCCTCGTGTGGTCTCCTTCCCAGAAGAGAGCGGGTCACAAACGCATGCCACACTTCCTCTCCTGTGCAGTGCTGGGGGTGAGACCCAGAACCTTGCATGTGCCAGGCCAGCTGCAGTCATCCTGCCCACTGTCCCCTCTGTCCCATGTCCTTTGGGGACCAGGAGGAAGACTCTTGGCAAGGCCCCTGGATGGGGACAGGGTCAAAAGGACCTGAGTGTCCGTGGATGCTGGCATTGCCCACCTGTCCAGGCCCACTCTTCTGATGTTGATCATGATGTACATTGGGTACCATGAGTCATGGCTGCGGGCCCCAGACACCCAGGTACCCAGTGAGTCATGTCATTTGTCCTCATTACTAACGGCCTGAGAGGATGACCTGGAGGACAGGTTACCCTGGGGAAGGCGAGGACAAACCCGCCAACGCCGGGGCCTGGGATTGGGAGCAGAGTCAGATGTCCTCAAATAGAGAACATGTCTCTCCACAGCTCCCACAGGCTCTGGCCAGTCCTGGAGAAGCCAGGGTGGTGGGGTGGTGCTTGAGGGCCAGTCCTGCAGCTTACGCTGAGGGCTTTGTCTCAAGAGGCCCCCCAGTGCTAAGTTTCCTGCCCCCACAGAGCAGTCCCCCTAGGCTAGGCTGCTCCTGGAGGAAAATACTCCCCACAAGGGCCAGATGCCAGACAGCATGCCACGTAACTAAGTGTTTGTTTGCCAGTCCTGGGCCTTGAACTCAGGGCCTGGACTCTGTCCACACTGCATTTTTAAGACAATTTCCATTTTATTTATCCACATCCAACATGGATCAGGATTTATCTAATATTCTAATATTCAGAACACATAAAGATATATTCATCTGAGCACCGGAGGCTCACGCCTGCAACCTTAACTACTCACAAGACAGAGAGGTCTGAGGATCATGGTTCAAAAGTCATCCTAGGGGGCTGGGAATATGGCCTAGTGGCAAGAGTGCTTGCCTCCTACATATGAAGCTCTCGGTTCGATTCCCCAGCACCACATATATGGAAAATGGCCAGAAGGGGCGCTGTGGCTCAGGTGGCAGAGTGCTAGCCTTGAGCGGGAAGAAGCCAGGGAGGGTGCTCAGGCCCTGAGTCCAAGGCCCCAGGACTGGCCAAAAAAAAAAAAAAAAAGTCATCCTGGGCAGAAAAGTCCATGAGATTCTTATTTCCAATTAACCTCCAAAAAAACAGAAGTGGAACTGTGGTTCAAGTGGTAGAACTCTAGCCTTGAGCAAAACAACAACAAAACCCTCAAAGCCAGCACCTAGGCCCTAAGTTCAAGCCCCAGGACCAGCACACAAAATCAAAAACAAAAACTTGCAACTCAACAACAAAAACAACCCTTTTAGCCCTTTCCAAATTAATTTTCTGGTCCTGAGTTTGAACTCAGAGCCTTGCTCTGCTCGCTTGCTTTCAGCTGGCTCTCTACCACTGAGGCTTTTGCCTTTTTTCCCTCTTGGGCTTTTCTGCTTGAGCCAGCCTGAAACCACAATCCTCTGTATCTCAGCCTCCTGAGTAACTAGGGTTACAGGCGTGAACCATAGCTCAATTCTTAAAATGGGCAAAGGGGTAGAATCAACATTCCTTCAAAGGAAACATACAAATAACTGACCAGTAGGTACATGAAAAGGTATGGCAGTAGCCACTAAGGACTAAGGGATTTGTTGGGGTTTTTTTTGTTTGGTTTTTTTTTTTTTGGCCAGTCCTGGGCTTGGACTCAGGGCCTGAGCACTGTCCCTGGCTGCTTTTTGCTCAAGGCTAGCACTCTGCCACTTGAGCCACAGCACCACTTCTGGCCATTTTCTGTATATGTGGTGCTGGGGAATTGAACACAGGGCCTCATGTATACGAGGCAAGCACTCTTGCCACTAGGCCATATCCCCAGCCCCTGTTTGGTTTGGTTTGGTTTGGTTTGTTTTTTAAATCAGTCATGGAGCTTGAACTTGGAGTTTGTGCACCGTCCCTGAGCCCTTCAGCTCAAGGCTAGGGCTCTATGACTGGAGCCACAGCACCACTTCCAGTTTTCTGATGGTTAATTGGAGATGAGAGTCTCATGGACTTTCCTTCCCAGGCTGGCTTTGAACCTCAGTCCCCAGATCTCAGCCTCCTGAGTAGCTAGGATGACAGGCATGAGCCACCAGTGCCCAGCATCCCTGAGCTTTTCTACTCAAGGTTAGTGCTCTACCACTTTGAGCCACAGCTCCACTTCCTGTTTTTGAGTGGTTCATTGGAGATAAGAGTCTTTACAGACTTTCTTGCTTGGGCTGCCTTTGAACCATGATCTTCAGATCTCAGCCTCCAGAGTAGCTGGGATTACAGGTGTGAGCCACCTGCAGCCAATTTCTTAAGTCTTTTTCGTTGTCATTCCCTTACTGGGACTTGAACTCAGGACCTCAGGCTCCCACTTGGCCTTTTCATCCAAGGCTGGTGCACTGTTGTCAAACCCCACCCTAGGTCACCCAACTCTCCACCTCTACCAGCCCAGCTCCTAACCAACACCAAGCTCCAACAGGCTTCTGGCCACACCCCTCATAATTCCCACGCGATCCTATTGGTCCAAGCCTGTGAACTCTGATCTTATTGGTCCAAGATGGGAGTCATGATTCCCTCCACCTTGCCCAGGTCTGGAGGCTGTGAGGGAGGACCAGGGGAAAGGCTGGGAGGCGGGCCCAGGACCGGACTCAGGGCGCTGCCTAGGCTGTGGGGCACCGCTGCGCCGCCCCCGGACCTCCCCGCGTCCGTGGAGGCTCCAGCCTACTCCCTGGAGGAGGCGGATTGGCTGTTTTACTCTGTGTCTTCTCTTTTTTGGTGTCTGGTAAGTTCCCAAGGCCTCTGGAAGGAGGTAGGGAAGGTTCTCCCAGGCTCCCACCAGGCGCAGAGGGCCCCTCCCGCCTTGCCGGCCCCGGGTGCCCACCTACCTGCCCCACCGCCCTAGGCCTGCCAGGAACCAAGACCCCCAGGAGGGGAGGCTGCGCTCTGGGTCAGAACTGGGCAGCATGGAATCACTGCCCCATCACGGTGAGCATCACAAAATGAGTCCTGAGTGGGGATGGGGCTTCAGAATAAACACTTGTCACCCCTCAAGGCTCACCTGCAAATGGGGTGCGCAGTCTGCTCCCCAGCTGGTGAGAACCGTGGACTTGGATCTCTCCCAGAACTGCCTATTTGCCTTCCATCCTCACGGGGCGGTGGTTGGCGCCTTATGCACGGAAGCCGTGGGTTTCCAGTCTCCTCCGGCCGCCTGCTTGATGGCCCTGTGGGGATTGCCAGCACCCTCTCCTGCACCCCTCTCCTTCTGGGGAACTCCGGGGCCACCCCTACCCAGCTTTCCTTCCTCTGGGATGTGTCTTGACCCCAGCCTCTGCCCTTTGCTCTGGTCAGGCCTGCCTGTTGTCCCACCTTGGGAACAGTGGGGCCTGGTGGCCCCCTGGAGGGACCAAGTCAGGACTGTGGCTGAAGGCTGAAACTGGCCTTGGAACCCAGGTGAAGAGAAATGGGGGGGGGGCAGGAGATTAGAGGGGGGGTGCCAGCCGCCTGGGTCTCCTTGCTGAGAGTACCGTGGTGCACTACACTTGGCCTGCTCACTGAGCCATCCAGGCCTGGATAGTATGCAGCCCTGCGGCCTCATGAGGCTGGCCTGGGTAGGCCTGACAGCAGGAGGGGAGGGGAACTGAAGGAAGGAAGACACCCCTGCTCCCTGCGTTTGTGTGGGCCTGTAGGGGAGGGGACGCGGCCGGCCCACCATGCCCGGAGCCCCTCAGACATCTAGTGCCTGGGACTGGGACTGCACGCTGCTGTGTCAAGGTCCTCAGCCCTTCCTGCTGGGATTGAAGTCTCACTGGGCCCTGACCCCCACCAAGGCCTGGACACTACTGGGCAGCAGACCAGATGTTTCTTTGTGTGTGTGTGTGTGTGTGTGTGTGTGTGTGTGTGTGTGTGTGTGTATGCCTGTATTGGCACTGGCCACTGTCCCTGAATTTTTACTGCCCAAAGCTGGATGGCACTCTACCACTTGAACCCCAGCTCTACTTCCAGCTTTTTGGAGCTAAGACTGTTACAGGGCTTTTCCTACTCAGGCTGGCTTTGAACTATGAGCCTCAGATCTCAGCTTCCTGCATAGCCAGGATTATAGGCACTGGGCTATTTCCAGTTATTTCTCAGGCTGTCCTCCCCACCCCCGCCACCTGGACCCTCTGACCTAGGAAGTTCAAAGTTCACCCTAGGAGATTTCTAGGGCTCTAGGTCTGAGGATGGCCTCCCCCACACCCCCATGCCCTCCTCTCCTTCATCCTATCCCCACCAGGTGATCTGCTACTTAGCCACAGCATGCCCTGCAGTTATGAAGCTGTGCTGGGGGTGAGGAACAAGCTAGAATGGACTCTCCATAACCCCCTCCACGCCCTCCCTAGAAAACCCTGCGGGAACCGGTAAAGACCACCACTGACTGAGAGGGCCATAGGGGGGCTGGGACTGTGGAGAGGATGGTGGGACTGGAGCAGAGGAGAGGGCTGGAGGGTGGGGTGTTAGGATCTTGAAAATTTCAATTTCTTTTCTTTTGTCTTGTGTTGGTGGTGGTGCTGGGCTTTGGACTGAGGGCCTTGTGTTCAGCAGGCAGGTACTCTACCACTTGAGCCATGTCCCCAAGCTCTTTTTGCTCTGACTAAACTTTCCAGATAGGGTCTTGTGTGTATTTCTTGGATTAAGCCTTGACCTGGGTCCTTCTGTCTAGCTGGGATTACAGGAATGTGCCAGCACTCCCCACCCCTGGCTGCTCATCTCAGTGATGCATTAGCCTCCGTGGCTTGGAATCTGTCCTCCCAATCTCTACCCTCTGAGTAGCTGAGATTAAAGGTGTGAGCCACTGTAGACAACTGCCAATTCCCTTTTCTTTTCCCTTTCACCTCTCCTCCCTACGCCCTTTCTTTAAGCTATGGGGGGGGGGGCGTACGTGCATGTGCATGCTTGTGTGTGTGTGCACATTGTGTTGGTATTGGGGCTTGAACTCAGTACCTCACATTCTCACTTGGCCTTTTCACTCCAGGCTGCTGCTCTAGCACTTGATCCATAACTCTGCTTCTTCTGGCCTTTTGATAGTTAATTGGAGGTAAGAATCTCTCGGACTTACCTGCCTGTCCTGGCTTCACACTGCCATCCTCAGATCTCAGCCTCCTGAGTAGCTAGGATTACAGGTGTGAGCCACTGGTGTTTGGCTTAAACCCCCATATAATCTCTTGTCCCATGTAGTAAACCAGTCACTCCACTGCTGGGCGATTTCTCCTTCCAGTCTGGAAGGGTCTTACTCCTTTAACTGTCTGTGAGCTGTGGAGGTCTGAGTGGCTTGCCAGGTTCCCTCTCCCTGCCATCCTTCATGTGGCCACCAGGGGGCGTCTCCGCTTGGAAGGTGGAACTGACCTTCAGGACCCACAGGAGAGTTCACAGTGCAGTCCCCATCCCCACCCCCACCCCCAAGGCAAGCCACTGAAATACTTGAATCCCAGCTCAGCCCAGGCTGAGCCATCCAGGTTCCACTTCCAGTGCCTCCCCTGATCGTCAGTCATCCAGGGCCCTCCTTGGCGTCTCCTGATCTCTTCCTGAAGATCTGCTGTGCCCCCGCATGGCTTCAAGCACCAGTTGATGTACTGGTAAGAACAGTAGCTGCATTAGATTCCATCACATCAAACATATTCCAATCCGTGGGTTCATTATTCCACTGGAAAATGGTAACTGGCCCCAGTCGCTCATGCCTATCATCTTAGCTACGCAGGAGGCTGAGATCAGGAGGATCAAGGTTTAAGGCCAGTCTAGGCAGAAAAGTCTGGTAGACTCCATCTCTAGAACAGCCAACAAGCCTGATGCTGGTGGCTCATGCCTACCATCCTAACTACTCAGAAGGCTGAGATCTGAGGATCACAGTTCAAAGCCAGCCTGGGCAGGAAAGTCTGTGAGACTCTTACAATTATCCACCAGAAAACCAAAAGTGGAGCTGTGGCTCAAAGTGGTAGAGCACAAGCCATGAACAAAAGAGCTCAGGGACAGCGCCCAGGCCCTGAGTCCAAATCCCACTACTGACAAAAAATATTAAAAAAAATAAAATAACCAATAAAAAGCCGGCTGGAGGTGTGGTTCAAGTGGTAGAGTGCCAGTTGAGAAAGCAGACTGAGCAAGTGTGAAGCTTTGAGTTGGAATGTCAATTCTGCCACATTGTATTAATAATGAAAGAAGAAAAGGCTGGAGGTATGGCCCAAGAGGTAGAGTGCCTACTTAGCAAAACCAAGGCCCTAAGTTCACATCCCAGTACTGCATAAAATAAATTAATTAAATTAATCACCACTGGGCTGGGAATAGTGGTAGATTGCTTGTCTAGCATGCATGAAGCCCTGGGTTTGATTCCTCAGCACCACATAAACAGAAAAAGCCCAAAGTGGCGCTGTGGCTCAAGTGGCAGCGTGCTAGCCTTGACCAAAAAGAAGCCAGGGGCAGTGCTCAGGCCCTGAGCTCAAGCCCCAGGACTGGCAAATAATAATAATGATAGTAATAATAACAATAATCACTAGTAAAGGATGCCAAACAACCAAATTCTTTTTTATTTTTATCTTTTGAATCCACAGTGCTCCAAGCTCCCCAAGTGCTGGGATTACAGGTGTGAGTCACTACGCCCATCTCTTTGGTCTCTTATAAGGGTACCAGTCTCCTTCGTGAAGAGCGAGATGGAAGGGAACCCCATGTGGCTGTTTCTAGAATCCTCCAGTCCTATCTATAGAATAAACAAGAGGGGGGCCTTCGGGCTTGAGCGGGCGCTGAGGCATCCCATTGGATCCCATCGGCTGCGGCTGCGGCTGGCTGGATCATCCGCTGGGCTTCTGTGCCGGAAGTGCTGTGTCAGGCGCTGCTCCCGGCTCTCATTCGGTCCTTCCTGGAAGCACCGTGCTGCGTGCTTTTATAAATAGGGAGAATGGAGCCTCGTGATTCACCGGCCAGCGGACGTGGTATCCCAGACAGCTGCTTTCTGGCGTGGCTTCCTGTAAGCACTTGCATTCTCAGCTCTTCTGGCACTACCTGGCTCCTTGACTTAGGAACCAGTCATTTAACCCTTTGATCTCTGGTCTCTTTCCTTAGAGGTGACACTGGCTCCAAGCCCAGGGTTCCCATACCCAGACCACAGAGGGCAGTGACGTCTTTTATTTGGTTGGTCCCATCCAAGTGTACCCAATCCCATACACTCAGAGAAAAGCTGGGGAGTCTCCCAAGGAAGTTTCAGGATGAGAAGTAAGGAAGAGAGCAGAGAGGGGAAGATGAGTCAGAAGCAATGCTCAGAACCAAACATCCACCAGGCGCAGGTGACCATGCCTGTCATGGTAGCTACTAGTTACACAGGAGGCTGAGATCTGAGGACCATTGTTTGAAGCCAGCCCAGGCAGGAAAGTCTGTGAGACGCTTCCCTCCAATTAATCACAGAAAAAGCCAGAAGTAGTGCTGTGGCTCAGGTGGCAGAATGCTAACCTTGAGCAAAAGGAATCCAGGGACAGTGCTCAGGCCCAGGGTTCAAGCCCAGGATGGGCAAACAAATAAACAAACAAAAAAAACCACAAAAAATTCAAACAAACAAAGATCCGGCCAGCCACTAGTAGTAAGTAGCTCACACCTGTAATCCCAGCTACTCAGGAAGCTGCGGTCTAAGGATTGTGGTTCAAAGCCAGACTGAGCAGGCAAGTCCATAAAACTCTTTCCCATGGTTTCTCTTGTGGCTGCTCTGAAGGGCAAGGGGGCATCAGGATCCATTGTGCGGACCTGACCGTGTCCCTTGTGAACAGCGGGTTTATGTTACTCACATTTCCATCCAAGGAAAGAAATGAAAAGGGAGAAATGTTGGCAGGCTTGGTGGTGCAGGCCTATAATCCCAGCACTCAGGAGATTGGGGCAGAGGGAGGTTGAATTCAGTCAGCCTGAGTTACATACTGAAATCCCATTTAAAAGTAAATAGGTAAGGTTTATCCTGTTGCACTGTTTCAGAGGTTTCAGTCAGTGTTTCTTTGGGCGTGGGGGGGGGGGGGGGCTCCAAGGCCAGAGGAAGCCAGGTTTTCCACATTTCCTCAAGGCCACACCTCCAATAACCTAACATCCTCCCAACAGGCCTCTCCTCTTAAAGGTACAGCCACCTCCAAGAGCACAGGCACAGACTAGCAAGGAAGCCTTCAACAAGCCAGGGGCCTCTGCTGACACTTCCCATTCAGACCACCATATTTCCCATTTGGCTCAAGTTCTGGAACCTCCCAGAATTGACTTTCCTCATCTGTGAAGTGTTCACACCACCCCACACCCTGCTGCAGTGTTCCAAGGGTCAAAGCAAAGCACCATGAAAATATCCAGCGTGGTTCTGTGGTTCACACCACATGTCCCCTCCCAGAGTGGGGGTCCCGGAGCTGGGGCCTGTGAGCCAGGGCTTCATCCTCTCGTGGGCACCCCGCCAGGCTGTGGCAGCCTGCCTCCCTGGTGAGCCCTGTGCCCGCATAGATGCCAAGAGCTGCTGGTGTTCTCTGATGTGCAGAAGCAGCCACAGGGTTATAGTCCTCCCTAGAGAGTTTTTCCCCTCCAGGGTAAGTGTCTTCTTTTAAGATATTCTTGCTCAGTTCCCAGGGTGCACTAATTACTGGGCCAACAAGTGAGGTCAGAGGGAGAGGCTGTGCTCCCTCTCCCCCATGCATTTTCTTCTTTTTACTATTGAGGGAGTGTGTTAGGCTGAAGGCCACAGCAATGTCTGGATGCTCTGTGTGTGTGTGTGTGTGTGTGTGTGTGTGTGTGTGTGTCTTGGGGCTTGAACTCAGGGCCTGGGGTGCTGTCCCTTAGCTTTTTCATCCAAGGCTGGCACTCTACCACTTGAGCCACAGCGCCACTTCTAGCTTTTTGGTGGTTCATTAGAAATAAGAGTTTCATAAACTTTCCTGCCCAGGTTGGCTTTGAACTTTGATTCTCAGATCTCAGCTTCCTGAGTAGCTGGGATGACAGGGCCTGACTGGTGGTAACTGGCTGGGTTTCCATCTCCTCTGTCCACTTCATGGGCTCAGGCCTCTTCCAGCTACTTTCACACCTCAAGCAGCTGGCTGGAGTCAGAGAGTTTCTTAGGGTGGGAGCAGGGCTGAGAAATACCTGGATTGAGAAGGAAGAAGCAGGGTTTGGGGGGGAGTGAGGCCATGGCTAAGCCAGTGATCACCCCTCTTCCCAACCTCAGGATGCCCCGCTGTTCTACTCCTCAACCAAGACAAGAAGAGGAGTCCTGCTGCTGCACCCTGGAGCTGCCTCTCGGAGTGCCCTGGGCCTCCTGTCCTCTCTGTCTCCATCCACCCCGGGTTTTCTCAGTGTCCCTGGGGTCTCCACGCCTGGGAGCAGTGGCTCAGAGGGAATTGGAAGGGTTTAGGCACAAGGCTTCCAAACCCAGGCCACCAGCACTCGCACACAGCTGTGGAGTCCTTACACACCCCCTTGTCTCTCCACCAACTCTGTGCCTGCCTAGCCCACTCTGGTACCCAGAGTCCAGCTCTGTGCTCAGGTGAGGAGGGTTGTGCCCTGCAGGAGGGTTGAGGGGCATGGAGTGGGGGTGGCCCTCTCCTGTGCAGTGGGGACCTGAGGGAGGCGTGGGGGCCACGGGGTGGGGGTGGCCCTCCCTTGTGCAGTGAGGACCTGAGGGAGGTGTGGGGGCCACGGGGTGGGGGTGGCCCTCCCCTGCCCCTATGCAGTGAGTGCCCTATGGGAGGAGTGGGGGACACAGGGTAGGGGTGGCCCTCCCCTGTGCAGTGGGGTCCACTTGAAAGTCACTGCCTCTTGGGCAATGAAGAAGAGGCACACATCCCTGTGGCTCAGCCTCTGTGACCCAAATAACCTAGAGAAAGGGGTGCCAGGATACCAGTCCTAGGGTGCTTTGGTCTTCTCCCTCCAGGGGACCGTGCCCTCAGTATCTGCCCTGGCTCTCAGCCTCACTGTGCCCCCCAGGCCAGCGCCTTCTCTGTTGACTGTCCCCCCTGAGGCCACACCCCTCCCTTACCCCCTGGGCCATCTTCTTCCTCCCCCCTGCTTGCAGGGTGTCTCTTCTAGCCCTCCCACCCTCCTTCCCTGGGGGGTAGGGGGGCTGCACCCAGCTGGCTACTTGTGGTCCCCTAGGAGGAGTGGCAGATAGAACTTTTTTGGCCTGTGCCGGTGAGGTGAGGACATGTCTTAGGGTTCCCCTCTCTCCCTTCCCAGCCTGCACCCCTAAGTGCTATCCTTAGAGATAAAGAGTCTCAACAACTTTCCTGCCCAAGTTGGCTTTAAAACCTTGATCCTTAGATCCCAGCCTCCTGAGTAGCTGCCGGCCTGGGCCACAGGTGACTGAATGGAGGGCCCCTTGTACAGGCAGGGCCCCAAGCTGGCCCAATGTGTGCAATTAGCCAGCTGAGTTTCCCTTGCTGGCTGTCAGGCTCCGCCCCCAAGGGCACAGTGGGGTGCTGCCAGCATCCCCACTGAACTTCAGTTGCCAGCTTGCAATTTCCAGCCACCTGGAGATAAAAATAGAAGCCAAAGCCTAGGCCAGTAGCTCACACCTGTCATCCCAGCATCTCAGGTGGCTGAGATCTGAGGATTAAGATTCAAAGCCAGCGAAGGCAGGAAAGTCCATGAGACTCTTACCTCATTAATCAGAAAAAAAAAAAAAAAAGTTGAGTTGTGGCTCAAGTGGTAAAGCATCAGTCAACCTTGAGGGAAAAAAGCTAAGGGGCAGTGCCCAGGCTCTGAGTTCAAGCCCCAGTGCTAGCACAAGCAGCAGCTGCAGGTGGGCTCTGCCTTTGGAGTCTGAGGCACCAGGGCTGCGTGGGGCTCCAGGGCTGTTTGGATCTGACCTGGCACCCTGATGGTGAGAACCCAGTGCTTGGTGTTGAGTCCCTTACCCTACAGTCCTGGTTAGAAATCCTGGTTAGAGTGGGGGACCCCTTGCTGGTGGACAGATAGTGCCCAGTGGAGCCCTGGAAGGGGGTGGGGGACAGGGCAAGGCTAGGTTCCCTACAACACTTCTATGCACAGCTGGTCCAGAGACAATCCCTGGGGTCAAGCTGACACAGCTACCCTACGGCCTGCTGGGTTCCCAGAAGCTGAAGAAACGCTGCTGTCCCAAGCCCTGGCCAGCCTGCTCCCAGGTTCACAGCCTAAGTACAACCTCCTTGCCTGAATGACCCCCACCTCCCTGATTTACTGACCCCGTCCTCCACTTCTTTTCAAGGACGGGGCATTCTACTTAGAGCCTACTCCGCCTCCTACCCGGGAGGGGACCACAATCCTGCTACCCTGGGGGACCCCGGGCTTTCCCAGGTTCCCCCCACCCAGTGAGTCCCCCAGGCCTAGAGGCCTGGAACTCCGTCTCCCCAGCACCCTGCGCACCCAGTGACCCCCGCAGGGCTTCCTTGGGTCTGATTCTAAGATTCTGCATCTCACTCTGGGCCAAGCTCAGAGCCACCGCCCCTGCGGAAGGACAGATAGGACGACCTTGGGGGGCTGCAGCCCTGGGCCGGGGCGCCGCTGCCACGCAGGGGACGTCATCATGCACAGGCGTCACTTCCACGCTTGCGCCACCACCGTGCACGCCACGTCACCACGCATGCCGCACCACCTCCACGCACAGCGCCACCTCCACGTCCACGCTTTGAGCAGCCTCCGTGGAACCCGCAGCACCGGCCGCTCCTCTCCGGCCTCCACGCAAGGCGCTGGCGCTTCCTGGCGCCCCGGCCCCGGCCCGCGGACCTCTGCCAGGCCGGCCGGGGGCTTCCGGTTGGCCCGGCGTTGACCGAGCTGGGCCTGCCGGACGCTGGGTCCGGGCTGCTCCTTCCAAGGGAGCAGAGGCACTTTGCGTATGTGTGCATGTGTACGTGTGTGTATGCATGTATTTGTGGCCTGGGGCTTGAACTCGGGGCCTTTTCACTCGAGGCTGGTGCGCTACCACCTGAACCGCAGCTCCACTTCTGGCGCTTTGACGATTATCTAGAGATGAGAGTCACGGATTCTCCTGCCTGCGCTGGCTTCCAACCGTGAGCCTCAGATCTCAGCCTCTGACTAGGAGGCCCGGCGCCTGTCACCCACTCTAGACACTGCCCCCACCTTCCACGGATCCCCGGCCAGCCCCTCGCCCCAATGGGCTCTCACTCCTGTGCATCTCCAGGGTCCCAAGCTTGCATTTCTCCTTCGCTGTTTACCATCTTGCCGCCAGCGCCCCTTTCCAGGCCCTCCTCTTTCTCCCTTTTGTGCTTTTGGAAGCCTCATTTGGCCCAGTGCTCCTCCTCACTGCCCTCAGACTTAGGTGCCTACACACCTGTGAGCTGTCCCCACATCCCTCTGTCCCTCCATCTTCTTCCTCCTCACACCCCCTTCCCTGAGCTGTCATTCCTGACTCAGAGTGCAGCAGGAGACCTCATGAAATGAAGCCTACTTACAATGCTGTCCCATCCGGGCTTCTGCTTGCCTCTGCTGATGTATTTTCTCCAGCTTCTTAGAGCCATTCCATGTTTCAAGGGCCCACCCCTACTCCCCCAACTCTCAGGAGTTCTGTCTGGAGACTCTGGAACAGGGGAGGGTAGGTCCCCTGGCCTGGCATAGTCATGGCCTGGTTCTCACCTGTCTGCCTTCTGCAAGGACTGGGATCTTACTTCCCAGGGTTTCTGGACACCCCTCTCTTTCTCTGGATCATGAATGTTCTTTGAGCCTTTTTTTTTTCTTTTGAGGTAAAGTCTTGCTGTGTAGCCCAGGCTGGCCCTGGGCTGGAATTAAAGTAGTACATCATTATACCTAGCCTGGTCTATAAATGCATTTTTTTTGTTGGTGTATATGCTGGTCTTATGGCTTGAACTCAGGGCCTAGGTCCTGTTCTTTAACTTTTTCACTCAAGGCTGGCACTCTACCACTTGAGCTACAGCTCCACTTCTGCCACTTCTGGCTTTTGGTGGTTCACTGGAGATAAGAGTCTCATGGACTTTCTTGTCCAGGCTGGTTTTGAACTGTGATCCTCAGATCTCAGCCTCCTGAGTAGCTAGTATTACAGGCATGAGCAACTGCACCCGGCCCTGTAAGTGCATTTGTCCAGCGCTGTGTCCCACACTGCAGGATCCCCACACTGAAGTCAGAGGGAGGAAACATCAAAGTGACTTCTAGATCACACTTGGTCTGCTGTGAGTCTTGCAGGGATTAGAACCAGGTATGCACTTCAGGAGCGGGCTTATCACTCTGCAGAATGTCCTGCCTCAGTTTGAACGTCTTACTGGACAGTGGACATTCATTGCTTGCTGGGGATGCAAGCTGAGATGTGGGCAGTCATGGAGAAAGGAGGCAAATCTTCCCAGATTGGACTTTGCTTTGCATACCTCTGGCTGTCTCTGGCACCTGATTGCCCTGCCACCCTCCTGGCTGGGGCAATAAAGGGCTTTTTGTCCCCCCTCCCCCCGTGTGTGTTTCACTCTGGTGCAGTGAAGGAGAAGGAGGTATTGTTGCTGCGCCCCCTTCTCCAGCAGCTGGTGTGTGAAGGATCTCTAAGCCTCTTTGCCATGGGGCTAATGACTTCTGGGAGTGGGGGGCGGCGGCCGGACACTGCCCCCCACCTCCACCCATCGAATCATCTGAGAATGAAGCAACTGTTGGCAGCTTGGCTCCCTGAGCAGCCCCAGGACCAGACTTTCTCTGCAGGACCTGAGCATCTCCTGCTAGCCAAATCCCTGGGGGCTTCGCTCTCAAGTTCACCCTTGGCATCCAGGACCGGCCTCCCTCAGCCCCAAGGATCTGGGCATCTGAATTTCAGGTCTCCATTCCTGTCCCCCATTTCAGGGTGGGGGAAACTGTGGGAAGGGCCCCGGGTACCCCTCCCCCATCCCCTCTCCACCTTCACACTGGCTTCCCCCACCCCCAGGGGAGCTCAGGGAGCGGCGGGGACTGCAATCCCCAGATGTAACGCACGGGGGCGCCAGGACGAGCGCGGACACGGGCGAGGCAGCGCAAGGTGTGTGTGTGCATGTGTGTGCACGCGCGTGTGTCCGTCCGTGGGCGTCTTTGTGTGTCTCGGCTTCTGTCCACGTATGCTCGAGTCAGGATGGGTGGGATGTGTCCGGGACAACATGCCTGGTGTCCCTTCCCCTCCCCCCCAAGGATGCTTGCCGTGTTGCTATGTGATGGCTGGGGAGGGAAGCAGGTGACTTGTGAGTGTGCTGTCGCGTGTGTGTCCGGTTCAGTTGAGAGTTCCTGAAATCACGTCTCCTTCCTCAGTGCAGGCTCTGACCATTGCCCAACCACCCAGGCAACACGACCGGAAAGCTCTCCAGGCAGACCTCTGTTTCCCTGGACACGGTCTGGGGGGACTGGGCTTAAGCTCGGTGTGACATTGTATTTGTGAAGTGGGTGTGTCCAGCCTCCTGTGTGTATGTGTGTGACAGATGGATTGTGGAGGATGGGGATGATCTGGAGGGTGCAAATGCACTTTTCTCTTTCTGGTGAGTTTCTGGATACTACCTTCATGGTGTGTGTGTGTGTGTGTGTGTGTGTGTGTGTTTGTGTGTGTTTCTTCAGTCTCTCCACTCTCTCCTTTTCTTGGTGACTCATTTCTGCGGCGTTGCCCTCCCCCGGCTTGCTGGGTCTCCCCTCCCCCTCCTGGGTGGGCAAAGGGGTCTGATAAAAGGGGACCCTGGGAGTAAAAAAATAGGGTGAGCACCCCCTTCCCACCACCCACCATTCCAGACCCTGCAGTGCCCCCATCCCTCTCCCAAGTCCCCTCCCAGGTCTTCCACTTCTGGGATGACCAGAGATTAAGGCTAAGTGGGGTCATTTTCGGGGGTCTTCAGCACCTATTTTTAGTTTAAAGTGGGGACCCCTGCCCCTCTCCTAAGCACCCTCTCCCTGCCTGCCCCCCTAAGGCTGACGCAATGAACGAATGGCTGCAGAGGTGAGTCACCGGTTGGGGGAGGGGAGATGGGGCTGGTGGTGAGTTGCCAGGGGAGGGGGGTTTCAAGCCCCTGCCCTCCCCCTTCTGCATCTTCTCAGGGAAAAGACCCCCCTCCCGCCCACCTCCCCTGGTTTTCCTGACCTTCTGCTTTGGATCCCTGTTCTACTAGACCCCATCTCTCTTGCCACTCTTCTGGATGAACAGAGGAGAATTCAGAAACAAAAATGGGTGGATTCATACCAACAAGTCAGCAAATACCAGGGCTCCCCTCCGGGTGCCCCTGGCCACCACTCTGCCTTTCCCAGCTGTCTTCCCTATTCCAGAAACCTTTTCCAGAAACCTCTAGAGGCAGCAGGGCATGAAGGACACCCCAAGTCAGCCCCTGGGAGATGGAGGCGTGTGGGAAGAAGCTAGCTCAGGTAGGAAACAGGTGGGAAAGAGGCAGAAAGAGACTCATTGTGGAGAGGACACGTGGCACAAGGGGTCAGGCTATGGGATCACCAAGCCTGTTGCTGCCCTGACCCTCCCCCCGCCCAGGCATGCAGGCTTCTGAGAAAATCCCCAGCGTCTTAATAAGTAGGAGTGGGGAAGGGGGTCTGCTGGCTGGAAATGGGAAATGCTCTGAAAACCAGAGCCAAGGAGCCAGAACCGAGGGGGGGGGGCACACGGGGGCTGCCAATAAGTAGCTTGGATCCTGAGCCTTTATTCCACAGAGATCTAGAAAATGAGTAGGGCACATGGAAATCCATATAAGCAATCATGTGTACCGGTAGGCATGGAAGGACCCTAAGAAATTTTCAGACACATATGCACCTACACGAGTGTGCGAGTACACACACACAGACATGAAATCCCTACCAAGTCATGCATGTTTTTTCTAACCCAGCAGTTGTCCAGAACTGGTTGACTCAAAGACTCAAAACTTCACCGGAGTCTGGGAAGAGACCAGATTCTAACCAGACCCGGGGGCAGGCACACAGCCACAGGCTGGAGGTCGGACAGACTCCCGCACCTACCCATCTTAATTTGCTTATGCCCCCCCCCCCAATGTTTCTATTTCTTCCCTGGATCTCCTTCATCCCCGTCCTCATACAAACACACATATATGTGCGTGCATGTACATGCTCACGCACACCAGGCTGCCTGTGCACACACAAACCCACAGGTACGCCGTGTCTTTCTGTGCCCACTTGGGCTCCCGTTCCCTTCAGCCAGCCCCCCCCCCCGTCCCCCTCCCGTCTCTCGGCATGGCTTCCCCTCCCCCTCTCCAGATGTCTGAGCCATCGCTCTGATTCATCCTCAGGAAGGTAACGTGACCCCTCCTCATCCCACTGCTCCCCGGGAACCAGGCTGAGATGATGAAGGAGAGGTGGAGGGGGGAGGGAATGGGGGGAGGACCCAGAGGGGCAGGGAGCAAGTCCTGGATAAGCGGGTGTGTATGGGGGGGGGTGAGGCACTGCCTCAGGGGGCTCTAGGCCCCTCTTCTTCCTCTTTTCCCTGCACTATTACACGGCCTCTCCTTTTTTCTTTTCTTTAATTTTTTTTTCCTGCTCAACCCAGGCCCCTTCTTTCCTTCCCCTGCCCCCATGGCGGCTCTCCACGCCTCCCCACCCCATTCCCCGCAGCACTGATGGCTTGCTTCTGGGAAAGTCTAGCCTCTGATGGATCCAGCCACTTCTCTTAGGATGGAGAAGCCGCTCTGCTGGCTGTAGGGAGAAAGCACGTGAGTGTGTGTGAGTGTGAGTGTGAGTGTGGGCTGAGAGTGAGGGTCAGTCACCAGCAGGAAGAGGTGAGGAAGGGGTTCAGGGCTGGCTGGAAACAGGCTCTGAGGCCCTATCCTTGCTTTCCAGCGGCTCCGGTGATGGGTGTCCTGCTTGTCGTGCCCACGGGCACCCGTGTGTCCGCAGTTTTTGCGTGTCCGGTGTGTGTCATTGGCTCTCCCCCCCATCCTCGCCCCCAGCCTGCCCTGGGCCCACACTGCAGCCCTCTCCCCTCCCTCTCCCTTCCATTCCCGCAGTGGCTGCTCCCCAGGCCACCTTCCTTTCTCCCCTGCCCCCTCCCCATTTCCGTCCCCCCCCCCCCCGCCCCCGCCCGGTCTCCCTTCGCTGGACCGGCTAGCAGATGGATTTTCTCTGCGCAATCTGTGCGTCATCGCCCCCCACTCCCGGAACCTCGAGCCATCCAAGCCCCCAGCCCCGACCCCTGTGGCAGGAGACACGCTCCAAGGGGCTGGTGACAGAGGGTCTATCTCTGACGTTGCCGGTCCCCCTCCCGACCCGCTCCAGCCTCCTCCAGCCTCCCCTGCAAGCGATGGAGGGCTGGAGTTGAGTCACCCCCCCCCACCTGCGCAACCCCCTCCCCACCTGGTCTGGTCTCGCCCTCCAAACGCCCTTGGGGGAGGGCGGACGGGGAGGTGGGGAGGGTGGGGAGGAGTGGGGCCGATGCAATGTGTGGGCCGAGCCCACTGGACAGAAGGACGGACACACCTTTTTCTTGGAGAAAAGGCAGGACCCAAGAGGCCACGCACACAGATCCCCCAATCTCCACCCCCCACTTCCGACTCAGACCCTTTCCAAGGTGATTACCCAAACCGCAAGATCCACCCCTTGGCCGGGCCCGGGCGCCCGCACCCCAGCCCCGCAGCGCTGATCCGCAGGCGGCGCCCGCATTCCGCCCCTCTGTTCTGGGGTTCAGGCTGTCCTTGGGCGTGTTCCCTCTGGACCCGAGGTGGCCGGGCGGGGCACCCGACTCCCGCGGCCGGCAAAGCCCTGTCCTCTCCTCCCCAGGGTGGGTCTACTGGTGCCCAGTCAAAGGTGTGGGGGGGTCGTCCCCCCTTTCTATTCTGCTCGGCAGCGCGGGCTCAAGCAGGTTGCTTTGTAACCCACCCTCCCGCCTTCCAGCGCGCCTGGGCATCCACCCTTCCATTCATCCTTCCATTCATTCATTCATCCTTTTCTCCTCATCCCTCCTTCATTCATTCACGGCCCCCCGCCCCCCTCAACATTTCATTCATTCATTCATTCACTCATTCATTTCCCGGAGCTCAGCTGGCTCACGCCCCTCCAGCCAAAGGCCTCAGTGCACATGCGCAGGCCGGGAGAGGCGAGCGCCGTCCAATCACCGAGCGTCTCCCCTTCACTGGGCGCCCGCCCGCTTCCCCATGAATGAACACTGACGTCAATGGGGCGGGGCGTGCCCACGTGACGCGCGCGCTCCCCTTTATAAGGCGGAGGCGGCGCGGGCGCTGTCCAGCGTGCTGAAGTCGGAGCCAGCGAGAGGCCGGGAGCAGCGCCGACTCCGCGGAGCCCAGCCTAGTGGACGACAGACCGAAACCGCCTCTCGTACTCCAGCCATCGCTCGGAGCCAGGACGGACGGGTCCCGATCTCCCCCCGCCCCCGCCCCCTACCCTGCCCCGATCCTCCTCTCCACTTTCCGCGTCGTGACAGCGGCTGGTAAATACTCCTCTGTTTGTCCCCGCAACCCCCGGCGGTCGTGGGTGTGCGGGAGGGTTCTCTCCCCTCCTAGATGGTGGGTGGTGTTGAAAGCACAGAGGGGTGCCCCTCGTAAGGGTCCCCGGTAAATGGGGAGGGGAGTCGCAGCATTTTTTTCTCGCCGCTGAAGTCGCCCACGCACCATCCGGGGAGTCCTGTGGGGAGCGGGCAGCGTCCCCCCCCCATCCGTGCTTAGTACGTGGGCGCTGGCAGCGAGGGGGCTCAGAGAAGGGGGTGAGGTGGCCCAGGGTGAGCGAGGTGGCGGGTGGAGACTCCAGAGATCTTCTCATCTTCCTCGATTGCTCCCTTTTTTGGGGTAAGGATAGCGGGATGAGGGAAGCCCCGGATTTCCCTGCTTCAAGGTGGGGGGAAGGGAATCCAGAAATAAGAGAGACAGAAATTCTTACAGAAATCCCCTTTCTCTCCCTGGTCCCTTCTGTTTTCCAGTCCCAGGCAGCCCCTCGGTCATGAAACCCCTGAGATTGCGGGCTTCCGTCCTCTTCTGCTTCCTTCTGCTAATCAAGGGGGTGGGAGCCGCGCCCCCCGGGCACCCAGAGGCACAGCCTCCTCCTCTTAGCTCTGAGCATAAAGAGCCGATAACTGGGGACCCAGTCCCCGGGCCAGGGGATGACAGAGCTCCAGCAGTCCGAGCCGCTCGGAATTCCGAGCTGCAGGACCAGGGAGAGCTCTTCCAGGGCGTGGATCCTCGGGCGCTGGCCGCGGTGCTGCTGCAGGCACTCGACCGCCCGGCGTCGCCCCCAGCGCCGGGTGGCTCCCCGCAGGAGCCAGCGGGAGAAGCCGCAGAAGCTCTGCTGACCGAGACAGTGCGCAGCCAGACCCACAGCCTCCCGGCGCCGGAGGTCCAGGCGCCCGTGGCTCCACCTCACGCCCAGACCCAGGAGAGCGGCGCCGAGGCAGGGGACCCCGCGGACGAGCTGGAGACGCTCGCGGCGCTGCTCCAAGAACTTCGCGATTTCAGTCCGAGCAGCGCCAAGCGTCAGCAGGAGACCGCAGCGGCGGAGACGGAGACCCGCACACACACGCTAACCCGAGTTAATCTGGAGAGCCCGGGGCCCGAGCGCGTGTGGCGCGCGTCCTGGGGAGAGTTCCAGGCGCGCGTCCCGGAGCGCGCGCCCCTGGCCCCCTCGCAGTTCCAGGCGCGCGTGCCCGAGGAACCCCTTTCCGAAGCCCCTCAGTTCGGGGAAGGACTGCCCTCCCCCAAGTCACACCTGGGCGAGGCTCTGACTCCCTTATCCAAGGTGTACCAAGGCCTGAGCGCCCCCTTCCCCAAGGTGCGCCGGCCGGAGAGCCCGCTCCTGGGCGGCTCCGAGGCAGGGGAGCGCCTGCTGCAGCAGGGGCTGGCGCAGGTCGAGGCTGGGAGGCGGCAGGCGGAGGCCACGCGCCAGGCCGCGGCTCAGGAAGAGCGCCTAGCCGACCTCGCCTCCGACCTGCTGCTCCAGTATCTGCTGCAGGGCTCGCGCGGCCCCGGGGGTCGGGGGCTGCCGGAGACGCAGCCTGAGCGCGAGCGGGAGCGGGAGGAGGCGGAGCAGGAGAGGCGGGGCGGGGAGGAGAGGGCGGAGGAGGAGGAGGAGGACGAGGAGGCGGCGGAGGCGGAGGCCGAAGCCGAGGAGGCGGAGAGGGCGCGGCAGAACGCGCTCCTGTTCGCGGAGGAGGACGAGGACGACGGGGAAGCCGGGGCCGAGGACAAGCGCTCCCAGGAGGAGACCCCAGGCCACCGGCGCAAGGAGGCGGAGGGGCCAGCGGAGGGCGGGGAGGAGGAGGACGACGACGAGATGGACCCGCAGACCATCGACAGCCTCATCGAGCTGTCCACTAAACTCCACCTGCCCGCCGACGACGTGGTCAGCATCATCGAGGAGGTGGAGGAGAAGCGGAAGCGGAAGAAGAACGCCCCCCCGGAGCCGGTGCCGCCCCCCCGGGCCGCCCCCGCCCACGTCCGCTCCCCGCAGCCCCCGCCCCCTGCGCCCGCCCCCGCCCGGGACGAGCTGCCGGACTGGAACGAAGTGCTGCCTCCCTGGGACCGGGAGGAGGACTCCGCGTTCCCCCCGGGACCCTACCACCCTTTTCCCAACTACATTCGGCCGCGGACGCTGCAGCCGCCCGCCGCCTCCCGCCGCCGCCACTTCCACCACGCCCTGCCGCCTTCGCGCCACTATCCCGACTCGGAGGCCCAAGCGCGGCGCGCGCAGGCGGAGGCGGAGGCGGAGGAGCGCCGGCTGCAGGAGCAGGAGGAGCTGGAGAATTACATCGAGCACGTGCTGCTCCGGCGCCCGTGACTGGCCGGGCTCCGCCCCCGCCGCGCGCGGCCACGCCCCCTCCGTGTCGCCCCTCCGCCCCCGTGTTTGCATGCGCCCCCGCCCCTTCCCGGGCCTCCCGCCCCGCCCCTCCAGGGCCCCGCCCCCTTACAGGCCCCGCCCCCCGCCGGGCCGTGCGGGGCTCTGCCAGACCTGCGCCTGGCTAGGAAGCCCAAAGTCCTCGGCCAGCGTGGGGGCCAGCCTGGGGGGCGGACGGGTGGTCCGGGCGCCGTCCCTCCCCCCGCAGGGCCCCGTCCCCTCTTTGGTTGCCCTCGGGACGTCCCCGTCTGACACCGGTAAAAGCAGTTCTGATCCCGTGATGGAAGTGTGTCTGTCTCCCGCCCTCCGGGCCTCCCCTGAGCCCCTCCACCTGCTCCAAATCGCTGTGACTTTCTCCCTCTCCCTTCTCTGTTGTAAATACCCCTCACGGAGGAAATAGTTTTGCTAAGAAATAAAAGTGACTATTTTATTAGGACTTTGTTCTCCGTTATTCACCCGTCCCCTTGGGCCTGTCCGTGGTCCATCCCAAGGGGCGGTGAGGGGAGCGCCCGCTGGGGCCCACTGGAGGGGAGGACGGGCCGCTTATGGGGGGGGGCAGAGGCTTCACCCACTAAGAAATCCCTCGTTACTACGCAAATGGCTCATGTCTGTAATCCTAGGTGAGATCTGAGGATCCAGGTTTGAATCTTTTATCTCCAGTTAAGCAGCAAGAAGCTGGAACTGGCCCTCTGGTTCAGATGGTAGAGTACCAACCTTGAGCAAAAAACTAAGGGCGGGGTTGAGGCCTTGAGTTCAAGCCCCAGGATATTGGGGTGGTGAGGTTGGCAAACATTGCCCAGCATTTGACGGAAGGATTGACCAAGAGCCAGTTATCTGCGAGCCCAGGAAGCTGGTTCAAAAGGAAAAAAAAAAAGGACTCAGCACTGCACCTCAGGCTCCCGTTCCCACAGGCCTTGTTCCAGCCAGGCACCCCACTTAACCTAAGCTCCCCAGATCCAGGTAGTTCCCTAAGAATGTTGTGTGGACGCCTGGTTTTAGTCACCTTAAAATTGATAACCTACCCATGTAATACGAAACGGGACACCAGAAATCTTCTAAAGACGTGGGGCAGAGCACTTGCTCCTCCTTGGGTGAGGGTAGCCCAGTCATAGCAGGCAAGGCTGCCAGAGGAAAACACAGAAGGAGGTCTGAGGGTCCAGGTTCCTCATCAGCCTAGGGCAGTTCCCATCATGAGGCCACAAGTGGAACTGTGGCTCAAGTGGTAAGAGCTCCAGCCTTGAGTGAAAGAGAGGAAAGCAAGCATCCAGGCCCTGAGTTCAAGCCTCTGGGCCAGCACAAGAAAAAAAGAACAACAACAAAATAACTAACTACTGTTACATTCAGAAGTAACTTTTTTTTTCTTCCTAAATTTGGCAGCCCCAGTTTTGGAGAAGAGGCCAATGGGCAGGGTGCCCTTGGCTCAGCTTTCTATGGACATCAGTGGTCTTATCTTCCTTCACAAAGCCCAAAGCACAGCAAATCCAGAAATGCTTTTTCCTTTTATTTCAGAAGAAAGGAAATAAAGGCAAAGACTTTGCCCACCCCACCCCACCCCTCCAGCCACACCCAGAATGTGGAGTGGAGGAGAGAGCCCAGGCCTGTGTCCCACAAGGCCGCCCTTCCTTGGTCCCTTCCTTCAGAGGGGCAATGTTAGAAAAAAATTAACTATGCTGTTCCTCCTGGCACCAGGCAGAGGCCCCACTGCAGCTGAGGAGGAAGTGGGGTGGGGAGGGAAAAAGGCTCCCCCCCTCCGAGGCAAAGAAGCTGCCCTGGCTGGCTAGGGGGAGGGGTGGAGGTAGGTTTTGGGGCAGAGGGGGCAGAAGCGCCCTGAAAACCTTTTCCCTTTAACCTGATAATATTTATATATTTACAGTGATTGTTATGGGAGGAAAAAAAATTTTTTTTGGGGGGAGTAACATTGGTTCTTCAAAGGCAGGGAATGGAAGCCAAATAGCACCCCCTGTCTGGGTCACATTTCTTCGGTGGGTGGGAATGGCGGGTGGTAGAAGGAGGAAATGCTTCAAGGGCCTGGGCCCACAGCCCCTTCCAGAGGTAAGGTGGCCGAGGAGCCACAGGCGGGTCCCACCAAGAGGAAGGCTGGGGTTGGGTGGGAGGTGGGTGAAGCCTCTTTCCTGGGCTCCCCCATCTCACAGGGCCAGGCCAGCAGGGGCTATGCCAGGCCCATTTCCTCCAGCACACTGCGCGGCGATTCGTCCTCCTGAGACACACAGACAGCAGGGTGGGCAAGACAATGGCAGACAGGAGGGGGGAGGAGGAGAGAAGTGGGATGGGGGAAGGCAGAGAGACACAGGGTGAGGGGGGGAAGAGAAGCCAATGTGAGGCCAAGGCTGGAGCAGTGGGAGCCCTGTGGGGGGCTCACCTGCCCCCCAGCACCACCCCTAGCACCCAAAGAGGCAGAAGCAGTCTAAGCAGTCTAAGGGACCGAGAGCCCAAAGCCGAGCTGGGGGGAGGTGCAGGGGCCCAGCCTCAGGGGCTAAGCTGGGATGGGGGAGGCTGCTGGGGGGGGGCGGCGAAAGCAGGGCCCTGTCTGTTGGGGGTGTGCTGGGGGGGTTAGAGGGCAGTAAGAGGATGGCATCCGGTCCCCAGACTGCAGATATGAGTCATTAGGGCTGAACAGATTACTAGTAAATGTGTGTGTGTGTGTGTGTGTGTGTGTGTGTGTGTGTGTGTGTGTGTCCAGGTATGTGTGTGTGCATGTGTGTGTGGCTGGACCAGTGGAGTGGCAAGCTCTCTCTCCTGCAGTGATGACCCCCCACTTCCGCTGGTCTCCCCCTCCTCACAGCCAGCTCAGGCCAGCTCATTCAGGCACTGCAGATTCTGGTGACTCATCGCCCTGCGCCAAGGCTCAGCGGTGGCAAAGCAGAGAGAGGGGGCAGAGGGTGGGAAGGGGGTGCGGGGGGGGGCACGTACCCCGCCTCAACTCAGCCCCAATCTCCAGTCTTTTTTTGCCAGTCCTGGGCCTTGAACTCAGGGCCTGAACACTGTCCCTGGCTTCTTTTTGCTCAAGGCTAGCATAGCACTCTACCACTTGAGCCACAGCACCACTTCTGGATTTTCCTATATATGTGGTGCTGAGGAATTGAACCCAGGGTTTCATGCATGCTAGGACAGCACTCTACCACTAAGCCACATTCCCAGCCCCTCTCCCATCCTTTGAGTGTGTGTGAGTGTGAGTTATGAGAGTTGCAGGTAGCTCAGTGGTGGTGGACTGTTTGCTGACCCTGTGCAAGGCCCTAGGTCTGATTTCCAGCCTCACCACAAATAATTTTTCTTTAAAAGTAAGTAAATCAGAGGGAAGAAAAGACTGAGTTTTTCTTTTTGGTTGCCAGTACTAAGGCTTAGACTCAGGGCGGCCTGGTACTCTCATCTGGCATTTTTGGTCAAGGCTGAAACTGCCCCTTGAGTTACAGCTCTCCTTCCAGCCTTTTGGTGGTTAAACGTCTCACAAACTTCACTGCCTGGGCTTGGGCTGGCTCTGAACTGCAACCCTCAGATCTCTCAGCCTCCTGAGTAGCTAGGATTACAGGCGTGACCACTGGTGTCCAGCCTGAAGAGACGGATCTGGATTGGGGATGGTTAAGTGCTAGCAAGCCCATGACCAAAGTCAGTCCTTAGTACCATAGGAGGGGAAAAACAAAGACTGATCTACCAGAAACACAAACACTGAGACTGATCTACCAGGCACCCCTTGCCGAGTTCTGAGTAAGCCTGCAGGCCAAGAGAAGCATCAAAGCAGTCAAAAAAAGGGAATTTAGCTAGGCCCTGACACCTTGAGTCCTGGAGGACAGGGAGTGCAGGGAGAGGACTAACAGGACAGTTAACGTGGCACCTGATGGCCTTTCACCCATGTCCATCCTGGAGGGGGAGGTGTCAGAGACTGGAGGCCAGTTGTGCAGCCGCCAGTGCAGGGGGGTACACGCCGCAGGGAAGGGGGCCCCCCCGGCGATGAGCAGGGTGTCCGGGGGAGGCAGGGTACCCCCTGCCACGGCTTTCTTCCTCCTCCTCCTCCTCCTCACTGTGCCGGGCCCGTACCTCCTGCAGAAGGTCAGCCTGCTCAATGGCTTTCAACACGCTTTTCTTGGAGGTGTCCTGCACGTCCCCGCCCATCAGGAACTCGTCCAGGATAAAGTAGGCTTTCTCAAAGTTGAAGATGATGTCCAGCTCGCACACCTGGGAGGAGGAGAGGAACAGAGTGCTGAGGTGTACCCCCTGTCCTTCCCTTTTTTTTTTTTGCCAGTCCTGGAGCTTGGACTCAGGGCCTGAGCACTGTTCCCCCCCCCCCCCCCCCCCCTTTTTCTTTCTCAAGGCTAGCACTTTGCCACTTGAGCCACAGTGCCACTTCTGGCTGTTTTCAGTATATGTGGTGCTGAGGAATTGAACCCAGGGCTTCATGTATACGAAGCAAGCACTCTTGCCACTACGCCATATCCCCAGCCCTGTCCTTTGCTTTTCTCATGACATTCTTACCACTTAGGCCACAGCTCCAGCTCCACTTCTGGATTTTTGGAGTATTATGAGCTTTCCTGCTTGGTCTGGCTTTGAAATGCAATTCTCAGATCTGAGCCTCTTGAGTAGCTGGGATTACAGGTGTGAGCCAAGTTGACCAGCTCCACTTTGCGTTTTAATGCTGGTCTCAGATGCTCCTAATTCCCAGGCCTTAATACTTATTTTGGTCTCCTTCCACTCCTGCTTTTATGTTTTGGTTGGATGTGGGGCTTGAACTTAGGGCTTGAGCCACATCCCTGAGCTGTTGTGCTCAAGACTAGTGCTCTACCACTTTGAGCTACAACTCCACTTCTGGTATTCTGGTGGTTAACTGGAGATAAGAGCCTCACAGACTTCCTCGCTAGGGTTGACTCTGAACCACGATCCTCAGATCTCAGCCTCTTGAGTAGCTGGGACTACAGGCCTGAGTCACCAAGGCTCAGCTGCTTCTTCTTTAAAAACACACACATAAACAAACAAAAACAGGGTCTGGCCAAGTAGCCCAGTCTGGCCTGGAACTCCAAGTCATCATGCTTCAGCCCTTAGTGCTGGATTACAGGCAAGCCCAACCATGCCAGGCCTTCTTTTCTTCCTCCTGCCTTTCTCCCTGAACACGAAATAGTTCCTTCTGCTTTTCCCCTAAATTCTATACCATCACCCCCATCAGAGGCTTTGGTGCCCTCCCCTCCATAAACAGGCACTGTGGGGGAGACCTGAGTCCAAGCTGAGCTTTACCTATATAACCAGCTAGCTGTACACACCACAGAATGTCTCTGAGACTCAGTTTCCCCACCTGAAGATGAGGATATCAGCATCAACTTACAAGGCAGATGCAGACCAACTGGAGAGCTCCAAAGAGCTCTGACTGCCAAGTAGGAGACTAGCAGTGAAGTCACCCTGCTAATCCATGTCTAGGATCAGACCTGACTATTAAACCCCGGGCTATTCCCACATGACTTAATGTTGAATTTCTGCACACCCATATTTTAAAAAAACTCTTCAAGGCTGGGCACCAACGGCTCATGCCTCTAATCCTAGCTGCTCAGGAAGCTGAGATCTGAGGACTGAGGTTCAAAGCCAGCCCAGGCAGGAAAGTCTGTGAGACTCTTCCTTTTTAAAAAAAATCTTACCGAGGGGCTGGGGATATGGCCTAGTGGCAAGAGAGCTTGCCTCGTATACATGAGGCCCTGGGTTCGATTCCCCAGCACCACATATATGGAAAACGGCCAGAAGTGGCGCTGTGGCTCAAGTGGCAGAGTGCTAGCCTTGAGCAAAAGGAAGCCAGGGACAGTGCTCAGGCCCTGAGTTCAAGGCCCAGGACTGGCCAAAAAAAAAAAAATCTTACTGAAAAGGTGATGAGCGGGGGTGGGTTGGTGGTGTTTACAGTTACATAAATAAGGTAATGAGTACATTTTTTTTTTTTTGCCAATCCTGGGCCTTGGACTCAGGGCCTGAGCACTGTCCCTGGCTTCTTTTTGCTCAAGGCTAGCACTCTGCCACTTGAGCCACAGTGCCACTTCTGGCCATTTTCTATAAATGTGGTGCTGGGGAATCGAACTCAGGGCTTCATGTATACAAGGCAAGCACTCTTGCCACTAGGCCATATTCTGAGTATATTTGTTTTTGAACACAGTTACCCTGAACTCTGGCCCTGGGCACTATCCCTGCACTATTTTGTTCATGGCTAGTACTCTACCATTTGAGCCACAGTGCTACTTCTGGCTTCTTCTGTGATTAATTGAAGATAAGAGTCTCATGAACATTCCTTCTCAGTTGACTTTGAACTGCAACCCTCAGATCTCAGCCTCCTGAGTAGCTAGGGTTACAGGTGTGAGCCACTGGTGCCTGGCTTCATGAGACTCTTATTTCCAATTAACCACCAAAAAAAAGAAAAAGAAAAAGAAAAAGAAAAAGAAAAAGAAAAAGAAAAAGAAAAAGAAAAAAAAGCTGGACATGGAGCTGTGGCTCAAGTGGTTAAATTCTAATGTTAAGCCAATAGAAGCTCAGGAGCAGTGCCCAGACTTGGAGTTCAAGCCCCAGAACTGGCACAAAACAAAACAAAACATTAACCAAAGGGGCTGGGGATTTAGCTCAGTGGAAGAGCGCCTGCCTGGTGAGCACAAGGCCCTGAGTTTGGTCCTCAGCTCTGGGAAAAAAAAAAAAGGAAAACAAACAGAAACCTATAAAAAATAACCAAAAACTCTTAACACCAGATGCTGGTGGCTTATGCCTGTCTCCTAGCCACTCAGGAGGCTAAGATCTGAGGATTGTAGTTTGAAGGCAGCCTGCACAGGAAAGTCCAAGAGACTCTTATCTCCAATTAACCAGCAAAAAGCCAGAAGTGGAGCTGTGGCTCAGGTGGTAGAGTACCAGCCTTGAGCAAAAAAAAAAAAAAAATAGGTGCAGCATCCAGGCCCTGAAGATCAAATCCCAATACAAGCATAAAAATAAGTGAAAACTAGCAAACAATAACAAAAACAAAACCCTCCAGAAGATTCTAGCACCAAAACTATTTGGTGTAAACCAACTATACAACTCATGGTGGGGCAGAGGAAAAGGGGGAGGGGGAGGCGGGGGAAAATGAGGGAGGAGGTAACAAGTTGAACAAGAAATATACTCACTGCCTTACATATGAAACTGTAACCCCTCTGTACTTCATTTTGACAATAAAGGAAAAAAAAAAGATCCTACCACCAAGCCAAAATCAGGAGCCACTATAAAAATCAGAACTGGGTCTCTGTCTTTATACACAGAAATGAGAGCCAAGTGGGGCGCCAATGGTTCACACCAGTATCCTAGCTACTCAGGAGGCTGAGATCTGAGGATTCAGATTCCAAGTCAGCCCAGGCAGAAAAGTCACCATAAGACTCTTACCGCCAATAAACTACTCAAAAAAGCTGGAAGTGGCACTGTGATTCAAGTGGCAGAGTGCTAGCCTTGAGCAAAAAGCAGCTCAGGGACAGCACCCAGGCCCTGAGTTCAAGCCCTAGGACTGGCCAAAAAAATAAAAAATAAAAAAATAAAGTGTAAGCCAAGCTCTAAGTAGATTAATTAAGTGCTGGACTCATACTGGACTCTTCCCTCTCCCTGATCCCAAGCCCTAGGACCAATTAAGGGACTTGGCTAATAGGCTTAGAGCTTAGCAGGGGAGATTAATTGGGGTTCTTGCTGCTCCAACTTTCCCTTTCCCTTGAGTTTTCCAGTGCAGAGAAAAGCTGAATGGGCTTTCCTTACAGTTCAGCAGAAAAGAAGCCAGTACAGATGGCTCACATCAGCTACTTAGGAGGCTGAGATTTGAGGATCTCAGTTTAGAGCTAGCCTGGGCAGGCAAATCTGTGAGACTACCTCCAGTAAATCACCAAAAAGCTGAAAGTGGAGCTGTGGCTCAAATGATGGGAGTAATAGCCTTGAGCCAAAAAGCTAAAGGACAGTGCCCAATCTCAGTTGAAGCCCCAGGAAGAAAAACAGTTTAGCAGAATGAGAGGCCTGCTGGGTAGGCAAGTGAGGGCAGGAGGGAAGGACTCACGCTGCCAAAGTACTTGTCCAGGAGCTCCACATATCGATGGATGAGCTCCAGCGTGATGAGCTCATTGTCTTGGCCCTCGATGGCACAGCAGAAGTAGAGGCTTGCATATCTGAGGAGGGGACACAGAGGACAGCTGGGAGCCAGCTTCCAGACCCCGACATTGTGCACACACCCCTCCCGCCCAGCCTGAAGTCTGAGCCCTGAATGGACACAGGTAGGGCGGTCCAGAGTCCAAGTGTGTTCTCTCTTTTTCTTGCCCTCTGACCGTCTCCATTTGACTCAGCAAAACCTTGAGCCAACTAATTCACCAGTTCACAAAAACAGCCACTCTGTGTGTGGGGGTGGTGGTGGGGGGGGCATGTGTGGGTGTTGTGAGAGGGGCAGGGCCTCTGAGTAGTGAATGACAATGCAAGACAGGGACTAGATAAAGGCTAGAAGGACAGAGGTTATATGTAGGAGGCAAGAATCAGGCTTGAGTGAGGCGCTGGTGGCTTAAGCCTGTAATCCCAGCTGCTCAGGAGGCTGAGATCTGAGGACTGCAGTTTGAAGCCAGCCCCAGCAGGGAAATCTGTGAGACTCTTATCTACCAAAAAATAAAAGAAACACACCAGTAAGTGGAGCTGTGGCTCAAGTGGTAAAGCACTCGCCTTGAGCAAAAGAAGCTCAGGGACCGAGGCCCTGAGTTCAAGCCCCCAGCACTGGCATTAAAACAAAAACAAAAAACAAAACAAAACAAAAAAACCACAGCAAGCTGGGCACTGGTGGCTCAACGCCTGCAATCCTAGCTACTCAGGAGGCTGAGATCTGACTGAGGATCACAGTTTGAAGCCAGCCCAGACAGGAAAGTCTGTGAGACTCTTATTTCCAATTCACCACTAGAAAACTGGAAGTGATGCGGTAGCTCAAATGGAAGAGTGCTAGCCTTGAGCAAAAGAGATCAGGGACAGCACCTAGGCCCTGAGTTCAAGCCCTATGACCAACCAAAAAAAAATATCCACAGCAAAAAGAAGGGCTGGAGGAGTGGCTCAAGTGGTAGAGCACTAGCTATGAGCAAGCAAACCAACCAAGCATGAGGCAAAAACAGAAACAGAAATTGCCAAGGGCAATGCCCTGAGTTCAAATCCTAGTAAGGTCAAAAAAGAAAGACACTGCTCAAGGGAAATTTGGAAAGCAAGAGATGCTGGTGTTTACCAGTGGTGTGTCTTGTGTCCTTAGCTCCTAGCTCTGTCTGACCTAACATGCTTATTTCTCAGCCTCCCAACCCTCTGCCAAACTCCAATCCAGCCAGATCAACTCAAGGGGGTCTGAGCCAGGTGGAGAGTCACCTCTTATAGACAACTTTGAGATCCCTCCACTCCAGGAAGCTGCACATCTTGGGTTTTCGAGCCAGGACAACCTGCATGAGTTCCCGCACCATTTTCTTCCGTTCCTTGTCTGATGTGGCCAGGTACCATTTTTGTAGCCGAAGTTTTCCCTGCCGGCTAAACAGCAGCATGAATCGCATCTGGAGGAAGGAGGAGGACCAGAGCTAAGAGGTAGACATTTGCTTCAGAGCCTTTTTCTTCTAGCTAAAGGACAGCCACCAGGCCCAGAGTTCTAGCCCCAGGACTGGCACAAAACCAAAACCAAACCTCCAGAAACCCAGCCCTTCCCTGGGTCCCACCAGGAGGTGTCTTTCTTGTCTTTGGTGTTTTCAGGTCTATCATTCAGGTTCAAATCCTGACTCTCCTAAGTTGGGTTTGGCTTTAAGCAAGTTACTTTAAGTAGTTGGCCTCAGTTTATTATATTAAAAAAAATTATAAAAACCATTTCTTTAGCTGGGTACTGGTGGTTCCCACCTGTAATCCTAGCTTCTCAGGAGGCTGAGATCTGAGAATTGTGGTTCAAAGCCAGCCCAGGCAGGAAAGTTGGGTGGAACTCTACCAGCAAAGAGTTAGAAGTGGTCAAAGTGGTATACTGCTAGCCCTGAGCAAAAAAAAAAAATCAGGGCTAGCACCCAGGCTCTGAGTTCAAGCCCCAGGACCGGCGCACACACACACACTCTCCTTAAAACCTGTTACAGGGGTTAAATGAGTTGATACACACAACAGTGTCTGACACATGGTAGGCACTTTGTACTATACCCCAAGGCAACAGGGGTTTTCTGTCTCTGCCCCCTGTTTTGCACCCTGTCCTGGCCATAAACTCCTGGATCTTTCTCTGGAGATGCAATCCAGCCATGGCCACACCTGGTTAATGGGAGCTCAACTCCACCCTCACCTCCTCAGCCATCTTCACATTCCATCCCTATAAGGACCTGTCACTTTTCTGTCTTAATTCCCCTCCCTGTGACAAGGCCCCCAGACCCGGGAACACCCCTCCCAACCAGACCCCGTGACCCCGGTCCCCACCCCCCCTCCCTGGTGACCAGGCCCCCTGACCCCGGTCCCCACCCCCACCCCCGTGACCAGGACCCCAGACCCCCTCCCTCCCCATGTCCAGGCCCCCTTTCGGCCTCTCCCAGGGAGAGGTCACTCGGGGTGGCTCCCTGGGAAAGGCAGTGGAACAAGGAACGAACTTGGAATGCGATGGGGTGCGGAGTGCTCGGTACCCCGCACACCTCGGCCTCCCCGTTCCAGGACGCGGGCCCAAAGCCCAGCCGCGGGGCACAGGGCTGGGACGCGGCGCGGGGGGGAGGGGGCGCTGGGCTAGTTCGCAGACTTGAGTCGGGGTTCAGAACTGGGCAACCCCTCCCTCAAGGAGGTCAGGGGTGGGGAGTCAGCAGGAAGGCGGAAGGCCTGGGGTCCGGAAAGAGGACAGGGTGGGTGTTGAGGGGCCGCGGGGAGGCTCACAACACCGGAAAGGGGGACCCCAAAGCCTGGGTCCCCAACAGCAAGCCCGCGAGCTCAGCGGGGCCTTGGGGCGTGCATGGTCAGAAGTGGAGCCCGACCCGGAAACTCGCGGCTCCCCGCCGGGCCGCGCCCCGTGGGTCCGCACGGAGGAGGACTCCCGGAACCCCCTCACCCCGCTTCTCCAAGAGGACCCCTGCGCCCCTCTCCTTCGGGCGTCGTCTCCAGTGGCCGGGGTCCCTGGGACCCGGGTCCGAGTCCCGCGCCCCAGAACGCTCCTCCGAGCGCAGGACGGCCCCACCGCCCCGCCACCGGGCCCCCCGCGTCCCCAAAACGCGTCCCCTCCCCGCCCCTTTCCGCCCCGCTCCGGAGGGCGATTTCCAGCTTTTCCTCCAAAGGCCGGCTCGCCCACCTGCTCAGGGAAGTAGGGGACTCGGAGGACCAGAGGGAAGACTGGGTGACCCCCCCCACCCCCCGAGGACGGCCCTCAAGGCCCCCCGCGGGTGCAGCCCACGCCCCTCGGCCCCCCTCCCCTCCCCCCGCACAGCCTACCATCCTGCAGCCTCCGGCTCGGCGTGTCCCTCTGCGGCCTCCGTAGGCGCCCGCGCCGCTCCCCCTCCGATCCTTTCTCTCTTTGCCCGTCCCCGGGCCTGAGACACGCCCCGTCACGCAGGGCCCCGCCCATCTGGCCCCGCCCCCGGGCTCCAGGGCCCCTCGCGAGACTGAGAACTGCGCAGACGCGGACGCTGCGCGGCGCGCGGGCGGGGCCGGAGGCGGAGAAGCGGAAGCCATAGCAACCAGGTCCTGGACTTCAGAGTGGAGAGGCCCCGTCGTCATGGTAACGGTGCTGTCGTGGGGTCGGTGGGAGGATGGGGTGAAGGGGGGATGAGAACGCGGTCCCCGCGCCTGGGAGCCCTTAGCGAGCGGGGGGGGGGTGGGGCGGGGGGGGGAAGGCGAGAAAAAGGGTGAGCGACGGGTGGGAGGGTCATGGGGGTTGTTGAGAAACTTGTGGGGACTGATAAAAGGGCCGTCGCGGGAGAGCAGGGTGAGGATTCTGTGGGGAAGGTTCTAGAGATGAGGAGAAAATATGGAGTCCAAGATATTACTGCCAATAGGCCAGACACAGACGGGCTTCGTGACTCACGCCAGTAATCCCAGGTACTCAGGAGGCTGAGATCTGAGGATCATGGTTCTAAACCAGCCTGGGCCTGGGCCGGAAAGACCATGAGACTCTTATATCCTAGCCTCCAAAAAACTGAAATTGTAGCCATGGCCCGATGTAGAGCCTATAGAGCACTAGCCTTGAGTACAAAAGCTCTGGGACAGATCCAGGCCCTGAGTTCAAGCGCTTGTACTCGCACAAGAAAAGCTATGTGGGAGGGAATACAGAGAATCTTAACGCTAGCAGGGTTCAAGACTCAAAAAGGCCAGGTCAAGAGTAAAAATGAGGGGCTGGGGATATAGCCTAGTGGCAAGAGTGCCTGCCTCGGATACACGAGGCCCTAGGTTCGATTCCCCAGCACCACATATACAGAAAACGGCCAGAAGTGGCGCTGTGGCTCAAGTGGCAGAGTGCTAGCCTTGAGCGGGAAGAAGCCAGGGACAGTGCTCAGGCCCAGAGTCCAAGGCCCAGGACTGGCCAAAAAAAAAAAGAGTAAAAATGAGGAGGTTGTAAGTTGTAATATGAGCTTTTAGCTCTGTGAGTATGTTTGTATGTGTGCGTGTGTGTGTGTGTGCACATGTGCGCAGAGTGTATGGCTTTAAAAGAAAAATGCTTTGGCTGAAAAAAAATTCTATAGTTCTACCTCCCTTTTCCCTAGGAGATTACATTCTAAGAACCCCAGCAGATTCCTGAAACCTCATATTTTACTAAACCTGTACACACTGTTTTTACCCTGTAAGTACACAGCCACGTATTTAACCTAATTATGAGCATAGATGGCATCTAACAATAGTAACTGTTAATCAAACGAAACAATGAAAACACCATGTTTGAACAAAATTGTCAGCTCTACTACTCTCATGCTTTAGAGTACTTGACCACAGCCCCTGAGAGGTAGGGGTCTGATTGGCCTAACCACTTGGATATGTACCACATGACTGAGGGTGGGCATGGGCTTCCTTGTGGGTATGCTGGGCAGAGGCTGGATTTGGGAGGGAGCTAGATTACACTCGAATGGTGTACCACAGGAAACTTGTGAATTAGTTTACTTCTGGGGGGTTTTGTTGAATGATTCCGGATTGCAGTTGGCTGTAGGTAACTGAAACTATAGAAAGCAAACACTGTTACAGCAGACAAACATGGCATCTATTTCTTTTTCTTTTTGTTTGCCAGTCCTGGGGCTTGAACTCAGGGCCTGAGCACTGTCCCTGAGCTTCTTTTGCTCAAGCCTGGCACTCTACCACTTGAGTCACAGAGCCACTTCTGGCCTTTTCTGTTTATATGGAATTGAACCCAGGGCTTCACGCATGCTAGGCAAGCAGTCTACCACTAAGCCACATTCCTAGCCCCCATGGAGTCTATTTTCACACAATGGTTGACAACCCATGTTGTTAATTTTGAGAAGCTCTTGTGGCAATTGTCACATACGGGTTACTTGTGTTTAGCTGGATGCCACTGGCTCACACTTGGCATCCTGGCTACTCAGGGGACTGAGATCTGAAGATCATAGTTCAAAGCCAACCAGGGCAGCAAAGCCCACTGAAACTCTATTTCCACTGAACCACCAAAAAACCAGAAGTGGCGCTGTGGCTCAAGTGATAGAGTGCCAGCCTTGGACGAAAAAGCTAAGGGACAGCGTGCAGGCCCTGAATTCAAGCCCCAGCGGGCGCGCGCGCGCACACACACACACACACACACATCATTTAGTAATATGTAGAATAACTTGAAAGGAGAAATGTGAGAATCCAGGTACCAGGATGGAATGGAGAGGGACCAATGGACTGAGGTTGATCATTTATCTATGTTGGGAATACTATTTGACTTGGAACTGGTGATGGTCCAGGGAGGTGATCTCCAAAAGAGAGAAGGCCTCTGCCTGGTCTTAGGTACCAGAGTTTGAGGACACATTGAGAGAGAGAAGAAGAAGCGTATAGCAAGGCAAGGTGAAAGAAAGATTGAAGAATAGTTACACAAATCAGACTTGGGTGCAGGCTTGGGTGCAGGCACAGGGCAGTGGGAGTGCTCCGTCCTCGTGGGTCTCATGGCAGGAAGGTTCTTGGGGGTTGATCTCCATTTCCTCTTCTGGGCTCAGAGATTCCAGAGTTAGTCCACCCTTAACTTTGGGTCATTGTGGCATAGATGCTCGAGCTTCTCCTTTTTTTTTTTTTTTTTTAGTTTATTTTACTAGCATACATTATCAATAAGGGGGGTATTTTATTGTGGCATTTCAGTACATATTTACAATTTATGGGCTGGGAATATGGCCTAGTGGCAAGAGTGCTTGCCTCTTATACATGAAGCCCTGGGTTCGATTCCCCAGTACCAAATATACAGAAAACGGTCAGAAATGGTGCTGTAGCTCAAGTGGCAGAGTGCTAGCCTTGAGCAAAATGAAGCCAGGGACAGTGCTCAGGCCCAGTTCAAGTGCTCAGGCCAGAGTTCAAGGCCCAGGACTGGCAAAAAAAGAAACAATTTATTTCTTTTTCTTTTTTGCCTGTCCTAGGGCTTGAACTCTGTCTGGGCTTGGCATTGTCCCTGAGCCTCTTTGTGCTCAAGGCTAGCACTAACCACTTGAGCCACAGCGGCACTTCCAGATTTTCCTGAGTAGTTTATTGGAGATAGAGAGTCTCATGGACTTTCCTACTTGGGTTGGCTTCAATACACAATCCTCAGATCTCAGCCTCCTGAGCAGTTATGATGACTGGCGTGAGCCCCTGGGAGCTCAGTTCAGATGTCCATCCTTGAGATAAATATTTTTCTTTGCAAACATGTTTTGTGCCCAGAGGAGACATTTCCCCTAGAGATTTTTTTCCCCTCCAGGGTAAATGTCTTTCTTTAAGATATTCTTGCTTAGTTCCCAGGGTGCACTAATTACTGGGCCAACAGGTGAGGTCAGAGAGAGAGAGGCTGTGCTCCCTCCCCCACCCTCCCCTGCCCTCCCCTCTCCTCCCTCTCCCCCATGCATTTTCTTCTTTTTATGATTGAGGGAGTATGTAAGGCTGAAGGCAACAGCAATGTCTGGGTGCTGTGTGTGTGTGTGTCTTGGGGCTTGAACTCAGGGCCTGGGGCGCTGTCCCTTAGCCTTTTCATCCAAGGCTGGCACTCTACCATTTGAGCCACAGCGCCACTTCTAGCTTTTTGGTGGTTCATTGGAAATAGGAGTTTCATGAAATTTCCTGCCAAGGTTGGCTTTGAACTATGATCCTCAGATCTCAGCCTCCTGAGTAGCTGGGATGACAGCTGTGAGCCACCGTCACCTTCTTAAGGTTTGGAACTGCAGTTCTTGAGTGTGGTGGCTGTGGACCACCTCTTCCACCAGCGCAGCATTTGAAATGTCTAGGTTTTGCCTTTGCAGTGTTCTTGATTAATGTGTCATTAGTATGGTCTGCTGGGCCCTGCCCAGCCAGGCACTCAGGATCTTGGGAGGGGCTGGGGAGTGGGTAAGACTCTGGAAGAGGGTCAGCATGCACAGAGGCAGTGGCCCAGATGGCAGTGTCCTGTGCCCTGTGCCCAGTGATGGAGTTATGATTTGGGCCATTGTTCCTTGCAGGAGGCCCAGTCTTCTGGCTGTCTTCTTCTCCCTGGGAGCTTCTCTGTGGCCATCTGGGCTTCAGTTAGCAGAGCTGCTTCTGCTCTGTGTAACCAGGAAACCCCGCTCAGCACACCAGCCGCTGGTGACTCAGCCATGTATGTCTGTTCCGATGGGTGGCGCTCCTTCCACCCTTCAAGCTATTGTTTGTATGGTTATTATTACGATTTGCCTTTGTCCCCCAGAACTTCCTGGGTTGGAATCTTTTGCTCTTTCCTGGCAGTACTGAGGTTCGAATTCAGGGCCTCCCATGCTTGCTAGGCAGGAGCTTTGCTTTACCACTTGAGCCATGTGTCCAGCCTCTTTGGCATTGATTGTTTTGGGGATTGGGTCTTGCTTCCTGTCTGGACATACTCCTGGACTTCAGTCCTCTTATTTTAGGCTTCCTTTTGCCACTGGGATGAGAGGGATGTGAGAGCATGTTTAACTTCTCTCCATTGAGATGGGGTCTTGAAGATGTTTCTACCCTGACTGGCCTGGAACTGTCAGCGTCCTGATCTCAGCCTCTCATGTAGCTTGGGATGACGAGACCACACCATTGTGCCCAGCTATGAGTTGAGAAAGGACCTCGTGAACTCTTCTGACAGGCTAACCTCGAAGCACAGTCCTCCCACTCACAGCCTCCTAAGTAGTTCGGATTACAGAGTGTGCAGCACTGGTGGCCTGGCCATACTTTTCATGTTTACAATGCTTTACAGTAGCCAGTTGTCCCTGAACTTCTTTGCTCAAAACTGGAGCTCTGCCACATGGGCCACAGCTCTACTTCTGGCTTTTTGGTGATTAACTGGATCTCTTCCTGGGCTGACTTCGAACTGGGTTCCTCAGATCTCAGCCTCCTGAGCAGCTAGGATGACAGGCATGAGGCATAGGCACCTGGCTTCAAACTTGGCAAGTGTCAGGTTTGCTCCAGAGAAGAGCCTTGCATGAGAGCTAGCGCGCCACCTGGTGTCTGGGGGATAAAAGACCAATGACTAGGAAGCGGGTACTCAGGTTGAGGCTGCAGAGGGCTGTACCTTTAAGCCTGGCTGTGTCTGAGCACTTCTTGCTGTCCAGGGAGTCTTGTTCCTATGCACAAATGTCATAGAGAGAGGCCACAGATTGAAGTGTCACGAAGCTGCCCTACAGCCTGGGGGCACTTAGAAGCAATAAGAATAGCAAGAGGAGCTTTGGCATGGTGGTGTGCACTTTAGCCCAGAAGTTGGAGACCTGACTGGACAACATACAGAGTCCTTGTCTCAAAAATAATACTCCACAACTAGGCACTGGTGGCTCACACCTGTAACCCCAGCTACTCAGGAGGCTGAGATCTGAGGATCATAGTTCAAAGCTGGCCCAAGCAGGAAAGGCTATCTCCAATTAACCAACAAAAAACAAAGTGGAGCAATGGCTCAAGTGGTAGAGTGTCAGGCTTGAGGGGAAAAAAAAAGCAAAAAACAAACAACAGCATAAAAAAAACCCAGGGACAGTGCCCAGGCCCTGAGTTCAGGCCCCAGGACCGGTTGTGCACGCATGTTCATTTGCATGTACATGCATATGCATGTGCATGTACACGTACACACATGGTTTAACTGGGTCTGCTGGCACACACCTGTAATTCCAGCATATAGGAGGGCAAAGCAGGTGCAAGTTTACAGAGTGGGGACCCTCTCTCCCAAAAAGTGTAGTGGTGGTGGAAAATAGATCTCCTTGGGAAATTTTGTCTCAATAGAGTATTTTTACCACCAAGGGCTACAACATTTTATACTCCCAGCCTGCCCTGGAGCAGATCAATGATTCTTTTGTGCAAGGCCTTCAAGGAGTCCGCAGGAACGCAGACCGTGTTTGCTTTTCATCTCTAAAGAGACAAGACAGGAGGAAGAACTTTGAGCTGTCAAGGAAGGAGGCCAAGAAAGTTAAACGGGGCAGGGAGGCCCCATGCGGCGAGGCTGCCTCTGGCACCTTTGTCCTCAGCGCAGCTGAGAAGAGGCAGGAGCGGGCACTGGGGCAGCTTTGTGCAGAGGGGGTCTTTGAAGAAGCATCTCCTCCTGAGCCTTCTCTGCAGGGATAAACCATTTTTGAACTGTGTATTGCAAAATTAGACCTCCCTTGCCCCGTTTTTGGAAACGTTTTTGTGCGGATTCTCTAAGAAAATCTCTAGAAATGGGTCAGCCCTTCAGCCTCCAACCAGCTCCAGGCCTAGAATCGGGTCATATTTTTAGGGTACAAGGCGGTCCAAAGATAGACTCGGGTCCTGAATTCTTGGACTGTTGGCTTCGTGACCCCACTATGAGTGGGTAAGGCAGGAAGGGGAACACTTTAGTACACACTGAAGTTTTAGTCACAAATTTTAGCGCAGACCTAGTTTGCCAATCTGATTGGGCCTCATCGTATGTTTGCATCTCTGGGCTCAGCCAGGTTAATGAGCAAGTCTGGCAGTGTTTAGGGTCTTGGAATCTGTGTTTGTGTAACCATATCCTGATTGCCCCTCTCCCCCAGCTTGGTTGTGTAGTCAGGGCAACAGAGATGGCAATCATGAGCTGCCAGGACAGCCTTTCCCCAAAGCAGGAGTAGCATTTAGTCAGTTACCCATTCTAGCTTTCATGGTGTATGCAATTGTGTGTGCTGGTTCTGGGCTTGAACTCAGGGCCTCATGTTTCACTTGGCATTTGTGCTTCAAGGCTGGGGCTCTACCACTTGGACCAGACCTCCACTTCTGGCTTTTGGGTGGTTAATTAGGAGATAAGAATCTTGGAGAATTTTCCAATCTGGCTAACTTTGAACATCGATCCTCTAAATCTCAGCCTCCTAAGTAGTTGGATTACAGATGTGAGCCACCAGCACCTGACAAGTGTGGTGTGTGTGTGATTTGTGCTAGCACTGGGGTTTGAACTCAGGGCCTGGACACTGTCTGTGAGCTTTTGTGCTCAAGGCTGGCACTCTGTCACTTCAGCTCCAACTCCACTTCTGGATTTTTGTTGGTTCACTGAAGATAAAACATAGACTTTTATCTCCAGACTGGATTTGAACCATGATCCTTAGATCTCAGCCTCCTGAGTGGCTAGGATTACAGGCGTGAGCCACTGGCACACTGCTCTTTATCTTCCCTCTCCCCATACCTTTCCTTGTCTTCTTTCTGCTGAAGCCCAAGGACTCCTTCAGTTTTGGCCTGTGTCCTCCCCCTGAGCTAGCTTGTCTTTCTGTCCCAAGATGAATTCCCAGGGGAGAGTCACCTCCCTTGTCCCTTCCCCGTCCTTGGCATGTCCTTGCACAGCAACACTGTCCTATTTTGTGGATGACCCACAGCAGGCCAACACCCCTGTTTCAATGCGACCCCCCCGCCCCAACAGTTCTACAGGCCAACAGGGTCTTCATTGCTTGTACCTATGAAACAGAAGATGGAGGTAGGGGTTGCTTTGCCATAATCTTTATAGTTATTTTATTTTTTTTATAAATAATCATTTTACTTAGATATCAAAAGTGAAAAAGCATATATAATCAACATAGTTTCAACAACAAGTGATCCCATATTTGGGGACCCCTCCTATCCCCCCACTGGGGAGTACAGGGGTAGTCTTGTCACAATTCAGTGCATAACGAGGAAAAACAATCAAACACTACAGAATGGCTGTTTTTCAGTGAAGAGCCAGGAGGCAGAGATGGTGACAGGCATACATACTGATCCATTGTCACATCCATATTGATCACTCAGCAATTGGTCTGCAAGCCACATACCCTGAGCTAGGAGGTTTGCAAAAAAGAAAAGAAATACTAATGGAACTCTGATGACTGAGTTGGAGCTGGCTCTGTTTCCTTCCCTCTCACTTCACGTGTCCACGCATCACCCCACAGCAGCCGGAAATGACACACTGGAATGAGTCACCAGTGGGGCTGTGACTCACCCTGTAATTGGGAAAAGTTCTGTCCTGGTAGGTCATGGAGTTCCTTACATTCTGCTCCTAAATAGACTGGGAAAATGGGACTGGCTCGCTCCTTACTCATCTCTGTCTTCTACTTTGTCCTTTCGGTCTCTGTCTTGGACTGCTACTAGAGCACTTTTACCTGGGACTTTCTGGAAAGAGGGCCAGGGGAGGGGGAGGACGGGAGCCATGGGCTCAGGCTGCCACAAGGTGGCGGTGTGGGTCCCATCACTCCTGCTACCTGGGGAGGCACTGCGGTGACCGGCCACATTCCTGAGATTCCATGACACAGAGCGGAAGGCACAGGACACCAGTGCTTAAATAATTACTAATGTCTTTCTAACAAGCACACAAGAGTAGGGTCTGTGATCAATAGCCAAGTACACCTCTGGCACCCCATCTCCCTCCATCAGGAGATGGGAGTAAAGAGCCCTACCTTTCTTTATTTCTGCAAAAATAAGTGTTTTTGTGCCGGTCCTGGGGTTGAACTCAGGGCCTAGGCATTGAGCTTCTTTGCTCAAGGCTAGCACTTTACAACTTGAGCCACAGCCCCACTTTGGGCCTTTTGATGGTTAATTGGACATATGTGTCTCGGGGACTTTCTTGGCTTCAAACCACAATCTTTGGATCTCAGCCTCCTGAGTAGCTAGGATTACAGGCATGAGCTACTGGCTTCTGACTAAAAAGAAAAGTTTTTAGGAAGCAAAACCTGCTTCTATGTGTAAACAAGTTACCTACACTCCAAAGTGATATATATATATGCCCCTGTACTTGTGGGAGGCTGGGGGAGGGGAGGGTCTGCATTGGGGGGGCTTTGCTTGGGTGGTCTTCAGCCCCTCCGAGCAGGGGAGAGCAGTCAGGACTGGGGTGTCCCTTGAGATGAGTCTCATGATGATGGCCTTGTCACCAGTTGACAGAGCAGTGACAGAGCGTGATTAGAATGTAAACAGTTTGGCCACTCATGCAAAGGCTGTAAGTCTTGGGGTTCCGTTCGTTCTGCCTGGGGCTGGGGGCCAGGATGTGAGGAGAGATAGGTTCCATCTGGCCCCTCAGGCCTGGGTCTTTCTTGAGTCCCTGCCTAGGGAGCCAATCCCCCCATTCTTGAGAGAGGCCGAGGCCCAGGTGACTGGTGGGGGGAAGTTACTGTTGGCAGGTATCTTCTCTTTCTCTGGAAAGAACTGTGCAAGGGGAAATCCGTCTCTTCAGAGTTTCTTGGCACATGACATGGGTCCAGTTGTGTCCTTGGGCAGGGCCGCCTTCTCCCACGCTAAGGCTCCATCACCTGGCCCATGAAAAGGATTGTCCCTGTGGATGGGAGAGAGTCGCAGGCTCAGTGAGGGCTGTGGGATGGGGAGCTCTTTGAGTCACCGCTGCTACAGTAACTAAGTTCTGGCACTGCTCAGCACTGACAGTTCTCTCTCTTCTTAGGAGGGGGAATGGAATCAACTTCCAGAATCACCTACACCTCCCATCCTTGGGGCTTGGAGAGCAGCTGTATGTATCTGTCTGGACAGATGGTAGGTGACTATGGCAGTACAAACTGGGACAGCACAGATGAAAGCAGGAAGAAGGATTTTGAGTTCAAGAACAGCCTGGGCTATATAATGAGATCCTGCCTCAACAACACCAAGGGCTGAGGATGTAGCTCCATGGTAGAACATATGTTGTTCAGCCTGTGGAAGGCCCTGGGTTCGATTTCTGGCAACACACACACACACACACACACCTGGGAAAGTGGGGGGCACTCACCAGTGGGGTTATGCCGGACCACGGTTAGGAATGGTCGATCCATTATCACCTCCTCAGGGGCCATGCGGGCCGACACCACCACGGCTGAAAAAGAAGGGACAGAGTCAGGACAGACAGGGACATCAGCGCTGGTGTCTCCATGAACCCCAAGGGCTCCAGCAACCTCAGCCTTCTATGTGAGGACAACAATTTTCAGGAATCTTCTTTATTCTAAATGTTGGCCATGGAAGCTTAGGGACATCCTCTGAGACCCAGTTTTCTCTAAGTGTTTAGTGGCCGTCTATTAGTCGTTCTCACAAATCTGCTTAGGGCGTGTCATCATTATCACTAGTGTCCGCACTAGGGCTTGAACTCAGGGCCTCACACTCTTGCTTGGCGGTTTTCTTTTCTTTTCTTTCTTTCTTTTTTTTTTTTTTTTTTTGCTCAAGGCTAAGCTCTCTCCCATTTGAGCCACACCTCCACTTCTGGCTTCTTGCTGGTAACTTGGAAGGAGGTCAAGAGTCTCAGGAACTTTCCTCTTGGAGCTGGCTTTGAACTATGACCCTCAGATCTCAGCCTCCAGAATAGCTAGGATACTTAGGACTTGTTACTAAGCAAATTCCTTTAGTTTGCTTCTGGTGTCACAAGTGGAGGGTCTCAGGAGCTAATGGAAGGGGACAGGGACAGTCAGCTGGGCCATGTGGAGCAGGGCGGGACCCATGCTGGGTGTGGGGACTGGCTGCCCAGTGGGAGCCTTACCTGTGGAGGAGGAGGCCACTGTGCCACTCTCATCCACCTCCATTTTCACTTTCTGCAGGGCCTGGGACACGTGCAGTGGTTCTTGGTCTAAGAAAAGGACACAAGTGGCGGGGGGGGGGTGTCAACTGTGGATCTCTGGGACCCTCCTCCGCCTTGCTCTTCCATGCAGGAGAAAGCGTGGAGCAGAGCGAAGCAGCATGTGGGCCAGCTTCCCACCTGAGAGGCTGCTGAAGTCGGCCTGGACTGGATTAAACATGTCCGTCATCCCCAGGTTCTCCAGGGGTGTCTGCAGGTTGATTTCAGTCTCCAGGGAGAACCTGTAAAGCAGGAGTGGGGGGCCCTGAGCTCAGGGGCTCCTTTTTTGACCGCAGCCCCTGTCTCCAGTCCCCCCACAGGACGCCCTCAGATAAAGACAAAGTGGGATCTAATTTAACCCTGGAAGATGAAGGTCATTTTTCCCCCTCTCCTAAATCTATTTGCAAAGTCTCTGTCTTTGTCAGAGGTTTCTAATATTAATGAATATTCTTCCATCTCTCCGCCCCCTCAAAGCTATGACTAATTACTTTCCTCAGATAAGACAAGTATTTTAGCATAATCTTATTTAGCACAATGGAGTTGGGGAGGGGGAGGGAAGAGAAAGGCAAATTCTCCCATAAAGATGTCTAAATAAAAATCTGGTCTATAGGTTGTGGATTTTTTTCTCCTTCCCTCCCTCCCTTCCTTCTTTTCTTTCTTTTTTCTTTGTGCCAATCTTGGGGCTTGAACTCAGGCGCTGAGTGCTGTTGCTGAGCTTTTATGCTCAAGGCTAGCACTCTAGCACTTGAGCCACAGCTCTACTTCCAGCCTTTTGGGGGTTAATTGGAGATTAGAGTCTCACAGATTTTCCGGGCCCGGGCTAGTTTTGGCCCGTGATCCTCAGATCCCAGCCTCCTAAACTAGATTGTATTTTTGAGATCTAAGACTGAAGAGGACTCGGGCAGAGAGAGGGTTTGGGGTATCCTGCTTCCTGGGCAGATGGAGGAAGGGGAGGAAGAAGGAGAAGGAGATGGAGAAGAGAGGGAGAGACAGAGCAGAGGAAGAAGGGAAGAATGTGAGCACACCAGCTAGCCAAGTTGTGTCTTCTCTTCCTGCTAACTTAGCACTAAAGCATCTGGAACTTTAGGGTAAGCCCACTGGGAACTCCCTGTAATTCTGAAATTACCCAGCCGCAGCCTTCTGCACCCCCTTTGTTTCTGCAGCAGGACTGAAATAACAAATCTGTTCTGTTGGAACCCTAGCCAGAAGCTCTAGTTTGGGCTGTCTCATCTCCCAAGTGATGTGTGTGTGTTTGTGTTGGTCCTGTGGCTTGAACTCAGGGCCTGAGATTGTTTCTGAGCTTTTTCACTCAAGGCTCAAGGCTGACACTCTACTACTTGAGCCACAGCTCCATTTCTGGCTTTTTGGTGGTTGAGTGGAGAAAAGTCTCATGGACTTTCCTGCCCGGGCTGGCTTTGAACCTCGATTCTCAGATCTCAGCCTCCTGAGTAGCTGGGATTACAGGCATGAGCCGTCAGTGCCTGTTAGTGATTCTTTTCACTGTGCCATTTGGGTGGTGACTTGTGGAGATGGGGGTGGAGTCCAGGAATGAATGGATGTAGAATGACTCAGCCCCCTACTCCCACCTCCCAGCTCCCATCATTTCTCTGGCTTCCCTTCTGGCAGGCTTTTCCTGGGGGCTGTAGAGGTGGCCAGTGAGGTGGGTGGATATGGTCTACAGACTCGACTAGCAGAAGCAGACAGAGATGATATAAGGGATTCTAATCAAACCCAGACAGGACAACTTCCCATCAGCCTCCCCACATGTTCCTGTCCTGGGGGCATCTGGGAAATTCAACCTGGGGACAGTGGTTTCCAGAAGTCAGGGGACAGAGGAGGGTGGGTAGTGGAATGGGGTTGTTGATGACTTACTTGGGCAGGACCAGGAGGCGGGGCAGTCTGAGCATCTTGGCTTTCCATTGGCTGATGAGCTGGGCGTCCAGGATGCTGGTGAGTGCGGAGAGAGGCACTTCTTTTCTGAAGGGAGCTGCGATGAGCATGCTGAGGGTTTCCCCGTGGTAGGGCAATTCCAGGATGTCATAGAGGTGGCCGTCTGGGGTGGTGAACTCAGCTGGGGAGATACCAAAATGGCTCCTTGGAAGTGTCTTTGACTGTGGGTCATTCTAATGCACAGCTAGGTGTTCAGCTGATTCTTGTCTTCCTAATCCTTTCTGGATGCTAAATGCTCCATGTGGGCTTTTGAGTACTCTCCCCTACCACCCCCATCTAGATAGCTAGATGTAGAGATACAGGGATATATCTATAGTGATATACAGACATATCTGTATAAATATATCTAATTTGTGTGTGTGTGATCAACTGGAGATAAAAGACTCATGCGGCTTTCCTGCCCTCAGATCTTAGCCTCCCAAGTAGTTTAGATTACAGGTATGAGCCCCTGGTACCTGTTTCCCAGTCTATATTTTTATTCCTAGTTCTGTTACCAGTTCAATATATTCTGATTTCTTAGTCTATTTTTTTAAACTTTTTAAAAAAATGCTAGTACTAGGGCTTGAACTCAGGGTCTGGGTGCTGTCCCTGAGCTTTTTAGCTCAAGGCTAGCACTATACCGCTTGAGCCACACCTCTACTTCCAGCTTTTTTTTTTTTTAATGGCCTAGTGGCAAGAGTGCTTGCTGTACACATGAAGCCCTGGGTTCAGTTCCCCAGCACCACATATACAGAAAATGGCCAGAAGTGGCGCTATGGCTCAAGTGGCAGAGTGCTAACCTTGAGCAAAAAGAAGCCAGGGACAGTGCTCAGGCCGAGTCCAAGCCCCAGGACTGGCAAAAAAAAAAAAAAAAAAGTGTCACAGACTTTCTGGCCTGGGCTGGCTTTGAATGTGATCTTCAGATCTCAGCCTCTTCAACAGTTAGGGTCAGAGGCCTGATCCACTGGTGCCTGGCTTCTTTTAGACCTTTTTCACCTTTGCTCCCTTTCCCATCACCCCCACCCACCAATTCCTTCCTATCCCTGCTCTTTCTTCCACCCAGCCCTTCCCCCAGCAGGGTCTGCTGGCTTCATGATGCTGAGAGACAGCATTAGTGTCTAGTCTACACTGAGGTGTTGTCCAGGATTTCAGGGGGTCATTGCCTGTTCTCATCTTTCCTCAGGGGGTACATTTTGATATCCAGAAGACCCCTTGGATGAGGACTACAGTTGGGGGATATGGGAAAAGGAGGATCTCAGACTTACTGTAGTTGAACTTGTTGGTCTGAGCCATCATGGGTACAGAAATGGTGCTGCCGTCAGACTTGTGGAAGAGGCGATGGTGGGTGTTGGACTCAGGGAAGGGCGTTTTCCACCGGCCATTGAAGTAAAGGGCGTTCACCAGCACCAGACGTGTCAGCTGGTCCACAGCCCCTCTGCCCAGCAAGTCACTGATCATACCTATAAGAAAGTCAGATGATCAGGATGTTGTGTCTACCTTTAAGTCTGGTAGATGGTTCCCTTCAGCTCTCAGTGCTGAAATGGAGGTGCATTGGGATGAGGCAAAGGACAGATGAATGAATCCATCTAGCTGCTTTTGATTTGTCTGGTCTTTCTGTGAGCCTGGGAACGTCTTTCATGTATATTTATTTACATGTTCTCTGAGACTCTGCCCATAATCAGAGTTGGAAACCTTTCCTTACTTTCTGCTTTCTTTTGCTCTGTAAGTTGTGGTTGGTTTTGTTTTTTCCTGATTAATTGGAGGTAAGAGTCTTACAGATTTTCCTGTTTAGGCTGGCTTTGAACTACTGTTCTTAGATCTCAGCTTCCTAAGGAGCTAGGATTATAGATGTAAGCCACTATGCCCAGCTTGATTTTTTTTTTTTTTTTTTTAGCCAGGGTCTATGTTGCCCAGGCTGGTCTTAAACGATCCTCCTGCTTTAGTCTCCTGAGTATCTGGGACTACAGGAACATACTACCACACCTAACCTACATTTGAAGCCACTTCCCTAGCCTTTTTTGTTTTTGTTTTGTTTTCAAACAAGCTCCCTCTTGGTAGACCAATTTGGCCTCACACTCCTCATTGTTCTGCCTCAGCTTTCCCAAGGGCTTGGATTACAGGCATGTGCCACCGTACTCACTCTGCATTGCTTTGTGAATTAGAAAGCATAGTCATGCTTTGGTTTGAAAAGTGCTTGGTCTTTCTGAGAAGGTAATGCTGGGAGCAAGAGCTTGACCCCGAGTTCCCCTTCCCAGCTCACCTTTTGTGTGTGTCTTCACCCAGTCGTTGATGATGTATCTGGCTCTCTCCTCCTCTAAGAAGTCCACTTGCTTGACTGTGGTCCGGAACAGCTTGAAGAAGTGGGGCATGAAGCCCTTAACCAGCTTCATATCACGCTGGACAAAGATGGCGTCTGTGGTGCTGATCTCATCTTTGTTCCACGGCCCCATGAGCTCCTGGTGCAGCTGCCGGAGGGCAGAGGCCACGCCCCTCTCTGTGTGTTGGGGAAAGACAGGGCACATTAGGTTCACCTGGACCCCAGGGCTCCTGGCTTCTGGCTGGCTGGCTTCAGACCTCAATCATCCTACCTCTGCCTCCTGTGTAGCTGGGATTACAAGTTTGCACCATGCCACTTGGTTTGTTTTTGCTAACTCGTTGCCCATGCTCCCTGGAACCATTGTCTTCTTATCTCTACCTCCTAAATAGCTGGGATTACAGGTGTGAACTACTTTAGTAGACCTGACCTTACTGAAAGTCTGAGAAGCGGTGAGCTGTAGTGAATATCTTCTTGGAATGATGGCTATGATGACAGCTTCACATTCGTGATTCTGTTTAGCATTTGCACAGTTCTGAGCAGTAGGCAGTGTTGTTAACCCCATTTGATGGAAGGTGAAACAGACTCAGGAGAGTTGAGGTCACAGATGGTAGGAGGAAGATGATGGGCAATCATACATGACTGGACTTGGCTGAGCTAGAGCCAGCCTTCCCCCAGCTCCTGCCGGCTTGGCCCCAGATTAGTCTGTGAGGACCCCCTTCCCTCCCCACCTGCCTCCTATTCTGCCCCATCTCTGCCTCTCACCATCGATTCTGAACCCCATGGCGGTTTGGATCTGCTGTTGGGTCTCCCCTCCTGTGGTCAGCTGCAGCATGGCCAGCACCGAGGCCACCCCATAGGGCGAGAAAACCACGTTGCGGTCCTTGGCTTCCTGAGCCACTTGCTGGAACACCTTCACGCCAAAGTCTGTGGCCAGCTGGGCCAGCTGGGGCTTAGTGTGCAGTGCATACCCTTCACCAAAGGCCAGGGCCAGGGCCAGGGCCAGGCAGGCAAGGGCTGGAGACATCCGCATCCTAAAAGCAACAGAGATGGTAAGAGGAAAGTTCCAGTAGGCTGCCCAGGGATGGAAGGGGGAAAACATAGTGACCAACTACGTACCAGGCTTTTCATGTTTGCAAATGAGAAGTGAAGAGGATAAGTTCATCATTATCACAGATCCTGCTCTGCCTGGCTTCAACTAATTCCATGTTGGTTTTTTTTTTTTGTATGTGTGTGCCACTCCTGGGGTTTGAACTCAGGGTCTGGACACTGTCCTGAGCTTTGTTTGCTTAAGGCTAGCACTTTATCACTTTAGCCACAGCTCCACTTGCAGCATTTTGGTGGCTAATTGGAGTTAAGAGTCTCATGGACTTTCCTTCCTTGGCTGGCTTTGAACCATGATCCTCAGATCTCAATCTTCTGAGCGGTTTGAGTGACAGCCACCAGAGCCTGCCCCTAATGACATCTTTGATTTGCATGCCTTTTTTTGCTTTCTCCAATTACTGTTATATGAAAATTTGACAAAAAACTTTGAGGTAGGAGAGGAGAGAGTGTCTTGCTAGAGAGAGATAGGGCTGAGGTCCTGTCTCGATAATGTTTTTTGTCAGTCCTGGGGCTTGAACTCAGGTCTTGGGCACTGTTCCTGGCTTCTTTTGCTCAAGGTTAGCACTCTACCACTTGAGCCACAGCACCACTTCTGGCCTTTTCTGCTTATGTGGTGCTGAGGAATCGAACCCAGGGCCTCATGCATGCTAGGCAAGCACTCTACCACTAAGCCCTGTTCCAGCCCCGTTGATAATGGTTTTGATGGTGGGGTCCCCCCACCCCCTGCCTTGCCTGCCTTGGAGGACAGGGTAGGGTTCCAGGAGAAAAATGCAGCGGAAACTTTAGGATGGGGTGAGTGGAGGATTCAGAAAACTTCCAGAGATGTTTCCTTACCCCCAGGGAAAAGCCAGAAGGAATTTACCTTTCTCCTACCTGACAGAGGCGCCTTGTAATTGGCGGTTTCTCCTGCTCCGTGGCAGTGGTGGTGTCGGAAGGCAGGGAGGCAGCCGTGGGTTTGAGCTGCCAGAAGGGGTGTGTGCGCGGCTCCTGTTCTAGGTGCTGCGGCAGCCACAGCTGTGCTGCCTCTGGGCGGCCACCTCCCTTTATACCAGAATGGGCAGGAAACAGATGAACTCATGGCCCCGCCCCACCCCCTCGAAGGCTGGACGTCTGGGCCGGCCGCCATCCAGCCCCCTTGGCACCTCCGGCTTCTAGAATTTGCTGGGGCATGTGTGTGCGTGCTGTCCTGTGTGTCCCTGTGTGATCCGCTCATCCCCAGGGCCTCTTGCTCTGCCTGCCCTTCCCCCACCCACCATGTCCCTGTCCCTTTGGCTGTGTTGCCAGCCCTGTCCTGGCCATGATTTGTGGCTCTCTGGCTCGCCCTTCAAAACTTGCTTTCCTAGTGTTCAACGTGAAAAGCAAATGTTCCTTGTCTCCCTCTACCCCCCACCCCCACCCCAAATTACCAAGGATGCTAATGACCCTGGAGATGTTTCCTGTCAGGTCTGTCTGCCCCCCTCTAGGGAAGTCTGGCCCTCCCTCCTGCCCACCGCTGCACAGTGTGCTGGCAGCTGGCTGGGCTCTATCTGTCACACCCGCCGACCTAGGGGAGCGGACTGCCTGTCTCTGTCTCCATCTTTCTTGCTCTCTTTCCTCGCTGCCCCCAAGGGCTCTCCTTGTGCCAGTAGCCCTGTCCACATTGGGGTTTGCTGTGTGCTGGGTGGGGTGATGGTTGTGGAAAGGGACCTGAGGTTACCACAGGAACAGTGTGGCATGCGGGTCTCATTTCTCCTCACTGTCTGTGGCAAGGTGACCCAGAGGGCTTAACCCTTATCCTCTTCCTCCAGGGCACTGAAACTGGCACGCAGAGGCCACAGGACTAGGCAAAGAAGGAAGTAGAGGTTTGTGGGGTGTTTTTAGAGATTAGAAAAGGAAGAGTGACAATGAGTGTGGTGTGTGTGTGCATGTGCGCACACATGCCCGCGTGTATGCACCAGTCCTAGGGCTTGAACTCAGGGCCTGGGTGCTGACCCTTCGCTTTTTTGCTCAAGGCTGGCACTCTACCAGTCGGGGCCACAGCTCCTCTTCTGGCCTTTTGCTGGTTCATTGGACCTAAGATTATTACAGACTTTCCTACCTAGACTGGCTTTGAATCCTGATCTTCAGATATCAGCCTCCTGAGTGGCCAGGATGACAGAAGTGTGCCACTGGCACCCCACACCAATGGATCCCTTAGAGGATGGGTGTGGGCTTGGGGGAGCTTGTTAGTGGGGGGTTTGGCAGACTTGGGCTCCTTTGGTCACAGCCTGGGTGCTGTAGATGGAGGTCCTGGGGGAGGGACTGGAGAGGGGAGGTATGTGGACCCTGAGGTCCCCGCACTGTCATGCTTCTGCGTGGGTGATAGCGTTTAACTGGTGGTAGTCATGGAAACAGCTGAGCTCGGGGCAGGGGAACTTTGAGGTGGGTGGAAACATCAGGATGTTTGTTTTGGATTTTCAGTAAACAGATGCCATGGGCAACCACCGCCAGCAGTTTTCTCATCCAAACTGTGTTGTCCAGGTTGCTCCCAGGAGCTGGGGTAGGAGTGGGCACATGGGGAGAAGAGGGGAAACCTTGGTTGGAAAGTGAGAATCAGACTGGCCTCTGCCTCCTGTTTAGATGGCTTTGCTTCCATTGTCTCCTTTGTGGCTTGGAGGCCCGGGCAGGATGATTTGCCACAGGAAGGAGTGAACCGCCCAGCCTTTGAACTGCCGGGCCTTCACCGAGGGTCGAGACACAAGTACCGACCCAACCGCATCTCCTCCCTCCAGAAAGACCCCTCCATCCTCAGGGCTGGGGGCTTCCAGGGTGCCCAGCTCAGGGACCAGGAAGGACAGTGGGTGTATACACAGTTAACAGCCACCCCTCCAGGGGCTCCAGCCCTGCTCCTGGGTTGAATTAGCTTGGTCTTCCCCAGGTCCTGTTTTCTGTGGCTGGCCTGGACCTTGGCCTTGCCAGGCAGGGACTAATTCTGTCCCCACTTAGGGATCTAATGCCGTTCTGGAAGTGACATTCATCTGGGGGGTACGAAGGGGCCAAGGGTGGCTCTGAGTCCTGATTGGGGTGGGGGCAAGGAACATGTTTTCCTTTGGAAAAAGAAGAGATGGATTTACTGAGGGGTCTTTCCTCAGGCTGCAGAAACATGTGGGAATCTGGGAACCACAGTCAAACCTAGTGGGATGGAGTCTCATGCTGAACTTTCTTTTTTCTCTTTTGTTTTGTTTTTGGTTAGTTGTGGGGCTTGAACTCAGGACCTGGGCACTGTCTCTGGGCCTCTTTGTGTTCGGGCTTGTGCTCTACCAATTGAGCCACAATGCCACTTCGGGTTTTTGAGTGGTTAATTGGAGATAAGAGTCTCACGGGGACTCTTCTGCCCGGGAGGGCTTCAAACCATGCTCCTCAGATCTCAGCCTCTTGAGTTGATAGTGGTGAACACTGGAGCCCAGCTTAATGTGGAGCTTTCTGGCCGTCTCTTTGGTTTAGGACTGTGGTGCTCTGGAGCAGGATGTGATAGTGGCCCCGGCTCCTTTCACATCTGAGGCCTCATCTGCCCTGGGACATGGAGAAGAGCTGGTCGTCACTAGCTGGGTATAACTCCCTCCCTGCAAGCTTCCATTTTGTGCTGTTCCTGGGGCTTGAACTTGGGGCCTGTGCGCTGTCCTTGAGCTTCTTTTGCTCAAGACTAGCACTCTACCACTTGAGCCACAGCTCTACTTTTAGCTTTCTGGGGGTTAACTGGAGATAAGAGTCCTATGGACTTTCCTGCCTGCACTGGCTCTGAACCTTGAACCTTGATCTCAGCCTCCTGAGTAGCTAGGATGACAGGTGTGAGCCACCAGCACCCAGCTAAGGCCTCATTTGGGGGGGGGGCAGTGTTACTCCCCGGAAGATCTTTCTGCAACATGCTTCTCAGAATCTAGCCTGACTCATAAGGCTTTCGCTCACTTTCCCTTTCTTCCCCCCAACCTCAAGCCTCAAATGGACAGAGTAAGAAAAGTCCCTGCTGTTGAAATAATTGGACCTCTGATTTCCGGAGAATCAGAGATAAGAGAGTGAGTTATGGGGTTCTGACTTTCCAGAGGGAAGTTCCAGCCTCAGCTAGCTGGGAAAGATGGCTCCCCGGGCCCCTCTTGCAGGTGATTAGTGACCGAAGCAGGAGTCACATTTTCCACGACTGCCTCCCTCCCCCAGCCTCACGTAGACACGGCCTCCCCAGGGGCCCTGGAGTGATGGTCATCTGCTGTCAACCTTTTGCCTTTTTGCCCACTATGGCATCTTCCTCTTCACTTCTCTCTTGCACTCTCCTGCCAACTTCCTTCTCCAGTTTTCCCTTTCTCCCCATCTCCCCAGATTCTTCCTCTTCCTGCTTTTCTCCTCCACAGAATGATCTTCATTTCTTCTCCTGTCTCCTCTCCTCCTCTGTCTTTTCTGTTCCCTGACTCAACCCTTCTTTCCCTCTCCTTTGCCTTTCCAGAATCCCTTTTACAGGCAAACTAAGCCGCCAAGGCCTTCCGGTGGGAAGAGCCGCCTGTGTCCTGTGTCCTATCAGTTACACAGGCTCCCTGGAATGCTGGCCAGTTTTCTGGGAGAGCTGGGGGTGGGAGGCAAAGTCCTGCTAACTCATGTCACTATTTCTGGCCTGCTGGCTTTCCAAACAAGAAGGCACCAAAAATAGCTTGTGTTGGGCTGGGCTCCCTCTGGCCACTCTAGGAGTGAGCTGGGTCTGGTGATCCCGGCCCAGCTTTCTGTTCATCTGGAGTCATGGCCCTGCGGCTGTCCAGCGGGCTTCGTCTCAGCTTGGCCAGAGCCATCTCCTTTGACTGGCTGCTTTGACATGTCTGACTCCCCCTTCTCAGCACACATAGCACCCCAATCCTGCTGCCCTCTTCTCCCTAGACCCTGCCCAGCCTCTGTCCTTAACCCTGTGTAACTCTCAAACCTACTCTGGGATGGGCGCCAATGTCTCACGCCTGTCATCCTGGCTGCTCAGAAAGCTGAAAAGCCTGGGAGACTTTTATGTTCAATTAACCAGCAAAAACCTGCAACTGGAGGTGTGTCTCCAGGGGTAGAGCACCAGCCTTAAGCAAAAAAGCTAAAGGACAGCCCTCAGACTGTGGGTTTATCACACACACACACACACACACACACACACACACACACACGCACCCTCTTGGCCCCCACTGTTTGTAGCCTGTGCTTTTCCAAGTTCACAGCATTTGCAAACAGGCAGGGTTGTGAGAATTATTTGAGCCCAGGCCAGAGGGGTACACATAGGGCCATGCAGAGATTTGGGAGCATGGATGGGGGGGTGTAGTCCTGGAGCACCCGTCTGGCCTCCAGACAAGAATCTCTGTCTTAAGGAAAGACTTAAATGTGTCCTCCACTCTTTTTTGGGGGGTGCCAATCATGGGGCTTGAACTCAGGGCCTGGGTGCTGTCCCTAAATTTCTGTGTTCAGGCTAGTTCTCTACCATTTGAGTCATAGCTCCATGTCTGGCTTTTTGGGTGCTACATTAGAGATAATTAGAGTGTCACAGATTTACTTGCCTGGGCTGGCTTTGAACTGTGATCCTCAGATTTCAGCCTCTTGAGTAGTTAGGATTACAGGTATAAGCTGCAGGTACCTGGCTTTCCCTCTTTTTTTTTTTTTTTTTTTTTTTTTGAGTTGTACTTTGGGATTGAACTTTAGGTCTCAAGCTTGTGTTCTATAACTTGAGCCACACATTCAGTCCTTTTGTTAATTTTTTGGATAGAGTCTCAAGGTTTTGCTTTGGTTGACCTCAGACAACAATCCTCCTATTTCTACCTCCTGAGTAGCTGGGATTATAGGAATGTGCCACCATGCTGGGTTTGTTTTGTTTTTCATTCTAAAGACCAGGCTGGCCTCAAATACACAATCCCCCTGCTTCAGTCTCCTGAGTGCTGGGATTACAGATGAGTGCCACTATACCCATTTAACTTTCATCCATTAACTTTGACCCATTAACTTTGTCAGTCATGGGGTGTGAATTCAGAGCCTTGAGTGCTGTCCCTGAGCTCTTCTGCTCAAGGCTAGCGCTCTACCACTTTGAGCCACAGTGCTACTTCCAGTTTTCTGGTGGTTTGTTGGGAAATAAGAGTCTCACAGAGGAAATGGCACTGTGGCTCAAGTGGTAGAGCACTAGCCTTGATCTGAAGAGCTCAGGGATGGTGCCAAGGTCCAGAGTTTAAGCCCCATGACTGCCGAAAACAAAAAACAAAAAATAATATATATATGGGCAGGGGGGAGTGGGAGAAAAATGGGAGGGGATAACAAGTTTGACAAGAAATGTACTCACTAGCTTACCTATGTAACTGTAACCCCTCTATACATCACCTTGACAATAAAAAAAAATAAAAATCTCATGGACTTTACTGTCCAGGCTGGCTTTGAACTGTGATCCTCAGATCTCAACCTTTTGAGTAGGTAGTATTACAGGTGTGAGCCATCAGTGCCTAGCTTTTTTTTTTTTTAAACTTAAATAAGAAAAACAAATGTAGTGGTGAGGTATACCCAGGGTTTCACACATAGCTAATAAGTCTCAGTTTTCTTATCTGTGAAGGACAGATGGCAAGTCCCATCCTCCAGACTTGTTGTGGTGATTACTTGGAATGTCTGTTCAGTGCTAGGAATCTTGTGAGCACTCACTCACCAGCCACTGCTTCTGGTGGACAGCAGAGCCAGGACAAGAACCCTGCCAGCCTGTGTTGTTGGTTTTGATGCAATATGTACAGGCTCCCTGTTGGAGGAAGGTTAGAGGCCTTTTGTACTTCCTAGGCATTAAGCAGAACATTGGCACGAAATACCACAGCAGTGGATTAGCTGGTCAGAGGCTGGATGGCTGCCAGGCACTCTGGCCCGTCTCAGACCCCATCTCCCCGCTCTTGCGCCACACCTGACATGCTCCCTCTGGCCGGCTTTGCAGGCCTCCAGACTGTGGGATCCTTTATTGACCCCACTGATGTTCCATATGGAGCTTGAGCTTTCTCCACTCATGTCTGGTGCTCTGCCACTCAAGCCATGCCTCCTCCTGGCTTTTTTGTTGGCTCAATGGAAATAAGAATCTCATGGACTTTTCAGCTGGGGCTGGCTTAGAACCTGTATCCTCAGATCCCAGCCTCCTGAGTAGCTAGGATGACAGGTGTGAGCCATGGCACCTGGCTCCTCATGGATCCTGATTCCTCAGACCAGGAAGTAAGTCGCTGGACCTTCCATGTTGTGGAGTCCTTTCTACCCAGTCTTTGCCATCTACAGCTCCTCTCTCTTTGCCAGTCCTGGGGCTTGAACTTGGGCTCGGGGCACTGTCTCTGAGCTTCTTTTGCTCAAGGCTAGCACTCTACCACTTGAGCCACAGCACCACTCATGGCTCTTTCTGTTTATGTGGTGCTGAGGAATTGAACCCAGGGCTTCATGCATGCTAGGCAAGCACTCTACCACTAAGCCACCTTCCCAGTCCAGCTCCCATATCTTGTTGAATCCCTGGAACACCCCATAATACTTCTGCCTCCTTCCCATTTACACTGCCTCCTGTCTTCTAGTCCCTTCTGGCCTTGAGCTGGGACCACTGTCATGTCTTATGTGTCCTGTGGGCATGTAAGCAAGTGACACTCATGGACCTCAGGCAAGAATGAGCCTCCTGGGGGTCCTGGTGTGGCACCCCCAGAGCAAGTCAGACTGGTGGGGAAATGTGGAGCACATGATAATGTGGGCTGGATGTGACTGAGCCGCTGGCCATGTCAGTCAGGGCAACAGGCCTCCAGGCCACCTCCGCTGCCTTCCGCCTTGTTATCCACTTCTCTTTATCCAGGAATGGGGACTGCCTGACTCTGATTCACTTTCCTACATCATCACCAACACTGCATCCGCATTCTTCTCATTCCCAAGTCTCCCTTTATAGCGTTCTTGGGACATATCCTGTTTTCAATCTATCCTGGCTCCTGTATGACTCTTGGCTTTCCCCAACATGGCCAAAGCATTATGACCAATCTTGTTTGATGGTGTGATACAGAGAAATAAAAACTGCTTTCTTCTCTAAAGGATTTTTATACACACACTGGAAAACAAAGATGAATGTGCAGCAGGGCTTCCAGTGGCTCACGCCTGTCATCCTAGCTACTCAGGAGGCTGAAATCTGAAGGATCATGATCCAAAGCTAGCCCATGCAGAATCTCCAAAGCTTGGATGGAGGTATGGTTCAAGTGGTAGAATGCCAGCTGTGAGCAAAAAAGCTGAGAGCACGGGCCCTGAGTTCAAACCCTAGTACAACACACACACACACACACACACACACACACAAATTAATGTAGTCTGCAAAGGTGGCTTAGTGGTAGAGTGCTTGCCTAGCATGCATGAAGCCATGAGTTCAACTCCTCAGTACCACATAAACAGAAAAGGCCAGGAAGTGGTGCTGTGGCTCAGAGTAGAGTGCTAGCCTTAAGCCAAAGAAATTCAGGGACAGTGCCCAGGCACTGAATGCAAGCCTCAGAATTGTCAGGAAACAAAAAGATTAATATGTATAGATTAATTAGAAAAAAGCTGTCATGCTCATCTGTAAGGCCTGGGTTATAAGGGTGGAAACGGGAAGTGTGGTATGGGAGGGGGCAATGAGGTTGATTCTGGAATATTCATGTTAACTTAGTGGTCTCAGCAGAGAACTAAGGATGGCAATACGGATGGGGTAGGTTGAGCAGGCACAAAGCTGGTGCTGGTGCTCGAACTCAGTGCCTTGTGCTCTCATTTAGCCTTTTCTGCTCAAGGATGGCCCTCTACTACTTGAGCCATAGCTCCACTTCCTGCCTATTTGGTGGTTCATTGGAGATAAGCATCTCATGGGCTTTCCTTGCCCAGGCTGGCTCTGAGTTGCTGTCCTCCTATCTCAGCTTCCTGAGTAGTTAGGATTACAGGCGTGAGCCTCTGGTGCCTCCCTCTCACAAGTCTTTTCATTTGAGTCATAGCAGATCCCCCTCAGCTGTCCCTGCCACCATAATGCAGCCGGGCTGCTGCTGCTTGGGCCTAGTGCCCATCCCAAACCCTCTGCAGTTTTGCAGTGTAAGGACAGAAGAGCAGGCGTGTGTTATGAGGAGGGAAATGGAACCCTTGCAGGGCCCAGAAAGCAACAAGATCATGTTGAGGAGTCAGGCACATCACATCTCCATCCCTAGCCACTCAGGAGGCTAAGATCTGGAGGATCAAAGTTTGAGGATAGTCTGGGCAAAAAGAGTTCCCCAGATTTTTTTCTTAATCAATCGCGAGGCACAGAGATGCACGCCTGCCATCCTGGCTTCGTGGGGAGGCTAAGACAGTGAGGCCTGAGGTTGTAGGGCATCCTGTAAAATAGAAGTTGGTCAGATTCCACCTCAGTGGAAGAAGCCGGGTGCGGTGGTGTGGGCCTGACATCTAGCTACCTCAGGGGTGGTCAGGTGTGTGTGCAACAAAAAGTGAGGCTCTGTCAAATAAATGATGAAAAGAAAAAGGGTTAGGAGCTAGGAGTCGCACCGTAATCCTAGCTACTCAGGAGGCTGAGACCTGAGAATCACAGTTTAAAGCCAGCCTACGTAGGAAAGTCCATGAGCATCTTACCTCCAATTTAACCACCCCAAAGCCGGAAGTAGAGCTGTGGCCCCAGTGAGAGAGAGCTAGCTTGAGTGAAAAAGCTAAAGTATAGCACCCAGGACCTGAGTTCAAGCCCCACGACTGGCACAAACACACGCAAGAGGTTGGAGACATGGCTCAGTGGTAGAGCACCTGCGTAGCAAGCGTGAGGCCCCAGGCTCAAGCCCACCTACCATAAAGAGAACCTTGGGAGGGAGGAGCTGCTTTAAGTCTTCCCTGGCCTGAGCTGTGGGGCCTTGACAGATGCATGTGCTGGGTGCTGGCTTGTTTCTCAGGGCACTGTCCTGAGCAGCACCCCACACCCCCACCCCAGGAAGGCTAGAGGCCACCTGGAGGGCCTCCCCATCCCCGCGTCCTCCTCCTGTCCCACCTCCTGCCCCCATGCCTGTCATCACTGGAGCCCTGCCATCACCCTCCATAGCTACATTGTGATGGCTTTTCCAGCATGGCCCTGCTCATGGAACCCAGGGTTTTTTCTGACCCCAGATTCTGCAGTGGTCACCATGGCAACCAGAAGTGCCCCCTCCCTTCCTCCATCGGGCAGGCTGTCCATCCTGAATAAGTCCTACTGCTTTCTAGAGCTAGTCTCCGCTCCCTACCCCCAGACGCTCCCCCTAGCCCAAGCTGGAGTCCCTCCTCTCTCCTCCCCCTCCCCCCCACTTTCCTCTTCTGCAAAGTAGAGACCTCATGATGGTCCTAACAGCACTGCTAGGAATTCAAATGGCATGTGTGAGATGGCTGACTGTGTCCATAAAAATCAATCAGAAGGTTTCTGTGGACTGTAAAAATGTATATTCATTTTTTGTTTTGAGTCAGAGTCTTGTTATGTAGCCCAGCTAGCTCCACACTCAGGATGCCCCTGTCCCTGCCTCCAGTTGTAACTGTGGTGGCTGGCTTAGCGCTCCCCTGCTGGGTGCTTCCTCTCCTTCTCTCTCCCGGTCATGCTATGGATGGATTCATTTTGCCATGATATGCCACCCATTCTCTTAAGGCCGTGCTGCTTCTCAAACACATGTAAAGCTTCTTTCTTTGTCACTTATGGCATGTTATCTGCCTTTAATTTTGGCAGAGAGGATAACTTTCATCTTGCTTTCTGGGCACCATTTGCTTTTTGGAGGGCAGAGTTTCACAGGATGAAAGCCAGAGAGTCACTCAGCAGACAATGCAATGATTCGACACAACTGGACAGGCTGAGGACTTTGCACAAGTGGGGATTTAACATTTTTTGGTTTGGGCTGGGAATGTGGCTTAGAGGTAGAGTGCTTGCTTAGCATGCATGAAGCTCTGAGTTCGATTCCTCAGTACCACATACACAGAAAGAGCTGGAAGTTGCACTGTGGCTCAAGTGGTAGAGTGCTAACCTTGAACAAAAAGAAGCTCAGGGACAGTGCCCAGGCCCTGAGTTCAATCCCAGGACTGGAAAAAAATTTTGGTTTTGAAAATTCTTTTGATTTTTCTTTCTTTTGTTTTTTTGGCTTGGACTCAGGGCCTGAGCACTGTCCCTGGCTTCTTTTTGCTCAAGGCTAGCACTCTGCCACTTGAGCCACAGCGCCACTTCTGGTTGTTTTCTGTATATGTGGTGCTGGGGAATTGAACCCAGGGCCTCATGTATACGAGGCAAGCACTCTTGCCACTAGGCCATATCCTCAGCCCCTTGATTTTTCTTTTACTTTTTTTTTTGGCAACATTTGTTTAAGAGCATGTGTCATAGGTCTTCAAATGAGGTAAATTCACTGTTTTTCAGATAGGGTCTCATGCTTTTGCCTGGTTGGCCTCAAACTGAGATCCTCCATTCACTTCCAAGGTAGCTGGTATTACAGGCGTGTTCCACTGTACCTGTCCCTCCCCCTCTCTCTCTCCATTTGAGCCTCTTGGTTTCCTGAGGACAGAGACTGAGACTTCTGGGCTAGACAGGGAAGGAGCTGCCTAATTAGGACTTTGAGTAAGGAGAGAGATGCAGAAGGTGGGCAGATGAGGCTGGCCTTGAAGTCTCTGCCTCCCAAGTGGTGGGATTGCAGGCTGGGGTCCTGCTGGGGCCAAAGATGACTCTGGCCCGTGTGTGGCCAGCCCGGATCAGGGTGCTATTACCATGGTGAGAACTTGGGCAAAGCTCATTACTGAGATGAATGCTGTACTCCCCGCCCCCTTCCTGGGGAGGGGGGCTCTGCCACGTCCCTGTGTGCCTCCTTCCTTGGGGGGCTCTGCTGCATTCCTGCCTAGCTCCCATGTGTGTCGGGAGCTCACAGACGGGATGAGTAAGAGCTGATGCAGTCAGGGCGAGTAGCCGAGTAACCGTTATTCACATGATAGGGTTGTCTTTCCGGGGGGCTGAGGTGGGTGCGGGGAGCTGAGGTGGCAGATATGAGACACCTCGCACTCAGAGGGCTTCAGGGCCCCTCTGCACCAGGGCTCGTGGAGCAGGCAGATCTAGGGTGCAGGAATCAGGCCAGGGCTCTTTTTTTCTTTCAGGAATTAGCATGCGAGCTGGAGCATGGAGGAGAGGAGAGTACAGAGCCAGTCCTCTGCCTGTCAGTGTCCACAGGGAGTGTTGGCACAGCCTAGGCCTCCACACAAGCCTCAGACAGGCCCAACCCTGACTTGGGGCGACCCCCAGCCCCTGCCTGGGGGTGACTCCCAGCCCCCTGCCCCAGCCCTGTGTCTTCCTCTTGAACCAAGAGAACCTGGCATCGAATGGAAAGACAGCTGATTTGGAGTTAGGATCAGCCTCTACCTGTGGGACTCTCACCTGTCCAGCCCACGCTTGCCCTCTGACCCCAGTGCATAGGGGTGCCCTCCCATAGGGGCACTGTGGACCTCTCCTGGCCCAGGAGAGACGTCTTCCCACTTGGCTGCGACCCTTTGCTGTCTTTGCTGCAACTCTTTGCTGTCTTTGTGCACGTGCCCATGCCCATGCGCACATCAGTACTAGAATTTGATCAGGATCTAGGTTGGTGCTCTACCACTTGAGCCACAGCCCTACTTCTAACTTGAAGCTAGTTAATTGGAGATAGAGTCTCACAGATGTTCCCAGCTGGGCTGGCTTTGAATCATGATCAGATCTCAGCCTCCTGAGTAGCTAGGATGACAGGTGTGCATCACTGTGCCCAGCTAACCCTTTGCTGTTTGCACCCTAGGCTGCTCCATAAATGGCCAGGTCTTTGGCCCATGGCCAGCCCTGTCTGGACAGGAGGAAACTGTTATGTTGGAACAGAGTACTAAGTCCTGAAGAGTAGAAATTCCACCGGAAAGGATACAATAAACTCAGGAGAGAGTCACTGTCCAGGGAGCCAGGGGCAAGGAGAGAGCACCCAGCCTTCCTGCCTGCCGGGTAAACAAGCAAGGCTGGGGCAGCCCCAATGCTCCCAGCCTCCGGACTGGAGTCTTGGCTGTGGCCTGGCCAAGGCTTGCTCTGGTCCCCTTCTTCTGGCCTTTGAAGACAGATCCACTCCTAGGTGTAGGAACAAAGCTCAGGGAGGTTAAGAGCAGAACTAAGGAACATCTGGCTGTGGAAGTTCAGCCTTCAAGAAACTAAGGTAGCTCTAGGCTATTTATTTATTTAGATAGGTCTGTCTGTCTATTGTGCCATACTGGGGCTTGAACTCAGGGCCTGTGCACCATCCTTTAACATTTTCATTCAATTCACAATTCACTCAAGGCTGATGCTCTACCACTTGAGCCATACCTCCTCTTGTGGCTTTTTTGGTGGTTCATTGGAGATAAGAGTCTATTGGAGCCTGGTTCCAGTGGTTAATGCCTGTAATCCTAGCTACTCCGGAGGCTGAGATCTGAGAATCACAGTTCAGAGCCAGCCAGGGCAGGAAAATCTGTGAGATCTCCAATAAACTACTTCAAAAAATCTGGAAGTGGTGCTATGGCTCAAGTGTTAAAGTGCTAACCTTGGGTAAAAGAATCTCAGGGACACACCCCAGGCCCAGAATTCAAGCTGTAGGACCAGGGGGGAAAAAATCTTATACTTTCCTGCCCAGGCTGGTTTTGAACTGTGATCCTCATATCTCAGCTCCTGAGTAGCTAGGATGACAGATGCGGGCCCCCATTCCCCAGCTTTACTCTTGCATTTGGGTTGTGTCATTCTGTGCTTTGATCAGATGGTCTCCGGCTCCCCATGCACATTTTATACATGCAAGAGCTATGGAAATGTCCAACACCAGCAGCCCTCTGTGATGCTTAGAATAGAGTTGTCTGTCTGTCTGTCTGTCTGTCTTAGAGACATGGTCTCACTGTTTAGCCCAGGCTAGCTTTGAACTCACCATTTTCCTGCTCAAGCCTCCTGAGGGCTGTGACCACAGGTGTGGACCCCATGCCCAGTTGGATGAGTGGGACTGGAATCCTAGGACACAGTGTTTGATGTTTATTTTGCTTGTTAGGCTGTGTCTCCATGGTTAAGCTTGTTGTCATCAGAGGGGAATTTTCAGGCCCCTGCTCACATGGAGGAAGCTGAAGGAGGGTCTTAGCTGGCTGGAGGCCCTGGGCTGGGTTGCTGGGAGACAGAGCCACAGCCAGCAGAGGGGGCAGGGAGGATGTCACATCATCCCCTGAGCCATGTCCTTCATTGTGTCTATAGGCTTTTATTATTATTGTTTCACTTTTTGTTTATGTCTTAAACTTTTTTTGGTCTTTTCTTGTTTGGAACTGGGGATCAAACCCAGGATGTTGCACTTGCTAGGCAAGCTGTTTGCCGCTGAGCTACATCCCAGCCATACTTTTTGTTTTCTTATTTACTCTGTGTGTGTGTGTGTGTGTGTGTGTGTGTGTGTGTGTGAGAGAGAGAGAGAGAGAGAGAGGGGGGGGGAGGGAGAGGGAGAGGGAGAGAGGGAGAGGGAGAGATCATTGGTGTTGGGCCTGGGGCTTGAATTCAGGGACTAAGTGCTGCCCCTGAGCTTTTGTGTTCAAGGCTGGTACTCTACCACTTGAGCCACAGCTTCACCTGTGGTTAATTGAAGATAAGAGTCTCAGGGACTTTCCTGCCTTGGCTGGCTTCAAACCATAATCTTCAGATCTCAGGCTCCTGAATAGCTGGGGTTACATGTGTGAGCTGCTAATACCTGGCCTTAAAATAATTTTTAAAAATTATATAAATAACTGGCCACCAGTGGCTAATACCTCTAACCTTACTCAGGAGGCTGAGGTCTGAGGATCACAGTTGAAAGCCAGCCCAAGTAAGACAAAGCCAAGAGACTCTTATCTCCAATTTACCAGCAAAAAAAGCCAGTACTAGAGTGTGGGAAACAGTAAAGGCAAAGCCATAAGGTTGGCCTTAGAGAATTGGACCGCCATTCTCTGTCCCTCGGAAGGCTGAGGGGGGCCCTGTCCTGACCTACTGTGATTAGCATTACAATGGCCACAGTCTTCACCCTCCTGTTAATCCTCCCCTACAGCACAAGACCTTGGAGCCGGCAGGTGGCCTATGCACATTGGTTGTTTCCTTGTTTACTGGTAATTGCCTATCCTAGAATTATCCCCCCCCCCACACCCTTATCTCTTTGATGTAGCCACCTTTCTGCCCTTATTGAAGTAGTCTCTTTGATGTAGCCACCTTCCCTTCCTGCGTGTACTTTTGTCTGATAATGAATAAAAACCCTGTCCATGGGACCAGCAGCATCTGATGCTGGAGAGAGGCAGCAGGTCCCCTGGTGCCCCAAAACCAATTCCATGGTCCGGTCTCCATCATTGCTTTGCTCCCGGTCTTGCTCCCGGCTGCAGTGGGACAAGGCGCTCTTGACAGTTTGCAACACTGGAGGCATGTAGAGATGCCAGCCTTGAGCAAAAAAATCTGAGCCAGAGTGCAAGGCCTGGTGTCAGTGGTGTCAAGCCTCAGTACCAGAGCATGTGCCTATAGGCATGTGCACACACGTGTGCAAGCGTGCGCGCACATGCATGCATGCAAACACATGCATACTTGGAAACAGCATCTCCAGTGCTGGAGTGGATGTGCAGTAGAGCTGAGAGACAGAAGACCATAATCACAACTGTCATAGGTACTTGTGGAACATGGTTTCTTGTAGCCTGGGGCACAGAAAAAAGGCATTTGTAAAAGACCGGAAGTTGCCCATGCCTGTAATACCAGCTACTTTGGTGGCTGAGATCTGAGGATCATAGTTCAAAAGCCGGCCTGGGCAGGGAAGTCTGTAAGACTTATCCCCAGTTAACCACTAAAAAGCCAGAAGTGGAGCTGTAGCTTAGTTGGTAGAGCACCAGCCTTGAGCAAAGAAGCTAAAGGACAGGGCCCAGGCCTTGAGTTCAAGTTCCAGTACCAGCACACACACATACACGCACACATATACACACACACATGCAAAGTTTCCAAGGCGGGCGAAGGGGTATATGGCAGATCTTCCTTCCTTCCCTTCCTTCCTTCCTTCCTTCTTTCCTTCCTTCCTTCCTTCCTTCCTTCCTTCCTTCCTTCCTTCCTTCCTTCCTTCCTTCCTTCCACCAGTACTGGGGCTTGAACTCAGGGCCTGAGCACCATCCCTGGCTTCTTTTTGCTCAAGGCTAGCACTCTACCACTTGAACCACAGCACCACTTCCGGCCTTTTCTGTTTATGTGGTGCTGAGGAATCAAACCCAGGACTTCATGCATGCTAGGCAAGCACTCTACTGCTAAGCCACACTCCTAGGCCCTTCCTTCCTTCCTTTCCCAGTCCTGGGGCTTGAACTCAGGGCCTGAGCACTGTCCCTGGCTTCTTTAGCTCAAGGCTACCACTCTACCACTTGAGTCACAGCACCACTTCCGGCCTTTTCTGATTATTTGGTACTGAGGATTCGAACCCAGGGCTTTGTGCATGCTAGACAAGCACTCTACTGCTGAGCCACACTCCCAGCCTATACCAGATGTTTGTTGAGTGACACAGGAGAAAGAGCCCAACAAGGGTGCGTGGAGGATCTGGTACAGGCAGGGAAGGATTCAGACTGTCCCGTGGCAGATAGGAGGACCTAGGCAGGAGGGAGAGGACAGTGCAGCTGGACTACAGGCCCTACCTAGATGGGCTCAGAGATGGGAGCCCTACCTAGATGGGCTCAGAAATGGGAGACCTACCTGGAGGATTTGTGTGGGAGCCTGCCCCTGTCTCCCACGTGCCCAGACCTGCTGTCTTAGTCAACACCTGGCTGAGGTGCTCCCTCCCCAGCAGCTGTGCTGAGTGATGAGGCACCCCTTATTCACAGCCTGAGCCACAGTGTGTTCCCCTGGGCTGCCTCCCAGGGTGCAGCCGGCCTGCCAGCTCACTACCCCACAGGGCAGCCCAGACAGGAGAGCCCTGTGCATCTCAGCCTGCTCTGGTACCAGTACATCCAGCCACCTTACCTGGGCTGTTCTAAAGAGTGTGAGGTCCAAGAACTTCAGGGTCTCCTTTGGTGTGTGTGTGTGTGTGTGTGTGTGTGTGTGTGTGTGTGTGTGTGTACGTGCACATGTGTGTGCCAGTAATGGAGCTTGAATTCATGGCTTTTTGATCTCCCTCAAAAGCTGATGCTCAGCTGGGTGCTGGTAGCTCATGCCTACATGTAATCCTTGCTACAGGAGACTGAGATACAAGGATCACTGTTCAAAGCCATCCTGGGCAGGTAAGTCTATGAGACTCGGATCTCTAAACACCAGAAAACTAGAAGTGGGCTGTGGCTCAAAGTGGTAGAGTGAAAAAGCTCAGGGATGGTGCTCAGGCTCTGAGTCCAAGCCCCATGACCGAAAATAAATAAACAACAATAAAAAGGCTGATGCTCTACCATTTGAGCCACAACTCCACTTTGGCTTTTTGGTGGTTCACTAGAGATAAGAGCCTCACAGACTTTCCTGCCTGGACTACCTTTGAACCTCGATCCTCAGATCTCCACCTCCTGAGGGCTGGGATAATTATTGGGCATGAGCCACCGGTGCCCGGTGCCAGCTCCTCGGTCTTCCTGAGGCCTGCTTCTAGACTTGCACTTATGAGAAGGTTTCTGCTGTGGGGAACTCCTGGTCCTGGGCTCAAGGAACCATTGTCACCAAGTCCTCATTTGACCAGGAAATGGCGCCCTGAAGTCCATTTTGTTCCTGCTCAGCTGGAACAAAAAGCCAGTGCTGGAACATGGAGCTCGTTCTGAGACTTCTGAGGGGCTGGAAGGTGAGAGGTCATGTTGTGTCTAGCACACCTGGCTGCCCTCCAGGGCTGAGTTATAGCCTTGGCCAGCAACCTCAGGGCAAGGGAGAGGCAGCAGAGCTGCCCGTCCTGGCACGCACCCAGGGGAGTTCCTTTGCCCTCTCTCTCAGACAGGGCTTTCCTGTCCAGCAGACAGGTGTGTGTGTGTGCACAGCCATACACATGTGCACGTGAGTGCCAGTCCTAGGGTATGAACTCAGAGCCTAGGTGCTGTCCCTTAGCTTTATTGCTCAAGGCTGGTGCTCTACCACTTGAGCCACGGCGCCACTTCAGGCTTTTTCTGTGTGTGTGGTGCTGAGGAATCGAACCCAGGGCTTCATGCATGCTAGACGAGCACTTCACCACTAGGCCCATGTTCCCAGCCCTCCATTCACACATTCTTGCTCTCAGTTATTTGCCCTGGACCCCATTGGTGTATTTGCACTCCCTGTCAGCAGAAGAGTACATGGGGAGTAGGACGGGTGGCCGGTCCGCACAGAGCCGCCGAGCAGTGTGCGGTGGGGCCAGGAGACAGGTCGCTGACCCCGTCCGTCTTGCAGGGGACGGGGCAGGGGGGACGAGGTGCCTTCTGTGGGGGATGCAGGCTTCTGTGTGGAGAGATGGACAGGGCTTAGGGTGCTTGTGTATCCCCCAGTGCCTCATCTGTGCCCAGAATTTGCCCCTCTTCAGGCTAGGACCTGAGAGCTTCTGGGCCGGTCTGGGGAGGCAGGAGTGCCCGGGGTAGCGGGCCCTGGCAGCGCTGGGCCTTCAGCCAGGATTAAATCGTAGGAAATGAGCTCTGGGGAATTTCCAGTCTCAATTCTTTGAAGAGGCAAGATCTGGCATGGTGCCCTGCCTGGGAACACCAGGGAAAATGAGAGACACACCCCTTCTTGGGCCTAAGCCCTGCCGGGCTGTGCTGCCCTGTCCGTGAGTACCGAAGGGCTATCTCCACACCTGGATCCAGGCTCCCCATGGGTGGAAACACAGCATCGCATCTCCCCAAACACAAGTGTGTGCGCCCTCAAGTCTGCAGCCTGCCCTGTGTGTCAGTTGTCCCAATTCGTGTGTTTGTGTGTGTGTGTGTGTGTGTGTGTGACTACGACTACTCAGGTTTGAACTCAGGGCCTGTATGCTCTCCCTGAGCTTTCTCTCTCAAGGCTGGCACTCTACCACTTAAGCCGCAGCTCCACTTGCAGCTTTCTGCTGGTTTATTGGAGGTAAGAGCCTTAAGAGACTTTCCTGCCCAGACTATCTTTGAACCTTGGTCCTCAGATCTCAGCCTCCTGAGAAGCTGGGATGACAGGTGTGAGCCAGCAGTGTCTAGCTCAGGGTCTCTCATTCTTTTCCCCATGAATCACACAGGAGCAAGTAACTGGACCGTGGCCCAGACCACACTGGCCACCCTGGGCCTGCTCTTCCCGAGGCCTGGCCATTGCACAGAAGGGCCTCTGTGCCCCTACATATCCTGATCTGGTTAGTGTGGTCTGTCACTTCTCCCATGACCCCAAACCATGAGTGCTTTCCACATATGAAACTGGGTAGACATAGCCAGTCCAAACCTCTATTCCCTATTCGGGAAGGGAACTGTTCCAGCTGAGAAGTTTCCTTTCAGGGCACAGAGTTGGGGGGGTGGGAGAGGAAACTAGGGACCCAAGTAGGTGAGGGAGAGCGTGGCTTCCCCAGGCCGCAGCGCACCCCTTGCCGTGGCTAGGACAGCAGAAGCCCAGCTTGGTTCTGGTGGGCTTTGCCTGTTGTGGGATCCCTCCCCTTCACCTTCCTTAGCTTTGAGGCATGTGTGTTTGTAATTGTAACACATATCTCACAACTCTGAAGGGGACTAGAAAGAGGATTTGCATACACAGCAGGTAGAAAGCAGACTAGCTTGGAATAGGGACTTATAGGTACCACCCATTCTTCATTCGTCTATCATCCATCATCCATCTACCTACTCTACCTATTTACCCACCCATCCATGCATTCACTCACCCACCCAACTACTTACTGTCCATCCATCCACCCATCCATCTGCTCACCCATCCTTCCATCTATCCACTCCATCCATCTATCCACCCATCTACTTCATCCATCCATCCATCCATCCATCCATCCAGGATCTATAGTAGTTCAGCCACTGTTCTTAGGGCTTATCATCTCTCTTTCTCCATGAATAAAACCACATCCTGGGTTGAAATAGCAGGGGAGACAGGCAGTGAGCAATCAAAACAAATCATGAAATGATACTGTCTAGTAGAAGGCAAATAACCCCTACCCCAAGGTGGGAGATTATCTTTTCCTCTCAGATTTTTGAGTAACTCAAAACTCTAATATGCCTCCCAAGGAAAAAAAGCCCAATCTCTTTGGACTCAGGTCTCACCCGTGCACCCACTTGTCAGTTCTCCACCCCCAAAGGTTAAGTCTAAGTTGAATGGCAGAGACTAGGTGTGACATAAACTCTCCTTTGTTTTTAGCCAACAGATCGTTCCAGAACACCTGCTTGTGGCTCGCTCCCTGTGAATCAGGAGCCTTCATCCCGAAGTATATAGCAGGGGGGAAGCAGCTGTATGGAGCAGTCTACGTTAGACAGTGAGCAGGACCGCTAGGAATGACGGGCATTGGCCGGAGGGCAGGAGCCTGGCCGTGACCCTTGTGACAGCTCCCTTTTCTGGAGGAAGGGAGTTATTCATGTCTACTCCCTGTGGCTATTTTTCTTCTGGTAAGTTGATGGTCCATCTCTGTCCTACTGGGGAAGAGAAAAATAGATCCAGCTATTTCTAAATATGGAGAGATGTTTTCAGAGTTGGCTCTTGAGCTACATCAAGCCCAGAAAGCCCTGTCCCTCAGCTTCCCCCCAAAGCAGATGTTTTGAACATCTGTCTTACCAGCCTGTAATGTGTTCCTTCTCTGCCCCTCGGTGTAGCCTCTCTTGCTGTCATTGGAAATCCTGCCTGGCAGAAGCTGATTGGGTAGTGGAACATGATTTTTCTGGGGGGTGGGTCAAGGAAAGTGGGGAACAGACAAATGGAGAGGGATGGGACAGCAAATAGTCATTATAGTCCATGTCCATATGTGGAAATGGAAGCAGGTCCCTGAGGGGCAGGGTGGAGTTGGGAGAGACGGGGGAGACCAATGGAAGGGATGATGATGATCAAGATGCATTGTACTCATACACTACTTAGTGCAATTGAAACCCCAGTCTACAATTATTTAAAGATTTAAAAAAAAATTCTACTTCTGTTTATTTGTTTTGTTTTTATTGCCAGTCCTGGGGCGTGGACTCAGGGCCTGAGCACTGTCCCTGGCTTCTTTTTGCTCAAGGCTAGTGCTCTACCTCTTGAGCCACAGTGCCACTTCCGGCATTTTTCTATATATGTGGTGTTGAGGAATTGAACCCAGGGCTTCATGTATGCAAAGCGAGCACTTTACCACTAGGCCACATTCCCATTCCCTAAAGATATATATAATATATATATATATATATATTTTTTTTTTTTTTTGCCAGTCCTGGGCCTTGGACTCGGCCTGAGCACTGTCCCTGGCCTCTTCTTGTTCAAGGCTAGCACTCTGCCACCTGAGCCACAGCGCCTCTTCTGGCCATTTTCCATATATGTGGTGCTGGGGAATCGAACCGAGAGCTTCATGTGTAGGAGGAGGCAAGCGCTCTTGCCACTAGGCCATATTCCCAGCCCCCTAAAGATATTTTTTAAAGATAATGTTTTTGTTGGTTGTGGGGCTTGGACTCTGGGCCTGGGCCCTGTCCCTCAGCGCTTTAGCTCAAGGCTAGCGCTCTGCCACTTGAGCCATAGTGCCACTTCCGGAGATAAGAGTCTCACAGACTTTCTTTCTTGCCAGGGCTGGCTTTGAACTGAGATCCTCAGATCTCAGCCTCCTGAATAGCTAGGATTATAGGTATCAGCTTAAAGATAAAAATTTTAAGAAGCAAATAAATGTGCAGAGGAGGAAGCCAAGACCTCGGTGTTCTCAGCTCCTGCTGAGGACATGGCTGCTCCCCAAGGCTGTGGGTGGCAGAGACTTTTCCAGGACCCAGGAGAGGAGGTTCGGGTGGAGGGAGGAAGCTCGGCCCCCCAGGGTGCCCCGTGGCCAGGAGCATGAGGCCTGTGTGGGGCTGACCACAGGGGCAGACGCTCCGCCCTGGGGTTTGGCCCTGGGAACAGAATGTTCTCACCAGCCTTGGCTCATGTGGACCCTGGTGCTCTGCCGCCAGGCCCTGTGTTGCTGAGTCACGCTCCCTGGGGTTCGCCGGCGCCTGCTCCAGAGTCCTGAGTCATGAGATGACAAATTGTGGAATTCTTATGCAGGCTGTCACCACAGAAGCCAGGGCTCTGCTCCCTGGACAAGCTATGCAGAGCATTCTCTCCTTCCACCATTGCTTTTCTATCCTGGGGACTGTGGGAGTGAGGTCATGAGCTGGAGAAGGCCCCCGGGCTAGCTTAGCGCTCCCTTCCTACGCCTCCACTCCCAACCTCTTCTCTAAGGGACAAGATCTGGTGTGTTTAAAACATGGGAGCTCCTGTTCTATTCTGTCAGTTTATGAACACGGACATGGGGACACAGATGGGCTCAAGTAACCTGGACTGGATTCAGTTGTTTGGGATGGCAGAGGACCACCAGGTCATATGCTGGGGAATGAAGCTACAGAATCAGATGAAACTTGAGTCTGAATCTAAATCATGTGCAAGCCTCAGTTTCCCTATCTAGAAAATAAAGTGAATGGGACCAGGTACTGGTGGCTCACATTTGTAATCCTACCTACTCAGGAGGCGGAGATCTAGAGGACCGAAGTTCAAAGTTAGCCTGGGCAGAAAAGTCTTTGAGGCTCCAAAATAGCCAGCAAAAAGCAAGGCTGGAATGTGGTTCCCATGGTAGAGGGCTAGCCTAGCAAGTGCAAGGCCTTGAGTTCAAACCACAGTCCTAAAAAGATGGGAAGGAGAAGCACTCCTGCTCTACAGGGATACAGGCTTTGCTGCTGCTTGACCTCCTGTGTTCCATGGGAGGCCAGGCTCAGCTCTTTCCTCTTCCTGCTCAAGAAAACCCAGTGGGGAGATGGGGGGGACATGCCTTGAGCAAGGGGAGCTGGTTTGGCTGGCAGGCAGAAATTGCTAGAATTCTGATACCCTGCAACCCAGCAAGGAGGATCAGAAATCTGTGCTGTAAGGCACCCACAGATGTTTGTTTGGTCCCCCCAAATCAAAAGGCTGGCAGAGTCCAGTACGATGGGCACATCCATCCTCGCCTGGGCCTCTTCAGCCCACTCCCACAAGCCACAGCTCCAAGCAGTATATGCCGTGTGCGCATGTGTGCGCACGCAATCATGTACCAACTCATGTGCATGCGTGGTCACATACAGGGCTTGTGCGCATGCGTGTCATCACAGACGGCCCTTTGCACACGTGTTGCCATGCACCACCCTTTGTGTATGTGTGGTCCTATGCTGACCTTGTGCACTTGTGTCAACACACAGCCCTTTGCGCATGCATGTCAGCCTACATTGCCCTTGTGCGCATGCGCGTCGTCGCACACCACCTTGGCGCATGCGTGTTCTGGGCCTGGGTGTTGAAGGGTCACTACAGCATGAACTCACCCAAAAGAAGGTTCAACTGCTTCAGAAGAACTTTATTGAGAAACAGAGGAAAGAGATAAAAGCCATCAGAGATAAAAGGCATGGAAGGGTTCCCAGCAGATGCTTGTTCCCGTGGCAACGTGGGGAGTGGGTGGGGCGGCACCATGGTGGGAGGGGGGACCCCCAGCCCCAATTCCGCCTTTCAGCCCAGTCCACCTTGGACACCGAACCACCCGGGCCTAACCACCTGGGGAGAGTTGTACCCCAAACCGAATTCCAACCATGTATCCACAGAGGCCGTCCCCACGCCCCACCCCGTGTCCCCAAGACGCCTCCCCAGCACTGTGGGGCCTGCCCCCCCCCCCCCGCGCTCCCCTCAGCCCTGCCCCCCCCCCGGCGCTCCCTCCCTCCCCTGTCCCCCCCAGCGCTCCCCTTCCCCCGCCCTCTCCGCGCTCCCCCAGCTTTGCCCCCCCTTTGCTCCCCCTCCCTGGCTCTGCCCCCCCCCACCCCGGGGGCACAGTGGATTAAGCGCGGGTCCACCGCCCCTTTCTCAGGCCCCTCTGAGCTTGGACTCTGCTGAGAACACTTGGCCATCGCTCCTACACCTGCCCCCCATGTGCCTGTCCTTTTCATGCTTTCAGCCTCCCACCAAGGAGTGAAGGCAGACACCCCAACCCCGACTCCCAGCCAGCAAACCACCAATATCCCCACTTCACCACTTTCTGCCCAAACAAAACTCCCAAACAAGGCTTTTTCCTTCTCTCCTGGACTTAAGGCCTCGGACTCTATGGACTTAGACGATGACATCATTCTATGTACATGATAATAGTAAACAGTGGAAAGAGCGATTCTATCTGTGGATTTAGAAAATGACATAGTTTTACACATACAGTAATAGTCACGGCGGAGAAAGTGATTCTCTACCAAATTCAGTGATCTCAAAGCTATCAGAAGATTGGGCCCCTCTTGCCATTTTAACTTTTTCAGAATGTCTTTTTCTTTTTTTTTTTTTTTTTGGCCGGTCCTGGGCCTTGGACTCAGGGCCTGAGCACTGTTCCTGGTTTCTTTTTCTGCTAGCTCAAGGCTAGCACTCTGCCACTTGAGCCACAGGGGCTCTTCTGGCCATTTTCTGTATATGTGGTGCTGAGGAATCGAACCCAGGGCTTCATGTATAGGACGCAAGCACTCTTGCCGCTAGGCCATATTCCCAGCCCCCTTTTTCAGAATGTCTAGGGTGAATAGCCCTTCACAGGCCAGCCTGCTTCTCCACTGGCCGTCAGGGATGGCCTGGAATCCGCTGGCCATTGGTCTCTTGGGCTTTGCCAATCCCTTCCATGCTTTTGCTAGAAAGCAAAACAAAACAGCCTGCTCCCACAAGACAGTCTGCAGACATAACTCTACCCAGATGTGCTGGAACCTTCTCTTTTTGTACTTTGAGACAGGGTCTCCACATGGAGTACATAGCCCCCACTGTCCCACAACTCATGGTCTTGTGGTGTCTGCCTCCCAAGTGATGGGACTGCAGGTGAGCCCCACCACACCTGGCTCTTCACCTTTTGTGTCATAGTACCTACAGGTAACATCCCCATGTGACCTTACATGGATGGGTCCTGACAAGTCAGCTGACCCATTCCCTAACCAATACCTTAGAGCGGAGCTTTCAGGTGTACAAAATACTCTGCTATACTTCTCCTCCCATTCTCACTGCAACCCTGTGAGGTGAACAGGAAGACAGCACCACCCCTACTGCACAGTTTCCGAGAAGTTAAGGAACTAGAATGAAATCACACAGCTATTTAATGAAATACCCAGCAATCAACCCGGGTCCCCTACCTCGTTCTTCCTCTTTTTTTCAGCACATGAAAGAGCTTTTCTACTTCCTCTTCTCCCCACCCAAACAATACTCTTCTGTCAATAGTCCATATGCAACAGAGACAGGAACAGAATAACCCATCAAGTTGGGGTCACAGTCTATGGTAGGGTGGGTATACTTATAGTCTTGTTGAATAATGCTTCCAGTGTCATTCCCTAAGACTTCCAGGTCACAGTATTATGATTTCACTCCCAAATTGGCTCCATTTACAATTCATTGTTCATATTTTGCCAGCGTCTTGTACCTTCTAACCCCCTAACCCGTGTGTATGTGTGCGAGTGTGTGCGTGTGTGTGCCAGTACTAGGGCTTGAACTCAGGGACTGGGCACTGTCCCTGAGCTTTTGTGCTCAATGCTAGCCCTGTACAACTTGAGCCACAGCTCAGTCCGGCTTTTGGGGTGGCTAATTGGAGATAAGAGTCTCACTGACTTTCCTTCCTGGGTTTGCTTTGAAATGCAATTTTCAGATCTTAGCCTCCTAAATAGCTAGATTACAGGCATGAGCCCTGTGCCCACCTTCTCCCTAATTCTTAAGGAAAACTTAGTATTTCCCTGTCTTCCAGTGCCCCTGGGAATCTCTATGTCACCAGCCAGGCCCTTTGCCCTGCTTCTCTCTGCATCTCCAGTGAGCTTCCATTGGAATTGGCTGGTATCCAAACCCACTGGGCCGGATACCCTCAAGTCCTGTCCCCCAAATTCCTCTCCCACAGAGATCTGGGCTCTGACTCAAGAGGCCCACGCTGGCCTTCCCATGGTTCCCTGTGCTGATGGCGCCCCCTGCTGGACACTCGCAAGAAGCCATGATTTGTAAACACCTCCAGCCTGGGAAGTTCTGGAATCAGAGCCATGCTCTGGTCCCTTTCTAGACACAAATCCTCATGTTGGGCATGTTTATTAAGCATCTCTGATGGGCTGTCACATGCTGGCTCTGCAGAACGAGCTGCCATAGAGACCCCTCTGCGTACCCCCCACCTGTGGACTAGAGGGCTGTATTCTCTTAAAGTAAACAAGCATGTATGTTAAGTCATGGATAAGCAAACTATCACTCAATAACTAAACAAAAAAAGAAAACCACGTCTCCCAAATCACCATCTGTTTACAAATTCAGAACCTTATGCCCGTGTGGCAATTACCCAGCCACCCTTTTTGTACCTTGTCACTATTATGACTACATCATCATTCCAAATTCTCCTTTTGTTCTTTGCCTATGATTGCATCATAAGCGATTTCTTCATATAACCCTAAAAGACCACAACTCTCAGGCTGGCATCCTGCCAATGCCAAGCTTCTAGTTAATGACTACTGCCTCAGGCAGCACAAATGTCTCTTTGCGGATGGTTTTTCTTCTACTGGATTATTTTCCCAGAATATATTCCCTAAAGAGAAATAACATTCATACAATCACTTTTTTTTTTTTTTGCAGGGAGGGGGGAGGAATATTTCTCAAGTATTGCCAAGTTTCTCTTCAGAAAGCATTATTTTATACTGCCAGGAGTCGGGCAGTTTTTCCAGAACATTTGTTATTGTTGTTTTTTGAGCTGGGCACTGGTGATTCACACCTATAACCCTAGCTACTCAGGAGGCTGAGATCCGAGGACCATGGTTCAAAGGCAGCCCTGGCAGAAAAGTCCCCACGGGACTCTTATCTCCAATAAACCCCTCAAAAATCAGAAGTGGCACTGTGGCTCAAAGTGGCAGAGCACTAGCCTTGAGGAATAACACTCAAGGTCAGCTCCTGGGCCCTGAGTTCAAGCTCCACAACCACCACCACCATCACCACCAAAAAGATATTTTTGATAAATCCAAGTCCTTCTTACAGTTATTTTTTGGCAGTACTGGGGTTTGAACTCAGGGCCTTGCACTTACTAGGCAGGCACTTGCTACTTGAGCCATGCCTCCAGCCCTGATTTTCCTGCTTACTTTGTAGATGTTTATTTGGCAAGGCTTTTGCACTGGCTGTCCTTAAAGTGGGGTCCTCTGGATCTCAGCCTCCTGTGCTATGAGGTGTGAGTCACTGCAGCCCAGCTTTGCTTTGCTTTTTCCTTTAGCTTGCTGGTCTTTGCCTTTCTGTTTCTTCCTGGGCACGTGGCTGATTTGGTTCTTTCTCCAGGAAGTCTTAGTCATTCCTATACCAGAAACATAGCTTTTCCTCATCAAATCAATTCTACATAGTCTTAATAATCACCTGACTAGTTTTCATTTCCATTCTACATAGCTTAATCATTCTTGCTAGGTTTCATTTTCATGCTACATAGTTGAATCATCTTGCTAGTTTTTTATTTTCTTTTTCTTTCTTTCTTTTTTTTTTTTTTTTCCAGTCCTGGGCCTTGGACTCAGGGCCTGAGCACTGTCCCTGGCTTCTTTTTGCTCAAGGCTAGCACTCTACCACTTGAGCCACAGCGCCACTTCTGGCCTTTTCTATACATGTGGTGCTGGGGAATTGAACCCAGGACTTCATCTATACAAGGCAAGCACTCTTGCCACTAGGCCATATTCCCAGCTAGTTTTTCATTTTCATCCTTGCTGTCCCGCCCCCCCCCCCCCCTTAGTGCTGGAGATAAAACCCAGGACCTCCATTCATCCGTGCTATCACTAAGCCTTTCCCCTAGCCCTATACATTTATATTTGTGCCATACTGGGGCTTAAACCCAGAGCCTAGGCACTCTCCCTGAGCGTTTTTGCTCAAGGTTAGCTCTCTACCACACGAGCCACAACTCAGCCTCCTGAGTTGCTAGGATTACAGGCATGAGCCACCAGTGCCTGGCTTATATGTTCATTACAGCACATCAAAGTTGCCTACCTGCCCATCAACAATTTCTCCTATTATTTCAACAAGCAAGAAATGTGCTTTTCAGAAATAGGTTTTTTTCCTTCTGTACCCCTAACTTCCTGTACCTTTCCCACAGTACCTGTTCTAAATGTCCTTGATTCCCAGCCACACCTTACAATTCCCACCCATGTCCTCCCCCTCTCTCTCCATCTCTCCTCTCTCTCCCAGTCTCCCCCCACCCCCTCAGCAGCTTCCAGCTCCCCAAGGCCTAACTGGACCTGAGCCCCTCCTCCCAGCCCCCACCCAGGGAAAGGACAATGGCCACCCTTCAGCGCCTTCTGGATCCTTCTCTCACTTTCTCCCACTCCCTCCAGCCCAGCCCACTTGTCAGATTCGCCCGCTGGCTTGGCACCCCAATCTCACACCGACCTCTGGGGCTCAGGGGCTCCTCCAGCCACAGTGTCCCAAAAGAAGGACTTGCTTCCTCATTTTAGTTTAACTGAGTAAAGCTTAATGTTTCCTAACGGGTTTAGCAGAACAATTAGGACACAACAGGAAAAACTGGAATGGTCCCATGGTGATTGTCCATCATCCATGGGTCTGGCCTTGGATTGTCAGTGACATGGGGGTGTGCTGGGGGCTCCCCTTCTTTGACAGTGGGAACTGGATTTTGCAGATGCCCAGGAATGTCCTGATTTTTTTTGGGGGGGAGGGGTTATTTCCTTCATGGTCTCTGGGCTCCCATTGGTGGTTTTCACCCTGTCTGAACACTTGGGGTCACAAGAGAGCTGCCCCTCACCTGACCCCCAGGGCTGGCTGCTCCCTCGTGCCAAATTGTCATTCATTGTCACATGGGTCCTACATGGCCTGTAACATACCCTAGTGGTCCTTGACTCTGCGGAAGAAGTGTGCCCCCACCCCTAAGACCTCTATCCATCTCTCTCATACTCCATCAAGTTGGTGGTGGTGGTGTGTGTGTGTGTGTGTGTGTGTGTGTGTGTGTGTGTGTGCCAATCCTGGGCTCGAACTCAGGGCCTGGGCACTGCCCCTGATCTTTTTATTTATTTTTTTGCTCAAGGCTGGCACTGGATCACTTAAGCCATAGCTCCACTTCTGGTTCTAAATGTCTAATTGGAGAGGAGTCTCTTGGGCTTCCTGCCTGAGCTGGCTTTGAGCTGGCCTTGCTCCTCAGATCTCCACCTCCTGAGTTGGTAGGATTACAGGTGTGAGCCATTGTTGCTTGGCAAGAGTTTTGTTTTTACATAGGGTTTCACTATGCCCCCTATGTTGGCCTTGAACTCTCAGAGTACCACAGCTAGTTTGGAATGGTTTTGAAATATACAAATCAAGACAAATTGTTCCCCCAAACCCAGACACCTACATAGACAGTAGACATCACAGCTTGCAGGTGTCACCTATAAAATAAAACAACAACAGCAACAGGAGACCAAGCGGCCTCGTCGCCCCTCCCTGCCTGGGAGCCAGGCTCCCGCCCCCCCCCACCTTGGTCCCCACCTCTGCATGTAGCATCTCTCTTGGGAGGAGTCACCATGGGCCCTGTCCTGAGAGAATGCTGTGGGTCACCCGGTTCCCGTCCCCCCTCCTCCCCCCGCCCCAGCCCCCTCAACTATCAGCAGACCGGATGCGGAAAACCCGGATGGTTCCGTTACTGAGCGACACCACCAGGTACCTGCCATCCACCAGGCTGATGACCCGCGGCTTTTCCAGGCCGTGGTAGGCCGTCAGGAACTCGCTGAGAAATGATCCCTTTGGATCCAAGATCACCACCTGGTTCACTCCACGAAGGGTCAGGAAGATGAAGCCGTCCTTGTCCACGGCCACGGAGCCCGGCTGGCAGCCCTGAAGGCTGGGCCCCTGGGACTCCCCAACCACCCGGCCCAGTCCGTCACACACCACCACGCCCTTCTGCTGCCAGTCGGACACCACGAAATGCCCCTGCGGGCTGGTGGCCAGGAACACCAGGGACCGCTGGCCGCGCTGCGCCTTGCCTCCGGGGATAAACCTCGTGGCCAGGCTGCCCTCTTCATTGTAGACCTCCACGTGGCTGCCCACGGTGACGGCCACGCGGTCCCCGCTGGGCAGCGCGGCCACTGCGTGGCTGGACTGCGTGTGGCTCACAGCCCGGCGCCACCACACCTTGCCGTTGTGGCTGACGAGGTAGAGGTGGGCATTGGTGGAGAAGGCCACGGCGTCGCGCAGGGTGGCCACGCTGCAGGGGAACTGGGCCTGGGGCACGGGCACCACGCCGCGGTAGTCGCCTTTGAGGGAGAAGCGCTTCAGACACCCATTCTGTTCGTCGGCCACCAGGATCTCCTGAGGACCGAAACCACAGACCCCAGTGATACGGGGGGCATACCGGTCCCCCGGCATCCGCGTGGGGAAGCTGCAGACCAAGACAGGCCGGGGGAGGAGGCCAGAACCTTCCAGCTGGGGCCCCAGGACTGGGCTGGGCTCCCGAGAGGCTAACTTGTGTCGGCTCCGGCATCTTTTCTTCTTGGTGGTACGGCCACTCCTTCCTCCTAGTGAGGCTCGTCCACCGTCTTGTGGTGTCTGGGCTCTGTCTTCTTGGGGTGTCTGGGCTCTGTCTTCTTGGGGTGACTGGGCTCTGTCTTCTTGGGGTGACTGGGCTCCGTCGTCTTGGGGTGACTGGGCTCTGTCTTCTTGGGGTGTCTGGACTCCATCTTGCCTCTCTTTGCTGGCCCCATCGTCTTCTCCCAGGCTCTGGGTTCCTTCCTCTCCCTGGGTGCAGGCTTGCTCTTCGTCTCCATCCTGGCCCTCTGGCTTCTCAAAGGAGAGGCTGAGCAGAGGGCAGCTCTTGTCCCGGACCCCGGGGTGCAGCGTTAGCCGGGGCAGCGGGCAGGAGGCTGGCCCCGGGCCCCAGGGGCCATCTTGTAGTTGTCGGAGCCGCTGGGCAATCGCCCCTTCCAGAGATAGGATCTCAGCTTCCCGACCCAGGTTGAGCACCCGCCGGGCAAAGGTGGCGGCCGCCCTGGCCACCTGCTCTTGGCCTTCCAGCTTGGCCAGCCTCTCCCGAGCAGCCTCCTCCACAGCCTCCACGTGAGCCCGGAGTTGGCCCAGCACCTCCTGCTTCTGGGCCAGCAGAGCCCGGAGGATGCCCTCGGCGGCCTCGTCCACCTGGCTGCCCACCCTGGCCGCCTGCTCCTTCACCTGGGTCAGCGCGGCCTTTTCTGCCGCCCTGGAGGCCTCCAGGCGGGCGAGGTTGGCGTCCACGCCGGCCAGCAGCTGCTCGAGGCCGGGCCTCCGGGCGCGCACAGCCTCGGCCAGGGGCAGGCACGGGTGGTCCAGGTGCGGGTCCAGGCGGCACTCGCGGCACAGCAGCTGGCTGCAGGGCTGGCACAGGAAGCGCAGGGCCTCGCCGGGGTGCTGAGGACACTGGGCGGCCTGGCGCTCCCGGGCCTCCTCGTCGTACCAGCCCGCCCGGTAGCCCACCAGGTCCACCACGCGGTGCGCGTGGGTCTGGCGGGTGCAGCGGTGCCCATCCGCGCAGGCCTGGCACAGGTCATCGGCACAGTCCAGGCACCGGGCGGTGGCCGGTCCCCCCGTGCTGGCGCCCCCCACCAGGGGGCAGAGGGCGCAGGACGGCCTGTCGGCGCGCACATCCCTCCCCGTTCGTGCCCTCACCAGGTCCAGGAGCCCGTTGACAAAGAAGTTGGTCTTAAAGGCGGCCACGCCGGGGGCCGGCACCGGCACGGTCTCCCGGCACTCGGGGCAGCGCACGCAGCCGCCCTCGGCCAGCTGGGCCAGGCAGTCCTGGCAGTAGGTGTGCAGGCAGGGCAGCGTCTTGGGCAGGCGCAGCTGCTCCAGGCAGATCTTGCAGGCCAGGAAGTCGCTGCTCAGGGCCTCCAGCAAGGAGGGCGAGGAGCCCTGGGAAACCATACTGTCCAGTGGAAAGGTCAGGGGTCAGAGGTCAGAGGCCTGTCCCTCCACAGCAGCACCTAGCCCTTCTCCTCCTCCCACCCCCCAGCTCCACAAAATTCCTGTGTGTGTGTGTGTGTGTGTGTGTGTGTGTGTGTGTGTGGTCTCACCTGGATGGGGATGAATTGCCTTCCAGTTGTCTGGCCGCTCTTCTGTCTTCTCCTACGGGAATATCTGGTGGAAGGTCAGCAGGGTGGGCTGGGTCAGGCCTGTGAGATGGAGGAAGGAGAAGCTCCTCAGGTGGGGCACAGGCAGGAGTGCCCGTAATCCCAGCTTTTCCAGAGACTGGGATATGAGGGTCGCAATTTGAAGCCAACCCCAGGCAGAAAACCCTGTGAGACCTGAGAGAACCACACATGCACCCAACTCTGCTGGAAATGGCTGTGTGGCCCAAGTGGTAGAGTACCATCCCAGAGCACAAAAGCTCAGGGACAGCGCCCAGGTCCTGAGTTCAAGCCCTGGGACTGGCACACATATACACACATGCACACACACCCATTCGCACACACAGCCCCTCAGTCTTAGAAGACGGGGCACGGGGTATGGGCCGGTAGTTCTAGGGGTCTTGCTGGGTGGGGCCCTGTGGAAGGGGCAGGCAGAGCCAGGGGAGCACCCAACCGCCCAATTTCTCTAGTCCTGCCCGCCCATATGCCACACTGCAGTGGGGGGTACTTCCGGCCCCAATGATTCCCCCTACCCAGTGATTTCTGGTGCAGATGGAGAGTGTGGTGGGAGAGGCCTGGGGGTCTGGGAGGAGGAGAGGCCAGGGGGATGGGGGTGGGGGAGAGGAGAAGCCTTGGGGTGGGGGTAGGGGGAGAAGCCTCAGGGGTGGGGGGAGGAAAGGCCTGGAGGGAGGGGGAAGGCCTGGGGGGGAGAAGCCTGGGGGGGATGGGGGGAAGAGAGGCCTTGGGGTGGGTGGGGGGGACAAGCCTCAGGGGTGGGAGGGAGGAAAGGTCTAGGGGGGAAAGTGGGGTGGAGGCCTGGGGGGGAGAAGTCGGAAGGGGTGGGGGGAGGAGAGGCCTTGGGGTGGGTGAGGGGAAGAAGCCTCGGGGGTGGGGGGGAAGGAAAGGTCTGGGGGGCATGGGGGCGGAGGGGGAAGAGGCCTCTGGTGCCTGGGCTGGACTCCCAGCCTCCGCTCCGGCGGCCTCCACCTCCAGTACTGTACTGTCAGTCTTTCCATGGAAGAGCGGGAATCCTGAATTCCCAGCTCAGATTTGTTGGTTCCCCACCCCGGGTGTCGGGGGGGTGTCAAGGGGGCCTCAGGGTGGAAGAAGGGGTACTTCCTCCGGTGGGGGGTGCTCAGAGGTGAAGCCTGGCCTCCCATATCCTTCTCCCCTCCACTTCCTCTCCCGTGCACTCTCTCTCCCTCTCATCGCCCCCCCCTCCAGTTCAGCCAGAGCGTCCAACGACCCCCTAAACCCTCCTTCCCTCCTTACCCAGCCAGAGAGGACTTGGGGCTCCAGAAGCACCAGGAGACCCCTCGCGACGTGACCCCACAGTTCCTGGGTACCTGAGAGAAACAAAACTGAAAGCAGCAGGGGAACTTCCGTCCCCAGGCAGGACGCCCCAGCTCGGCGCCGCCTTCCCCCGCCGGCCCTCCCTCCCCTTCCTCATTCCAGCACACGCCCAGCTCCAGCAGGAAGCCGGGGCTGGGGCCCGGGGCTGTGGTTTCTGTGTTTGGTGACTCAGAACTGGGGTAACGGAGGGGGAGGCGGAGGAGCACAACCCTGAACTCCAGAACACACTCAGCCTGCTGGCCAGGCCTGACTTGAGGAAGCTGTGTGGGCCGTTCAGGGGTCTCCCTGACTCCAGGGCACAGCTAAGACTTCCTGGAAGGGTCGGGCACCAGTGTGCACACCTATAATCACTGCGACTCTGGAGGCTGAGAGCTGAGGATCAAAGTTCAAACCCAACCCCAGGCAGGAAAGTCCACGGGACTCTTTCTCCAGTGAATCAGCCCAAAGCTGGAAGTGGTAGAGTGCTAACCAGAGAACAGGCTCAGGGACAGCACCCAGGCCCCGAGTTCAAGCCCCTGGACAACAAAAAGACAATTTCAAATGAACATCCTATGTTCTCCTCTTTCTCTTGGTGGAGAAGTGATGCCCGCCTTTCATGACCACAGGACGGTGATCTACCTTGTTTTCCCCTCAAGATCTGAGGACAGTTTTCCCAGGCTGGGAATGTGACGTGGCAGCTGCTCTCCTGAGGTTCTAGGACTGTGAGGCAGACTCTCGCCATAATTAAGACTGCGGTATGAGGCAGACGCTCACTCAATAATTAAGACTGTGCTGCCAGGTGTTGCTAAGCTACTGATATGTTGTCTCCATGGGAGATTTCAACTTGGAAATGTCCTAAGGCCGGCACCTGTGGCTCATGTCTGTCATCCCAGCAACTCAGGAAGCTGAGATCTGAGGATCTTGATTCAAAGCCAGCCCAGGCAGGAAAGCACATGAGACTCCTATCCCTAATGAATCAGCAAAAAGATGGAAGTAGAGCTGTGGCTCAAGTGGTAAAGCACTAACCTTGAGTAAAAAAAGCTAAGAGAGATCAGGAGGCATTGTGTTCAAGTCCCAGTAGCCTCTCTCTCTTTCTCGCTCTCTCTTCCCATCTCCTAAAGACATAATCCCATCGTGTGTGTGTGTGTGTGTGTGTGTGTGTGTGTGTGTGTGTGTGTGTGCCAGTCTTGGACCTGGGCACACTGCCCACGCTCTTTAGTTCAAGGCTAGTGCTCTACCACTTGAGCCACAGCACCACTCCTGTTTTTTTTGAGTGATTAATTGGAGAGTCTCCAACTTTCTGGCGAGGCTGGCTTTGAATCGAGATCCTCAGATCTCAGCCTCCTGAGTAGCTGGGATTACAGGCATGAGCCACTGGCTTCTGGCCCGATTTAATTTCCATAGTAACCTGGGCATAAAGACAGAAGTGAAGTTACCCAACGTCACATGAACTGCTCTGGGGAGAGGAGGGCTTCCGGTCAGAGTCAGCATTGGGGTCACTGCTCTTGCACCTCCCATTCTCCAACCCTGAACAACTGAGAGCCAGGCTTTGGGGAGGGGAGCCCACTCCCCCCAACAGAGCTCTCAGTTCTGACTCCAGCCCGGGGTGATGTTACCATGGTTACCCGTAGCTAGGAGCCAGGAGGAGGAGAGGTAGATTCTGGGGCTCCTGGGGGACCACATGTGGTCTGCCCCGTGGGTGGAGGAAGGCAGATGGGAGAGCACAATGAACTTTTTTTTTTTTTACCAGTCCTGGGCCTTGAACTCAGAGCCTGAGCACTGTCCCTGGCTTCTTTTTGCTCAAGGCTAGTAGCACTCTACCACTTGAGCCACTTCTGGCTGTTTCTGTATATGTGGTGCAGAGGAATCGAACCCAGGGCTTCATGAAAAGGAAGCAAGCACTTTTGCCACTAGGCCATACTCCCAGCCCCACAATAAGCTTTAAAATTCCCTCTGAGGCCCCCCCCCAGCCAGCCCCAAACCCCAGCTCAAAACTAGCAAACTATGCAGAACGAGGCATGAGCCAGGCACAGGTGGCTCACACCTGGGCTCCTCGGGAGGCTGAGAGCTAGAGGATTGAGGTTTGAGGCCAGCCCTGGCAGGAAAGTCCTTGAGACTCTATCTTCAATTAACCAGTCAAACCGTCTTGCTTGGAGACGTGTGTGGCTCAAGTGGTAGAGCACCAGTGAGTAAGCACAAGGCCTGGGAGTTTTCAAACCCCGGTGAGAATGTGTCTGTATTGATTTCTTGTCATTATTCAATACATGATACAGCTGAGCCCCTCCTTTCCCCATCCCCAGCACCCTGAAGTCCCTGTGGTTTCCTTGTTCCTTTTCTCTTTCTCTTTTTCTTGTCAGTTATGGAGCTTGAACTCTGGGCCTGGGTGCTGTCCCTGAGCTCTTTTGCTCAAGGCTAGCGCTCTACCACTTGAGCCACTGCGCCACTTCTGGTTTTTCTGGTTGTTAATTGGAGATAAGAGTCTTAATAGACTTTCCTGATTCGGCTGGCTTTGAACTGCAATCCTCAGATCTCAGACTCCTGAGTAGCTAGGATGACAGGCGTGAGCCACCAGCACCCAGCTACTATTGTTGTGCCAAGTCGCGAGATGACCACCAAGAAGGCCACTGAGACTCAGACGTTCCAAAATGCAAAAGCAAGGCAAGGCTTTATTCAAGCGAGCTGCAACTCGGGCCTCGTCCTACCCACCGACACAGCGGAGGTTAGGAGGGAGCCCCGAGCTACAATTACACAGGGCTTATAAAGGCAAAGAACAAAGTTACAACAATCAGGTGTTCAAGCAAGATTAGGACACAGGTACAAATCTGATTGGCTCAGGGTTCGAGGCATTCTAGGGGTGGTCAGAGTTAAGCATTCCCAGCGGTTAGAGTTCTAGACCGACTGGGCCCTAATGGGCTTGTCCTGGGTCTGCTCACAGGGCCTGCTTATCTCAGGTTCATGTGGTAAAGTGGGGTTCACATGGTAAAGTGGGACCTGACTTCAAAGTCTGGCACTTCACTATGAACATTTGTATACAACTTACTTGTTGTTTGAACATAAGCTCTCCTTTCCTTCCTTCCTTCCTTCCTTCCTTCCTTCCTTCCTTCCTTCCTTCCTTCTCTTTCTCCCCTTTATGTCCTTTTCTTCATCTCTCTTTTTCTTTCTTTCCTTCTTTAATAGAGTCTCTTTAAGCTGGCCTAAAACTCTCCAACCTCCAGCCTTAGCCTCCCAAGTGCTGGGATTATAGGCATGTGCCATCATGTCCAGCTTCAAACTTTGGGTCTTGTGTGTATCAAGCAAGCACTGTACCACCAAGCTCCATCGCCAGTCCATGCATATGTTTCCTTTTACAAGAAATTGCTAAGCTTCTTGCTTCCTGTGTAGTTGTACATCTGAACCTCCAGACCCTGTCTTCAATCAGCCAGCAAAATGCTGGGCTGGAGGCATGGCTCAGGTGGCAGAGCACCAGCCATGAGCAAACAAGCTGAGTGTGAGGCCCTGCTGCAGGCCGTGGCTGTTCCGCCCCCTGCTGGTGTGGGGTGGAGATGCTATTCAGTTCTGCCCCCAGGCAGAGGATTCTGCTGAGTGGCAGGTGCCGGGCTGATCCCACAGGACTAGCATGCACGTCTCCAGCTCCACAGAAATCTGCCCCACTGTTCCTATCCTGTCCCAGACACCTGAGCCACTTTCCTGCTCAGCCTCTGGTGTGGGGCCCCAAGACCTCTGATCCCCCCGAGGCTGGAGTCCAGTCGCCTCTCAGTTCCCTGTGCTTGTGGCCCTCCGCCTGCGACGGCCCTGGCCTCCCCCCCTCCCCCGGCCCCGTGGTTCCTCCCTTCTTTCAACTTGCTGTTGAAGTCCTGTGTGGTTGTGCATGCCTGTAATCCCAGATCTCCCAAGGCTGAGCCAGAGAAAGATCTGGAGTTTGAGGTTGCAAAGCCCTGTCACGCTCAACTCACTGTCTTCAAACAAAGCAAAACGAACAAAAACCCAACCCCAAGCAAAAATAAACGCCCCTCTCCCCTTTGCAGGACAATGTCCTCCTTCCTTCCCCACCAGCCTTCTCTTGGCCCGAGCCGCCTCTGCCACCCACGGCCACCAGGGGGAGCCCTGTCCCCTCGGATGCTTCGGCAAGATCTCCTTCACCGGCCACGCCCGGGCTTTGCAGGGCTCTTGAAAAGAAAAAAGAAAAAAAACCAAGACAAAACTGAACAAAGATGTCTCACTTCGAGATCCTTAGGAGGCTGAGAACCAGAGGATCACAGTTAGAGGCCAGCCGGGTTCATGAGACCCCTTGCTCAACCCACACCCCAGCCAGTCGAATCCCAGGCCGCTGCCCTTTCAACAGAAGAGGTCTGGGGAGAGGGAGGAGGGCTGAGCTCCCAGGCCCTGCCAGGCCCCCACAGTAGCTAGGATTGCAGGCATGAGCCAAAGCGCCCAGCTTCCCCCTGCTCCCCCCCCCCTTTTTTTGGCAGTCCTGGGACTTGAACTCAGGGCCTGAGCACACTGTCCCTGCCTTCTTTTTCTTTTTGCTCAAGGCTAGCACTCTGCCACTTGAGTCACAGCGCCACTTCTGGCCTTTTCTATGTATGTGGTGCTGAGGAGTCAAACCCAGGGCTTCAAGTATGCAAGGCAAGCACTCTACCACTGAGCCACATTCCCAGCCTTCCCCCGTTTTGAGATTGGTTCTCTGTGTGTGGCCCAGGCCTTGAACTCATAAGTCTCCTGTCTCAGCCTCCAGAGTACTGGGATTACAGGTGCGCACATACCACCACCACCACCACGCCCAGCTTGAGCTTTGCCCTTTTTCATGGTGACAAATGAAGATGGAATATGACTGCTCACCAAGGCCAAAGGCTGAGAATTCCCCAGGGTGGGGCCGGGCCACTGGCCAGCCCTGCTCCGTGGACGTGGACTGGGAGTGTGGGGGGGATTCCCTTTTCTTCCTCCCTCTGCATAGCCACAACCCCTTTCAGGGATGCTGGGCGGGTGTGCACATTCCTTCCCACCAGCCTGGGGTCTGCCTGTGGCTCCCAGGGCTGTGTTCTCGCTGCCATTAGGATGGGCGGGTGGTGGTGGTGGTGGTGGTGGTGGTGGTGGTGGTGGTGGTGGTGGTGGTCCTGGGAGTCTGGAGCTGGCCCTTCACATGAAGGGGTCAATGCTTCCCAAAGGGGGACCTGGGCCCAGCCAAGGAAAGTGCTGGGGGCCCTGAAGAGGGGGCTTCTGACGGCCGATCCTGAGTCCTTTATCAGGCCAGAGCCAGCGGGGCAGCCAGCTCCAGGGAGGAGCCGTCAGGGCACCCAGCTCTGCCTGCCTTCCTCCTGGGCTCCTGGCTGAGCTGCTGCTTCTTTCTGTGCCTGGGTGGTGCGCGTGGGTCCTGGGGCTTGAACTCAGGGCCTGGATGCCATCTCTGAGCATTTTTTGCTTAAGACTAGCACCCTAGCATTTGAGCGACACTTCCATGGTTGACTTGTTGGTGGTTCATTGGGGATAAAAGTCTCACAGACTGTCTTGCTCGGGGCTGGCTTTGAACCTCCGTCCTCAGAGCTCTGCCTCCTGAATGGCTGAGGTTACAGGCGCGCTCCTGTCTGTGCTCCTCTGATCCGGGCTTGTGGCTTGATTTGGCTCTTGCCTCCCTTGTGCCCTGAGCGTTGGCCTTGTTTCTGTGGATTCTCTGAGCCCCATGCTCTCCCCTGGCCCCTGCCATTCTTGACCTCCACACACCCCAGCTCCTTGGCCTCCGTCTTGCTGCGGTGCCTCCCTGCCCCCTTGGCTTGCGCCTCCCGCCCTCAGCTCCCTCCAGGAGACTTGGACCTAATCAGGCTGATTATCCAGGGCCAAGTTCAGTTCCACTTTCCCTGGCTCCCACTCCACTCGCAGTAAATTTCCTTCCCCGCCTGGCTCCCTGTGAGGCCTAGGCCTTGCCAGCCAGCGTGGGGAGCCGCCGCCCCCTCCACCCCCTGCTGTATCATCACTGCTGAATCAGGCCGGCCTGGGTGTCACTTAAAAGCCAGCTAATCGCATCATGGGGCGGGGGTGGGGGGGGAGCCCCATTGGTCACAGCTTTCTGGGGTTATGGAGTTAGAACAATTTTCTCCTTGCTTCCAGGCTCCATGATGCTTAAAGAACACAACACAGAGAGCACATCACATGAGCTGGAGCCAGGCCTAGTGACACACGCCTGTAACCCCAGCACTCGGAAGGCAGAGGCAGGAGGATCATGTGCTTGAGGCCAGTATGGGTTACAGCAGACCCTATTAAAAAAAAAAAAAAAGAAAAAGAAAAAAGCCCAGCAGGGACTGGCAACGCCCTGGTTTCATCACCTTAGCTTCACACTTGCTCACTGATTGATCAAGGTCACGGTTGCCTCAGTTTCCCGCATCCACATCATCTTCACCAAATGCTTTATCATATAATGCTCTCACACTTTCCACCCCTTCACAATGCAATACAGTAATACTTTCACCAGGGGTGGTGAAAGTATTTGACACGAGGAAGGTGAGAAGTCGGAGCCCAGAGACGAGCCGTTCCTGAGCTCACCCAGGTGGGAAATGGCTTGCCAGGAGTTGGGCAAGGCTGGGCAGCCTCTGCTTTGGTTTGTGTGTGGAGAGCAGCTGGGTCTGCCTCGGGTGCAGCCTATGAAATATCCAGGCACCGTACAGGTGTTCACGCCTGTAATCTCAGCTGCTCAGGAGGCTGAGGTCTGAGGATTGCTGTTTGAAGCCAGCCCTGGGCAGGAAAATCCATGAGAGTCTTCTCTCCAAAGAACCATCAAAAATCCGGAAGTAGAGTCTGGGCTCAAGTGGTAAAGCACCAGCCTTGAGTAAAAAAGCTTAGGGGCAGCGCCCAGGCCTTGAGTTCAAGCTCCATCACCAACACACACACCACACACACACACACACACACACACACACACACACACACACACACACATCTTTCCTATGACTACTGACACCCAGACCTGTGGGAGGCCGGTCTCAGCGTGGAAGCTGAGGATTTTTCTGGCAAGTTCCAGAATGGCTGAAGGTCATCCATGGCCAGAGGCCCAGCAGGGAGACTGAGCCTCGCAATGGCACCTGCAGGTGCTAATGGCCTCCACCAGAGGGCAGCAGAGCCCCGGTTCTGCGGTTGCTGAGCCCTGAGTAAGGTGCTGAGCCTCCCAGACCCCCACGGCCCCCAGAAGGGTAATGTAGGAATCCGGAAATGTGAAGAATGCAGCAGTGAAGGGGAGAGGCCCTTGCTCAGCCTAAGGCCACGTTACGTCCAGAAGGGCCACGCCATCTCCCCAAGCTTAGGTCGAAGAGTTCATGAGAAACAGGACGGGGTGTGGCTCAAAGCCTGGCAAGTGGGAAGCCCGTCTCTCTGTCTCTGTCTCTGTCCTGGAGAAAGGAGGAGAGGGGGAAGGAACGGGGCCCAGGGAGGGCAAGAGGGGAGATCTACAAGTTTGCATTGCTTGGTGGCTACAGAAAGCTCTGGAAATCCTACGAACTCTCCCAAAGCTGTATCTGCCAGTTTTACTTATGACAGTTAAAATTCATAAAAATAACTTTATTTTTAAAATTAATTTACTTTATTGTTATTACAGAAGTAATATACAGAGGGGTTACAATGACACGATCAGGCAACAAGTCCATTTCCTTTCATACAGTGCACTGAATAATTTGAAGAACAGTCCCTTCAAAGACAGCATGAATCCTGCAGGGAGGAGGGCTGCGTGTGTGGGGAGAAAGAGGTGGGGGGGGGCGGGGCGGGCTGGGGCGGGTGCTGTCCTGGGTGCTGAAGATTCTGTCCCAGCACCTATACACAGTGTCTCAGTCCTCCTGGTTTCTACGGAGTCCCCTGGAAATAGCTCACCCCAGCCGTGTTCCACGCAGCTGCACAGAGAAACCGCCCTTCCCTCCCACAGATGCTGTGATGCCCTCTGCTCTCGCCTCACAGGGACGTCATGATCACCTCCGGCCTCTGGATCTGGATCTGGGAAGAGAGAGACAGAACCGGGTGAGGGCTGGGAGCCCCGCTCATTTATGGAACACAAATAATGGCCTCCCTCCCTATCTGGGAGGCTGCAGGCCAGCCAGCCATGGGTCTCCTTTGTGCCCCAAATGTCTGCAGGGCGTCCATCATCTGACGCCAATTGTTCTTCTTCATCTTTTTTTTTTTTTTTTTAATTTTGGTTTTGTTTTGCCAGTCCTTGGACCTCAGGGCCTGAGCACTGTCCCTGGCTTCTCTTTGCTCAAGGCTAGCACTCTACCACTTGAGCCACAACGCCACTTCTGGCCATTTTCTGTATATGTGGTGCTGGGGAATCGATCCCATGTATACAAGGAGAGCACTCTTGCCACTAGGCCATATTCCCAATCCGTCTTCTGAGCCTCCAAGACACAGCTTGTTGTGAGCTGGGCACCAGCAGCTCACGCCTGTAATCTTAGCTACTCAGGAGGCTGAGATTTTGAGGGTCACAACTGGAGGCCAGATAAACCCGTGAGACTCCATCTTCAATTAACCTAGCAAAAAGCTAAGTTGTGGGCATGGCTCAAGTGGTAAGGTGCCAGCCAAACAGGAAAGCCACACAAGTGTGAGGCCCTGAGTTCAAACTCCAGTACCAAAAAAAAAAAAAAAAAAAAAGAATTCCCTATCTGTCTAGTTGAAACAATGCTGATGTCCCTCTGGAGGAGTCACACAGCTTATTGTGATCATCAGTGAGCACTCAGGTTCACAATCAGACAAGCCGAGAGCAGGGGACTGCTTTTAGGCGGTCCTATTTTGTGGCACTCTACCGCTTGAGCCGCACCTCCAGAGCCACTTTTAGCCTGGGTTATTTTTGAGGACGGGTCTCCCTTCATGTCCAGCCAGCCTGCCACTCTCCTATCAGCATTTCCTGCAGTGGCTGGGGGGCGGGGCGTGCACACGCGCGCTGCATCCAGCCATTGGCCAACTCCCCCCACTCTGTCCTCAAACTGCGATCCTCCCATGGTCAGCCTCCCAAGTAGAAAATACTGTGTGTGCGTGTGTGTGTGTGTAAATCAGCAGCTAATTTGAGATGAAAAGACCAAAGAAGGGCAACAAAAGTCAACAAGTGATACTTGTTGTATCCATGTCTGAATACAACAGTTATAACAGACATCCTGCGGCCTGTGGGGGAAATGGGATATGGGTGACATTTAGATATTACTATCAATTTATTGGGTATAATGACGGTGTTTGGGAAAAATCCAAGCAGGTGTTTAGGGAGTGAGGGTTAGAATGTTTGCGATGGCCGGTCAGGTGGTCCAGCAAAAACTGGATGTAAAGACAGACGTGAAGAAGAAAATACAGCAATGTGTTGAACCCCACTGTTCATGGGGCCTGTAAGTACAGACCATATTATTATTATTTAGATATTCATGTTTGCTTCCAAAAGAAAATGTCCTGGTGGTGCAGGCTTGCAAGCCCACCACTGAGGTTGGGAGATTGCAAGTTTGGGGTCAGCAGGAGTTAATAGTGAGAGCCTGTCTCAAAATGAAACGAAAATAATACCCAGACATAGTGGCTCATGCCTGGAATCCTAGCTACTCGGGAAATGGAGACACCAAGGATCACAATTTGAAGCCAAACTAGACAAGAAAGTGGGTGAGAGCACACTTCAGGCGATGAAAGCTGCACACAGTGGCTGGTGCCTGTCATCCCGGCTATACAGGAAGTGCAACCAGGAGCACCGTGGTGCAGGCTGGCCTGGTGTGAGCCAGGCACCCTATCTGAAGGAAATACCTAAATCAAAAGGGACTGTAGGGGTTGGAAATATGGCCTAGTGGTAGAGTGCTTGCCTCGTACACATGAAGCCCTGAGTTCAAGTCCTCAGCACCACATAAATAGAAAAAGACAGAAGTGGTGCTGTGGCTCAAGTGGCAGAGTGCTAGCCTTGAGCACAAAGAAGCCAGGGACAGTGCTCAGGCCCTAAGTCCAAGCCCCAGGTGGTGGAGCGCCTGCCTAGCAAGCACAGGGTGCTGACTTCAACCTCCAATATTGCCCAGAACAAGAGTAAAAACCAACCAACCAACCAAGCAAGCCACCAAGGGCATAGTTGAAGCAGAGCCTGAAACTTCAGGGGTACAGGGAAGGCTGATCCCACCCCCACCCCCATGCCCATTTTGTGGGTTCCGGGACCAGCGAGCTGCGTATGGCTTTGCTTCTCTGAAAGCGGAAGATGGGGGAGGAAGAGACAGCATCAGGTCGGCCTCACCTTTCTTTCTGGGTCTATGTGGCTCAGGGAGGGCTGGAAGTTGCTGTACATGGAGTCCAGGCGGATGTAGTCTTCTCCTTCTGGAGGAGGATGGAGGAGGGAGAGGGTGGAGGAGGAGAGTAAGGAGGCCACACAAAGAAAGCTAGTTAGCAAGATAATCTGGACCGGACCCCCAAGCTTGCTAGGCAGGTGCACCCCAAAAGGGGTGTTCCCCTTTTGGTTTTTGTTTATTTTCAGATAGGGTCTCATACTTTTGCCTGCTTTTCCTAGGAAGCTGAAGTTGCGCTGGTTGTGAGGCGATTGTGACCCTGGGATTGTAGGCATGCTCCATCTAGCTCAGTCCCTGACACATCTTAAGGCTAAAAATTCCGAAATACAGTGGTAGCTGCATGCTCAGTCTTGACAGCAGGTAGCTCTGTGATGATCTATATCCAAGTATTTTGTCACTTTAATTTCTCACTTGGTTCTTAAGTGCTGTAGAAACTTAACTTTTTCTTTCCCAAGGATACTCTTTTTTTTTTTTTTCCAGTCCTGGGCCTTGAACTCAGGACCTGAGCTCTGTCCCTGGCTTCTTTTTTTTTTTTTTTTTGCCAGTACTGGGCCTTGGACTCAGGGCCTGAGCACTGTCCCTGGCTTCTTCGCTCAAGGCTAGCACTCTGCCACTTGAGCCACAGCGCCGCTTCTGGCCGTTTTCTGTATATGTGGTGCTGGGGAATCGAACCTAGGGCCTCGTGTATCCGAGGCAGGCACTCTTGCCACTAGGCCATATCCCCAGCCCCTTCTTTTTTTTTGCTCAAGGCTAGCACTCTACCACTTGAGCCACAGCGCCACTTCTGGCCGTTTTCTATATATGTGGTGCTGGGGAATCGAACTCAGGGCTTCATGTATATGAGGCAACCACTCTTGCCACTAGGCCATATTCTCAGCCCCATTCCATGGTTTTCTGTCTTCTGAAGTTTTACAGACTTCACCTCCAGAAACTTTAATGTATGCTTGTCCTGGCAAACCTAATGCTGATCTCTTGGCAGAGTGAAACTCACGTGTGAACCATGCAGTCCAAGCCCTGACTGATGGGATCAGCATTTGTGATCTAGAATGACCTAGAACCGCAGTGCTCCCTGTAGGCCCTGTGCTTGTGCCTCGTTCCCTGGTGTTGCTGGAGGCAATTGAGGATATGGGGTTTCTGGTAGGGCAGCAAGTTGGAGATGGGGCAGCTTCTTCCCTCCCATCCTTGGAGCCCCAGAAGCTCCCCATGTGCTCCCCGCCCCCAACTTGAGCCACTAGGAGCCCTGATGGGATTGCCCATACCTTCTGACATGTCAAAACCAATGTTCTGGAAGGTTCCAGGAGCCTCTGTACCCTCTTCTTCATTCCACTTGTACAGATGAGATACTTTGAGCTTTTGCCTATTGGAAGACACCAGGCCCCAACCCCATCAAGATCACGGACTGGGTGTGGAGGGGACACAAGCAGCTCCTGCTGCCAGCTCCTCCTCCTCCTCCAGGAGGGCTCCAGGGAAGGGGGAGGGAGATGGAGGACAGGGCGGCAGCTCACCTTTCAGCCTTCCTCCTGAAGCGGAAGGTGAAGAAGAGGAGGACCACGAGGGCCACCACCACCACCACAACCACCGCGCCCAGGATCCCGAACACCAGGCTCTTCTGGATGCCCCACTCACAAGTCTCCCCTTGGTACCAGTGCGTGTCGGTGGTCAGGCAGCTGGGGGACAAGAGCAGAGGGGAGAGGTCAGCCTGCGGCCCGGGGGCTACAGCATGAGGGGCTCCGGGGCACAGGGCATGGGCAGGACCCAGGCTCGGCCTCCTCCGCTGGTCCTCCAGGGAGCTCAACCCAGAGCCCCGGGCCTCTGGACATTGGTCCAGCTTTGGGGCTTGGCCAGCCAGAGGGAATTCCAGTCTCCAGCCCACCACCTTCACCTTCCACTCTCTCCACCAGGAAAAGCCATTCCAGCCCCAGACCCCATAAGCTCTTCTTCTCCCTCTGCTGCTCTAAAATCCCTTTTCCAAGCAGGGCACTGGTGGCTCCCCACTATCATCCTGGCCACTCAGGAGGCTGGGATCTGAGGATCACGGTTCAAAGGCAGCCCAGGCAGGAAAGTCCACGAGACTCCTATCTCCAATTAACCACCAGAAAACTGCAAGTGGAGCTGTGGCTCAAGTGCTAGAGCATCAGTCTTGAGTGAATATAAGCAGGGGACAATGCCCAGGCTGGGAGTTCAAGGCCCAGTACCTGCGCATCCATAAAAAGCAAATAAACCTTGTTCCTTCCTCTGTGTCAACTTGGGAACTCCTTGTCTAGGGCCTGGTCCAGAATGACACCTCAGGCCTCTGCCAGTGCCTGCCTCCCTTCTACAACTTTTGCTCTGTAAGGTCAGCTCTCTTTTATTTATTTATTATTAATTAATTTATTTTTTTTGTGCCAGTAATAGGTCTTACCCTCAGGTCCTGGGCAGGATCCCTGAGCTTTACCACTCAAGGCTGGTGCTTTACTACTTGAGCCACAGCTCCAGGTCCAGCTTGTTGCTGGTTAATTGGAGGCTCACCTCTGTAGGAAAGTCTCATGGGCTTTCCTACATGGACTGGCTTGAAATTGTGACCCTCAGCTCTCAGCCTCCTAAGTAGTTAGGATGACAGGCGTGAGCCACCAGTTCCCAGCAGGACCATCTCTCTTTCAAACAGCGTCTTGTAGCTCAGACTGGCCTTGAACTCATGAGGTTCTGGAAGGAACCTCCTAAGAGCTGGGATTACAGGCATGCCACCGTGCGTGGATGTGCGTTTACAACAAGTGCCTGTCTTGGCTCTCGTCTGCGCCGTCAGCAGCTGGATGCAGTGGGGATGCAGAGTCGGGGTCCCATGCCCCTGCCTCGTGGGTCGGCGGGCACTCACAGGCAGCGGGGGCCTCTGGGCTGCAGCTGGCACTTTCCGTAGTGACACTCCTTGGAGAAGTTGAAGCCCGCCATGCAGGGGGTGACGCAGTATGGCTTGCCGCCCAAGAACGCCACCCTGAAGTATTCGGCATACACCTCCCCAGTCTGCTCAGCCTTCTGCCGGCATTCATCTGAGGGAGGGGACAAGGAGAAGCTGTAAGGCCTAGACGAAATATCAATGCAATCTAAATAATTTAGGTAGCCAGAAGTCAGTGGAGCTAGGATACTTGGAATCATTATTTAAAACATACCCACGGCCTTGCCTAAATCATTGAGCTTGAATAAAACTGTTTTACTTCCCCACACATAGGAGTTGAAATCAGTCCCTCTCAGTCACAGCCAACTATTAACAATGTTAATCCCTAGCAGCTATTCTAAGAAAATGCCAAGGACTTGGACTCCAGGAAGCATATCTCTAACCCCCTTTTTGCGGTAAACCCCCCAGCTTCAGCCAATCAGCAGGTGACAGGGAAGGCCTCAAGGTCCAGCTGCTTCTTCAGGCAGCAAGATAACAGCTAGACAGCCCTGCAGGATGGCACAGATGTCATGAGGGCCCGGGCCATCGCGCTTCAGTGACCGCCCCCATGAGCCAGCCAACCACCTTTACCACACCTGTTCCCCCACCAGCTGCACCAACCAGCTTTTGAAATTGTTTTATGATTTTTCTGTGGTGCGATGTAATTTGCTGTATGATACTATGATGCATGCAACGCCCCTATAGAAACCCTGCTAGCTGGAGGGGCGGGGCTCTCAATCCAGATCTGCTGTGTTGGTGAAGGTTGGGAGTCCAGGCTCTAGCTTGCAACAAAAACTCTCATGCTCTTGCATCGGAATAGGCTCCTTGGTGGTCTTTGGGGACCCCTGAAATCTGGGCTTATCAGAGCCAGTGATGGCAGAGGCTCCTCCAGCCCCCCTCTCCAACCCTGGCCACCTCTGTAGCCCTCCTCCACACCTCGGAGTCCCCTACCTTCAAAACTGTACTCTTCCACAGTGAAGTTTTGCACCACAGTGGCACTTGAGTTGAAGCACAGCAGGGCTGGGAGAGAGACACAAGAGTGTGTGATGGCCTTGTTCAGCACTCTTGGGTGGGGGCTCAGGGCTGCCATGGGGGCTGGAAGGCTGGGTTGTGTCCAGGTACAAGACCAGACTCCCTTCCAGCTCCCCAGATCCACCACCCTGGGGCTCCCTGGGTCCTTTCCCCTCTCCCCTCCCCACCCAGCTCCCAGAACTGAGAGAATATTGGCAGCATTGTGCTGAGTCACGCTGTCACACTGAATTGTGCTGAGTCACGCTGAGTCATGCTGTCATATTAGTCACACTGAGTCGTGCTGAGTCATCCTGAGTCACACTGAATTGTGCTGAGTCGTGCTGAGTCACACTGAGTCTTGCTGGGGAGTCATGGTTTTCTAGCGGACCCTAGGTCCTGTGTTGGGGATGGCTGTACTTTTAAGAGGGGATGGCCCAGCTAGCCCGTCCTGCCTCCCTTCCGGTTTCTAAACCGGAAGAGAAGCTGTGCCGAGCACGTGTGTCAGAATGGCACGGAGACCCCAGAGGCCCGGTCCTTGGGGGGCTGTGGTCTCGGCCCATAGAGGAAGTGCTGTGACATCACCGTGATGGACACGCTCGTAGCCTATCGTTGGCACCTGGCCAGTCCCTCTCTTTCGCGCGTCTCTGCTGGTATAAGACGGTTATCCCTTCCCTTATTAAACTCAGATCATTCCTTGAGAGTTCTCCGGGACCCCACGCGCCTGTGTCTTCCTTGGGGAAAATGGGGAAGGGGGCAGGGCGTCCCGCAACCACACGCTGACCCAGGCTACACATGGCCTTCACTCCCGCAGTCAACCCCTACTGGCCAGGGGATGCGTTGAGAGCGACAGAGGACCACACACGGAAGAGGCAGAGAAGCCCAGGACCCCCACGCGGATGGGAGGTAGAGCGAAGCCCGGCAGTCCTGGACCCCTTAATATGGGCGAAGGGGCTCTGCGGGGTGTCTCCTGTGCCTCTACTTGTTTTTATGTGCCCTTTTCCAGGGTTCTTCTGGGCTAGCCCAGTCTGAGGGGTGACCCCAAGGTTGGGGTGGGAGTGGGTGGGCTAGGCTCCCTCCCCTCCCCCCGCTTGCCCTCTCCTCTCCTCCCCAGTCCCCACTGCTTACTGGAGCAGGGTTGAGTGTTGTTGCCGGCTTGCTGTTGCGTTACATTCTGGATTTTTTTCTCTATTTCCACTTTGACCTTGTTGAACACTTCCTTGTACTCTGCGGTGTACTGGGCCTTCAGGATGACATCGTGCTCCACCACGATGCTGCCAGAACTGAGGACAGAGGGACAACTCTCACACACCATGTTGCCCTCCCAGCCCCTTCCCTGTGAGCTCAGCCCCCTCTCCCCGTGGGAGACACAGCGGTGGAGAGCGATGGCCAATGCTGTGTTCCAGGCCTGCCTAGACCCTCTGCCATCCTCATATAAACAAATGATCGAGCCCCTAAAACTCTCTCCCTATGAAAGTTAGGCTCTGGAGCTGGTGGCTAGTCATGCCAGCTAACAAGGAGGCTGAGGTCTGAAGATGGCAGTTCAAAGCCACACCGAGCAAGAAAGCCCATAAGACTTGTCTCCAATAAACTACCCAAAAAAGCCAAAATGGAGCTGTGGCTCAAGTGGCAGAACTCCAGCCTTGAGCAAAAATGCTCAGGTAGAGTGCCCAGGCCAAGTTCAAGCCCTAGGACCAGCACACGCACGGGTGCGTGCATGCACACACACAGACACACACGTGCACACACACATGCACACGCCTCTGTGAACTAGAAAGGAGTCCATCAGGCTGTCACTAGAGCCTCCTAGGATACTCTGCAAAAAATTCAACACACACATTATATTTATTTGTTTTTTTCTTTTGCCAGTCCTAGGGCTTGGACTCAGGGCCTGTCCTGGCTTTTTTTTTGCTCAAGGCTAGCACTCTACCTCTTGAACCACAGCGCCACTTCTGCCTTTTATCTATATATGTGGTGCCGAGGAATCAAACCCAGGGCTTCATGTATACAAGGCAAGCACCTTACCACTAGGCCATATTCCCAGCCCAATTATGTTTATTTATCTGGGGCTTGAACTCAGGGCCTGAGCTTTTTCCCTCAAGGCTATTGCTCTACCACTTGAGCCACTGATCCACTTCTAGGGTTTTTTTTTTTTTTTTTTGGTATTTAATTTAGGGATAAGAGCCTCATGAACTTTCCTGTCTGGTTGGTTGGCTTTGAACTGCAATCGTCAGTTCTCAGACTCCTGAGTATCTGGGATGACAGGTGTGGGCCACCAAGCCCAGCCTATTTTTGTAATTCTGAAACAATGTTTAATACCTAAAACATTGACACTTCAATAAAAGTTTCAAGACCTAGAGTCAGAACTTTCCTGAGAAGCCAGTCTCAAGATCTTTGACAATCTCGAACTCAAGATCTTTCTCTACCTCCAGATCTCCCTGTCTCCACCTAAAATTCTGTGCTACCATACCCAGATCTATCTATGTATCTATCTAGAGATACATTTTTAATTAATTAATTAAAAACATTATTTGACATAAAATCTCACTATGTTGTTCAGGTCTGGCCTCAAAATCCTGGGCTGAAGCAATCCTTGCACCTCAGCCTCTTGAGTATGTGGTCTACAGGCACACACCACTGTGCCTGGCTTTCTTCCACATACTTGAAATCATCTCTAGTTTACATATCATACACATGCTATGAAAATAGTTGCCATTCTATGTTGTTTAGGGAATGAGGACAAAGGAGAAAAAAAAGAAACCTCTCTATATTCCGTCTAGATGCAAGTATTTTTTTCTAGAACATTTTAAATCCACAGTTGGCTGAATTGGTAAATACGACACCAACAGATCACTACACAAACCATACAGCATACAGAATGAATCCTAGAGCTAGAATAACTCCCGGAACAAAACAACATGGGAGTTGGAAAAGACCAGGGGGACCTTGGGGACCGTTAAGTTCACAGCTATCTTTCATTAGAAGGAAGTGGGTATCCCATAATACGCCCTTGGTGGTGACACTGGGCATCTCCTAGGCAACATCAATGCTCTCTTATGGAGATGGAGTGGAGCTGGGATGGCATTCTGGCAGCTGCTCTCAATAGCTTGGTGGCCATGGACTAGTCCATGAGCCTCCTGGGGACTTGGTTTCCCTGTGTGTGAAAAGGGCTGGCCTCCATCCCACACTCAGCCTGGAGCTTTTTCAGGATGTCTGTCTGTCCCCAACACAGCAAGATTTCTATGTCGGGTTTGGCGCTACCGTTTTATGATCCACACTTGGGGAAGGCACTGCGTGCGGCTGTGCCTTGGCTCATGTGTCCGTGCCAAGGGGACAGTGGTGCAGGGCCCTTGCATTCTTGGGGAGAGCTGTTTGGATCCTGTCCCTTCTGGATTTGAACAGTTCTTTTTTGCCAGTCCTGGGGCTTGGACTCGGAGCCTGGCCGCTATCCCTGGGCTTTTTTGCTCGAGGCAATCCTCTGTTACTTGAGCCACTTCTGGCTTTTTCTGTGATTAATTGGAGATGAGAGTCCCACAGACTTTCCGGCCCGAGCTGCCTTTGAACCCTGATCCTCAGGGTTAGCCTCCTGAGTAGCTAGAATTACAGGCATGAGCCACTGGTACCCAGCTGGATAGATAATCTTTTTTTTTTTTTTTGCCAGTCCTGGGCCTGAGCACTGTCCCTGGCTTCTTTTTGCTCAAGGCTAGCACTCTGCCACTTGAGCCACAGCGCCACTTCTGGCCGTTTTCTGTATATGAGGTGCTGGGGAATCGAACCCAGGGCCTCATGTATATAAGGCAAGCACTCTTGCCACTAGGCCATATCCCCAGCCCCTGGATAGATAATCTTGATTGTCAACTTGATTCTCCTCTCCCTCCTCTCTCCTTCCCCTTTTCTCTCTCTCCCCTACCCACACCCTACTTCCTGGCTACCATGAGGGGAGAAACTCCACCCACCTGCCTTGATAGACTGAAACCACTGAAAACCTGAGCCCAAATAAATCCCTCCTCCCTCAAGTCGACTGTTAGGTATTTTGCCCCCCCCCCATAGAGAGTCTGACAGTGTTAAAATGGTGATAGTCCCCCCTGCAAAAAAAAAACCTGAGGCTGCAGCCGTCCTTGTACAGGGCCTTTGAACATAACAAAGTCAAAAGGAGGCTAGCCCAACCTGAAGGCTGTCCTCATAAGAAGGTGGAAGTTACGGGCTGGGAATATGGCCTAGTGGCAAGAGAGCTCGCCTCGTATACAGGAGGCCCTGGGTTCGATTCCCCAGTACCACATATACAGAAAACGGCCAGAAGTGGCGCTGTGGCTCAAGTGGCAGAGTGCTAGCCTTGAGCAAAAAGAAGCCAGGGACAGTGCTCAGGCCCTGAGTTCACGGCCTAGGACTGGCCAAAAAAAAAAAAGAAGGTGGAAGTTAGGCTGTACTCCCAGCCCTGGAGAGATTCAACCAGGAGAACCAGGAGTTCAAGGCCAGCTTAGGCTGCATAGTAAGACCCCTGTCTTGAAAGGAAAGAAACGAGAAAGGAGGACCTTGGTAGACAAGGAGTGGGAATATTCACAGAGTGAAAGGGAGCCTGCAAGGGGGTCTGATGGGGAGCACACTCGGAAATGGCGCAGGAGGGAATAGTGCTGGGAGGACCTTGACTCTGATGGGCAGCCTCCAGACAGGAGCACCATGCTGTCCGTAGCAGAAGGGGATCCTTCCCAAGCTCATATGGGCCTTGGTGACTGTGACCACTGTTTTCATCCAAAACCCTCCCACCCCACTTACCTCAGTTTTGTGATGTTGACCCCTCCATACTCTGGGATATCAGCATAGACTACGTTCATCTGAAAGACAAGGAGCCATTATGTCATGCCAACATTCCCCCTCGGGTCCTGCCGGAACTTTCCATGGAGAGGTTGCCTATCCCCATACCTCCCATCTACCAGAGATATGCTGACTGCATGGGAGACCCCTTCCTAGAGGCCAGCCCCACTTTAGCCGCTCCTCATCCCCCCCCATCCTGAGGATTTAGGGAAGATGGGCAAGTCATTGTATAACAGTCCTTCAGTTCCCTCTTTCCCTCCCTCCCTTCCTTTCTCTCTTCTTTCCTTCTTTCCTCCCTCCCTTCCTTTCTTTTTTCTGTTTTTTTCCTTGTCCTGGGGCTTGAACTCAAGGCCTCAGCACTGTCCCTGAGCTTTTTTTTTTATTCAAAGCTACCATTTGACCCATTCTCCACTTATGGCTTTTTGGTAGTTAACTGCAGGTAAGAGTCTCACACATGATTCTGTCTGGGCTGGCTTTGAACCATGATCCTTAGATCTCAGCCTGTGAGTAGTTAGGATAACAGATGTGAGCCACTCATGTCCAGTTCAGTCCTTTCTGAAACCCTCCAGGACCTTTCCTGGAGGAGACTGCATCTTGCTTCCCCAGTCTAACCTGTTTTGTGAAGGTTTCATTGAACTCCTTGAATCTTTTGGAAGTCCGGTTCTGTAGATCTTCGCTGAAGTTCTGGTTGGTGACTGTCACAGTCAGTTCCACCTGGGCAGTGACTGTCTGCTCTGTGGGGAGACAGAAGCACGCGCCAGTGAGCTTAGCACCCCTCTCAGCTCCCTGCTATAGAGATTTGCTCCCTGGGTACAGTGGTGACCAGAGTGGGGGCTTCCCTGGCACTCTCCCTGCTGTACTCGTCAAGGCTCACAGATGGAACCTCAGGGAGCCCAGAACTTCCCAATGAGTCGCAGGGTCTGCTCCTCCACTGAATGCAGATGGTCCTCCACTTACGATGGGGTTCCACCCTGCTACACCCACCGTAAGTCACACATTGTAATTGCAACAAGTGCTTTTCATCCATCCAGCCCACAGAAGCCCATGGCTCAGCAGCACAGCTCACTTAGAGAGAGGACACAGTTGCACTGAGCACCGTGAGGAAGGCTGGTGCGAACCTTGGAGCAAACCCACTTTCCAGGTCTCTAGTATGGTTTCCACTGAATTTGTCTATGGTTTATACACAATTGTACATGCAAAAAAGAAACAAAAGAGAAATCCTGTCAGCCAGGTGCCAGTGGCTCACATCTGTCATCCTATCTACTCAGGAGGCTGAGATCTGAGGATCAAGGTGAAAGTCAGCCTGGGCAGGAAAATCCATGAGACTCTTTTTTTTTTTTTTGGCCAGTCCTGGGGCTTGGACTCAGGGCCTGAGCACTGTCCCTGGCTTCTTTTTTCTCAAGGCTAGCACTCTGCCACTTGAGCCACAGCACCACTTCTGGCCATTTTCTATGTATGTGGTGCTGGGGTGTGGTGCTTCATGTATACGAGGCAAACATTCTTGCCACTAGGCCATATTCCCAGCCCCTCCATGAGACTCTTATCTCCAGTGAACCACTAAAAAGCTGGAATGGAGCTGTGGCTCAAGTGGTAGAGTACTAGATTTGAGTGAAAAATCCTCAGGGACAGTGCACAGGCCCTGAGTTCAGAACCCAGTACAAGCACCAAGATGATGATGATGATGATGATGATGATGATGATGATGATGATAAAAGTGAGAAAGAGAAAAGGAGGAAGAAAAGGAAGGTGCTAGGGGAGGCCAGAATTCTGGCCATGTACCATGATAGACATCAGGGTCTTCGGCTGAGCCATGCTGGGCCTGGGTGTGGGGATGAGATGCTGGGGCCACTCACCTAACTCAATACTGTCCACCACGTCCTCACATCGCGGCCCGTAGTAGAAGCTGGTACACTGGCACTTGATCCCGTCCCAGGAACCTCCATTGTGGCAGATAATGTCAGCAAACTGACACCGATCTCCTGAGAAGCCCTCAGGACATTCACAGATGCCTCCAACCAACTGTCCTCCATTCAAGCATAGAACTGGAATTGACAAGACCCTGGTTAGCTGTGTGTGTGTGTGTGTGTGTGTGTGTGTGTGTGTGTCTGTGTGTGAGTGTGAATAGTGTGTAAAGTGTCCTCAATGGCACTGTCCTATTTGATACACTGCTGAGACCCCAGGAGGTATGGAGTACCAGTATTATTTCCCTTTGACACACAGGAGAAATTGGATGACAAAGGCAAACAAGCTCATCCAAGAACCCAGGTGGACCCAGAATGCTGGCGGCTCATGCCTGAAATCCTAGCTACTCAGGAGGATGAGATCTGAGCATCATGGCTCAAAGCTAGCCTGAGCAGGAAAGCCTATGAGAATCTTCTCTCCAATTAACCACCAAAAAGCTGGAAGTGGAGCTGTGGCTCAAGTGACAGAGCACCAACCTTGAATGATTAAAACCTCAGAGTCAGCACCTAGGCCCTGAGTTCAGGCCCAGGGCCAGCACATACACACATATACACAAAGATGACACAAAATGAAAATAAATGATGGCACACAAGAGCTGTGGGCACCTATGAATGGGATTGATAATATTGTATTGTGGAAAAACTCACATTCACACTTATGGAGGTGAAAGGAGAAAGCCCATGAAAATCTAAGAAAATATGAAGGAAAGACACAGGGCTAATGGCCTTATTATGGGAACAAAGAGAGATTTACAGAGAATAGGAAAGATATAATAGAACAGAGAGATAGTTCCTAGGTATCTCAATGCTAAGAAAAAAATGTGCACTTTACTAAGAAGAAGAAAAAGAAGAAAGGACTGGAAGTAACAGAAAGAGTTAGATACTTCATAAGCAGGTGATTACAAAAGATATTCAAAAAACAAACCAACAAACAAGAAAAAGAGCACTGGAGGAAACCATTAGGTAGAAAGCACAAACAATGGGGCTGGGAATGTGACTTAGCAGGAGAGTGCTTGCCGAGCATGCACAAAGCCCTGGGTTTGATTCCTCAGCACCACATAAACAGAAAAAGCCCAAAGTGGCACTGTGGCTCAAGTGGCAGCATGCTAGCCTTGAGCAAAAAGAAGTCAGGGACAGTGCTCAAGCCCTGCGTCCCAAGCCCCAGGACTGGCAAACACAACAACAAAAGCACAAAAAAATGGAACTGAATACAAAAAGAAATGGAGTAAAAGCAAACATGACTTAAAAATGCACTTACCTGGTGTGGTAGATGGAAGAGTAGAGGTGGTGATAGTGGTGGTGGCTGTGGATAAAAATAAAAAAAGTATAAATGAAAAACAAAAAACACACCAAGAAAAGAGCATTGGAGGAAAAGGTTAGGTAAAAATCTCTCTCTCTCTCTCTCTCTCTCTCTCTCTCTCTCTCACACACACACACACACACACACATAAAGAAATGGAATGCCAAATGAAACAGAGATTAAAGAAAATATGATTTAAACATAAACTCACTCTGTGTGGTGGTTGGAAGAGTAGAGGTGGTGATGGTGGTGGAGGTTGTGGTAATAGGAGAAGTGGTTGTAGAAACAGGTGTCGATGGAGCTCTTGAAGTGCTTTGGGATGTGGTGGATGAGAGAGACATAGTAGTGGCTGAAGAGGTAGAGATGGAGGATGGGGAAGAGGTACTGGACACAAGGGTACTTGGGTGAGAAGTACTGAGTGTGGAAGTGCTGCCTAAAGAGTGACGAGTAGAAGAGGTGGACATCACAGTCACAGTTGAAGGAGATGAACTGCCTACTGAGGCGGTGGTAGGACCAGTGGTTGTGTGCACAGCAGAAGAGGAGGGTGTGGTGGCCTCAGGTGAAGTGGTCACAAGAGTGCTGGAGGCCAAGGTGATGGGGGTTGTGGCACTTCCGTCAGTAGGTGGGAGAAAAGGGGTAATGGTAACCTTCAGAGTTGGAGATGAACTGACGTCCAAAGTAGTGGTCACAGGTGTGCTTGTATCCACAGAAGGGGAAGAGGGTACGCTGGACTCAGAAGAACTGGTACTGAAAGTGCTGGAGACAAGGGTGGTATATGATGGAGTGCTTCCTACTGGGGTAGTAGAAATAGGGAGAGTGGTGACCTCCAGAGTAGAAGAGGATGAACTCACCGCTGGACTTGTAATCATTGGGATGGTTGTGCCCTCTGGAGTGAAGGGCAATGAGGTGATGTCAGGAGGAGTGGTCACTGAACTCAAAGAAACCAGGGTGGAGGAGGATGGAGTAATTCCTTCAGCTGCTGTAGAAAAAGGAGTGCTAGTACCCTCCGAAGTTGATGATGAACTGTCTGCAGGAGTAGTACTCACAGGTATGGTGGTATCTTGTGGAGTAACAGGCAGTGTGGTCACATAAGAAGGACTGGTGATAAAAGAGCTAGAGAAGAGGGTGGTAGATGATGGAGTAGTTCCTTCTGATGATGTAGGAACAAGGGTGGTGGTTATCTCCAAAGATGAGGTAGATGAACTCACTTCAGTATTTGTGCTCATGTGTGTAGATGTGTCATCTGGAGTGAGAGGCAATGTGGTGACTACAGGAGGAGTGGTTCCTGCAGCGCTGGAAAACATGGTGGAGGATGATGGAGTAATTCCTTCAGCTGATGTAGAAACAAGGGTACTGGTACCCTCTACAGTTGATGATGAACTGTCTGCAGGAGTTGTACTCACAAATATGGTGGTATCTTGTGGAGTAACAGGCAGTGAGGTCACATCAGGAGGAAAGGTGATGAAAGAGCTAGAGAAGATGATGGTGGATGATGGAGTAATTCCTTCTGATGATGTAGGAACAAGGGTGGTGGTTACCTCCAAAGATGAAGAAGATGAACTCACTTCAGTGTTTGTGGTCATATGTATAGATGTCTCATCTGTAGTGACCGGCATTGTGGTGACTTCAGGAAGAGTGGTCCCTGCAGCACTAGAAACCAAGGTGGAGGATGATGGACTAATTCCTTCAACTGATGTAGAAACAAGGGTACTGGTACCCTCTACAGTTGATGATGAACTGTCTGCAGGAGTTGTACTCACAAGTATGGTGGTATCTTCTGGAGTAAAAGGCAGTGAGGTCACATCAGGAGGACTGGTGATGGAAGAGCTAGAGAAGATAATGGTGGATGAAGGAGTAGTACCTTCTGATGGTGTAGGAACAAGGGTGGTAGTTACCTCCAAAGATGAAGTAGATGAACTCACTTCAGTATTTGTGGTCATATGGGTAGATGTGTCATCTGGAGTGAGAGGCAATATGGTGACTACAGGAAGAGTGGGTCCTGCAGCACTGGAAACCAGGGTGGAGGATGATGGAGTAATTCCTTCAGCTGATGTAGAAACAACGGTGCTGGTAAACTCCAGAGTTGATGATGAAGTGTCTGCAGGAGTAGTACTCACAGATATGGTGGTATCTTGTGGAGTAACAGGCAGTGTGGTCACATGCGGACTACTGGTGATGGAAGAACTAGAGAAGAGGGTGGTGGGGGATGGAGTAGTTCCTTCTGATGGTGTAGGAACAAGGGTGGTGGTTACCTCCAAAGATGAAGTAGATGAACTCACTTCAGTGATTGTGGTCGTATGTATAGATGTTTCATCTGTAGTGACCGGCATTGTGGTGACTTCAGGAAGAGTGGTCCCTGCAGCACTGGAAACCAGGGTGGAGGATGATGGAGTAATTCCTCCAGCTGATGTAGAAATAAGGGCACTGGTACCCTCCAGAGTTGATGATGAACTGTCTGCAGGAGTAGTACTCACAGGTATGGTGGTATCTTGTAGAGTAACAGGCAGTGTGGTCACATAAGGAAGACTGGTGATGGAAGAACTAGAGAAGAGGGTGGTGGGGGATGGAGTAGTTCCTTCTGATGGTGTAGGAACTAGGGTGGTGGTTACCTCCAAAGATGAAGAAGAGGAACTCAATTCAGTGTTTGTGGTCATATATATAGATGTTTCATCTGTAGTGACCGGCAATGTGGTGACTTCAGGAAAAGGGGTTCCTGCAGCGCTGGAAACCAGGGTGGAGGATGATGGAGTAATTCCTTCAGCTGATGTAGAAACAACGGTGCTGGTACCCTCCAGAGTTGATGATGAACTTTCTGCTGGAGTAGTACTCACAGGTATGGTGGTATCTTGTGGAGTAACAGGCACTGTGCTCACATCAGGAGGACTGGTGATGGAAGAGCTAGAGAAGATGATGGTGGATGATGGAGTAGTTCCTTCTGGTGGTGTAGGAACTAGGGTGGTGGTTACCTCCAAAGATGAAGTAGATGAAATCACTTCAGTATTTGTGGTCATATGTGTAGATGTGTCATCTGGGGTGAGAGGCAATGTGGTGACTACAGGAAGAGTGGTTCCTGCAGTGCTGGAAACCATGGTGGAGGATGATGGAGTAATTCCTTCAGCTGAAGTAGAAACAAGGGTACTGGTACCCTCTACAGTTGATGATGAACTGTCTGCAGGAGTAGTACTCACAAGTATGGTGGTATCTTGTGGAGTAACAGGCATTGTGGTCATATAAGCAGGACTGGTGAAGGAAGAGCTAGAGAAGATGATGGTGGATGATGGAGTAATTCCTTCCGATGGTGTAGGAACAAGGGTGGTGGTAACCTCCAAAGAAGAAGAAGATGAAATCACTTCAGTGTTTGTGGTCATATGTGTAGACGATTCTTCCGTAGTGACCGGCAGTGTGGTGACTTCAGGAAGAGGGGTTCCTGTAGCGCTGGAAACCAGGGTGGAGGATGATGTAGTAATTCCTTCAGGTGATGTAGGAACAATGGTGCTGGTACCCTCCAGGGTTGATGATGAACTATCTGCAGAAGTAGTACTCACAGGTGTGGTGGTATCTTGTGGAGTAACAGGCACTGTGCTCACATCTGGTGGTCTGGTGATGGAAGAGCTAGAGAAGATGATGGTGGATGATGGAGTAGTTCCTTCAGCTGATGTAAAAACAAGGGTACTGGTACTCTCTACAGTTGATGATGAACTTTCTGCTGGAGTAGTACTCACAGGTATGGTGGTATCTTGTGGAGTAACAGGCACTGTGCTCACATCAGGAGGACTGGTGATGGAAGAGCTAGAGAAGATGATGGTGGATGATGGAGTAGTTCCTTCTGATGGTGTAGGAACTAGAGTGGTGGTTACCTCCAAAGATGAAGTAGATGAACTCACTTCAGTATTTGTGGTCATATGTGGAGATGTGTCATCTGGGGTGAGAGGCAATGTGGTGACTTCAGGAAGAGTGGTTCCTGCAATGCTGGAAACCAGGGTGGAGGATGATGGAGTAATTCCTTCAGATCCAGTAGAAACAAGGGTACTGGTACCCTCTACAGTTGATGATGAACTGTCTGCAGGAGTAGTACTCACAGGTATGGTGGTATCTTGTGGAGTAACAGGCAGTGTGCTCACATCAGGATGACTGGTGATGGAAGAGCTAGAGAAGAGGGTGGTGGGTGATGAACTAGTCCCTTCTGATGATGCAGGAACAAGGGTGGTGGTTACCTCCAAAGATGAAGTAGATGAACTCACTTCAGGGTTTGTGGTCATATGTATAGATGTTTCATCTGTAGTGACAGGCATTGTGGTGACTTCAGGAAGAGTGGTCCCTGCAGTGCTGGAAACCAGGGTGGAGGATGATGGAGTAATTCCTTCAGCTGAAGTAGAAACAAGGGTACTGGTACCCTCCAAAGTTGATGATGAACTGTCTGCAGGAGTTGTACTCACAGGTATGGTGGTATCTTGTGGAGTAACAGGCAGTGTGGTCACAAAAGGAGGACTGGTGATGGAAGAGCTAGAGAAGATGATGGTGGATGATGGAGTAGTTCCTTCCGATGGTGTAGGAACAAGGGTGGTGGTTACCTCCATAGATGAAGAAGAGGAACTCAATTCAGTGTTTGTGGTCATGTATATAGATGTTTCATCTGTAGTGACCGTCAATGTGGTGACTTCAGGAAGAGGGGTTCCTGCAGCGCTGGAAACCAGGGTGGAGGATGATGGAGTAATTCCTTCAGCTGATGTAGAAACAACGGTGCTGGTACCCTCCAGAGTTGATGATGAACTTTCTGCTGGAGTAGTACTCACAGGTATGGTGGTATCTTGTGGAGTAACAGGCACTGTGCTCACAACAGGAGGACTGGTGATGGAAGAGCTAGAGAAGATGATGGTGGATGATGGAGTAGTTCCTTCTGATGGTGTAGGAACTAGAGTGGTGGTTACCTCCAAAGATGAAGTAGATGAAATCACTTCAGTATTTGTGGTCATATGTGTAGATGTGTCATCTGGGGTGAGAGGCAATGTGGTGACTACAGGAAGAGTGGTTCCTGCAGTGCTGGAAACCAGGGTGGAGGATGATGGAGTAATTCCTTCAGCTGAAGTAGAAACAAGGGTACTGGTACCCTCTACAGTTGATGATGAACTGTCTGCAGGAGTAGTACTCACAAGTATGGTGGTATCTTGTGGAGTAACAGGCAGTGTGGTCATATAAGCAGGACTGGTGACGGAAGAGCTAGAGAAGATGATGGTGGATGATGGAGTAATTCCTTCCGATGGTGTAGGAACAATGGTGGTGGTTACCTCCAAAGATGAAGAAGATGAAATCACTTCAGTGTTTGTGGTCATATGTGTAGACGATTCTTCCGTATTGACCGGCAATGTGGTGACTTCAGGAAGAGGGGTTCCTGCAGCGCTGGAAACCAGGGTGGAGGATGATGGAGAAATTCCTTCAGCTGATGTAGAAACAACGGTGCTGGTACCCTCCAGAGTTGATGATGAACTTTCTGCTGGAGTAGTACTCACAGGTATGGTGGTATCTTGTGGAGTAACAGGCAATGTGCTCACATCAGGAGGACTGGTGATGGAAGAGCTAGAGAAGATGATGGTAGATGATGGAATAGTTCCTTCTGATGGTGTAGGAACTAGGGTGGTGGTTACCTCCAAAGATGAAGTAGATGAAATCACTTCAGAATTTGTGGTCATATATGTAGATGTGTCATCTGGGGTGAGAGGCAATGTGGTGACTACAGGAAGAGTGGTTCCTGCAGTGCTGGAAACCAGGGTGGAGGATGATGGAGTAATTCCTTCAGCTGAAGTAGAAACAAGGGTACTGGTACCCTCTACAGTTGATGATGAACTGTCTGCAGGAGTAGTACTCACAAGTATGGTGGTATCTTGTGGAGTAACAGGCAGTGTGGTCATATAAGCAGGACTGGTGAAGGAAGAGCTAGAGAAGATGATGGTGGATGATGGAGTAATTCCTTCCGATGGTGTAGGAACAAGGGTGGTGGTAACCTCCAAAGAAGAAGAAGATGAAATCACTTCAGTGTTTGTGGTCATATGTGTAGACGATTCTTCCGTAGTGACCGGCAGTGTGGGGACTTCAGGAAAAGGGGTTCCTGCAGTGCTAGAAACCAGAGTGGAGGATGATGGAGAAATTCCTTCAGCTGATGTAGAAACAACGGTGCTGGTACCTTCCAGGGTTGATGATGAACTATCTGCAGAAGTAGTACTCACAGGTATGGTGGTATCTTGTGGAGTAACAGGCACTGTGCTCACATCTGGTGGTCTGGTGATGGAAGAGCTAGAGAAGATGATGGTGGATGATGGAGTAGTTCCTTCAGCTGATGTAAAAACAAGGGTACTGGTACTCTCTACAGTTAATGATGAACTTTCTGCTGGAGTAGTACTCACAGGTATGGTGGTATCTTGTGGAGTAACAGGCACTGTGCTCACATCAGGAGGACTGGTGATGGAAGAGCTAGAGAAGATGATGGTGGATGATGGAGTAGTTCCTTCTGATGGTGTAGGAACTAGAGTGGTGGTTACCTCCAAAGATGAAGTAGATGAACTCACTTCAGTATTTGTGGTCATATGTGGAGATGTGTCATCTGGGGTGAGAGGCAATGTGGTGACTTCAGGAAGAGTGGTTCCTGCAATGCTGGAAACCAGGGTGGAGGATGATGGAGTAATTCCTTCAGATCCAGTAGAAACAAGGGTACTGGTACCCTCTACAGTTGATGATGAACTGTCTGCAGGAGTAGTACTCACAGGTATGGTGGTATCTTGTGGAGTAACAGGCAGTGTGCTCACATCAGGATGACTGGTGATGGAAGAGCTAGAGAAGAGGGTGGTGGGTGATGAACTAGTCCCTTCTGATGATGTAGGAACAAGGGTGGTGGTTACCTCCAAAGATGAAGTAGATGAACTCACTTCAGTGTTTGTGGTCATATGTATAGATGTTTCATCTGTAGTGACAGGCATTGTGGTGACTTCAGGAAGAGTGGTCCCTGCAGCACTGGAAACCAGAGTGGAGGATGATGGAGTAATTCCTTCAGCTGAAGTAGAAACAAGGGTACTGGTACCCTCCAAAGTTGATGATGAACTGTCTGCAGGAGTAGTACTCACAGGTATGGTGGTATCTTGTGGAGTAACAGGCAGTGTGGTCACAAAAGGAGGACTGGTGATGGAAGAGCTAGAGAAGATGATGGTGGATGATGGAGTAGTTCCTTCCGATGGTGTAGGAACAAGGGTGGTGGTTACCTCCAAAGATGAAGAAGAGGAACTCCATTCAGTGTTTGTGGTCATGTATATAGATGTTTCATCTGTAGTGACCGGCAATGTGGTGACTTCAGGAAAAGGGGTTCCTGCAGCGCTGGAAACCAGGGTGGAGGATGATGGAGTAATTCCTTCAGCTGATGTAGAAACAACGGTGCTGGTACCCTCCAGAGTTGATGATGAACTTTCTGCTGGAGTAGTACTCACAGGTATGGTGGTATCTTGTGGAGTAACAGGCACTGTGCTCACAACAGGAGGACTGGTGATGGAAGAGCTAGAGAAGATGATGGTGGATGATGGAGTAGTTCCTTCTGATGGTGTAGGAACTAGAGTGGTGGTTACCTCCAAAGATGAAGTAGATGAAATCACTTCAGTATTTGTGGTCATATGTGTAGATGTGTCATCTGGGGTGAGAGGCAATGTGGTGACTACAGGAAGAGTGGTTCCTGCAGTGCTGGAAACCAGGGTGGAGGATGATGGAGTAATTCCTTCAGCTGAAGTAGAAACAATGGTACTGGTACCCTCCACAATTGATGATGAACTGTCTGCAGGAGTAGTACTCACAAGTATGGTGGTATCTTGTGGAGTATCAGGCAGTGTGGTCATATAAGCAGGACTGGTGACGGAAGAGCTAGAGAAGACGATGGTGGATGATGGAGTAATTCCTTCCGATGGTGTAGGAACAATGGTGGTGGTTACCTCCAAAGATGAAGAAGATGAAATCACTTCAGTGTTTGTGGTCATATGTGTAGACGATTCTTCCGTATTGACCGGCAATGTGGTGACTTCAGGAAGAGGGGTTCCTGCAGTGCTGGAAACCAGGGTGGAGGATGATGGAGAAATTCCTTCAGCTGATGTAGAAACAACGGTGCTGGTACCCTCCAGAGTTGATGATGAACTTTCTGCAGGAGTAGTACTCACAGGTATGGTGGTATCTTGTGGAGTAACAGGCAGTGTGCTCACATCAGGAGGACTGGTGATGGAAGAGCTAGAGAAGATGATGGTGGATGATGGAATAGTTCCTTCTGATGGTATAGGAACTAGGGTGGTGGTTACCTCCAAAGATGAAGTAGATGAACTCACTTCAGTATTTGTGGTCATATGTATAGATGTTTCATCTGTAGTGACAGGCATTGTGGTGAATTCAGGAAGAGTGGTCCCTGCAGCACTGGAATCCAGGGTGGAGGATGATGGAGTAATTCCTTCAGATCCAGTAGAAACAAGGGTACTGGTACCCTCTACAGTTGATGATGAACTGTCTGCAGGAGTAGTACTCACAGGTATGGTGGTATCTTGTGGAGTAACAGGCAGTGTGGTCACATCCGGACTACTGGTGATGGAAGAGCTAGAGAAGATGATGGTGGATGATGGAGTAATTCCTTCCGATGGTGTAGGAACAAGGGTGGTGGTTACCTCCAAAGATGAAGAAGAGGAACTCAGTTCAGTGTTTGTGGTCATATAAATAGATGTTTCCTCTGTAGTGACCAGCAATGTGGTGACTTCAGGAAGAGGGGTTCCTGCAGCGCTGGAAACCAGGGGGGATGAAGATGGAGTAATTCCTTCAGCTGATGTAGAAACAACGGTGCTGGTACCCTCCAGAGTTGATGATGAACTTTCTGCTGGAGTAGTACTCACCGGTATGGTGGTATCTTGTGGAGTAACAGGCACTGTGCTCACATCAGGATGACTGGTGATGGAAGAGCTAGAGGAGAGGGTTGTGGGTGATGAAGTAGTCCCTTCTAATGGTGTAGGAACAAGTGTGGTGGTGACCTCCAAAGATGAAGAAGATGAACTCACTTCAGTGTTTGTGGTCATATGTATAGATGTTTCATCTGTAGTGACAGGCATTGTGGTGAATTCAGGAAGAGTGGTCCCTGCAGCACTGGAATCCAGGGTGGAGGATGATGGAGGAATTCCTTCAGCTGATGTAGAAACAAGCGGACTGGAACCCTCCACAGTTGATGATGAACTGTCTTCAGGAGTGGTAGTCACAGGTATGGTGGTATCTTGTGGAGTACCAGGCAGTGAGGTCACATCAGGAGGACTGGTGATGGAAGAGCTAGAGAAGATGATGGTGGATGATGGAGTAGTTTCTTCTGATGGTGTTCTAACTAGGGTGGTGGTTACCTCCAAAGATGAAGTAGATGAACTCACTTCAGTATTTGTGGTCATATGTGTAGATGTGTCATCTGGAGTGAGAGGCAATGTGGTGACTACAGGAAGAGTGGTTCCTGCAGCGCTGGATACCAGGGTAGAGGATGATGGAGTAATTCCTTCAGCTGATGTAGAAAAAAGGGTACTGGTACCCTCCAGAGTTGATGATGAACTTTCTGCTGGAGTAGTACTCACAGGTATGGTGGTATCTTGTGGAGTATCAGGCAGTGTGGTCATATAAGGAGGACTGGTGATGGAAGAGCTAGAGAAGATGATGGTGGATGATGGAATAATTCCTTCTGATTGTGTAGGAACTAGGGTGGTGGTTACCTCCAAAGATGAAGTAGATGAACTCACTTCAGTGTTTGTGGTCATATGTATAGATGTTTCATCTGTAGTGACCGGCAATGTGGTGACTTCAGTAAGAGGGGTTCCTGCAGCGCTGGAAACCAGGGTGGAGGATGATGTAGTAATGCCTTCAGCTGATGTAGGAACAATGGTGCTGGTGCCCTCCAGAGTTGATGATGAAGTGCCTGCAGGAGTAGTACTCACAGATATGGTGGTATCTTGTGGAGTAACAGGCACTGTGCTCACATCTGGCGGTCTGGTGATGGAAGAGCTAGAGAAGAGGATGGTGGGTGAGGGAGTAGTTATTTCTGATGGTGTAGGGACAAAGGTGGTGGTTACCTCCAAAGATGAAGTAGATGAACTCACTTCAGTGTTTGTGGTCATTTGTATAGATGTTTCATCTGTAATGACCGGCAATGTGGTGACTTCAGGAAGAGTGGTCCCTGCAGCACTGGAAACCAGAGTGGAGGATGATGGAGTAATTCCTTCAGCTGAAGTAGAAACAAGGGTACTGGTACCCTCCAAAGTTGATGATGAACTGTCTGCAGGAGTAGTACTCACAGGTATGGTGGTATCTTGTGGAGTAACAGGCAGTGTGGTCACAAAAGGAGGACTGGTGATGGAAGAGCTAGAGAAGATGATGGTGGATGATGGAGTAGTTCCTTCCGATGGTGTAGGAACAAGGGTGGTGGTTACCTCCAAAGATGAAGAAGAGGAACTCCATTCAGTGTTTGTGGTCATGTATATAGATGTTTCATCTGTAGTGACCGGCAATGTGGTGACTTCAGGAAAAGGGGTTCCTGCAGCGCTGGAAACCAGGGTGGAGGATGATGGAGTAATTCCTTCAGCTGATGTAGAAACAACGGTGCTGGTACCCTCCAGAGTTGATGATGAACTTTCTGCTGGAGTAGTACTCACAGGTATGGTGGTATCTTGTGGAGTAACAGGCACTGTGCTCACAACAGGAGGACTGGTGATGGAAGAGCTAGAGAAGATGATGGTGGATGATGGAGTAGTTCCTTCTGATGGTGTAGGAACTAGAGTGGTGGTTACCTCCAAAGATGAAGTAGATGAAATCACTTCAGTATTTGTGGTCATATGTGTAGATGTGTCATCTGGGGTGAGAGGCAATGTGGTGACTACAGGAAGAGTGGTTCCTGCAGTGCTGGAAACCAGGGTGGAGGATGATGGAGTAATTCCTTCAGCTGAAGTAGAAACAATGGTACTGGTACCCTCCACAATTGATGATGAACTGTCTGCAGGAGTAGTACTCACAAGTATGGTGGTATCTTGTGGAGTATCAGGCAGTGTGGTCATATAAGCAGGACTGGTGACGGAAGAGCTAGAGAAGACGATGGTGGATGATGGAGTAATTCCTTCCGATGGTGTAGGAACAATGGTGGTGGTTACCTCCAAAGATGAAGAAGATGAAATCACTTCAGTGTTTGTGGTCATATGTGTAGACGATTCTTCCGTATTGACCGGCAATGTGGTGACTTCAGGAAGAGGGGTTCCTGCAGTGCTGGAAACCAGGGTGGAGGATGATGGAGAAATTCCTTCAGCTGATGTAGAAACAACGGTGCTGGTACCCTCCAGAGTTGATGATGAACTTTCTGCAGGAGTAGTACTCACAGGTATGGTGGTATCTTGTGGAGTAACAGGCAGTGTGCTCACATCAGGAGGACTGGTGATGGAAGAGCTAGAGAAGATGATGGTGGATGATGGAATAGTTCCTTCTGATGGTATAGGAACTAGGGTGGTGGTTACCTCCAAAGATGAAGTAGATGAACTCACTTCAGTGTTTGTGGTCATATGTATAGATGTTTCATCTGTAGTGACAGGCATTGTGGTGAATTCAGGAAGAGTGGTCCCTGCAGCACTGGAATCCAGGGTGGAGGATGATGGAGTAATTCCTTCAGATCCAGTAGAAACAAGGGTACTGGTACCCTCTACAGTTGATGATGAACTGTCTGCAGGAGTAGTACTCACAGGTATGGTGGTATCTTGTGGAGTAACAGGCAGTGTGGTCACATCCGGACTACTGGTGATGGAAGAGCTAGAGAAGATGATGGTGGATGATGGAGTAATTCCTTCCGATGGTGTAGGAACAAGGGTGGTGGTTACCTCCAAAGATGAAGAAGAGGAACTCAGTTCAGTGTTTGTGGTCATATAAATAGATGTTTCCTCTGTAGTGACCAGCAATGTGGTGACTTCAGGAAGAGGGGTTCCTGCAGCGCTGGAAACCAGGGGGGATGAAGATGGAGTAATTCCTTCAGCTGATGTAGAAACAACGGTGCTGGTACCCTCCAGAGTTGATGATGAACTTTCTGCTGGAGTAGTACTCACCGGTATGGTGGTATCTTGTGGAGTAACAGGCACTGTGCTCACATCAGGATGACTGGTGATGGAAGAGCTAGAGGAGAGGGTTGTGGGTGATGAAGTAGTCCCTTCTAATGGTGTAGGAACAAGTGTGGTGGTGACCTCCAAAGATGAAGAAGATGAACTCACTTCAGTGTTTGTGGTCATATGTATAGATGTTTCATCTGTAGTGACAGGCATTGTGGTGAATTCAGGAAGAGTGGTCCCTGCAGCACTGGAATCCAGGGTGGAGGATGATGGAGGAATTCCTTCAGCTGATGTAGAAACAAGCGGACTGGAACCCTCCACAGTTGATGATGAACTGTCTTCAGGAGTGGTAGTCACAGGTATGGTGGTATCTTGTGGAGTACCAGGCAGTGAGGTCACATCAGGAGGACTGGTGATGGAAGAGCTAGAGAAGATGATGGTGGATGATGGAGTAGTTTCTTCTGATGGTGTTCTAACTAGGGTGGTGGTTACCTCCAAAGATGAAGTAGATGAACTCACTTCAGTATTTGTGGTCATATGTGTAGATGTGTCATCTGGAGTGAGAGGCAATGTGGTGACTACAGGAAGAGTGGTTCCTGCAGCGCTGGATACCAGGGTAGAGGATGATGGAGTAATTCCTTCAGCTGATGTAGAAAAAAGGGTACTGGTACCCTCCAGAGTTGATGATGAACTTTCTGCTGGAGTAGTACTCACAGGTATGGTGGTATCTTGTGGAGTATCAGGCAGTGTGGTCATATAAGGAGGACTGGTGATGGAAGAGCTAGAGAAGATGATGGTGGATGATGGAATAATTCCTTCTGATTGTGTAGGAACTAGGGTGGTGGTTACCTCCAAAGATGAAGTAGATGAACTCACTTCAGTGTTTGTGGTCATATGTATAGATGTTTCATCTGTAGTGACCGGCAATGTGGTGACTTCAGTAAGAGGGGTTCCTGCAGCGCTGGAAACCAGGGTGGAGGATGATGTAGTAATGCCTTCAGCTGATGTAGGAACAATGGTGCTGGTGCCCTCCAGAGTTGATGATGAAGTGCCTGCAGGAGTAGTACTCACAGATATGGTGGTATCTTGTGGAGTAACAGGCACTGTGCTCACATCTGGCGGTCTGGTGATGGAAGAGCTAGAGAAGAGGATGGTGGGTGAGGGAGTAGTTATTTCTGATGGTGTAGGGACAAAGGTGGTGGTTACCTCCAAAGATGAAGTAGATGAACTCACTTCAGTGTTTGTGGTCATTTGTATAGATGTTTCATCTGTAATGACCGGCAATGTGGTGACTTCAGGAAGAGTGGTCCCTGCAGCACTGGAAACCAGGGTAGAGGATGATGGAGTAATTCCTTCAGATACAGTAGAAACAAGGGTACTGGTACCCTCTACAGTTGATGATGAAGTGACTGCAGGAGTAGGACTCACATGTATGGTGGTATCTTGTGGTGTAACAGGCAGTGAGGTCACATAAGGAGGACTGGTGATGGAAGAGCTAGAGAAGATGAGGGTGGATGATGGAGCAATTCCTTCTGATGATGTAGGAAGAAGGGTACTGGTTACCTCCAAAGATGAAGAAGAGGAACTCACTTCAGTGTTTGTGGTCATATGTGTAGATGTTTCACCTGTAGTGACCGGCAATGTGGTGACTTCAGTAAGAGGGGTTCCTGCAGCGCTGGAAACCAGGGTGGAGGATGATGGAGTAATTCCTTCGGCTGATGTAGAAACAACTGTGCTCTGAACCTCCAGCGTTGACGATGAACTGTCTGCAGGAGTAGTACTCACAGGTATGGTTGTATCTTGCAGAGTTACAGGCAGTGTGGTCACATCAGGAGGACTGGTGATTGAAGAGCTAGAGAAGAGGGTGGTGGGTGATGGAGTAGTTCCTTCTGATGGTGTAGGAACAAGGGTTGTGGTTACCTCCAAAGATGAAGAAGAGGAACTCACTTCAGTGTTTGTGGTCATATGTGTAGATGTTTCACCTGTAGTGACCCGCATTGTGGTGACTTCAGGAAGAGTGGTCCCTGCAGCACTGGAAACCAGGGTGGAGGATGATGGAGTAATTCCTTCAGCTGATGTAGTAACAAGGGTAACTGTACCCTCTACAGTTGATGATGAAGTGCCTGCAGGAGTAGTATTCACAGGTATGGTGGTATCTTGTGGAGTAACAGTTAGTGTGGTCAAATAAGGAGGACTGGTGATGGAAGAGCTAGAGAAGATGATGGTGGATGATGGAGTCATTCCTTCTGATGGTGTAGGAACAAGGGTGGTGGTTACCTCCAAAGATGAAGTAGATGAACTCACTTCAGTGTTTGTGATCATATGCATAGATGTTTTATCTGGAGTGAGAGGCAATGTGGTGACTACAGGAAGAGTGGTTCCTGCAGCGCTAGAATCCAGGGTGGAGGATGATGGAGTACTTCCTTCAGCTGATGTAGAAACAATGGTGCTGGTAACCTCCAGAGTTGATGATGAACTGTCTGCAGGAGTACTACTCACATGTATGGTGGTATCTTGTGGAGTAACAGGCATTGAGGTCACATAAGGAGGACTGGTAATGGAAGAGCTAGAGAAGATGATGGTGGATGATGGAGTAATTCCTTCCGATGATGTAGGAAGAAGGGTGGTGGTTATCTCCAAAGATGAAGTAGATGAACTCACTTCAGTATTTGTGGTCATGTGTGTAGATGTGTCATCTGGAGTGAGAGGCAATGTGGTGACTACAGGAAGAGTGGTTTCTGCAGCACTGGAAACCAGGTTGGAGGATGATGGAGTAATTCCTTCGGCTGATGTAGAAACAAGCGGACTGGTACCTTCCACCGGTGATGATGAAGTGTCTGCAGGCGTAGTACTCACAGGTATGGTGGTATCTTGTGGAGTACCAGGCATTGTGGTCACATCAGGAGTACTGGTGATGGCAGAGCTAGAAAGGAGGATGGTGGGTGATGGAGTAGTCCCTTCTGATGGTGTAGGAACAAGGGTGGTGGTTACCTCCATAGATGAAGAAGATGAACTCACTTCAGTGTTTATGGTCATATGTATAGATGTTTCTTCTGTAATGACCGGCAATGTGGTGACTTCAGGAAGAGTGTTCCCTGCAGCACTGGAAACCAGGGTGGTGGATGATGGAGTAATTCCTTCAGCTGTTGTAGAAACAAGCGGACTGGTACCCTCCACCGGTGATGATGAAGTGTCTGCAGGCGTAGTACTCACAGGTATGGTGGTATCTTGTGGAGTACCAGGCAGTGAGGTCACATAAGGAGGACTGGTGGTGGAAGAGCTAGAGAAGATGATGGTGGATGATGGAGTAGTTCTTTCTGATGGTGTACTAACTAGAGTGGTGGTTACCTCCAAAGATGAAGTAGATGAACTCACTTCAGTATTTGTGGTCATATGTGTCAATGTGTCATCTGGAGTGAGAGGCAATGTGGTGACTACAGGAAGAGTGGTTCCTGCAGCGCTGGAAACCAGGGTAGAGGATGATGGAGTAATTCCTTCAGCTGATGTAGAAAAAAGGGTACTGGTACCCTCTACAGTTGATGATGAACTGTCTGCAGGAGTAGTACTCACAGGTATGGTGGTATCTTGTGGAGTAACAGGCAGTGTGGTCACATAAGGAGGATTGGTGATGGAAGAGCTAGAGAAGATGATGGTGGATGATGGAGTAATTCCTTCTGATGGTGTAGGAACAAGGGTGGTGGTTACCTCCAAAGATGAAGAAGAGGAACTCACTTCAGTGTTTGTGGTCATATGTGTAGACGATTCTTCTGTAGTGACCGGCAATGTGGTGACTTCAGGAAGAGGGGTTCCTGCAGCGCTGGAAACCAGGGTGGAGGATGATGGAGTAATTCCTTCAGGTGATGTAGGAACAATGGTGCTGGTACCCTCCAGGGTTGATGATGAACTGTCTGCAGGAGTAGTACTCACAGGTATGGTGGTATCTTGTGGAGTAACAGTCACTGTGCTCATATCTGGCGGTCTGGTGATGGAAGAGCTAGAGAAGAGGGTGGTGAGTGATGGAGTAGTTCCTTCTGATGGTGTAGGAACAAGGGTGGTGGTTACCTCCAAAGATGAAAAAGATGAACTCACTTCAGTGTTTGTGGTCATATGTATAACTGTTTCATCTTTAGTGACCGGCAATGTGGTGACTTCAGGAAGAGTGTTCCCTGCAGCACTGGAAACCAGGGTGGTGGATGATGCAGTAATTCCTTCAGCTGATGTAGAAACAAGGGTATTGGTACCCTCCACCGGTGATGATGAACTGTCTGCAGGCGTAGTACTCACAGGTATGGTGGTATCTTGTGGAGTAACAGGCAGTGAGGTCACATAAGGAGGACTGGTGATGGCAGAGCTAGAGAAGATGATGGTGGATGATGGAGTAATTCCTTCTGATGGTGTAGGAACAAGGGTGGTGGTTACCTCCAAAAATGAAGAAGATGAACTCACTTCATTGTTTGTGGTCATATGTGTAGAT